>NC_044323.1:208291431-208927056 GCF_007399415.2 Gopherus evgoodei
AGAGACAGGATTCCTACTTTGTGCCAAAGTTATAAAAAGGTGGAACAGAACATTGGGGGCTGCAGTCATGAGCAATCCCCTAGCTACCACCTGAGCTGGAACAAGGACTTGACCAGGGGAAAGGACGGGGCCCAGCATACGAAGGAGTCTAGTCTGTGAAAGAAATTTATTAGAACCTCTGAGGGTGAAGTTTACCTGTATTCGCTTTCTTAAATGGATTAGGCTTAGACTTGTGTTTTGTTTTATTTTGCTTGGTAACTTACTTTGTTCTGCTATTACTTGAAACCACTTAAATCCTACTTTATATTTCATAAAAACATTAACCCAAAGTGATTAATACTTGGGGGGAGCAAACAGCATCTCTATCAGTGTTAGAGAGTGGACAATTTACCCTGTATACAGAGTAAAACAGATTTATTTGGGGTTTGAATTGCATTGGGAGCTCGGTTTCTGGGTGCTGGAGACAAGTATATATGTTGAGTGTTTTTCAGTTAAAGCCTGCAGCTTTGGGGATGTGATTCAGACCCTAGGTCTGAGTTGCACCAGGCTTGCATGTCTGGTGCAACAAGACAGGGTTCTGGAGTCCCAGGTTGGGAGTGGAAAATGGGCTCAGACGTCATTCAAGCATGCCAGGTGACAATCTCAAGGGGCAGATACTATGGAGATTTTATATTGAATCAATCTGAACTGAACAGAATGTCTTTTCATTACAATTGTTTTTGTTATCACAATGTGGTTATTCAAGTATAGAGATCAAGACATTCTATCCCAATGAGTGCTGGGAAATCATGTAGGTGCCAAGTTAATAGGACTGCTTATGTGAGTAGGAGATCACCAACACTAGTAGGAGTCGCACATTTGGGCCTTGAATGTTTACTGTGTAATTTTCAAAGAATCTGCAGTAGTAACAAATTAAATATACCCCAAAGTAACTATCTTGTTCTCCAAAAGTTACATGAATGGATAACTTCATTTCTTTTTAGTTTGGCTTTAGGAGTCAGATTAAGTGGATATTGTTCCAAATACATGCATATGATAAACTTTATTTTATGAATTCAAAATATTCTATATTCAGAGCTTTAATCCTAACATTCACTGTAAAACAGATAAATTACAAGAGGAAGTGAGAGGTAAAAAATAGGAACAGTGGTGGAGAGAAAGGATGGACTTCTGGTTAAGGCACTGCATTGGGATGCCCTTTATTACTTTAGAGCAGCGTTTCTCAAACTATGGGCCAGGACTCCCAAGGGAGGCACAGGAATGTGTCAATGGAGGTGCAAGCTATCTGGGAGGGGTTGGGAGGGTAGAGCTCTGTCAGCCCTAGGGGGCTGAGACTCATGCAGAAGGACCATGTGCACTCAGGAGGTGGGGATAAAGCTGACAGATGGAGTTTTACTGGGCTGGGGGTGACAGCCAGAGCCCCACCACCTGGTCTCTCCCCTCATCCCTCTCAATCCCTTCTGAGGAGGCAGCCCATGCTCAGGCTCTCCTATCCCTCCCACAATCCCTCACCTGAAGGCAGCTGGGCTCTGGCTGTCAGCCCTGGGGTGGCAGCAGCACAGAAATAGGGTGGCAATGGGGCACTAAGTCTGCTGTGAAAAGTGATAGACAAATTGCCACTTCTATGCTGCTGCTGACACATGCTGCCTTCAGAGCTGGGTGCCAGGTCAGCAGCCACTGCTCTCCCTTCAGAGCTGGGTGGTGGTTATGTACTTGTGGGGGAGGGCAGTCCCATAAATGACTGTGGACACAAAGAAGAGAGGTCCATTCAAATACATTTGAGAATCACTGCCTTAGACAAATCTCTTAATCCAGGGTCTGCAGAGCACCATCTGAAGAATTGAGGCGGCCATAGATTTGCCTCTCTGACCCTTCTCCTCATCTCTACTGCCAGGTACTCTCCCTGCCACCAGCAGTCTGACACCTCTGGCCCATGAACCCCTAGCAGCCACCCTCTCCCAGGTACCTCTGCCCTTGTCCCCACATTCTCTCATTTGCCCCTTCCATCAGGGGCGGCTCCAGGCCCCAGCACGTCAAGCACATGCTTGGGGCAGCATGCCACAGGGGGCACTCTGCTGGTCACCAGTTGGCTCCGATGGACCTCCTGCAGACGTGCCTGCGGAGGGTCTGCTGGTCCTGCAGCTCTGGTGGACCTCCAGCAGGTGTGCCTGCAGGAGGTCCACCGGAGCTGCAGGACCAGCGACCAGCAGAGCGCCCCCACAGCGTGCTGCCATGCTTGGGGCAGCAAAATGGCTAGAGCCGCCCTTGCCTTCCATAGGCTAAGTGAGGGGACAGGGAGCAGCTGACTTTACCCCAGAGAGAAGTCCAGCAGACAGTTGCTGGGAATCAACTGATCAGTGCATCATGATTGGCCCACGCTCTCAGCAGCAATACAAAAAAGGAAAGCCCAGCCATAAAGGCAGTGGGGGTAAGCCAGGACGAAAAGGCTACTTTCTAGCTCAGTGGTTCTCAAACTTATTTGAGAAGGGCCCCCTTCATTGTGTCAGTTGTTTACTATCCCTCCTCCCCCGCAAGTACATATACCACCCCCCAGCGCTGAAGAGTGGAGAGCAGCAGCTACTGGTCAGGTGCTCAACTCTGAAGGTGGCACATGCCAGCAGTAGCACAGAAGTAAGAGTGGCAATATGAAAAGTGATATTTGTCAGTATCACTTTTCCAAGCAGACTTAACCCCCTTTGCCACCCTTACTTCTGGATTACTGCTGCTGCCACCCCGGGGTTGAACAGTTGCTCTAGCCAACAGAGCAGTAAGATGTAGGAAGGCAGGCAAGTCGGCTGGCCAGCCTTCCCGAACCCTCCCAGGGTCAGAAAGGGCCCTACCCAGTAGCTACTGGAGGCCAGACCGTTCCCCAGTCAAACCCCTAACCACCCAGTGGTTAGTGTTTTTTGTATATTTTTCTTGCTTTGTTTGGGAAGATAAACAGACCTTTGAAGAAAGGGACAGAAACCTAATCTACAGTGGGTAACTAGGGACACTAGCTTACTGTGCCTTTTACAGTCTTCGTTGCTGCAGTTTCTTACATGTGAATAGAATCCAAGAAGTCTGCTTCTATCATACTTTTCAGAGAGTGAATAAAAAAGTTTAAATTTAAATTGTAAATTTTTTTTTAAAAACCAAACCTGTTTAAAATGAAATCTGCATTTAATACAGAGTATGTTGAGGCCTAAAATTATGATCTCTTAAAACATTTAAATAAAGATGAATTCATGCGCCTCTACTAAAAATGTTAACTCAAAGGCTGCTTTTCTATATAAAGAAAGAATTGGGGGGGGAACATCAAACTTAAGGTCAAGCTTTATAAACATGGCACAATAAAAAAGCCTAAGTAATTTAGGAGACTTGTTTTCAAGAGATTTAGGCGAGACTAGGCACTTAAGCTCCAGTCGCTTAGTTTCGTTTAGACATATTTGAAAATTTCCCTAGGCTAACTTGAAATAAGTTTAATTCACTGATTACTCCATTTAATAGACCACTTAGTTGTAAATGTGAACCATGTTTAGGATACATAACTTCTCTTAACATTTAAGGTTGCTTTGTTTAATACAATTAATTGTATATGCTGTTGTGTGTGTTCAAATTCCAGTTACCAGCCTAATGCAGTTTGACACCAACCCTGAGCAAAAAATTCTCATATGGACATAGCAACATTTAAATTATCTAGTAAATAAACAGTATCACTCACCATTTTCTAACTTACTAAAAAGGTACAGTTAATCTGAAAACAGTAAGCTACCTAACTGCTTCAGTAAATGTACATAGTTATAGTATACTCTTCTAGGTAGCAAAAAAGATGTACCAAATCTAGTGTAAAGTCTATTAGGTTGTAAGTCAACATGTTATGGTTATATCAACCAGAGAGATTGTACTTTTTTAGAAAACAGAAGTGAAATGGAAAAAGTTGATTAAAATAAACTATTTAAATAAATCCATGCTTGCACTTATGCATCCTACCATCAATTGTGTCTAAAGGAAGGTTAAAGATCTCACATCAAGAATTTTCTCAAGATCTGATGACCTTTCATGCTTTGCAAATTTGCCTGGCATTACTTTCTTCTTTCAAGATCATCTCTTTGAACTGCATGGTATTCCTAACTTTGCAGCCTGTGATGCAGTAACTTCCTTACATGCAATGAACTCAAAAGACAATAATTCCGATAAGGCATCTAAAAGGACACCATGTAAATGCTAACCATTTGAATGTCAAGATCTGCACACTGCATTCATTTGCTCACAATGTAAGTTTTTGAGCAGACAGTACACCACATCTTGGCAAAACATGAAAAAAAGCCTTCTAAAATGTGTCTGAAACGGATAGCTTGCAAAAAAACAAGTCTTGATCTCACTGACAGCATCACTCAACCTGATTTCATAGTGAATGATTGTCTCTGCCTGTGCTGAGCATCCTCTTGTGCTCTGGCATTTTAATGTAATGATTATATATTTTTTTCAATACATTCCATGACCAGTAAGAGTGGAAAACAGGGTATATGGTCTTTAAGCAATTAAAAAACAGAACAACCTGGGGATTAACAATTGCAGCTGCTTCTCCATCAAGATTCAGTAAGATGACAGAGCACCACAAGATGAAAGTACTGATTTACCTGATGAATTCAATTTTCCACATCTTTGTAGGCTGCAACCATGTTAGTTCTATTGTCATAGTTTTGTCTCCTGCAATTAGCCACATCTACAGTTTTTTTTTAAGCTTCTGTAAAATAAACTTTAGCATTTTCCCATGTTCGGTGTGTGAGGGAAGGGAGGTGTCTCAGTGATATCTACAAAACTACCCTCACTTTGTCTGTTGAAACCTCAACATGTAGCTGGGGCCTGGCCTGACATAAGTGATTGACACATGGAGGGAGGCCTCATTTCTTGAAAGATAGAGTTTGTGAGGTGAACAGATCATTAGGCTAGAAAGACAATGTCTGGACCAGCTAAGATAAGAGGAAGAAACTCAGGGAACCATTTGCTATGAACAAGATGTGTTAGGAATGTAGAGATGAGGTAAAGAGAAGGTTCAGCATGGACAATGCATAGACAGCACATGCTGCACAGGGATTGGTGCCTGCAATGTAACCAAGCCAAAAATATGTGATGCCATGTATAGTACATGCAATGAGGTATGTGTAATGTATATAAAGGGAAAGGGTTTCCATTGTAACTTTGGAGCTGTGATGTATCCACCCCACCTGTGTTTGGCCTGATCTATGCAGCATACCATTGCTGTATGCCAAATAAAGGTACCTGCAGGATAAAGTCTGGAGTCAAATTGAGTTCTTGGGAAACTGAGTGGAAATAGGTCTCAGAGAATCCCAACACAACATACCTTAGTACATCTGACATTCATTACTCCTGGTGTGCATAATTTAATTGTTTGGCACACGTTGCCCTCAGGAGTAATTTAGTCCATTTGGGAGAGAACTAGAGTGCATCAAGCAGAAGTATTTAAACTTTCTTAACTTTGTCAATAATAGTCTGACATACCACCAATAAATAATTCTGAATTCAGTTTGATAAATTGAGATACTTGCCTTAATAGCTTCTACATGATCTCATCCCACATCATCTTTCAAGCAATCCCAGTAAACCCAGAAATCCTTATGGGAACAGTCAGTTCCCCCCCTGCATTTTTCAGGTAAATACAGCAAAGTAGCCAACAGACTACAAAATATTGCATGTCTTTCTCCATCTGATCACCAGTCTGCACAGCTTTGTCAATGCAATGCCAAGCTTTGTGCTGAGAAGACTCTGGCATGCAGAAGCCCAATAAAGCCAAATCAACATCCTTACTAGCTAAGGAAATCTCAGAAGTGCAAGCAGCGAAAAAACTGTCCACAGATCGTTGGCCTGGAACAGGGTCAAAATTTGCACATTTCAAGAAACTTTGTAGACCACATGCTCATTTCTGATCTTTTACATGGGCTTGCAGTAGCTTCCACTTTTTGAGTGCCACTGCTTGTACTTGTATTGGATTTCACCCACCAAGTTCATGAATGGACCAATTTGGAATGACTAGAGCAGCAGGGAAAAGATCCAACTAATCTGTGAAACTGTGAGAAATCAGGTGAAAGATCATATCTGTGAAACACAAAGCTATCTCAGGTGAAGCTAGTGACCCAGAGTTCAGGAATGCAAATAAAGACAGTCAAGCTCAAGTGAAGGGAGCAGTTACAGAGAAAGCTAGAGCCTCATAATGGAAGAAAAAAGAGAGATTAAAAAAAAAGGAGAGGGGGGCTTTCCAGGACCATAGAGGGCTCAGGCCCAATTCCATTGGAACTGGGCGATTCCCCCCACCCACCACCACGTTTGCATGGTTCTGAGACTTATACCTGCTTAGAAGTGGTTGGGCTATGGCCCGAGTGCCACCCCCAGGGAACAAACTCACTACTTGTGTCTGTGTTGTTCATTTGTATGCTATTCAGGGTAGGGACCATCTCTTACTCTGTGTTCCTACAGTATCGCACACATTGGTGGGGTTGTTATGAATTTGTCTTGCAAACTCCAATCAATTATAAGAAAAAAGCATTCAATTGCTTCATTCACTCAAGAATTAATATTCTTGCATACTTTTCAGTTTTATTTTAGCTAACCATTGCAGCATAACTATTCAATAATTTATAGCAAACTAAAACTTGATCTCAAACAGTTCCGATTGTTCAGTACTCTGAAGAAAGTGTTGCTAAAGAAACATTTCTTTTCAGTGTTCTGAGTCTAATAAGCAGAATTATAAATATTAACATTAGACCAACACATTGCAATTTTACTAGTTTTACTTCTGAAATCTCAAGTTTAACACTAATTAGTTTAATTTTAAATGATACAAAAGAAATCTTTCCTCATTTTTCAGAGCCACCTTGAAATTGTAAAGCTTAATACAATTGACATCAGGTTTCGTACCTGCTGACAAAGGATCTCTTACAAAGTTAGAAGTAGCTTGTAACAAATGTAACAAAGCAGTCTTTCTCCACCCCTCCCCACATCATACATATTTGGCAGGAATTATGTTTTTTCTTTCAAACTGGTATCAATTTTCAGCTACAGCTCTGTTTTCTTCTATAAGTTTAATATTTTTGCATGTATTATTCAGGCTACTTACTCATAGAATCACACTATAAATCCAGAAGGGACCATTAGATCACCTGTATATATCACAGGCCATTAAATTTTACCTAGGCACTAAAAGTTACTCGGCTCAATAAAAGCTTGAGTTATTCAACCCAATAATTAACCAGAAAGAACTCAGTATTATTTGTACTGTACATAATTCATTTAAAATGAAATACTATAAAAATAAAATAGGAGATGACAGGTATGATTACATTGGTCAATTCCTGCTGGACTTTTGACCTCTAAATTTACACATTTTTGCAAAAATTCGAGATCACTATTCTAAGAGCTTTAAAATTGAGATCTCTTCTTTCATTGCAAAATACTGAACACAAGCCAACCACACATTCTCATCATAGGTCCTAGACAAATCTTCAAGATGACCACAGAAGTTTGCTGGCAAACATTCAGACATTTCAAAATGACTCAGCAGAAGAGCCCTCTCTGTTGCCATGCAGAGACTTAGAACATGTCCATTTGCTCCATAGGTTTGAGGTATCCCACTAGGGCTGGATCCTGCCCTCTTCTCTCCCCCCCCCCGCCCCACCCCCAAGCCCTTCCCACCCATCCAGGCCAGCAGGGAGCCCAGCCAGTTGTGGGAGCCCTGCAGCACAGACCTTCCACCTGCTCATGGTGCAGAGGGCCTGAGAGGAGCTCCCAGCTCATGTCACTGCTCCCTGCCCAGCCCAGGTGGACGTGGAGGGTCTGTGCCAGTTCCACACAGCTGCCCATGCAGCTCTCCCTAACCCAGCCCTGGTCAGAGTGGGACGGGGAGGTGTTTGGAGCTGCAGCCCAGCCATGGTAAGAGCTGGGTGGGCAGCTGTGCTGAACCACGGTGCACACCCTCCACTTCCACTGGGCAGGGGTCTTGATGGGACAGGTTCTGCAGCCCTGCTCTAGCTTCTGGCTTGGCCAGAGGCAGGGCCCTCGAGCCCCCTGCCCCTCCCTCACACACACACTTTTGGGAAGGCTCTGACACTCTTGTCCTGGACCATGTACTTTTTCATCCTTTCATCTCTTACTGGTACTTTCCAACCTCTTAATGGGCTTTTCAGTAATAGAGCTTTTAGTCAGCAAACAACTTTTTGCACTGTAGGAAAGGTGACAGAGGGTTTTTTTCCACTGACAGAAAAACTCTGATGTAATAGTCCCAGAACAGCGCTTCTGTTAAATCATAATTATTAATAGCTAACTCCTTCAATCCTCATTTGACAGTGGGATTGGCAGTAGTTATAGCCATCTTTTTAGGTCTAGATATTCTGCAGCAGAAATGTTACATATTCTTGAGTTAAATGTCAGTGTTGCTTCCTTTATTTCCAACCTGTATGGTGACTGAATGAATTAACCCACTTCTGACTCACAGATGCTGCTTGTTTATGATAGCATAATACTGTGTGGTTGACAAGAGTTGAAAGCACTGTAAAGATGACCTTGCGGTTAAGACACTGGACTGGGACTTGGAAGGTATAAACTGAATTCCCAGTTTCGTCAGTCTCCCTGCGTGACCTTTCGCAAGTCATTTAATCTGTGCCTCTGTAGAATCATGATACTTCCTTACCTCACAGAGGTGCTGTAAGGACACATCCATGAACATCTGCAAGGTGCTCAGGTCCTAAGTTGGGGAGGGATAGGCACATCTTGATATTAAACTTATTTCCATAAGTAAGTGTTGTCAAAGTGCTGCAGAAATGATAATTTATAGCCTTACAATTTTAGTTACACCAATATTCCTTCTAGATTGCAGGCCTCCAAAGATTAACTAAGTCACATAAAAGTCATGTGCCAAAGAAGGAGTACAAGTAATTGCTGTATGTAACTATGATTACCAGCAAATATATCTAATTATCTGATCTATTGTAAAGCTCAGTCTAATAGTGACTATTGCCGAAGGTAGGAAATTTAATAAAAGCCTAAGACAAAGCAATAAAAATTGAACACAATTAACATACAAAACTGAAGAACTCTTTAGATTCAGTTTGGATACCTTAATTATTAGTTTACACACAAATATATAACAACCAAAGTAAGATGATCTGCAGAGGTACCAGACCAGGCTACACCAATGATTCCTTGTGTGGGCGTTGTCTAACACCCAGATGAGTGATGAAGATCCACACTTATAGCAGAGTTTGTAAATGCCCCAAGCCTTCAGTCCCTGCGGTACTAGTAGCAAGAGCCTCTGCACTGTGCATGATCCTTGGACTTCTTGACTCTCCCCTTACTTGTTCCCTGTCTAAAAAAAGATCAATGAACCCAGAGATAATCCAAAGTTTAAACTCTGTCTGCTATAACGTAAGTAGCCGCTCTTTTTCACCTGCCCTGAAAGTGGGTATCCTAGACATGGCTTGATCCTGTGGCTCTCCAGGAACAACTCTATATGCATGTATAGAGATTACTTGGCTTAGACAGGTCAAAAGCCACTTCCAGGGGAAACAATGGGAGCACTGTTATGGACCTGGGCTTAGTGGGGGCCCAGTACTACTGATTAACTGTTCCAGAAGCTTATTTCTTTAAACTGCTGTTTAGGTAACTTACTGGTCAGTATATGTTACATATCCCCCTCTGTGCTCAGTCCACAGAGGCGATAGGTCTTTACATGCCCACCTAAAGAGCCTTGCTCTTAGCTCAAGCTGTGGAGCCTCATGGAGTTCCCCAGCCTGTCATACTTGTGTAATCTGTGGATGGGCTAGAGCTTACTTACCACCCTCTCCTAGGGCCTCAACACAGCCCCAGCACATGGATACCCGAATTCAGTCTTTGAGGATTTTCAGCAAGGATTGCACAGGGTTAACCTCTACATAGTCAAGTCCAAAGAACAAGAATGAAAGTACCAACTTTAAGTGATTGTTTATCACTATAATTTCTACTAAATACCAAGGCTACTTCATAACCCACGTGCATGGTCTTCAGTTTTAAATATAAACTAATTAAATCAAAACAAGTTAGTCCACAGTTAGTCACAGAAACAGTGAGAAGTAATTCAGTTCCAAAAGTTCGAGTTCACCTAAGTCTCTGTTTTTATTCATCAACTCCATATAGCCTACTGAGTCAAAGCACTGCAATATCCTCCTGCCACTGGTTTGCAGAAATCTCCAAGAGTTGCTGTCATCTCCTCTGCTGGACTGTGGAATCACTGAATAGTAAGTCAGCTAACAAATTAACCAACTAATCAGTATTAATTATGTAAATGAATAACCTGTTACACAGAAAGATACAAAACAGAGAATAGCAAAATATAAGTGACTTTCCCTATCACCACATTTAAATAAGAAGAGAGTTTAACTATACTGGCTAAAATAATTTGACTAAAACAATTTGGCTAGAATCAAATAAGAGTATACAATTAAAATGAAATTGATTTTTCCTCTCAATTTTCCCTTTCTATAAATAAGACTGCCAGTGATTCCCTGCTGCAAAATGCTTCAGAGTTAGGGGACAAATGATTGCCAGAAAACTGACCAAAACCAAGCCTAAATTTCAGGAAAACCCCCACAAAACACACAGAATAAGCAAGAGGCAGCATTTGAATTTCTGCATCATGATACTTAGCAGGGTTTGCAAATGCCTTTGGCAAATAGCTTAAGCAAACAAAAAACCCACAGCCCTTGAGACAAGCAGAAAAACCACAGGAGGTGACTGCCTAAAAATGCCTGCCTGGCTGGCCAAAAGCAAACAAAAAGTCACTTGTTTTAAGTGGACAAGACTACATGTCTATGAAGTAGCTGCCCTGACTACTTGCCCTTAATAGGGTTTATTAATCTAGTTACAGGGAGCCAACTGAGCATGTCTGAAACCATCACACCCAGTTCCAGAAACTTCTGGGCAGGGAATGCTTATTTTGCATCTGCCTAACAACAATGACCCGTATACAATTCTTTCCCCTGCTCGCACTAGATCTCTTTAAGAAATCTCCCTATTAGTCACATAGGTTACACTTCAGCATGGAGTGTCAGTCTTCTCTCCTCCAGTGATTCAGGCTGTCAGGAAAGGAGCTCATGGGGAAAAACACCTACATCTACACCCACACCCACACCCACACACCAGGGCCTTCCCTAAGTTGTGTAGGGTCAGTGACCAGCTGAGTCCCCACAACACTTTCAGTGGGAGTGAGGGGAATGGTAGAGAAATATCTTCCCCTTGCCTGTGAGAACCAGGAGGAGGTTCACAGGGAGAACCAAGTGCTTCCATCCTCTGTTGGCTGGAGAAAAAACATCCCTCACCACCACTACTTCAGAGTAGAGTGAATGAATAGCAATGACGGACTTATTATAGTGATGTGAACAGGTGACAGGATACAGCTAAAGTGAGGAGTCATACACAAATTGGGTTATACTACTAAGGCTACTTAAAAGGATTACTGTGCCATGGTTGCCATACCAGAGAAAACTGAAATCTCCATTACAATACTGTGCTACATGGACTGTGATGAAGACAGCTTCATTTAACATCTTCTGATCCCACTGCAGAAGGTTTTCTATATTTCTCACCTTCCATTATGATACAAAACAGTTGGATGAAAACAGACTCTTAAAAGTCCATCAGTGCCTGCTTCTTACTCCCATCTGAAGTTATAATCCTCAGCTTACGATATTATAATCAATTTCCAAAGCAACTAATCATGCTATCAAAAACAAAGGATTGTGATTTCAGAAAAGGAATAGACAACAAGAGCAAATGACCTCTTAGGGAACAAAGACCTTGTTTATATGAACAAAAACCACTACAACCACCACCCACCTTTATTTTTTAAAAATGAAGGTGTTTCTACGTGGCTTCACCAGGTCTTTAAATAAAAAAAATAAAAAAAGACTTTTGCACTTTGATTTTGACTGAGATGAAACTAGAAAGAGACAAACTGCCATATTTATTCATACAAGAGATAGGAAAAGCATTCAAGTGTAGTTTATCAACTAAATGGTAGATTCCCCAAGAGATCTACAGGAAGAAGTTAACAAAGTTTATGTTCTGACCTGTATTAATTGACTAAGTCAGACAGATGTCAAAAGTTTTATAAACTTAGTCACTTACAACCTGTCCCTACTGAGCTCTCATAAGTTATTCCAGATAAAGCACAGGAATAGAGCAAGTTGAACTTTCCATCACAAATAATGGATGTGTTGTATGATGCCAGTTTGTGAATCAAACCAGATTTTATTCAACTGTATTTGTTATTCTTAAATATTGGTTATAGTTTGAATAATTGTCACATGATTGTTAACATGTCCTCCTTGGCTAATAATTTATATCAGGTGGCTAGTCATTTAAATCATATGATATTCTACCTGCTCTGTTTGAATGAAGGGTTTTGGTATTTTTGTGATTTACCTTTTCATAGCTTATGAAACTCAATACAAAGTTAATGACTTACAGCTTATATAGGTTTCCAAATGCTATATGCTTTATACGAGCTCCAACAGAATTATGGAATTTTACAACTTGTCAAAAAGCTACACAACCAGATACTACATAAACATTACACATTAGCCCCACCTTAACAGTAAGAAAATGGAATAGGGAGAGTAGGGAAAAGACAGGTTAGGTGGAATGCAGATCTGGCATTCTTTGAGCCATCTCACCATTTTTATTCAACTGTATCAAGAAACAGAATCCAAATTTCTGAGAGTTCATATAATTGTTTTTTATGACAAGAAGCTATTCTTTCTTTGGTAGCTAACTCAGACAGGCTCAAATACCACTGCTCTATTAAAGTAGTATATTAAGGAGCTGAATAAGAAATCCCACACTACAGGACAAACTGTTGAACAGATAATCCAAATTTGTTCTAAAATTTATGAAGGTGAGTTCATGAGTTAGTCTGGGTCACAATTTCTACACTTTTCCTAACCACTATCCAAAATTTATTTAATTCAGTAATACCTTAGCCTGTAGCAGATGCAGTTATGCAAAACTGGTAAGACAGGAATAAGACATCCTTGTGACTAAGGAAACATGAAGAGAAAAGCAAGCAGGGAGGTGTCTCTCTCTCACACAAACACATACACAGCTTTGCTTTGGGGCCCTACACATGTCAAAGCTGATCTCCACTTGCACTCTTTTTAAATAAGATTCTACAATTTTTCTTCTGGCAAAGAGATCCTTGAGAGTGGGAGCTGGAGAAAACACCTTTCTAGCAACAGGAGGGAGAGCTCAAAAGCACAAAGGCTCTTCAATCTAGCTGAGAAAAGATAAAACAATCCAATGGCTAGAAGCTGAAGCTAGACAAATTCAGACTGGAAATAAGGTGCAAGTTTAAAAAGGTGAGAATAATCAATCATTGGAACAATTTAGCAAGAGACATGGTGGCTTTTGCTTCACTGACAATTTATAGTCAGATTAGATGTTTGTCCAAAAGATATGCTCTAGGAATTTGGGGAAGTAACACTGGCCATGTTACACAGGTCAGACTATATGAACACAAAGGTCCCTTCTGGCCTTGGAATCTATGAAAGAGGAGTACAGGCTAATGGATTGAATATAAGGAACCTCCTGTGTTATAATTCTAGCAGATTGCAAAGCAGAGTAGCAAATATACTGTGGAATGGTAACTAATGTGGTACATTTCATATATTGCACCAATAATGCATCTTGCACTGTTTTTAAAGTGTCAGTTAACTGAACTAGGAAGCAGACCGCCTTTTCCCCAAAAAAACATCATGAGAGAGAGAAGGAAGGGTCAAAAGGCAAAAAGGAGTGAAGAGAAGAAATAGAAATCAAGATGTGTTCTAAGCCCCTGAGCTGGAATGCATAAAGGAAAAAGCAGTTTTTACCCCCCCTATATAAGAAAAGGAGAAACTAGCACTAAACCTGGCCCATACTACCTCTAACACCTAGTACAAAGGTTAGAGGTGCATTCTATGCAAAATACTTATTTTTATATGTTCAGCATTGAGAATTCTTGGTATTGTAGCATCTTGTGATAACTTGTCAAGACCTAATGAGAATGGATTTAAGAAGAGAATTGTTAGAAAAGCAATGCAGTCTCTACTCTCTGAAGCAGGAAGTAACCACCTGGTAAAATAGTCATGCTCCAAATCCTCATCAGAAAGGCATCCAGAGCTACATTATGCAGTGCACCACAGACGAGGACTGTAATGGTTCAGCCGTCCAAGAGTGTTGTGGCAATCCCCTCCCCCACACACACTTAAAAATGTAAAATGCCCAGTTGAAGACAAAGGAAGGAAGTATAAACTGTCACTGGCAAATCTTTTTTTCTCTGATCTATCTCTGAAGTAGAAGGCTTCTCCACTACCGCTTCCAGGGTTTCTATTGTGAACATAGAAAAGAGTGAGGATGGCTTGATATGTATTGTTGAGCAATGTTGATGTCTATGGTTCTAAGAAGTTTAGAGACATTTATCCAACTTTATAGAATCTCTTCCTCCTGTATAAATATGGATCTTAGCAAATGTTGCCTCTAGAGATTATTATAATAGTGTGCTGTTTTCCTTGTATTATACTGTAGAATTTACATGGATAGCTGCCTTTCAGTTGCAGGCTGTACTCAATATCAGTGATTGTTTAGGCTTAAGAGCATCATCCCTGAAAAACTGCAAAGGGTGTAGAATGCAGAATCTTGGCCGTAACTGGGGTTACTGAGCACGTCACCCCCTGCGCTCCACTCACTCCACTGTTTCATATAGAACATTGCAAAGCAATTCGTCTTGATTATTACTCAATATTTTCAATGATCTGGACCCAAAACAGCTGATCTTCCTCTCCAGGGTTTCTATTGTCCTCATTAGCTCTGTCCTTTAGGAATAATGGACCATTGTGCATTAATAGTAAAATGAACATGTACAGGAGACTGGGCCAACCCCATACTATAAAATGAATCACTGCAGGAAAGTAAAATTAGCACAAACTCCACTGCTTTCTGACTTTTCAATGCCTCACATTTTAAGTGACAGTAGGGGACTGCACCATCAGACTCTACAGCAATATTAGAAATAGATTGCTTATTCATGCACCTAAACAGATTTGCAACTCAGAATGAAATTACTTCCCATTTTATTACTTTTCTGCTCTTATATTTAAATAAGTGCAGCTATGCTGCACTTGAACAGCTTACTAACCATGGATTGTACCATGTTTATCTGTTGATAAAAACAAAGGTGAAATCCTGCTCCCATTGAGGTCGATGGGAAGTTTGCCATCAACTTCAGTGGAGCTAGAATTCACTCATGGTCTCTGCGGAGTACCAGCAATGGATGTAATGCCAGCCAGATACTGGGAAGGAAGAAAGGCCATAACCAATACCTTTACCTGAAACATTGCCTCAGTATGACCTAATATTCTTTAGCAATATCTACATATTGCTAAGTATTTGCTGCTATGCTTGTGAATACTACTACTGAGGATGTTCCTTTTTTCATACTCACTTGCCTGAAAAATTTCAGATGAACTGCAGTGACTGGCTTTACGATTTACTGACTGAAAGTTGATCCAACACACTAACGTCTCTGTAAGTCACTTGGTGCCCTGTAATTTGCTGCCTTTTACAAAGAATGCTAATTAGAACACAATGTTAACTCTTTGCATTGAGATCCCTTTCACTCAAGCCCTATTTCAAAATCATTGCTCTGCAACTGCTAATTTCAGTATATTATACAGGTTCACTGAGGCTTATGCAAGAGAATCTGTTGGTACAAATACATACAAATACAGCTTTAATGATTATCGTTTTTAGAGTTCAGGAGTTGAGACATAAAACTGACAGTTTAATTTTCTGCTGTCAAAACAGTTCTACCAATTTAGTGATATATTGTAATGGGAATATATTTGAGCTTATTTCTTATATGGTCTCCCATTTATCTGGATAACTTGCCCTGTAAATCTATCTCCAGTTTAGGAAAGACTACAGTGCCCATATTTATCTATTTGTTTATATAAAATTTATCTGTATTTCTCCACCAACTGAAAGTGATCAGAAGTTATTCTAGCCTCTTCCCTCTTGCTGACTGCTAATCAGAAAATATCTGTTCAGCTACAATCATTTTAGGTCAATGAGCATTTATATGAAATGAGCAATAACTGATGCTGTGTTACCTTCCGAAATCTGCAGACAGCCTAAAACAACTGTGAGAGGTGTGGCCTTCTCCCAGGCCCACTGACAGGGGGACAAAAAGGGAAATTGCCCTGGGGCCTGGATGATTTAGAAGGGCCTGGGGTCCCTGACCACCACAGTAGCAGTAGCCGGGAGCCCCGGCCCTCTTAAATTGCCTGGGATGGCTGCAGGGCTCCTAGGCATAGGTGCTGAGAACCCACTGGTGGGCCCCTCCCCCCCCGCCTCCCACCAGCGGCAGGCCCTGCTGATCAGCTCATCCCCATCGCCCCCAGCGCCTCCCACCATCAGCTTTTTGGCAGCATGCTGGAGGCTCTGTGGGGAGGGGGAGCAGTGGGAGGTGGGAAGAGCAGGGGTGGGGGTGGGCCTGGTTCATGCATGGCCCAGATGCTGGGAGTGAAAGGGGCAGTACCAGCTGCTGAGACTCTGCTCTGCTGCCCTGCGCAGCAGCTGCCTGAGAGAGAGACTGGCTGGGGAGGTGACCAGAATTGCTATCTAAGGGCCTGCCTGCTCCAATTCTTCTCAATGGGTCATTAACTCTGAAACTGGAAGACAATACTATAATTGACCAAATTAACTCACTGCTCATCATTTTCAAGTAAACATCTAGATAACTTGGTTTATCCTGCAGTTAAAAACTGCAGTGCCAAAAGCCCCAGCCTAGCCAGCTGTCAAAGCTCCAACTTCCCCGACAAGCTTCTACAATGAAAGATGTAGATTATCAATGTAAAAGTCTGTGACAAATTGAAAACAAAGTATGGAGCAAAACTTTAACAAGATACATAATGGGGCTTTAATACTGAATTTAATCAGTTTAAGTCATCTTTACTTAAATTAGACTACCCCCAAAGCATCCAACTTTTGAGTGTTGCAGGAAATAGAGTTACTTATATTGTAACTGTTGTTCTTTGAGATGTGATGCAGATGTGTATTCCATGTAGGTGTGTGCGCCCAGTGTGCTGAAGCCAGAGAACTTTTCTTAGCAGTGTATATAGGAGTGGTACTCTTCCCTGCAGCCCTAGTCCCTTCACTAGCTACATAAGGGAGGCAGCATCTTGATCCCCTTCAGTTCCTTCACACTGAATGTCAAGAGTATAAACTCTGATGCAGATAAGATAGTGGGACTACACATCTGCATCACATCTCAAAAAACAGTTACAATGCAGGCAAGTAACTTTTTCAAGTAGATGCAGCTGTATATTCCATGTAGGTGACAAAAGCAGTATTTGCAGGAGGTGGCGCTTGGAGTGTATTTAAACAAGGACTGTAGGATTGCCTTCCAAAGTTTGCATCTGATCTGGATGCAATAGAATGGCATAATGGTTTGTAAACATATGTACAGAGGACCAAGCCACAGCCCTACAAGTGTCCAGTATAGAACCATCATTTAGAAATGCCATTGATGATGCCTGAATCCTCCTGGAATGAACTCACCTTCTCTGAGGAGGTGTGTTGTCAAAGCTCCAGGAGCTTGATATGCAGAATAACTTCCAGTTCTGACCACAGGCCTTGAGCTTTCAGTGACCCCAGATGCACTCCAGCCTACTAAGCAGGCATTGGTGACAACCCTGGTTGGTAAGAACAAAGCAAAAAACGCCCTGGCACACATTGCCCTGAACCATCCACCACCATAAGGAGTCCATGATCATTGGAGGAAGTCAGACCAGTCTGTTCATGGGATGATTCAAATGATAGACCAACTTCAACCACATTTGAACAGGATGAAGGAGCAATCTGACAAATTGGACTACCTGAGTGCATGCAGCCATATGACCTAGAAACCTCAGGCCTACTCGGGCTGTAGTTTGAGACTGCAGTTCCAGACATAGATGGCAAATGGCAGGGAACTGATCTGTTGGCTGAAATGCTCTCAAACTCAAATGCTATCAGAGCCCAAGTGAACTTGATTCTTTCAATTGGGAACAGTGCTGACTTTCCACTCTTTAGGATGAGACCTAGATGGTTGAGTAAGCATAGTGTAAACTGAATGAGGGAGGACTTCTCTGGACTTGCCCCTCAGTAACTGATCTAGATATGGGATTCCCACTCTTCCTGGGATACGCTTACTACAATCATTTGATAAAAACCCAGGGAGCAGAAAACAGACCAAAGGGGAGCATGGTGTATCGAGAGTGCTGGTGGGTTGGGAGCACTGCTATGTGGAAATATGGACAATGACTGAACACTGATGAGAGCATCACACAAGGCAGCCAACTACTCTAACATAAAAATATAAGGTGCTACTATTATCTGGCGAAAAACAAAAAAAATCAGTCTGAAAACATAAGGTGAAAATACCACACTGAGCTCCCACTATAGCTGGGAGTGGTGAGAAGGAACTGAGGAGGTTTGGGGTGGCACCGCCCATATATATAGCCAGGAAAGGGCTATGACTACAGGTGGCAAGTGCTAACCTTATGGGTATTCAAAGGCAAAGTTCTCCTGCTTCAGTGCACTGCACAAGTACATACCTACATGGAATTCATGGTTGCATCTACTCAAAGAAGAATTCTGTGGTAAAGTCTCTGGATTCATGTAACCCAACATTCCATGTGTTACAAGTCCACCTCGGTGCCTGATTCAAAAGATATGATTTGGTACAGCCCTCATAACAGAGGCTTGTCTCTTTCACTCAAGTTGTAGCAGCAAAGGCTTTTAGCCCAAGATGGCAGTCACACTTATTATGGAATACATGGGGCCTTGACTACAAAAAGTCAGTTTATTCTCTCCCTCATAACAAAACCAGAACCTTTCTGGGAACAAACAATTTTTCTGTGGAGCAGACAAATTTTATTCCTGAGCCACCAAAGCTGGAAAAAAAAATGAACAAAAAAAGACATTGCTTCAAACTTTAATAGAAAATATAGATGAATGGGTGATATGCTTTTTTGCCTGCAAATGCATTTACAGTAAAAAAAATTGTTGAAAGCATCCTGATTGTCACAAACACTGTGCTTGACCTTATAACTTTCCACTTTGTAACTGCTCCTTGCTTTCTGCTGCTTTAATCTGCCTGCTCAATCCCTCCTAAAGGTTCCTTTTCAATTTCTTCCAGCTGAAAGGAAGTGGATGGGTCTCCCTTTAGATCTCAACAGTATCACTCTTATTAAATAGATGGATCACTGTTGAGCACCACAAGGCACCCTCTTCTACAAAGAGGCTGAACCCACTGCCTCAAGAGCTTTCTTAGCCTAGCACTAATCAGTAAGTCAGTAGTAAGTTGTATCCCTGTTTCCTGCATGGAATTACAGAGTAATGTACCAAACTAGTGGTACATTTGTATTTAGGTAGAAAACCAGGTCATTGTTGGAATCCATTTGGAAGAGATAAAGGGGATCTAGCATTTACCCCTGACGGAAAGTGTCAGCTAACTGAGTCAGATAGGTAACAAGTTCCTCCAGTTTCTGACTATCATTCATATTGATTAGCTAGCACTTTCCAACAATAAAAGTCTTAGATCAAGAAGATTTTGCCTTTGCTGCTCATTCCCTGAGATGCACTTCATTATGGTTCTTTCAAAAATGACTAGTGATTTGGGGTGCCTTTCTATTTTTGGATGTCCTTTTGAGACACCTTAAAGGGGCCAGATTTTCAGGAAGTGCTGAGAAGCCTCACCCACTCTGAGAATCTGGCCTCTAACATGTCTTAGGTTGTTCAACTGAAAAAACTAAATGCACTAGTCGCTTCCTAAAATTTAAACCATAATAGTAATTGTTCAAAGCCATTTCACTAAATTATCCAGTACTACTGAAGGCAGCAAAACCTAGAGGTGAAGCATGAAGTAAAATGGTCATTTTGAAGTCTGTACTGTTGGAATACATAAAACCAGCATCTAACTTTGCCAGTTTTTGTCTCGTGTGATGCTCTATTAAAAAAGGCTTCTGCCTCATTGATTTCTCTCAGCATGTTCAGCTGGTCTTCAAATGCATGCCTGCATCATTCCCTGATAGCTCAGCTGTCTATTTCTGCATCCACTGCTCTACCCAGCTTTTTTATTGTTATTTTGGTTCCAGTTCCAAAGTTCCCCTCATTTTTCTATATTCTATGCTTAGCAGTTAACACCACAGGTTAAACTCTGTTCCTTCCGCAGCTCACCTGCACTCACAGACTGTGCTTCTGTTTGCCGACTTCCTCTACCTTACTTTCATAAGGAAGCCTATTACTGTGGTACCTACGCATTTAGTCTCACTCAAATAAAATCTCTCACAATCCCCGCCCCCCACAAATATACCAGGCAAGTCAAGCCAACTAACATGAGTCCCAACCTTGTGGATTCCCAGCAGGAAAAGAGAGCAAAATAAATTTTAAATTAGGTGGGTTTTCCATCACAGTTAACTCAAGCAATTAACTCAAAACAAATCACCACAATTAATTGCTGTTTTAATCACAGTTTAATAAGAGTACCAATAGGAAATTATAAATATTTTTGGATGTTTTTCTATATTTTCAAATATATTGATTTAAATTACACAGTGTACAGTGCTCACTTCATATTTTTATTTCAAAAATTTGCGCTGTAAGGATAAAATGGTATTTTTCAATTCTCATACAAGTACTGTAGTGCAATCTTTGTTGTAAAAGTGCAACACACAAATGCAGAATTATTTTATTACATAACTGCACTCAAAACCAAAACAATGTAAAACATACAGCCTACAAGTCCACTCAGTCCTACTTCTTGTTCAGCCAATTGCTAACACAAAGAAATTTTACATTTACAGGAGATAATGCTGCCAAAATATATTTGACTATATTTGAAAATGTAGAAAACATTCACAAATATTTAAATAGAACACTATTTAACAGTGCAATAAAAAAGTCAGTTTTAAATCTCATGATTAATTATGATCAATTGTCTGACAGCCCTAATAAATTAGGAATGTTTGCTGAGCTACATTGTTTCCTAATTCCAAAGCAGCCTCTTCCCCACTGAACTGAGGAAATTTCAACCACAGAATATTTGATAAATCATTTTTTAGAGTAGCTATTAGATATAGATGCCCTGGCCTACCCATTCTAGATATGGGCCAGCTGCATCCCAACCACCTTGGACTGACTTTATTACCCTTTAGGGCTTGACACTCATTAACTGATGATGGCCCCTTCCTACTCCCTAATTACCCCCAAATCACCCATTTGCTGCTTCAAATCTGAAGTTTAACTTTACCTGTCAGACCAAATGAAGTTATGGAATAACCTCACAGTGCTTACAACATCATTGTTGGAAATAACTGAGAAAAAACCCAGAGCTTCACACTCAAAACACCTGTTTCCTTTGTCTTTGTCAGACTTACTGACTTTATTGACAAAGGTACATTTCTTAATACTGTTAGTACTGCAGAGCCACCAAAGCTATGGAACAGTGAATAGAATTCTAGTCTTCGTGCATTAATAAAATTGATAGTTATGTTCCAATGCAAAATCTTATTTACTGTTGATATACAAGAGGCAAAAAGACAATAGGTCAATTTTCAGAACTTGGATGGACCGGCTGACAAATTAAAAACTGAAAGCTTTTACTGAGAATTTTAATACAGGTAAACACCAGTTTTGGAGATATTCTGAATATCTCCATTGCCATAAGTGGTTGATTCCATGTCCCAATTTGTTGTAGAAGCTGAAATTTTTTATTAAACGCTGATATTAATGATTGTATAGAGGTTTTGGGGGGAGGCGGACATCACAAAAAAACAAACTTGCTCATAAGATGGAAGAAACTAACAGCTACATGCAAAGAGAGGGAGGGGAAGGGAGTGGGGAAGAAAACAGCCTTGGTGGAAATGAATGATACATAGTTCTTATTGAAATTTACTCTATTGCCAAACTAAGTATCATTCAACAATCCTGTTTATGTTTAGTTTCATAGACTCCCCAAAGCTCTATAACTGAGAAACAGAATACCACCAATCACCAGAATGTTACTGTGCCAAGTCTTTCCATTGTAGAACAGAATTAATGAGTGCAGTAACAGACATTTACATTTAAAAAAAACCAATACTTTCAGTAACTACTTCAGATCTTAAAAAACATCACATCCAACCATTGTGAAAATGGGTTTTGCAGAATGCCAGAGGTATGACCCCTTTGCATGGGCTCACTAACTCTTCCCTCCATATACTGTAGGATGATGAGTCCTGACATTAGGGGCTTTTGCCTTATACATGCAACTATACCCTCCCTTTCCCCACACCCTAAAAAAAAAAGTGTCCTGATTTTTCATACTTGTTATCTGGACACTATTATACTGGAACTGCCCTGCTCCCACTGTATCTGGAGTCTTCTGTGGCAGTAGAGAGCCAGAATTTGACTCCAAAAAAAGGGGAATGAATTTATGGAACACTATGTCATCATTTTTATGGCTTTATTTGTCTGAGTATAAGCGCACTTGACATAAATAATCGATCAGTTTAAAAACCAACAAATCTGCCTTCTTCACTCAGATAATTAGAACACCTGAAAGCTACCAACAAAATGCAACTTTTGTTTTTCTTTTTAAATATTCTAAGGCTGTAGCTCTTACTGTTTTCTTCCAAGACCAGACTTGGAACAGAATTGAATAAGCCAGATTTGGTAATTTTTCAGCATTACAATTTGCTATTAATCTTGCAAGTGAGCTCTATTCCTGTAAATTTAACTGGTTCATTTTTTTCCTTTCACAAAAGTAACTGGAAAAATGCCTGGTGACAGTCACATTTGGTCTCATGAAAAACCACTGCTGTGTTCCCAGTCGGGTTAAATAAAAGGGGTTAGTTGGCTGTCACCCCTTTAGCAGCCACATCACCTGCAGCCACCTGCCTGCACAACCACAGGAAAATCACTGGCTGTAAACCCAAAGCCATTGTCAGGCCTACAGCAGGCATCCAACTCTAGTCAGTTCCTGGCCCCAGCCAGGCTCCTCTCACAGATTACAGCTGGAGGTCTGCTCTCCCTCCCAGTCAGCCCTCAACTGAGCTAGGTTCTGTCCTTTTAATCCCTCCCTCCAAGCCTGATACCTCTGCAGGTGTGGATGGCCAGGGCTGACTGAGCCCACAATAGCACATTAAGCAATTCCTGGCCAGTGTGCTGTGCGTATACTCCATCACAGACCCAGGGTAAAATGGCCTTTTGAGATAAGTTATAGATTAGCCCCAGTTTATGTATCTCTTTTCAAGACAGAGCATCTTCTCCCCTTAGGGTGACTAGATGTCCCAATTTTACAGGGACAGTCCCAATTTTTGGGTCTTTTCCTTGTATAGGCTCCTATTACCTCCCACCCCCGCATCAATTTTCACATCTCCCCTCCCCCTTATTTCTGATGGTCATTCTCAGTTGTCTGACCTATGGCTGATTTCTGATGCTTGTTTCAAACCAAAACACACTCACTTGGGAATTAGTACTGGAGTTCCATGAAGAAAATGTTTGTTTTCATTCAATGAATTCCTATACTCATTTTAGAATGAATGTTCTGCTTCCAAGAGGATACTTTAAAACAAATAGGTATAAAAGCCACAGCAACGTGCTTCCACTGTTCTCAACTTCTGTCTCTCTGATTCTGGAAATCCTACTTGGGATCTTAACATTGCTGCACCAGTACTAAGGAAGAGAGGTGACGTTCTAGTTTTAATCATGCTTTCACTGCAATTCTAGATCTATGGTTATGTATAGATTTATCACTGTGGGTAAATGGTGAGATGTCACCTGCTGATTTTATTTTCAAATGAAACTTGTCAACAAAATCCTCTCTCTCCTCCTCCAAGATCCATTGCTGCGTTGAGCCATCTCAAAGTGATACTGAACAGCAGAAAAAGCTCTCCCTTTGTATGTATGCATGCTACTAATCAGAAAGTGTGCATCAGGCAGTTAGAACAATGCTCTGTACTAACTCAAGGACCCAAAATATTGCAAGAGCAATGGCTGAATCATAATAGTCAACCCTCCAACATCTCCCTTAACATGACTATTGTAATTTAAAGGGAAGCAACCTCCAGCAATGGAGAAGCCACTTACCTTTACTTCTAAGATGGCAAAAATTCAAAATTCAAAACTAGAGCTGGTAGCAAAAATTTTAACAAAAAACAGATTTCCATTGTAAAACTGAAATATTTCACAGGAACTTGTCAATTGCCATATTTGGAGTCAAGAAAGAATTCCCCCCCCGGGTCAGATTGGCAGAGACCCTGGGATTATTTATTTAGCTTTCCTCTGCAGCATGGAATGCAGATGACTTGCAGATTTAAATTAATGTAAATCACAGATTGTAACTTGAAGTCTTTAAATCATGATTTGAGGACTTCTGTAACTCATTTTCAATAGGGAGAGTCAGGAATAACGTCAGCAAAGTCAATGGAGTTACGCCAGCAATAAACTGGAGCGAGACCAGAATTAAGCCAATTGTTTGTTCTATGAAAACATGGTAAGATTATGCAAGACATAAGCAAAATGTATGTTGAAAATGGTGTCTATTTCTCTAAGACTTCATTATTGGATAAATAAAAATATGTTGTTTAATGATAGTAGCCCACATCATGGAAAAATAAAATCAGATTTTCTTGAACTGCACAATTCACTGAAATCCAGATTTTCTAGGAGCCAGTTTTACTTTTGAAAATAAAAGTGTCACAGTAAAATGTGTGCCTTATACTGCCTGTGGCCTCATGAATAAAACAAATATTAAATTTCTGCAAATCAGGAAAGCAAAACCTCTGCCACTGGAAACAGCCTCAGCAAAATCATTTTCTTTCTTAATATTTACCTGGCCTTGAAATGGATATTCTTCATTGAGCACTGCAGTGCAGCATGCAAACAAGCAGCATTCTATTTATTTATTTTTGTTCTTAATCACAGGTTGAATGACTGAATGGAAGAGAACCCACTTCTTAAAATCATCTTACCTTCAGTGGATGTAACGGTACAGAGGAGATGTGTATTCTGTCACCACTATAGGGCCAGCAAAAAGGACAATTTGGGCACATGAGAAAACTGACAAAATACCACCCAATATATTCCTTCACCTAAAATAGCGGAGGCAAAAAGCAATCCAACTTTCAGATGGCATGCTGTCAAATGCACTTATCACAGGGTGTGACTGCCCTGTAGTGCCCCTTTCTGGCTAAATGCAGCATTTACACATTCCCTGCCTCTGTTTCCCCTTTCAGGAACCCAGTAACATCACTTCAAGCCCTCTTGACTCAACAATACACTCATTGAGGCTGGTTTATTGTAGACTCATTAACAATAGTTCAGTACAAAAATCCCAAACACACATGCTTCTGGCTTTTTGGATTTCTCCAAGGCTGCCTTCTGAGCCCTGTTCCCACTCCTCTCCGGGTTACCTCTCAGTCGCTGTGACTCTCCTTACATCAGGAGACCCAGCTTTCCTTCTGGAATTGGGCTGTAATTTAGCCCATTTAGGCCCTTAGCCAGCATTTCCCTCAAAAGGCCTTATCCCTAATTAATTCAAAGGTTCCACAGGCCCATCCTCCCCTGCTGGTGTCTGAACTGTTCTGAAGGGGCAGGAGGCAGTATATACGCAAGTCCCCATCTCCCAGCTCATTCCCAATTGGTTGGGTGAGTGGGGAGGCACATCCTGCCCTCTCTGCAATGCCCCAGCCTCAGGACTTAAGATACAGTGATGGGATTCCCTCCCAAGAACCACTTATTCCCAGGACCGCTTCCTCTCTATCCAGCTCCCTCCATTCCTTAATTTAGACTTTTAAACCCTTAAGGGCTATTCCATATGACAGGGTAGTCTGACAACTAGGTGCTACTGCCAGTATGGGGCACACAACCCCATCACATTATTACCATGCCTAGCAACCTTCTTACCCTATCTATTGTATTTAGACAGAATGGACCAGATTCAGACAGTGGCCTGCTCTAATGGTATAAAGGGAGTGGAAAGCCACTGAATTTCTCCTGCTGATGATTCTCCCAGTGCTGCGACTACCTGTCATGTGCACAGCGATGCACCCAGCTCGTGAACAGGGCATGCATGTGAGGAAGGGAACAGCAATGGGAGTGCCCTTTGTGCCATCCATTCCCAGACTGCAATGTTGCTGGGACTCAGGTGCCACCAAGATTAGATTACAGCAGTCCCAGAGCCACTGTAATCTATTGGGAGCCAGCATAAAACCAGCGTCGGAATCCAGGAGCCACAACTTGTTCCTTTATGCCCCTTTTCCTTCTCTTCTGGCCACAACTGAAAATCTGGCCCAATTTATGAATCGCATCATAACACTATGGGATGTTAAAATAGGTTCCACTTCTGTAAAGAAAAGGAAATTTTGTTCCTAGACCCTTTTCTTATAAGAAAAAGGATTACTTCTTTCCAGTCTGAGAACTGAATGAAATCTGTTCAGTTTATACACACAGCATCCAGCAGTTTACCTAAGGAATCTAGATACTTCACATGGACTATGAATACATGGAAGGACGTATTTTATCAAAATATGAGAGGAGTTTAAAGAGCAAAGTCTATGATTTTTTAAAAGTATATGATTTAAAATATGTTCTCATTTTGATTCTAACAAATACCTTATTCAGTCTAACAATTTTAAAAAAAATCTAGTTTACTCTTCACACTGCTTATTTAATTTTTCCCTCACAGTTTGGACAAAGACTAGACTAGTCAGCTTCACTTTCATGTATACTAATTTTCTAGGTTATTATTTCTAGTTTAATATATGAAGACAGCACTGCAAAGACTGGGATGCATAAACTGCAAGGAATATTTTCTCTTTTTTTAAAAAAAATTAGTTTTCCTGGATTAAAAAAGCTACATAGAAATATTTCCTTATCATAGGTGTTGATTAAGCTTAGATTTTTGTCCAAATGTGATCTGAAAGTATTCCTTAAGGAATTCTGGTTTTCCTTTTAAATTTGAAATTTGGGGCTCAAAGTAAAACACATCTTTAAAATCATCTATAAAGAAGAGAAAATTGAATACCCAATGCAATAAAATACAATTTTAAAAAATTTTGAAGGAACTCCAGTCAGACATCCATACCTTCAAATAAATCCACCTACAATCATTTTAATTAGACTATCAAATAAAGTTTAATACTCTCCATATTAATATTATCACATCATATATTTATTTAGATGCATGTATTTGAATGTGCAGTCAACCATAACCTTGATTTTTGGGGTGGCTTTAAAAAGTGAAATCAAATCCAAAACATTAATGCAATATTATGATTGAGAATTGCATGCTCTAGTGTAAGCAAATTCAGAGTATGGTTTCCAGAGCAACTGTAAGCCAGTCAGCTTGCAATTTATGTATATCCTGTGGTCAAATCCTGTTTCCTGCACACAGCTAGAGTAAATCCTCCCAGCTACTCAATGCTTAGTCCTGGAAGGATCAGATTTTTAAGTGTCAGTAAATGTTGATTTCACCATACATACACGAATTGAGGAAAATATTATCAATAATTGAAATTTACTGATAGGGAAAGAAAGGGAAAGAAAGAAAAATGCTACTTGACAATTTCCTAGAGTTCAAAGATATTTACTTTGTACGTTTTGACAATTTGTTTTAATGGCTATAAAGTTTGAATTTTGAATCTCAGCATCTACTGTCATTAAATTATTGTCTGACCCTCCATTGTCCGATTCCCCTATAATTTCCCCGCAACTGTGAAAATTTAAAAATGCTTAAACATAAGTCATTGATATTATCCATTGAAGTTATAAATGTCAGACTGAATTCTGCTAAGCCTGTCAATGCTGCAGAGTGGTTCAGCTGCTTCTCTAGTATCAAGGCTGCAGCAGCCATACAGCTGCTGCATTTCCTATAGAGAAAATTTAACTATTGGATCTACATAGTTATGGATTTCCCAGCTATGTCCCTATCCACTCACCAAAACCTCTGTGCTAGTACCAAAAGGTCACCCCACAGAACTGTGCACATGCCACATATGGATGCAGAGCTGTGCATGTGCTCCCCAATCCTGCTCCAGAAATACATTGGCTGTGTTTGTGGCTTTCTGTGGCTCTTGCTTAGACAGCAGAGCTTAGTCCTAAAACATTAAAGTTAATATAATAATGCAGAGGACCTAACTACAAGTGCAGTCCCACAACTGATGTGTCTGGAATGCCAATCAAAGGGCATGTGTGGTCCAAGTACAGAATGACAGTTAGCTTGGGCTCTCAAACAGCTCTGGCATTCATAAGATTGAATTTCTTGACTTCTGTGCATGTAAAATTGTGGGCATAACATTGCAACAACATAAGGCTCTGATTCACCATCAAATGAAATAAAAATAAGCTCCTGTATATTTCACTTGGGCTTTGGATCAATCCCCAGTGGAACATACTTCATCCTCATATATACACCCAAGTCCCATGGAAGCACATAGGAAGTTGAACATCAGAGGTCTGAATTTTGCAAATAATATTTTGGTATGAACAGTGGCTGCTTGAACTGGTCTGCATGGTCAAACCCTGGATTCAATAAAACTATTTTCCATTGCATGCCTTTCCCTAGCTTTGAAAATGTAGATGGTAGAAAAACAAAATATGAAACAGGCCCTCTGTAAAAATCAATAAAAAACATTAATTCATGAAAAAGGAATTACAAATGCTCCAAAACCAGGGATGAACACTCATGATGGCCATGACACCTATTTAAACAAACAAATAGACCGGACCACACCCCTCCAGCTGCAAACAAAGGGGGCCCTCCATAGCCCTGTCCTCCCCACCCATTCCGGAGATCCCACAGAGGCCAATATCTGCAGAGGCAGGTATAGGGTCACCAGCGGGCAGGTCTGCATTGGATGAAAGAGTTAGAAGTGGGGCTTGTGACACACACTGTGGGTCTGATTCTCCACTTACACTGGAGGAACTCCACTGATGTCAGTGGTAGTGTTCTCAATTTACATTAGTATAAATGAGAGGAGAATTTGACCCATTCTCCCTATGCCAGTGCCATGGAGATGAAGCAAAACCATTATGCATGTAACCTAGAATGATATTACTTTTCCAGGGAGAACCTCTGTGATGCATCAGTGGAAGCTGTACATAATGATCAGAGGCAGTATGCCAGGGACCCAAAACCAACATGGAGATAGAGGGCCCATGTGTAGATGACCCTTGTCTACCACAGGTGCTCCAGGATACAAGTAGTGTAGGGTCTGGCATCCCAAACCCTGATGGAACAAAATGAGGAAACTCAGAGCAATGTGGCCTTGAGTAATTTTCTAAAGAAAATCTTTTACCTTTAAAAAGGTCAGTCTAAGAGCTTAATATTGACTGTGTTAAACTAGCAAATACCAACTTATCCAGATCATTTATTGAAGGTTCTAAAAATTTAGATTAAGGCAATACATCTGTGATATTAGTTTGAACCTATAGACATGATTGGGTAGTTAGAGCAAATTAATAAAGTCTAATTTTGAATAGGTTTTGTTCAAACCAAAATCATAATCAACAAAAATTTGAAATTATTAACTGCTCCTTACTGAGTGCTAAACAAAGTAAAATTAAACAATGGTTAAAAATTATTGAAGGCTGCAGAGAACACATCATCCAGTAAGTTCATCTGCAACAACTTTTTACATTTAAGCTATATGTACATGCCGAAACATCTGTCTCAGCCTAAGCTAAAGTTCCACTGGAGCTATTTTATAATTAATGCATCCCATGTATAACTGCTCAAATTGCTGCCCACCTGTAACCAATACAGAATATTGTACATTAAATTTATGTATTCCACCAATACGTATCTTAACTATAATATGATTGTACAAATCAAAATATGCACTTTACCAATATGCACAATGGTGTATATAAACAGATTAAGGATCATTATGAGAGATGATCATCTACTGTCATTCCAATATTATACAACTGATAAAAAGAAAAAAGGGTACTACATGAAAACAGGCAATGTCAAAGCCTTATTTTGTCAATATCTCCTCATTCCCCCTACTCCTTTCTGATGTCACCCCTCCTGTGTCATTTCTTCTGCAATATTGCAAGGTTTCTGAGACAGGATTTGGAACCATGCTTTTATTCTGTCTGTAAAGCTTCATGCATACCTATAGCACTGCCTATAAACGATAATGCTCAACTGAGGCCAAATCTTACAAGGTGATGGCAAAACTTCTGTTGCTTTCAGTTGATCAGGATTTGACTTATGAGTTTGACCCTGTAAGGTGCCGAGAACAATTAGCTCCTGCTGGTTTCAGCCCTGGTTCAGGAAAGCATCCAGGAGGCATTTAGGCCCTTTCAGGATCAGGAATTAAATGCATGTAAGTACATAACAAATGTATATTATCTACTCTAGCATCAGCTGATTTTATCAGAATATGAAATAAAAAACCTAACTCCACACATCATATACTGAAAATTGCATAATAAACAGTTGCAAAATTAAACCTTACAACAATATAGATATGAAGTGAGTCAGATTTTCAGCTGGAGTAAGTTAATGTAGCTCTGTGGCCTTCAAAGGACTTATGCTGATTTACACTGGCTAAGGATATGGCTTCTCATATTAATAATGTTATAATGTGTGAAAAAAATCTATAACTTCCCAACCCAGATCTGGATAAAAGCACTGAAGGACTGGATACTACAGCTGACTGTTATGCCAATAATATTTCTATATGGCTAACAGACAGCCTGGTTCTGCTCTCATTTTTCTGTGGCCTCCACTGGGAACAGGATTGGGCCATTTATGTCAATTACTTTAGTACATTAGCAGTTATAATGTAACTAATTTAGCTAATTTATCATTATCAGTAATAATGTGAAATTCTACATCCTTGTTTTCCACCTTTTTCTCACTATGAAAACCTCTGAAATTGGACTCATTTTGGGGACGGTTTACGGATACCCAGGTGTAATATTTATTTTCCTAAAATGGATTTGTCAAACAGATAGTTAAGGGTTAATGTCTCTTACCTGTAAAGGGTTACAAGCAGTGCACCTTGCCCCTCCTCTTTCCCTCTCCCCAAGAGGTAATACTGATTCAAGCGCCATGAATGTAAAACAAAGGGATTCCACCTTCCCCCCTCCCTTCTCTCTCCCACCAATTCCCTGGTGAGTACAGACTTAATTCCCTTGAGCCTCAACAAGGGGAAAAAAATTAAACAGGTCTTAAAAAGAAAACTTTTAATAAAATAAACCACCACCAGTGAGGTTCCCCACTGTCTGCGATTTGGGGGTGTGTGTCATAAACAGATAGTTAAGGGTTAATGTCTCTTACCTGTAAAGGGTTACAAGCAGTGAACCTGGACCACCTGACCAGAGGACCAATCAGAAGACAAGATACTTTCAAATCTCGGTGGAGGGATTGTTTTGTGTTGTTTGTTTGTCTGTTGTTCTCTCTGGATTCTGAGTGTAATCAGACGTACCTACAGGCTCTCTAATTTTCTGTTCAAATAGTGAGTATAAGTACAAAGGCGGTTTAGTCTTCTTGATTGTTTTCTTTATTTGAAAATGTGTCTTTTGCTGGAATGATTTTAAATGTGTATTTGTGCTGGGGGGAAGGCTCCTCTCTAGTGTCTATAAGCTGAAAGGCCCTGTAACATTTACCATTTAAATTACAGTGACTTACTTTTTTTCCTCTTATTAAAGTTCTCTTTTTAAGACCTGTTTAATATTTTCCCCTTGAGCCTCAAGGGAATTGAGTCTGTACTCACCAGGGAATTGGTGGGAGACAAGGAGAGAGAAGGGAGGGGGGGGGAAGGTGGAATCCCTTTGTTTTAGATTCACAGCGCTTGAATCGGTATTACCTCTTGGGGAGGGGAAAAGAGGAGGGGACAAAGTGCACTTCTCTCTGTTTTTAGATTCAAGGAGTTAGAATCACAGTGATCTTCCAGGGTAACCCAGGGAGGGAAAGCCTGGGAGAGGCAACGGTGCGGGAAGGGTTTACTTTCCTTGTGTAAGATCCAGGGGGTCTGGGTCTTGAGGAGACCAGAGCTTACCAGGCACTGCAAGTCCTGGCTGGCAGCAGCACTACAAGATCTAAGCTGGTAATTAAGCTTAGGGGATTCATGCTGGTACCCCCTCTTTTGGACACTAAGGTTCAGAGTGGGGATTTATACCATGACAGGATTGGAAAATATATTTCAGCACTTTAGAGTTGGATGTGTAAACAAAATTCTTACTCTTGAATAAAAAAAATTCAGTTTTTTTTTTTTTTTTTTTTTTTACACTTTACTAAGGAAAATTTGCTGCAGCAAAATGTCTGCTGATTCATTGCTTTTGCCCCATAGCGTTCATTTAGATAAGTGCTGCTATAGTGATTTAGTTCCACCTCACAGAATACTGTGTCTATTTTATTTCTGTTCCTTGCCCAGGCTTGTACAGAAAGATAAATATCTGAAAATCAAAGAAAAATAAGGTATTGACTTAAAAAATTAAGGGCTTGTCGACATAGTTATGCACTCTATGGGGATGTGTACTAATGTATTGTATGTTAGTCAGTCTGTGCACACTAAAGGTTCCCTGGTGCACTTTAATGTACTAATGTTTCAAATGGTGTTACATTAAAGCACACTAAAGCACACTAGCAGGGTCTACACAGAGCAATTAATGCACAACAGAGTGCTTTAGAAAACACTCCCCCATGGAGCATGTTACCTCACTGTGTAGGCAAGCCCTTAGAGGTACTGGATGAAGTATTTTGCAAAGAACATTTTTTCCTACACCTCCCCCCACATTGTCTGATAGAATTAAATTAAAATTAAACTTCATAAGAAAATTCAGATACATTTTCTATTTCCCACTAAATGCAAATGAGCCAGAGTTCTTTACCACCAAACTGATTGATCTCAGAGAAATGTTAGGTCAATTTGATCTGACTATGGGTCTGAAAGTCAGGAACTCTTGATTTCTACATGTTGCTCTGCTAAAAGCTTCCTCTGCAGTCTTAGAGAAGTCACATGTAATAATGGGACTACTCATATGGGATTGGGGCTATAATTACCCTCTGCAGTGAGGTTCCACTTTGACAGAAGATGTCAAAGACAAGTAAAAATGAATACATGTGTACTTGTGGACGATGTCTAAAAAGCCCTCAACATTCCTGGAAACCAAACCCAACTCAATGGTTACTTTGATGCAAGCTCTCTGGGGCAGGGGCCATCTTTTTGTTGCATATTTGTATATCACCTAGTACAGTGGGGTCCTGGTTCATGAATGGGAGCAGCATCAAGCCCTAAATGCAGCATGGAACCAAAATCTTTTCTGATTGATTTCAATTTATATCTAGCATAACAGGTTTCATTACTCACCCTGGTGCACCTCCTCATGGCTCACCTGGGGATTAACTCACCACTGGTTGGATGCCCTGTCTTGCCATTGCTCAGCCAATTGTCTCAATCTCACCCACCAGGACTCAGGGTAGTCTTTGTGACTCCACTCTCTGGCCAGGTCACTTTAGTTCTCCCTTTCCAGGGGTCTGTCAATGTCTCTCTGGACAAACTGTCCCTCTGCCATTCCAAGCAATCCTCCATTCTACATCCAAGGCCGTGCCACTTCCCCAGTAGAAGCCCACCCTCTATTCCAGGTCCCAGCTCAAGGATCCTATGTGCTGCAGTTAAAGTTGACTTACTCCAGAGCTGGTTCCTACTTCCCTGGGCTCTGTCTTCCTTCTATCCTTTGGCACCTCTGTTCTCACCTGTCTGAACTTCCTCCACTCCCTGTGGCTTCTTGCCAGACCCTTTAATCTCTAACAAACCTGCTTTCTGTCGGGGAGTGACTGCAGACATCTTAGCTTTATAGAAGCCCCACCTGTTCCTGCTCAGGTGAACTTCATCTTTAATTAAGCAGTACTGACCCCAGCTCCCCTCCAGGTGCAATCTATGTGGTTAATTGGCCCATCTTAACCTCTTCTGGAATGGTGTGGGGGTGAACAATGCATCACACTAGTCAATAAGCTCTCCCTCCATCTGTGGCAAATTGAAAGCTATGATCTTTGAGACCTTCACACTAATTGAAGTAGTTTGCTTATCTGGTGTCAAAGAGCTGCTGCTCATGTGCTGATCTGGCCCTTCATGTGTATAGTGTTGTAATTGATGAAAAAGTCCGACACTTCCCAAGAGGTAGAAAAGTGATAGATGGTGAAAAAGATTTTGAAAGAGTTGTCTACAATAGTCATGGCTACAGAATTGCTCTAATCAAATCATAGCAAAGCTGGGGATGAAGTTTCAATTCCTTGCTACCACAATTTACTGAAGGAGCACTATATACTATGAAAAACAACAAGGTGCCACCAGACTCCATGTTGTTTTCGTGGATACAGACTAATACGGCTACTCCTGATACTGTACATTATAATCATAGCTCAGTCATGGAAGTTTTACTGATTAGCACATAAGCAGACTAGAATTAATCTGAAGGCCTCAAAGACAATTGCTTTCCATTAGCCACAAATACAATCTATTGACTAGCTATAAATTGGAGTCAATCAAAAAAGATTTGGTCACATCCTGCCTTTAGGGTTGATCCTGATCCCATTCAAGACAATGGAAAAGTTCCCATTAACTTGACTGGACTTACAAAGTCCAGCTCACTAGAAAGTTTGCTGACTGCTGTTGAAGTCAATGAAAATGAGTTCCCTATCCAAAGACCAGGGTCCTGCAAGATCCAACTCAGGCTGTAACGTGCTGGAGAAATGCCATTAATAAATCAAATGATGCTGAAGAGGACAGTTTGCTTCTGGTTAAGAAACCAGTCATTCTGGTTAAGAAACTCAATCATCAGTCAGCTGTTCAGGGGAACCTTGAGGGAAGGGAAAGAAAGACAAAGAATAAAGGCAAAAGGAATGAAATAGAAGCAAGGAGAATCATAGATTATTAGGGTTGGAAGGGACCTCAAGAGATCTAGTCCAACTGCTTGCTCAAAGCAGGACCAAGTCCCAAATGGCCCCTTCAAGGATTGAATTTACAACCCTGGGTTTAGCAGTCCAATGCTCAAACCACTGAGCTATCCCTCCCCCCTGAAAATTAAGAGCCAGAGAAGATGGAAAGACACTATTTTAATACTGAACTAGCTGACTAGGAGACTGAAAAGTCTTCTCATCAGGCTTGGATATTCACAAAGTCTGCCTTACTCACTAATTTAAGTTTACAGTTAGGCAATTGGTTATTAGCATTTCATAAGTTTCAAATGTTAACTAGATATGGGTAATGATCCAGGGACAATCTTTTTGAAGCTGACAGAGGAGATATACTGGGAGGGACTATAAGAGTTAATACCCCTCGCTACTCCTAGAAGAGACACTGACTATCTGTATTATATATACACACCGGTACAGGCTGTTGATTAATTATTATTAAAACCCTGGTCTTCACTATCTAAGAATCCCTTCTCATAATTTGTAACTGCTATCTACTTGGCATACATTCGGGGTCACTGCTCAAAGTGAATATTCTGCTATTTTATATTTCTTCTCATATTTATCAAAAAGGATTATTTTATCATTCCCTGCACCATTTCACAGAAATAACAAAGCTATAATTATTCATTGTATCTTGAGACATTTGACACTTTTTATAACTACAAGTCAACCAAATTGAATTCCCCTCCAATTTATGTGAAATACAGTAATTCCAGGCCCAGAATAAGACCTTATATGAAAGGCTTTGCCCACAGGACACTTTTACAGCTATGTTAAACCTCTGAAATACAGTGTTAGAGACCTGTAAGCATAAAAGAAGGAATGGCAACATGTTAACAGTGCAGATAAACATACTGTAGACAAAAATTGTAACAAGTGTGCTTTGCACTAGTTCTTCCAAAGTAAGCTTCAATCCTCATGTCCAGTCAACCTGTACTCACAGCAGGACCTAGGGAGAGGGATGAAAAGGTGACCTGCATCACTTATTCCTCTCCCTGCAACCAGCCAGGAGCTGGTTTTGTCCCAAATGCAAATTAGAGCAGCCAGAGTATTGTCTGTCACTCTGTGCTTTAGCCACAAACACAAGAGATGGGTTTATGCGGCCTCTGCAATAATGACAGACATTATCCTCCAGACAGTGGAGTAGTGTGACTTCAGCTTACCTGCTTCATCATGAAAATGTTACCCTGTAACGGGGCAGGGACTCACCACCTGGTGCCTCCGGAAATTAGCTCTGTCCACTGGTGCACCCGCTCCTGGTGGTGTCCCATGTGTCATTCTGCCCTCTGTTGCTGTCTCTGCACCTGCTTTGCTCCCTGCTTGGTGGCCATCTCTTCGAGGCCACTGCCCTCCAGCAGTGCCCCTTAGTCCAGCTGCACCCCCTTCCAGGGGTTGGTGATCAGCAGTCCTACCCCACAGCCACCATGTCCAACCATCCTCTGAGTCCAATCCCTCCTGTCAGGGATCTGACATAGTATAATGGCCACTCCCTACAGCCAATGGCTGGAAGTACTGCAAGGGATGAAGGGGGGGGGAGACCCAGGCCCACCCTCTACTCTGGGTCCCAGCCCAGGGACCCTCTACCCTCATCTGTCTGCTTCCCTGGGCTGCTTCCCCTACAGCCCCTTTCACCAACTAGGTCCTTCCTTTAAGGGCAGCCTGGCAGGCTATGGGCTCAAGCTTCCTAGCCTGGCCAGCACTGTGCTATCCACAGTGCTAGTCTCCACCCTTGGAGACCAATCTTCCCCTCTCAGAGGGCTGGGACCAACTGACTACTCCTTTCCTGGGCAGCCTTTATATGTGGCTAAGCCTGGCCTTGATTGGTTTCCTCCAATCTGGGCCCTGATTGGCTCCCCATAAGCCCTTTTCTGATTGGCTCCCTGTCTGCACAGGTACCCTGGGCTGCCGTAGCCCACTCTCACAGGGAGTGGAGCAGTTTGTCCTACTACCTACCCCCAAAAGAAGGAATGAAGTTGCCCAAGACTCCCTTTTCAGGGAAGCCCTAGAAACTTCACATACCCAGAAATGTCCAATTTACTTATGAGTAACTAATTTGTTCTGGGTATTCCTAACTACACCTATCTGTATCAGGCACAACAACATTCTTCTTCAAGATTAATTATGCAGAACAAAACCTACCATTAATTATATTATATTTTACAGCCGCCTCCATAAACTTTGGCTTGACAATTAGCATTTCAAAGAAGGGAATTATCATCCAACAACACCAATCAGTATGTTGAACCACATATCAAGGTTAATGGTATACAGCTAAATAGGGAGACGATACATACCTGCCTTGAAAAGCAGTGATTTAACAGATGAAGATGTAAAATTACATGTCCCTAAAGTTCCTGGATCTGTGCATTTAGTCATCTACCGAACCATGTGTGGAAGCAACATGGTGTGTGCCTTTGAACTGTACCAAGAACAAACTGTATTGTGCAGTGCTAGTTTCTACCTATTCTATTGTTACAGCAGTTGTCATCTGGTGGTGCTGTTACACAGTTTTCCAAGTTCATTTTCTGAGGGTACAAGCAAGTTTTATAACCCCCCTATAACCCACACTTAAACCCCAGAAGCAAGAGTCTCAAGGTGAGTGAACAAGCTACATTCCTGGAATGCTGAGATGTATCAAAATTGTCCTTTGCTGCCTTCAACAGCATAGCTATGTTATGTGGGCAGATTTATTGGCCTGTTCAGATAGCCAAAAATATAATGCCTTACTTCTCTTAGAATTGGCAGGACCTTCAGCTCCCGAGAGCAAAACCATGCCACTAAGAGGACAAGAGCAACACTCCAGAGAGCGCACAGGCAGCTAGAGAAGGACCCCGAAGGGACTGCTTATAGGGATGGACAAGAGAAACCAGGAGCAATTTGAATTCCTTGGGGCATTGGAGTACATGTCTCTTCAGCAGGAGGACACACGGATGAACTGATTCATGGAGAAAGAGACACACAATAGGGATGTCACACTGTCTATAGTGGCTCATGACCATGAATGCCTATCTCATGGAAGACTGTCAGAAACAAGGTAGACACCTCGAACTGGTGGTGTGTTCTATAATTAGATTTCACAACCCAGTAACAAATGTGAACTCCTGGATCGTTGTAACAGCCCTACCATGGAGTAACAGAGAGTCTCCTTAGACTCTCCAGTCTATCTTGCCACCCAAACTGGACTTAGAGATAAATGGTCACTTACAGCAAAAAAATCACAGCACATTCAGGTTGCTTCCAGGCCCAAGAAACCAGCCACTTATCCCAGATGAATTAGTACCTTACACCAAAGACAATGCCTGTAGCCAATCCTGTAATAAACTAGCTAAAGTTTTGTTAACTAGGAAAAAGGAATAATGGTTATTTACAGGATTAAAGCAAACAAATATATACACACAAATGAGTTACCAACTAAATCCTAAGAGTGACAGAGTTGTAGTGATCTCTCGATTCAAAAGTGTCTTTCAGGGCAGACCCAGAGGGCAGCCCTGGGCATCTCTGGGTTCAACTAGAGTCTCTGCCACTGTCAGAGTTCAAACAGCCAAAAAGATGAAACATTTTCCTATGATTTTGTTTTATTTCCCTCATTCAGCTTCCAAGTCCACACGAGAAGCTTCCTTGAATGTAGCATTTCCCAGGTGAGAGAGGGCCATTAACCAATCTTTTATACTGTGATGTTCCTTGATGGCCCATCTGATTTTGATAGGCATTCTGGATGGGCAGAGGGAGACGAGACAATTCCTGTGCCTGTGTTCACAAGTTCAGAGCAAACATTTGCAAAAATGTGTAAAGCAAAACTTACAAATTTTCTTATAGCATGGCATACAGACATTGCAAGCAAGCTTAATACACACACCAACTTACAAGTATTTCATAGTCTAAGTATTAAATACATTCGTATAGAACTAATACCTATTCTGAGCAAAACTAACATAAAGGTGAACTGGTCTGGTCTCCAGCTATGAGTTTGTTAGTTCTTAGCTAATTTATTCAGCCTGGGCAAGAGTTGACATCTGGCCTGTCAGCGTCACAAGGAAATAGGAGCATTCACTAATGGAGTGGCTCATTGAACTGGTGGTTAACAGAGTGAATGTCAGTGTGTTGCTGAAGCCTCGGAACCAGCCCATCAGCTGCTGCCACCTCCTCCTCCTCCAGTTGCCACCTACAGTGCTGCTGAGCCAGAGAATCCAGTTTCAATAACCCCTTTGAGGAGAATGCTGAACCATCAGGGGTAGCGGAACATCACCGTGTACCAGCCCCCAAAACCTTTTGCATGAGACGTCCCTGGTTGTTACTAAGAGTTATTTTATCCCTTCATTCACCTCCTTCTCATGAAGATGGGAAGGAGACCGCTGCAAAGACATTAAACTGTACAGACTTTCTTGGTCTGAGCAGTTACTTTGGTAAAATAGGTTATTCTGATTTCAAAACCTTTCCATTAAACCTTCTACTTCATCCTTTAATAAATATTTGCTTTGTTTAACTGTGTATTGGTCCTCTTTCTAATGATGAGCTGAAGGTGTTCTTTGGTTCTTGAATGGACCACAAGCTTCCTACTTCATGTATGGAATTCTATGTACAAATCTGGTGTTGTCATGGTGAAAATACTGTAACGTTTCCTCCCACATCCCCTCCACAAGGTTCAGAAATAACTTAAGTCATATGACATATGGATGGAGAAAGTGCAGTGTATGTGTCATGTGCACTAAAAAGCATTTCTATTTTTCTGTGTAGCAGATGTCTAAAACAAAATGGTAATCAATCTCTTAATGGCTTGATCGTTGAAAATCAAAACCAAAGAACAACAACAAAGAAAGAGGGAACGTACTGGTAATAACAACATCTGGCACTTCCCACTCAGAACCATCACCCCACTCCAAAACCTTAAGCAGTTTCAACCAAGGTAGGGATCAGTGCTCTGTAATAGCTGTTAATTGCACCTAGCACAGCTGACAAGTCAAAAAACACAATGGTTGCAATACTCCCCCGCAATAAACAAACTATCATAAGCTCATTAAAAAAAATTAAGTGCTCCAGATAAAAGATGTTTCTAAAGAAGCATGAACATTGAGGGCAAGAACATTGCACACTGACCACATATCATCAGCCATCTTCAACAGCACAAACCCAGCCCCTGGTGATAACCCAATGGAGATGCCCTGATATAATGGTCATTAATGTCAGCAATAACACACTAGCAAACAGTTCATGACCTTTGGCTACAGGTAAACATAATATGCAGCCCATAATATGTACTCATATTCACTCGTGCATTTCAGCAGCTTTACACCATATAAAGGTGTTCCTCAGCACAGGGAGATGTCATCCTCTGCCTTCCTGCTGTTGCAAGGTGTGTGCCTATATGGCACCCCTGATTTCCCTAGCCTGCTCGGAAATAGGACCAGTATGCATGTGGGTAGTGTGCATGTGCCTGTACAGAGTTTGTAAACCAGACTGTCCTGAACCAACTCAGGATGGAAAAACTCCTCTTCACCCTCACAAGTACTATGTACTGTGCAGCAGGTGACAGATGAGTGCATAGGCAGAGCCAACCAGCTTTCAGCATACCAAGTATACACCCCATGACCAGTGTTCCCTCTAATTTTTTCCATCCATGTGCGGAATGAATTTTGTTATGTGCACCATATCAAGGTATGTGCAGATGTGTGCCACCAGCAGAAACAAAAACATCTAGATATAATATATATTTTTAGAAAGTTATCATAGGGATACTTATTCCAGCCAGGACAGGTTAGGCATTCTAGAACTCAGTACTCAAAGAATTCAATTTAAGCATAGGGGAGAAATAAAAAATATGAAGTATCAGAGGGGTAGCCGTGTTAGTCTGGATCTGTAAAAGCAGCAAAGAATCCTGTGGCACCTTATAGACTAACAGACGTTTTGGAGCATGAGCTTTCGTGGGTAAATACCCACTTCGTCAGATGCATGCATCTGACGAAGTGGGTATTTACCAGCGAAAGCTCATGCTCCAAAACGTCTGTTAAAAAATATGAAATGTATAGATCAGACAAATCTAAAATAACACCCTTTGAAAGAAGTATCAAGTAACAACAACAACACAAGTATGTGTTGGGAGATGAGTGAGTGACTGCGTGTGTGTGTGACAGAGAGAGAGAGATAGCCCTTTTAAGTACTCAGCATTCTGAAGCCTGCTTGTTCAGACACAGCAACAGCTGCTAGCAAGTTCTCTCCATACCGAGCCTTGTCCTGAGCCCTGTATTGTCTGTCCATCCCCTCACTCTCTGGAGATTGGGCACAGGGATGGAGGGAGGGCAACACCCTGACATCAGTGCATGCCTTCCCGCTCTGCACAGCAAGCCAGAGGCTTCTGGGAACAGCTGGCCAGGGACTCCAAGGCAGAGGGCAGGAGCAGTGCAACGGGTGCGGGGGAGGGACACCTGAAGTCACGGCACTTGATAGCCTGCTAGGTTGCTGCGCAGCTTAGAGGGAACTTAGTCCATGACCCTTCTACAGCTACTTAGCTAGTAAATGAACTCTATTTTTCTAAGGTCACTGATGTTGGGGTACAGTTTCATGAGCCAAGGCAGGAGCAGATATGTGGGATCCCCAACATAATAGTTGGCACTGAAACGCAGTATAGAAGCATGTCATTTGTGGGAAATAAAGTCCCTTCTTCATCCTTAAAGCACAATCTTGATCTCCTCAGCCCCGTTATCATGAAACTTTTTGGTATTTCCCACACTGGTAATCATGAATCTGCCTGCATGGTCTACTACACCTGGCAGAACAATTGAATAGTAGTAACCTGTTTGGCTTACATCCTGACTTGACCCTTTTGCTGGGCAAAATATTGGTATATGAGTGCCATCGATAGCCCCTGCACAGTTTAGAAATCATCTCTTTTGAAATCCAGCTATTATTTGGTTCTTTTCTTATTATTAGTATTTTATTATTATTTCTTATTGCCTCCACCCATGGGTAAATCACAGTGTTAATTGCCTCACAAAACTGCACAGCCACAACCCTGACAGTGGACTTTCCAACCACAAAGTGGTTCGCAACAGCCCTATCTATAGCTGTCTGGTGTAGCTAGCTTCAACAGGGCAATAGCAGCCCACTTCCAAACCAGTATGGCTTCCTTGAATTGAGTGCTCTGGCACTGGAGGGTTGGTACAAGCTCGTCACACAACTCCATGAAGATTTGTTTCTTTATTTGGAAGTTCTGAACCCTCTAGTCACCCCAAGTTTCCAAAATGATGTGATCCCATCACACTACACTGCACCAGAAGTGATGGCCAACCAAAAAGGCATACCATGGCAATACTAGCATACACCAGATCTGTACAGCATGAGTTAATGAATTGTCATTGAACCTCATGGTCAATGTATCAGAAAGTCCTACCCAAACTCCATCCAGTGCCTACTGCACTGCATAACCATTTGTCTCACAGGAGAGCATGGGCAAAACTAGATAATCATCCATTCCAATTGCTTCATGTCTTCCACCCAGTTTTGCAGGGAATAACTGTGCGGGGCAACGTGATCAGGAACTGCCATTAGCAAATATTTGAAGGCAGGGGACAGTACCAACAATACACAGCAAAGCTGTCTCTGTGATGCTCAGGGCCCTGGGATACCACCCCTGAAATGGTAATGTTAATGTCACGTAACAGCGGCAGCGTGGACGCAGGTATAAACAGAATTGTATGTCGAATCTTGGGAGCAGGTATGGGAAGCACATGGGAGCATTTACATGATTCATTACTCAGGTATGTGCACAAGTGTAACACGGTGCTGTTGTTAGGTCTGGCATGTGCAAGGTTCTGGGGAGAAAAGGAGCTGTGTGAGCCATGGGAGACTTTGCTCTCTGCCTTAGACTCTGATTAGCATCAATTCTTGGGGCAGCGTCACGCACTGTAAATTGTGCATTGATGTTGGGTTGAGATTCCTAGAAAGAGGAAATGCGCTGCATGCTGTTTGACCATTGCATTGCAGGACTGATATGTGTGTGTAAATACAGCAAGTTACAGAGAGTCTGAACAGACTCTACCTCAGTGATCCCTCCTCCACTGGAAAGCCAACTTGCAACTTGTACATCACTACTACTCATCAGCAGAGCGATATAGGCGTCAGAACAGGATACTGGTGTCAGACAAAGGAAACATTGTGCTGAGGAACAGATGTTACAAATGTCATCTAAACAACTAAAAATTCTTTATACATATACACACATGAGATCTCACCAATGGATATAAAATATAAGCTAGCCAACACTCTATGGTCTCATAGCAGACAAGTAATGTTAATGCAGATGCATCTTGAACTGGTCATGATCTCCAAAGGGATGAGAAAGGTAAAGTAAAGCAACTGAACTGAGGTGAACAAGCTGGTGGGAAATATATGAAAGAAGGACAAATGAAATGTTGTAAAGTTACCACAAAAGCTCCCTTCATATACAAATTCTGTGCTCATTTACACCCATGTCCATGATTAAACTGAGGCCAGAAAAGGACAGTTAGGACTTTGAAATTTTGATACTGAGGACTGGGAAGCTATAGCTGCCAACTGATCTAATAGTTTGTGAATGCAAATGAGAGTGTGAAGCTGTCTGAAAACCTCCTCAAAGGAGGAACAACATTTCTGTGTTACAGAGGCAGAACATGCAAATCACCTTCTGCAGCCATGACTTATAGCTACAGACCCTACTTTGTTAGACTATCACAATAGTCACTCTCATCAAGAACAGTCATCTTGTCTCACCTAGTAGAGATCTGGTTTGGGGTTCCCATGAAATTCTTCAATTGTCCAGGGGAACCCTGTTGAGTTTGACTAACTCATCCTTTCCCTGAGCACATATACTTTTATAAGCAAAACATGTGGGCACAGGGAATTTTTGGGCCTCAGAAGTGAAAAAAAATGACAGTGACAGAAATCAGAGGGAGAAATGACAGTAGGTTATATAATCTACTCTCTGCCATTATAGGACTGTGCAAATAAAGATATGAGGAGACTACACTGAGACAGGAAAGTATTACTGTGATATTGCTCTAAATACCTTTTCACAAAAGCCTGTGGAATTATTTTATTAATTTGAATTCCAGTTATTTTATTAAAATCTGTGCATTCCATTTACAAATACTGTAATCCTATACATTATACAGAGTGGTCACCACTAAAATTCAGAACTGCCAATAGCTGCTATCATAGCAGAACACGAAATGCCATTGTTTCCCCCTATAGTAGTAAATAATTGAGAACTGCATGGCATCTGTTTCCAAATATTGATTTTTTAAATGGCAGTTACTCTGAATATTTGCTCTCATAACCTGCTGTGCAAGTCTTTATATTTACATTTGTTCACTGGCCTTTCGTAAGACACAATTACATAATAATGAATAATGTGCTGGTTTTACTGATCTTAGCAAAAGGAGTTCTGAGGATCTGCTATCTCCTAGAGCACTTAGCAGACCAGCGAACAGACAAATATTAAATATCTGGTGAAAGCAGAAGAGCATAACATAAAATCAGAGCTGTGTGTCACTGATTTCTCATTTTAAATGCCTGTTACTCAGGTAAGGCTTATAATAAAGGAGATTCTGCTCATTACAGACATTCAGAGGAAAGACAGAGAGTTATTCTAATTATGCAGCATATATGAAAAGCTCCTGGATGCATATCCAAGTCCAGATGGAAGCAATGAAAATGAGGATAGTTGTTAGGCTCCTTTGAGGCATAGGATCAGGTAAAGTTGTGCTGAGCAATCACATTAGAGGATTTCTTATCTCAAAATTCTCCCACACAGACTTCCATTTCAGTACCTGATGCTTTGAAAAAAAGATGTGCAATGCCAAATTCTGGAGTAAAAAACCCAATTAAACCTTTCTGTTCAGTTCTGAGCTGTGGAATTGTTTTATAAAATGTAAGGAGAAAGTGTAACATTTCAGATATTGGAAAAAAAATTAAGAAATAAATATCAAACAACATAGACTAAAAAATTCTGCTTGTTAAATTAAATTCATATTTTTGGATATAAGGGCTGAGGGATTAATATTGGAAAATGAAACTTACTGTAGAATGAAACATCTGTGATATACTCTAGGCAGCCACAGTGTGAGCTTCCTTAAAGTTACAGAAATATTCTTTACCCTCACATATCATCTCTAGACCTCTTCCTGCCTGCTCTTCCACTCCAGATAGACTCTACCTTTATATTACAGCAGCTCACATCAGAGTGTATAACCAACACTACGAAATTAGACTGAATTATTTATGTCACCTTTTTATGACTAGATGCTGTAATCCACCTGGGATTTAGCACCAATCGACATAAAACATTTACTGAGACGCATGGGGCGTGTGTCTGATGAAGTGGGTATTCATCCACGAAAGCTTATGCTCCAATACATCTGTTAGTCTTAAAGGTGCCACAGGACTCTTTGTTGCTTTTTACAGATCCAGACTAACATAGCTACCCCTCTGATACTTAACATTTACTGAGTGTGTTTTATGTTGGAATAACAGCTTTGTCCATCCAAAAAAACAATCACCACACCTGCAGGGCACAGGAAACTCTGCAGATGTCTTATTCAGGAGCTTCGCCACTAACCTATGATGGTGTTAAGCAATCATCTATTGTATGGCAGCTGCTTTACAAGGGTGGAGTCTAATGCATCCTCTCAGGGAGGCAGGTTCTTATCCAGGATGTTAGCCAGAGAAGAATTTTAAAGGGGCCATACCACAAAGCAAAGCCTCCCTGGCTTGCAATTCATTTCAGGAGATTAGCCAATCAGATGAGCATAGAGGCCAGGTGGTTCTGACGATGACTCCTAAATGACTACCATTCAAATAATATTCACAAATATTGCTGAAAATAAACCCCACTAATTTGCATCACTAGTATTTGCAACTTCCTTTCTCTTTTGTTTATTTGTCAACATTCGGGTGGGCAAGTTTTTATTTGTAAGAATGTTTGCAGAAAGCAAAAGCATTGTAAATCCTACTGTGAATAGATATTGCCAAGAATATCTGCACTGAAAGTTCCCTTTTATTGTTTAGGCAATAGACCGAACAGTTATGAAAGTTCAAAGAGAATTTGAGAACAGAAAAAGGAGATCATCTTGCGTATGAAGGGTAGATCAGCAACTCAGGGAATAGAAACAGAACGATTTGATTTAGCCGATCAGTTATTTAGTGTGTACAGAAAGTGATTAACATTGAATACTCTGACCAGTTTGTGAACAAACCTCAGTTTAAAATTTGCCAGTGCAGACAATTCAAGCAATTGTGAATAATGAATAGAACTATAAACACCACCTCTCTGTGGGTAATGAATATTTTGACAAAATTTTCTTTCTAAGTACCTGTCTCAGCATCTGACAGGGCTAAGACACATCTATCTTATTATATAGGCAAAAGTATCAAATTATTTCCAACTTAAGATCATATAGGAATTCTTATGGGCTGCAACATCACAAATGAACACAGGAAAAGGCAATGGACCAATGGCTAAGGAAGTTGTAGAATGTGGGACATAGAGAGTTAATGTATTATGTGCATTCTTCTCCCTCTAGGTGTCTCCAAACCTCTGACATGCATCTTGAGGGTTTACAAAGATTTGGATATTTGTGGGAGGTGAACCTTCTCCTTGGCTACATCAACCTGCCTTTGAAGTTAACAGAAGTTAACTGCCCAGCAAGGCTTCTAATAATTGTTCTAACTGAGCCTAAAGATGCAAAATACCTAGTACTCAGAAAAAATACAGGTATTTTTCAGGTATTAATGACAGTGATGTGCAATTTTTTTTCAGACAAGATTTCTTACAAGATGTCTCTTTGAGATAGATTGGTCTGAAGTGCCAATCTTGAAACATGGGAGATCAAAGGGCAGGAAGTGTGGTTGCTTTGCCCAACCCTCTCTCTCTCACTATGGGAAATAATTTTGATTTAGTAATTAAGATGCAACTCTAGGTGTATTGTATACTATATAGTTTGTCTCCTTTTGAAGATAATGATACTATAAAGGTTATGAAGAAATCTTTCAGAAAAAGACAGATCATGAAAAAGCCCATTACAATAAAAACCGTATCTAGAAAGTAATTATAGTATATATAAAATATGTATCATACATCAGTTAGAGATTTATTTGGCTATTCCACAATGAAGCCATTACATGTATTATTGTTGCCATAGTTACAGTGGCCTTTGGGGCATATTGTGTATCACTTTTGTCTTGCACTTTATTTACTAGGAAAAGCAGCAATTTCATCTATTATTTACATCATTCCCGGTTTCATTCACTACTTCTCTTTTCAGCCCTTCCCTGTATTCACTTCTCTTTTTCCAACCCTCTTTGAAGATGGCTTGTACAATATCAAATGAAACTAACAGGAAAATAGCTAAACAATTTTCTTTATAGCATTCTGTTGTCAAGTGTAAAGCTTTTGATGATTTTTAATATATAAATGAAGTACAGATTGTGGCTTACTTGCCAATTATCCATCCCAGTAAGATAAAGTGTGCTCATTTTCATTGTGATTGTAGAATTATTTCTCAGGAAAAAAACATTAACTGGAACTCAAAAGTAATATCATGCAATATAGGAGTATTTATAGTATCTGGTGACCCAACTTTATCTTGATGAAAATCTCATTACAAATCTCAAGGACTCATGCTAGTGTGAATTGTGATTTACTGAACATAATGAGATTGTTCTGTTCCTGTATTCATGAAGGTAAAGGACAAGGGGAGAGAGAGAAAGTGCCTCTGTTAATTTCTCTCTTTTTTAGCCTGGAAATTATACTTACAAGGAAAGTAACTGATTGTGCAGTGTGCTCACTACAAAATAAGAGCCAAGTAATTGGTTATATATAATACTCTACATATCAACCACAGATTTTCAACCCTATTGCCTTCTACAGACTGATCAAAGAAACAAAACTGATGTGGGCATGGAGATGCATCTCACGAGTTGTGCTGTTCTGAGGTGGAGGAGGAGGGGCATTGGTATAACAAAGATCAGCATAGAGCAGTGGTTCCCAAACTTTAACAACCTGTGAACCCCTTTCACTAAAATGTCAAGTCTCACGAACCCCCCTCCAGGGATTTTCTCCTGTACCTGAGTATAAATTATAAAAGCAGTGATCTTGGAAATATAAAATTTGTTTTTATGACATGCTTGTTACACACTATTATGAATTATTATTTATCATTACAGTATTTATTACATTATGAAAACAGCAACACTCTTCCAAGATCTCACTTTCATAGCCTGTAGCTTGAATAAACCTCTTATAAGACAAGGCTCCTATGTTTCATCAAGGAGTATCAGATGTGAAACAGCATGAAGGTATTTAAGAAGCCAACTCAAAGAGTTCCTCCTACACAAGCATTCAGGTCTTGAGCAGTCCAGGGAAACAACGGATGTTACAACAAAGCTTAAACTTGTTCTTCAAAATAATTTTAAAATAAATTCTAGCTATCTATTTAATTTTAAAAGCAGCAAAAAATATCCACCTCCCTTTCCATTTCTTATAAGGAGTCTTGAAGTTTAAATCTCCTCAGTGTGATAGATATGCTTGCTTTGATCTGCTTAGCTCTTGGAAGTGCAGGGGTTCCGGGCTGCTGGCCCCGTGCTGCCCGGGGATCCTAGGGACAGTTCTGTCCGCCATTAGGGAATTTTTTCCCAAGAACGCCCTGGAACATTTTGTGAACCCCCAGGGGTTCACGAACCCCAGTTTGGGAACCACTGCCATAGAGAAACCTTTGGCCACTATACTAAACTTAACAGTTGAACAGTGGAAGTCTATGGAGGGGCCATAGCAAAAGCCTTGGGAATCTTATTTTGTTTTCTTAAATAGAGGGGCAGTGAAGCCTACAACTGAATGCATAATGATATCATTTCAGCAGCTCACTATGGCATTCCTCATTCAGTGCTGATATTCAGTTGTAGGCTTCACTGAATGCATCTCTGCCTGGGCAGAGAGTTTTTCTGAATTTGACAATCTTATCTATGAATAAGTTGCTTTGCTGTGATCACTCTTATTTTAAGAAAAAGTGCATGTTTCAAACAAAAGCTATGCAAGTATCTGAAAAACAAACATCTCAGATAAATCATAGGTTCCCACTAGCCAGGAAAGTCTGAGCACCAAAAGTGGATGGTTTTCTTGTCCGAGAAAGTAACAAGTTGACATGGACACAGGTTACCAATTTATTGGCACATATGTAATCAATCTGCCAAGGGGTGCTTCCCCTGGCTCTGCCCCGCCCCCGCCCCCACTCCACCCCTTTCCCAAGGCCCCACTCCACTTCTTCCTACCCCTACCCCACCTCTTCCCGCACCCATCCAGCCTCTTCGCCACCCAGTTCTGCCCTGTCCCCTCAGTGTTCTGTGCCCTTGCTCCTCCTCCCTCTCCGCCAGCGCCAGCTGATCCATGGTAGGCAGTACACATGGGGAGGAAGGAGGAGGAGCTCATTGGTGGGGCCTGCCAGTGGGCAGGAGGCCTTGGGGGAGGAGGACATTCTGATAGGGGGGCTGCCGGTTGGTGCTCAGCACTCACCATTTTTTCCCATGGGTGCTCCAGCCCCAGAGCCATAGGCGCCAACTTTTTCTGGCGCCAGTGGGTTCCCGTAGCCCCCACCCCTTTCCCCGCCCCTGGCCCCACCTTGACTCCACACTTTCCCCACCCCTGGCCCACCCCCATTCCAACCCCATCCCCAAGTGCCTACCCTAACTCCACCCCCCTCCCTGCCCCATTGGATCCCTTCCCCAAATACCCACCCTGGCCCCACCTCTTCCCCTAGCATGCTGCGTTCCCCCTCCCTCCCTGCCCTGGAAATCAGCTGTTTCGCAGCGCAAGCACTGGGAGGGAGGGGGGAAAGTAGGATGCGGTGGCGTGCTCGCGGAGGAGGCAGAGGTAGAGGTAAGCTGGAGTGGGGGGGCAGAGCAGAGTAGGAAGCTGCAGGTGGATGCTCAGCACCCACTAATATTTTTCCCATGGGTGCTCCAGCCCCGGAGCAACCACGGAGTCGGCACCTATGTATGTAATGACACAACAACACACACTGTAGAGCAGAAAAACAAAAATGCAGTTTATACTCCCAGTTGCAGAGCAGATACACCCGTTAAGAGGTGTCAGATCATGTGCAATCAATAAGGGGTTCTGGCTCAAGTGGCCAGAGTAAATACAGTTGTCCTAACCTACAAAGTGAAGCTGTATGGCCTGCTGGGCTGTCCTTGCAGCGTGGCCCAGAAGCCAGAGACCTTGGGCAGTGCCCACATCCTGCAGTGGATGTGGGGCAGGATAGGGGGACCTAGGCCCACCCTTCTCCACCAGGTCCCAACCGAGGGCCCTGTGAAACCAGTAACCCATGGTTTGACTTGGATACTTATTTAAAACTCATGATTCCTGGATGGCTTCCTACCCTTGGTTCCTGCTCTGTCAGTTCTCCTGGGGGATGCCACCCTCTCAGCTTACTCTCCTCCTCTGAAGTCAGTGGGTGTTCCACCGTTGATCCCACTGGTTCGGCCTCCACAGTCTGTAGCTCCAGCAATTCCTTGGCAGAGTCCTTCAGCTCACATCTGTTCTCCTCCTGCACCAGCCCAAATTGAAATGGGCCACTCCCTTTTATAGCCTGTCTCCAAATTGAGCATGCCCAGTTGGGTCAGTGCACGGTAGATAACTCTGTCACATTCCCATATGTAGCGCACAGCTCTCAGAACACCAGGAAATAGTTATAGGTGGCCCTTGTGCCCCCAAGTCCCTCTGCCTTTAAGTTCTCGATTTCTCTCATCCTGTTTAGGAGGCTGTAAGTCTCCTCAACTCAGAACTTCAAAGGAGCTACCTGAATATACACCAGCTAAGAATTTAATCCAGTATGCTTTAACTCTTCTCTAAACACAGCATTTCTTTAGGAAAATATGTAGGGAGCATTCCTCAAAACCACATCATTCTGAGTCATCTGAGGGGTACGAGCACTGATCCAGCTATAACTGCTTTTCAATATAAAATCATATTTGAATTCAATGACCAGCCCTCTTAAATATAACGGGTCACATTCTTGGCCCAAGCTCTGCACCATGAGGAACTACCCTAAGAGGGTAGCTGAGGATTCCCATTGCCATGAAACTGCCATACTTGGCTCTGCATCATATGCTCCCAGCCAACTGGTGTATTGAGGGTGCCATGGCAGGAGATGCACCACTCTAGCTAGAACAATACTTGGATTCCAGGATCAGGAGGATGGGAAGATGGCAGAAAGCACGTTCATTTATGCCCTCCAAATCCCCTCCTCAGATGTGCTCATCATATCCTATCCAATTTGAAAACATCTGTTATCACTTACTCACATCTGAGATGGCAGGAAACTCTGCAGAAAGGGTTAACAGCCATTGTACATCCATCTAACCCAGTATTAAGATGAGTAGTAAGTCATACAAATGTATGTATGCCAACCCCAAATAGGGAATTAGCAAAAAAGAAGAAGAAGTTTATGAACTGTGAGGTAAAGATGCTGCGTAGGGGTGATTCTGAGAGGTGTGGAGGATTTGGAACTCCTACTGGAGTGGTCTTCTGATTAAAACTCCATTAATAATTGTGGGTGCTCAGCACATCCCAAGACTAGGTCAGAAATCAGACAAAAAATTGTTGTGCAGTTGAAAACAGAACTATAATGCCCTGTCTAGACAGAGTGAAAAATAATATGCTGTCAGTTAAACCATTGTTTTGTATGTTCAAACATGTTCTTAATATTATTTCTCTTGTGCTCAGTTGTCTTCATACAAGCTATAGTTCATTTACAAACATAATTAAAGGGTTATAACAGTCCACACAGCAGTCTTCTGACTATTTGTCAGGTGGGATCTAGGTTTAGATATTGGGAATCTTATACATCTTGTTAGTGCATAGCAACCCTTCAAGTCTGTTGATTAGTAGGAGGTAAACTTAGATCACAGAGACAGTCATGACTGAGTCTTACTGTCTCATCTCTCAAAATGTAATGAGTCATAGGAATTCACTATTGCATGAATAGTTGGTATGATAAGGAAAAAGTCTCAAAGTACAATGCTTCCATACTATAAAACTGTTATAAATAAGATTACAGTAATTCATCTAGGTCTTGAATATAATTCAAATTATATTTATATAATTATCATCACTCTCTTTGTAAACATACAAATTGTATCATGTACAGCTTCTGGATCCCAAAAACAACCTTACTGAGATGTTCAGTAAACATACATGGAGAAAGCTGGACATACTGAACGCTGGATTAGAGGATATTCCATGTATACTAATATCTTCTATGACATGTACATTTGGAAAGTATCATTTACACCATATCAGGTGCAAGGAGTTTTACTTTCTTCAGCATTAAAGAGTGAAGATGTCTTCTTTCTCAATGGAATTGTCTTACACCAGTATATTGACACTTTAGCAGGTTAAGTGATAATATACTAGTATCATTACATCAGTGCCAAACACTGGCAAAAGAGTAGGTTCTAGTATGAAGAAAGAAATTACCAATATTGAGTCTGTCAATCTGTCTTAAATCACCATGTTGTATAGTTATTCTAACAGTTATGATACATACTCTAGAGACACTCATTGGGCTTCATTATGCCTGGGGAATGACACTTCACCTGGCATAATCAAGGGCAAAAGGTCCTCACTAGTGGAAAGCTCAATAGTGAGAAATCTGGGAAGCTACTCTTTGTCTCAACAGCAGCAGCTCACATAAAGACCTGCATTGCTAATGCTGACTGGCCACTTCCTAGCAGATCGGGGGTGTTCAGTTTCTACACTGCAGTGTCACTGGGAGTGACTAGCTTCCTCTGCCTGATACCCTAGCAATATAAAGACATACCAACACCATGTAAAGGTTCAGTGACAAAATTTGTCCTAATTTGAATTAGAGCTAAACTCTTGCCTCTCCTATTGACTTCTGGGTGCTCAGAAAGTCAAGCCATTTTAACTGTAAATTCCATTGCTTGATTCATTTTGCTATCTCCATAATGTTATTGGCATTTCCGTAAGAATGCTTTGCTCTTAGCAAAATGACCTACTTACAAACTGCTTTCACAGTTGATGTTCTTTTGGCTTCTTTCATTTAATTGTGTTAGATTTTTTTTTAAATTGTATTAATAGTTTGTCATCATGTAGACAAGTCTTATTTAATCATGATTCTGCAAGGGAGTTCACTTGAATGGGAATTAACTTTTTTTTGAGTAGTGCTATATTTTATTTTATTTGACAGTTGCTGTCAGAAAACAATTAATTTAGTGTACAGAGGTATCTCTTTGTGTTTTTAATGCTTTCATATTGTAAGCTCACGTTTTTAGAGGCCTTGGTTGATAAGTGACATTTCTCACTTTTTTCATGCTCATCTTTCAATTTATCAGGTTCTTTTGACTACTTTGTTATTGATGTAAAATGAAAATTATAAGTAAAAAGCTAAATAGAAAAAGACAGATACCATGCAGATATATACACATACACCTATAAAACCTAGATTAATTATAATAGTTCTGTGACTGATTGTTGTGTTGAATTGGCTGGTAATTAACCATCATACAACATTTATCTCATAAAACATAGAAGTAAAAACCAAACATTACTGATGTGACAGAGGAAATATTAGGAACATTCCCACACAACATATATATGAGGGAGAATGATTACTAGATTAATCGATTTGAGGCCAGAAGATCATCTAGTCTGACCCCTTGTATAACGATATCATTTCAAAACAGCCACAAGCCTACTGTTACCTTTTACCAAGAGAAGACCAACTATTCATCACTAGATAAATATAAATTTTCCTTGAATTCAGGGCTTCGTAAAACTGTCCTGACTTCCTTCTATGTGTTTCATCTATGTGCATCTTATTAAAAAAGTTACTACATTTGCCCCAAAATATGAAGTCTGTTAAGTTTTACAAACAATGCTCTCTCAGATTTGGTGGTTTATAACCTTACATTGCACAACTGTGTTAGATCTCAGCCGGCACTTCCCCACAGAATGAGCATCTTTGCAGCTATTGCAACAGTCAGAAACCATCTTTTCAGGATTTATTTAATCCGTCTGACTGGTATCATGATGTATCACTGACTCAAAGTTTAGGTTGAAAATCATATTGCAGAGCTAGACTGATACTAATAGCTTCCCTTTGAAAGCAATAACCATTAATCAGTCCCCTAGCATGGGCTAGCTAGTGTATATCTACCAAAAATTTAGAATAGGAACAATTTTTATAGTCAGTTAAGTGTAGGGTCCAATACTGTATTATACTGTGTTTAAGGTCAAGTGGAATAAGAAAATCTAAGGATGTTATTTAAAAAAAAAAAATCACATTCAGGCAAGGAGACTTCGTTCTGGATATTTTCTCTAGCTGATAAGCAATCCTTCGCTATTAGAGAAGGGCAAAATTCAACCTTTGTGATGTTTTAAAATTCATGAGTCCAATTAGAGAAGAAAGAGGGAAAGTACCATAGGGTGACATCCTGGCCCCATTGAGGTCAATGGCAAAACTCCCATTGACTTCAACGGGACCAGGATTTCACCCCATGTCTTATAATTGCTTCTTTCATTTAAGTTTTCCACATACATGCTTGCATCATTATTATTCATTGATAATTTGTTGTGCACTGACAGTGTGTGTCTAGTGCTGCACATAATTAGGAGACAAATGGTCTTTCCTCAAAGTGTTAAAAAAATTAAAGTAGACAAAACACTACAAGAAGATAGAACACCTCATGAGCAGAGCATCATCTTTTAAGTATCTTAACTCCTTTATCTAGCCACTTGTGCCATACAAAGTTAAGTTCCCCTATCTTATGTGCTTAATATAACTATGGCCTGGTCCACACTATGCAGTTAAATTGATTTAACGCTGTACCCGTCCACACTACAATGCACTTTATATCGATTTAAAGGGCTCTTTAAATCGATTTCTGTACTTCTCCCCAACGAGAGGAGTAACGCTAAAATCGATATTAACATATCGGTTTAGGGTGGCCACAAAATCAAAGTTATTAGCCTCCAGGCGGTATCCCACAGTGCACCACTGACCGCTCTGGACAGGTATCTGAACTCTGATGCACTGGCCAGGTATACAGGAAAAGCCCCGCAAACTTTTGAATTGCATTTCCTGTTTGGCCAGCGTGGAGCTCTCATAAGCACAGGTGACCACGCAGAGCTCATCAGCACAGGTAACAATGCAGTCTCCTGAGAACAGAAAAAGAGCACCAGCATGGACCGCACGAGAGGTACTTGATCTTATCGCTATATGGGGAGAGGATTCAGTGCTAACAGAACTCCGTTCCAAAAGACGAAATGAAAAAATATTTGAAAAAATTTCCAAGCCTATGATGGGAAAAGGCCACACCAGGGACTCAGTGCAGTGCAGAGTGAAAGTGAAGGAGCTCAGACAAGCCTACCAGAAAACCAAAGCAGCAAACGGAAGATCCGGGTCAGGGCCAAAAACATGCCACTTCTACACTGAGCTGCATGCAATTTTAGGCGGCTGCGCCACCACAACCCCCCCCTTGTCCGTGGATTCCGAGGTGGGGGTTATAATCTCAACCATGGATGAGGATTCAGCGGAGGGGGAAGATGACGAGGAGGATGAGGAAGAGGAGGACGACCTTGCAGCAAACACACAGCGCTCTGTTAGCCCCAACAGCCAGGAGCTTTTTGTGACCCAGACGGAATTACCCTCCCAGCCCTCCCAAGCCACAAGCCCAGACCCTGAAGCCATGGAAGTGACCTCTGGTGAGTGTACCTTTGTAAATATAAAACATGGTTTAAAAGCAAGCGTTTTTTAATGATTGATTTGCCATGAGGGCTTGGGATGCATTCACAGCCAGTAAAGTTACTGCAAAAGTTTGTTAAGATGTCTGGGGATGGAGCGGAAATCCTCCAGGGACATCTCCATGAAGTGCTCCTGGAGGTACTCTAAAAGCCTTTGCAGAAGGTTTCTGGGCAAGGCAGCCTTGTTCCATCCACCATGGTAGGACACTTTACCACGCCATGCATGTAGCAAGTAATTGAGAATCATTGCATGACAAAGCATAGCTGCGTATGGTCCCGGTGATTGCAGGCATTCAAGAAACATCCGTTCTTTACCTCGCTCTGTTATCCTCAGCAGAGTGATATCGTTCATGGTAACCTGGTTGAAATTAAGGAATTTAATTAAGGGGACAGAGATGGCCATTTTCCTACTGGGCTGTTGCTTAAAAGAAAGCCTTCCTTGCATGTAGCAAAGCGGGGGGAGGGGTGGGGTAATGGCGCTGAGCTTTTTAGCGTCTGGCCAGCAGGAATCTTCCCAGCTACCAGCCACGTGGTGGGGGGGGGGAGAAAGAGGGGTGATTAGCAGTGATCTTCCATGATACCAGCCATGCGGTGGGGGGAGGGGTAAAGCAATCCTAGAGAATTGGATTGGGGAGGGGAAGGGTTGGCGTCTGCTGCTGCTTGTTAACAGGAAAGAAGCAGGGCACTGTGTATATGAAGGCTGGAGAAGCTGTGGCTTACCATGACCGCATGCAAGTTGAATTGTGATGCCCGGACCTGCGTCTGTGAGAGCTGTAACACCAGAGCCGCAGGCACTCAATATTAAAAGTTTCCAAATGCACCCTTGTAGTGAAATCACATGTGCTATGTAAGGTGAATAGTGTTGTTCACTATGAAAGAGTATAACCATTGTTCTGTAAAATGTATCCTTTAAAATCCTTCTCTCCCTATTTTCCCTCCCTCATGCAGTTGCACATTTTTCAAGCCTCCCTACTCCATCCCGAAAGCTAGCTCAGATAAGGCGGAGGAAGAAGAGGACGGGAGATGAAATGTTCTCTGAAATCATGGAAGTAACCCTCAACGAAAGAGCTCATCTGAAGGAGTGGAAGGACGTGGTAGCAAATTACAGGAAAGATGCCAGTGAACGTGAGGATAGGAGGGACAAACGTGAGGATAGGAGAGACGCTCAAGATGAGAGGTGGCGGCAGGAAGATCAGAGGTGTAGGCAGGAAGATCAGCGGTGGCGGGATGCAACGCTGGAGCTGCTCCGTGATCAAACTGATATCCTCCGACGTCTGGTGGATCTTCAGGAAGAGCAGCGGGGTCACAGAGTGCCACTGTAGCCCATGTTTAACCACCCTCAGTACTCACCATGTTCCATATCTTCCTCACCCAGACGTGTAAGAACACGTGGGGGAAGGCTTTGTGCAGCCGCCCACTCCACCCCCTTGGACAGTCCAACCAAAAGGCTGTCATTACATTGACATGTGCTTAATGGCCTTTTCCTTCCCTCCTATCGTCCTCCCAAACCACACCCGGGATACCTTGTTAATTCTCTTCCTCTTTTTATAATTACATGCTTTTTAAACGATAGTGACTATTTCCTTAAGCAAGCTGTAATCGAAGGGGGAGGGTGGGTTGCTTACAGGGAAGGAGTCAATAAAGGGGGGGAGGTTCATGAAGGGGAAACAAACAGAGCAGTCACACCGTACCCTGGCCCATAATGAAACTCGTTTTCAAGGCTTCTCTGATGCGCACCGCTTCCTGGTGAGCTCTTCTAATTGCCCTGGTGTCTGGCTGCACGTAATCAGCGGCCAGGTGATTTGCCTCAGCCTCCCACCCCGCCATAAAGGTCTCCCCCTTACTTTCACAGACATTGTGGACACACGGCAAGCAGCAATAACAAAGGGGACATTGGTTTGGCTGAGGTCTGAGCGAGTGAGTAATGTGCACCAGCGAGCCTTTAAACGGCCAAATGCACATTCTACCACCATCCTGCACTTGCTCAGCCTGTAGTTGAACAGCTCCTGACCACTGTCCAGGCTGCCTGTGTATGGCTTCATGAGCCATGGCATCAAGGTGTAGGCTGGGTCACCCAGGATAACGACAGGCATTTCAACATCCCCAACTGTTATTTTCTGGTCCGGTAAGTAAGTCTCTTGCTGCAGCCGTTCAAACAGAACAGTGCTTCTGAAGACGCGAGCGTCATGAACCCTTCCTGGCCATCCCACGTGGATGTTGGTGAAACGTCACTTGTGATCCACCAGTGCTTGCAGCACCATTGAAAAGTACCCCTTGCGGTTTATGTACCGGGTGCTCTGGTGCCAAGATAGGGATATGGGTTCTATCTATCGCTCCTCCACAGTTAGGGAATCCCATTGCAGCAAAGCCATCCACTATGACCTGCACGTTTCCCAGAGTCACAACCTTTTGTAGCAGCAGCTTAACGATTGCTTTGGCTACTTGCAGCACAGCAGCCCCTACAGTAGATTTTCCCACTCCAAATTGATTCCCGACTGACCGGTAGCTGTCTGGCGTTGCAAGCTTCCAGAGGGCTATTGCCACTTGCTTCTCCACTGTGAGGGCTGCTCTCATCTTGGTATTATGGCGTTTCAGGGCAGGTGAAAGCAAGTCACAAAGTTCAAAGAAAGTGCTCTTACGCATGCAAAAGTTTTGCAGCCACTGCGAATCGTCCCACACCTGCAAAACTATGCGGTCCCACCAGTCTGTGCTTGTTTCCTGGGCCCAAAATCGGCGTTGAATGGGTAGAACCTCCCCCATTACCAGCAGGAGCTCCAAAGCGCAAGGGCCCGCGGTTAGGGAGAATTCAGCGTCCATGTCCTCATCACTCTCGTTGCCGGGCTGCCATAGCTGCCTCCTCCTCGCCTGCCTTTGCAGTTCATGGCTCACCATAGACTGCACAAGAATGCGCGAGGTTTACACAATGTCCACGATTGCGCTATTGATCTGAGCAGGGTCCATGCTTGCTGTGCTATGGCGTTTGCTCAGTTCACCCAGGAAAAAAGGCGCAAAATGGCTGTCTGCTGCTTTCAGGAAGGGAGGGGTGAGGCTGTACCCAGAACCACCCGCGACAATGATTTTTGCCCCATCAGGCACTGGGATCTCAACCCAGAATTCCAAGGGGCAGGGGAGACTGCGGGAACTATGGGATAGCTATGGAATAGCTACCCACAGTGCAACGCTCTGGAAATCGATGCTAGCCTCGGACCACGGACGCACACCGCCGAATTAATGTACCTAGTGTGGCCGCATGCAATCGACTTTATAATATCTGTTTTATAAAACCGGTTTATGTTAATTCGAAATTATCTTGTAGTGTAGACATAGCCTATAAGAGGTCTATTATTGTATGTACTTCTAACATTTTTGATATTACCCTTCACATGACCTGACTGTTCCACAGCAGAGAATTAGTCTCATTTTTCCTATTAAAAGAAGTTAAAATAGAATTTAATGGACCAGATGCTGCATCACTTGCTTTGGTCTTTGCCCTGTTATACCTCCTCATTGTATCTTGTCCACTCAGCATTAACAAGCACTGCCTAAAAGAGAGCACAATTCTATGAAGACATAATTCAGCTTGACTGACTCTTGGTCTATTGGAGTTTTAATTTTTTGTATTGAAAATGCAGATCTCTTTAGATATTTTGTCTAATTCCTTTACCAAAATCACTTTGAAGGGTCTCTAATAAGGACTGTTTTTCACCATGTCAGTGAGATGCAAAGTAGTCCACATATGTGGGTTCAATAGTTTGTACTATAATGGCACAACTGAAAATTCTAGGATGGGAATACATTGCTTAGGCAAAATCTGAAAGTGGTAAAGCCTTACTTCTTAAAAAGAGGAAATAATGAAGATGAATCATTCATGCTCAGCAGGTTAGACATTGATTTCTGGCTTCCGTAGGACAAGAGTTAGTTCATCAATATAAATCTACAATTTCTGACATAACTGATTCATATTAACTCTTTGTATATCAGGTTACTCTAATTTTGATCACCATAGGTTCCATAACTAACACAACAACAGAGATGGAAGACAACTCTGATGCATTTAATCCTAGACAGATTCAATTTCTCAGAGGATATTCCATTAGCCACAAACATATCAGCCCACCAGTCATGAATATACCAGTGATTCTGTGTAAAGTAACATTATCCATGCTTTGATTTTTTTCCAAGTTTAAATGTAGGTAGTAACTGCAGAAGGGAGCCCACACCAATTCAGCAAACACCTTCTCTGCATCCAGGAGAAAGGCAACATCTTGCAGACTGTAGAATCAGCTTTACTGTTACTACTTTAAAGGTGCCTTATAATATCTGCAGGTGGTCTATTTAAAAACAAAGAAAAGAAATGTAGACTGACTGGATGAAAGACAAGTCTCTAGACATATTGCTAATATTTTCTCAAGCATCTTGCAGAGTTGATCAGTAAGTGATGTAGAACCAGAATTTTTTTTCTGAACTATAGAAATTTACGCTGAACACCCTCTCTCTTTTTAAATGCATTTAACATATTTAGTAATAATTCTATTAATCTGATAACCTTATAAAATTTAGAGGACAAAACAGCACACCAGAGCTCTTACTAACTGGAATTCATATTACGGCATTTTTTCTTATTGTGATAAGTGCTTCCATTAGAAGTACTTTATATTACTATAGGCCTCGGCAAATCCCTTAGAAATTTTAAGCCACTGTTTTATGCATGTTTTTCTTCATAATATCCTTCCTGACCTGTAAGGCTATTGTCCATTTCTTCTTTAAATCTCTCCTCAAGACCCACTGAGTCCATGCAGGGCCAACTAATAATGGATAGGTTGAGAGCAGGTATTAAGTACACTCAGTTGATGTGCATTTATCAAACAAAAAAACCCTAAAACACTCCTGTGAATATAAAATTCACTGGTCCAGAGTCCCACTGAAATCATTAAGTCTCAGAGCAGATGGAGGGATGTTCTTGGGCAGATCTGATTGCAGGATCACAGCCTATGAATGTAGGATCAGAGCCAATGATTGTACTCCCTCACGCTTTTGGATCTTCCTTATCCTCTTAGGTTGTGAGCTCTTTGAGGCAGGGACTGCATCTCCCTGTATGTATGGGCAGTGCTTGTGGGCAATTTGTTATTACAAATAAAACAGTACATACTACATAGATACTTGTGCTCAAGAGAATGGCACAGATTCCATGCAAGCCATGTTCCCATAAGTTTTCTTTATACAGGAAACCAGAAGGCCCTCTCAATGGATCTGTTGTGAAAATCATTGCTACTCAATCACTTTTTAGGCAGGAATTGCCTTTGGATAGAAAATTCTTCAAGTTTAGACATAGCCTATAAGAGGTCTATTATTGTATGTACTTCTAACATTTTTGATATTACCCTTCACATGACCTGCATTTCAGAAAAGGTCAGTGGGGAGTGGGGGGAATATTCCTGACATGGCATCCTGCTGATCCACATAAACAGTCTAACACAGCAGTACCAGCAGAGAGAAAAAAAAACCTGACAGGCATAGCACAAAGTTCATACCACAAATCAAGTTTTCACAGCACACTGTATATCAAGGTCCAGTGGAGGATAAATAAAAATATACCAAGATGATTCACCTCCCTTAGTCAGGAGGAGCAAGGGCAATTCCCCTAACTGGTTCAGCACAGGATCCTACCTACATTCTGAAAGGATGGATCAGACTTTTGTTTATACCCTATATAGCCCCTGAGTCATAAAAGTTACATAGCTCTTTCTAAAATATCAGTTTCATGCTGCAGATAAAATCAACAAGAAATGAACTCTTTGTGAGTAATCAATAGAGCTCTTTCTTAACAAACATATACAAGACAGAGGAGGGCTGGAGAGTTTGGTGCATAGCATCAGGAGGATACACTTCTTGTGTGACTGACCTTCAAGTATGTTCCCAACTCATGTTCCTTTATTTTCTTCTTTATGGGGTTTGTTGGGGGGGGGGGGGGGTTGGATGATTAGGATAAAACTGAAACCTGCAGCAAACTATCTTCTTCAAGATAGTGGGAGATGAGCAAGTATTTGATTGCGGTAATGTGCCATCTCCTCCAGAATAAGAAAGGGAAAGCATAACAGGACGAGTTAACACTTACCAGATGGAAGAAGGGGAGATCCAGCAAGCAGCAGCCACTTGGACACTTTGGAACTGCAGCAGCTTTGTCCTTCCAAATTTAAAGGGCCAGCCCCAGGAAGACCTGCTGGGCATAATGATTCTATAAAAAGTAGGGATAGTTAGTGGGAACCTACTCATCATCAAGGAAAGTACTTCTGGAGAAAGGGCTGGCTCTGTGTGTTATATACCACCACTATATCACAATAAAGTCTTGTATTAGTCATGTGACCCTGAGATTTCCTGGCTAGAAACAGTCAGATAGATTTAAAATACAAGAAGCCAGATTAGAGCTGCCTGAAGTGAATTGTTTAGAAATCTCTGTGTACCATCAATACCCAGATTATTTGGAATAAACATTATCCTACATACATACTTACATAAAACCTAGTTCATTTCTGAGAAATGTTATTGTTTTCAATTCCACAAATAACAGTTTAATGTAAACTACAAAGACTTTTGCTTCTCTTTCAAACATCCTCTTCCCCATATGCTTAAATTTTTGGTTTATCAGTGTGATAACATCCAGCCTTTTGTTAATTTGGTCATTCCCATAAACCACCAGGGCCAAAATCTTTAGACTTGAGAGGCTAAAGCTAGAGGTCTAAATCCATATATAGGCACCTAAACAAATGTGGGCTAATTTTCAGAATAGCTGAGCACCCACCAATCACCTTGAAGTCAGTGGGAGCTTCAGGTACTCAGCAACTTGGAAAATCAGAACGCTTATTTTAATGTTTAAAAATGGATTTGAGATTTTTACATTTGAAAACCCAGGTTAAGTGTTTAGGTGCCTCACTTCTATTGAAATCAGTGAGAGTTAAACAACTAAATATCTATAAGGATCTGGGTCCAAGTCACTAAGGGCCAGATCCACAAAGGAATTTTGGTGCCTAACAGCTTCTTTATGGAACCTATGTCCAAAATCTAGACTCTTAACCCCCCCTGCACAGCTGCCATCTAATCCTGGAGGTACCTAATTCCCTGGGTGACTATGTTTCTGCTGGGTCAAATCCCTTACGTATCTAAAAATCTGCTAGACACCTCATTCCTGAAACCCAGCTCATGCCTAAGTGTCAGCAGGATCCTTATAGTGCGGGTTGCCTCACCTATCTCATTTGAAAAGCCTGATCTTATATGTACGCTGTGAGCATGCCTAGTGAACCTGGTCTCACACAGAACACAGGTGTAGAGCTGCCACTTGTACTCAGAACAGTCACTAGGGAGGTGAAAGACCAAGGTTCAAATCCACTCTGTGTAGAGCAAGGATTTGTTCCTTGCTGTCCCATCTCACAAAGGCATGCCTAGCTACTGTGCTATAGGGTGTCCTGAGATGAGACACTCTCAATCGCTCCTGTTAAAGCTGTTTAACATTGTAAGAAACATCTAATAGTCATTAAGCCAAATTAAAAAAAAAAGCATGGGACTGACGCATAGCCCAGTGGGTAATGCACTCACCTAGGTGAGGGTAGACCTAAGTCCCACTTCCAATGACTATTTCATGATTGGAGCCAGATCCTCAAAGGTATTAAACTGTCTAACCCTTGCAGAAATTAATAGGATTTAGGAGCCTAAGAACCTTTGAAGATGTGGGCCTGGGCATCCAGCTCAAGGCTATGGGTTCCACTAGGTGGCAGGGCATCTAAACATTAGGTGTTGCAGTGCTGAGCCTAAGTCCCCTTTGTGGGTCTAACCTTAAGTCCCTATACACCTTGAATGTGTGTGGATCCCACAGATATGCAACATTTGCAGGCGAAGCCTAGATGCTAAGTTGTGAAAGGGCCTATTATGTCATCTAATCCTTTTCTCTTTCAGTACAGAATTGTTCTCTATTTTTTTTCCCTAGTGAAATTCAGTGGTCTATTTCTAACAAGGAGAAACTTACCAGGAAGAATATACTATTTCAGTTTTCCATATTTGACTTTAAATATAAATGTAGGATGCCGAAACTTCTATGGTTTTGATGCTGACCAGTCAACCCAAAAAAGCACAAACAAATAGAAAAGCAAATGAATAGCAAAATACACTGGAATAATGGTGCCTCATCAACACACTTCAGCAGCAGCACATAACCCATTGCACAGGAAGCAGGATGACCAGGAGACGATGCAGGAATCTCTTGGGGAAGAGAGACTCTTTGAGAAAAGTGAAGGATCTGAGAGGAAAGGTGTCTCAGAAGGAGTGAGGCAATTCAAGCATGCTCTAGGGAGAGGGATGGTCTCACTGGCAGGATGCACTAAGGATTTTTAGGGAGAAGAATGAGAGTCCGAATATTAAGAAATCACAACACTGCAGTTGGGAATGTGCTTCTTAGTGCAGACATACAGATACACATTAGCTATGCTTGAGCTAGTGTGCTAAAACTAGCAACGTGACTCACAATAGCTGCCCAAGTATATATCCAGGGATTCAGGTATTTGAATGTCTAGCCAAAGCTGCCACGCAGGTCATACTGCTATTTTTTAGCATGCTACCTAGAGCAGAGCTAGCCCATGCCCATTTACACATGCTGGGCAGCATGCTCCCAACTGCAGACATACCCCCAGAAGTAGCAAAAGAGTATAGCACTGTAAATATGTGCAGCTGGGGCTCGACCTTCTCCAGGGAGGATGGAAGCCACGTCAGCCCACTCCACTCCGGTTGGTCTGGGAAACTAGCCCGACGGTCCTTGCGGTGCTTGTCCGTCTGGTGGGCAAGGGGCTTAGGCCCTCCGGCAGGCTGCTGTACCAGCCGCTAGGTGCCGGGCCCTACGTCCAGGCGGACAGCAAACAGAGTCAGTAAGCTCCGGCCTGGGTCAGGACTGAGTAGCACCAGTAATAGATTAAGGTCCAGCCCTAGGTCAGGGCGGACAAAAACGTTGAGTCAGTAAGCTCAGGCCTTTCATCAGGGCTGAGCAACAGTAACAGTTTTAAAGGCCCAGCCTTAGGTCAGGGCGGGGCAGCAAACACTGAGTCAAGTAAGCTCAGGCCTTGGGTCAGGACTGAGCAACAGTAGCAGTTATCGGCCTCCTCAGTCCAGGGAGAGCGGGAGTCTGCCACCCCAGAGTGGGGCGGCAGGGGGGACACAGGCTCTCCCACTCCACTGCGTCCCAGCCCGTCACTGTCACTCCGCTGTCACTCCGCTGGTCAGTCAATGGGGATCCTGACCGCAACACACTGACATAGGTTCCGGCAACTCCTCAGCCTGACTGGAGTCGGCTGCCCCCGGGCTGCTTCCGTACTCCCCCTCGGGACCTACCTGGGTCCTACCGTCGGTCTCTGAAGGGTCCACGAGCACAGGCTCATCGCAACCGGGGCTGGGTGGTAGGTCCGGGAGTTCCTTGGGATAGTCAGGCCAGGGTAGCGCTGGCGGCTCCTCCGGGTAGCGAGCGTGGGGAAGCTCCGGGCAATCTGGGTGGCTCCCCTGGGTCGCCGGAGTCTCCCAGTCTCGAGCTCCCTGAGGTACGTCTGTTCTCTCTGGCTGTTGGGGCCTGACTGAGCTCTGAGGGCCGGCTTTTATAGTTCCAGGTCGCCGCCTGACCCTTTGAGGGGCAGGCTCAGAGCTCCATAGCTCTGCCCACTCTGTCCTCCGGCGAAGCTCAACCCTCTCTGGGGAGGAGGGGAGCCACACCGGCCCACTGCAAGCATCATTAACCACACTGTGTTCCTTCTTTTAAATAGATTCTTTCGTGTAATTATAGAATGAGTTCTCCAGAATTGGGCAAAGCATTTACAGTTCTGACAGTCAACAAAACAGGCATTTCAATATTTTATCATTATTTCTTACAGTACCTAAATGTGTGCAAAGTGCCATATAATACAGATAGAAAGTAGAACTATCCAAAAAATGTAGACTTTTTTGGAAAATGTATTCAAAAAATGTTCATGGAACTTTTGTTGAATCATTGCCTTGTTTGAAAACTTTTGACCATTCAATAAGCTGGTTGAAAACCGGAAAAAACATTTGCAACTTTGTCAAAATTTTGAGAAATTTCAAACAGGTCTAATAAAAAGGCAAGATCTCTGTCCCATGGCCTAAAACTTGCCGATGCAGCCATATAGACCCTACTATCTGTGTAGAGCCCACTGAGTTCAAAGGTATGAGGAGCTAATTACAGACACAATATAACAAGAAGGTAATCATTGTTCAATATGTGGCTCTAGGCCTATTTACTGTACTCCAATCAAACTCTGCTATGGAGACAGATTTATTCATTTTCTCATGGATTTTTCCATTGATCTTATCACTACAATATTTGAATGCTACACAAACAGTAATTTTATCTTCACAGCACCCTTTTGAGGTGAAGGGGTGGTATTATCCTGAGGCAAACAGAGATTAAGATCAAAAGAAGCCTCTACATTTATGCACCTAATCTGAGACTCTTTAGGACCTGATTTTTCAGCACGTTTATAATTATATAGCATTTTTTATGTTCAAGCACAGCTAACTGACTTCAGCTGAAGCTGGGAGTGCTCAACACTTCTGCAGATCAGACCACATGGTCTCAAGTTGAGTGCCAAGAAAACAAGGAATACACAATTAGTTACCCAAAAGTTGGATTTAAGTCACTTGCCCAGCATCACATAGGAACTCTATGGCAGAAGCAAAGGGGCAGGGGTAGACTCCAGTTCTCCAGGGCAGAATTCAAGTATCTTAACCATGAAGCCCTCCTTTCTCTTCCTGAAATCCCCAATTCCCTACTTCATTCACTTCAGACCATCTAACTTTGCAACAAAGGAAGCAGGGGTCTTACAGAAAACAGCTTCCTTAGTTCACTTGATTCATCCCCAAAGCAGGTCCATCCTGTGCACTAAATGAAGGAGTGATCATGTGAAAAAAATAGTATGTAATCATGTAAGTAAAAACTGTATCATAATGCATACACTTACAGGGGGAGAATTCAGATTGTACGGGCAAACTTAATTCTGGTATGTCCTAATTTTTAACTACTTGGCTTTGAACCTTAATATAGTTTTGTGTGTGTGTGTGTGTGTGTGTGTGTGTGTGTGTGTGTGTGTGTGTGTATAGTCTTGTGCAGAGTATGGTTTGGGGAATTGTTCTTGGTATGCTTACATAATAAGACTTCATGCCACTTCTGTATGCTTTCCAGTTTGTTGGTTATGGTTTCCTTGCAGACTAATGATGACAGAAATTCTGTATATCTATTTATTAGCCTCATTACTCAATGGGTCTTGAAACACAGAAAATGCATTAGTATTTGCAGAAGAAAAATCTTGCTACTTGGAGACCTTAAACTGAGATTTTCCCTCCCCAATCTCAGAAGAAAACACTCTGATGAGAACAAATGACCTTTCATAACTCAAGCAAGGTTTAAATTTGATAGTTGCTTCTCTTAGTATTAGAAAAGTCAAAGGAGTCTTTGTGAATTCCTGTACTGCCTGCCTAAAGAAAGAAATGTCATATGCAGGAGTTTCCATTTCAGTGAAATATACTATACAATATTTATATGGTTATAAAAGTAAGATGGTCAGAAACCATTTTAAGGACTATGTTTCATCTTTTGTATGGTATTCAGTCTCATACTTCAAGAACGTTTTGTTCAAAGGAAGCCTTTGAACCTGTGTACATTTTAAGCAGGGATCCATAGGCTCTTTCAATTCTTAGGCCTGGTCCACACTACACCAGTAAAACCGATTTTAACAGCGTTAAATCGATTTAATGCTGTACCCATCCACACTACAATGCACTTTATATCGATTTAAAGGGCTCTTTAAATCGATTTCTGTACTCCTCCCCAACGAGAGGAGTAACGCTAAAATCGATATTAACATATTGATTTAGGGTTAGTGTGGCCGCAAATCAAAGTTATTGTTACTATTATTATTGGTTAGCTACCCACAGTGCAACGCTCCGGAAATCGATGCTAGCCTCGGACCATGGACGCACACCGCCGAATTAATGTGCCTAGTGTGGCCGAGTGCAATCGATTTTATAATATCTGTTTTATAAAACCGGTTTATGTTAATTCGAAATTACCCTGTAGTGTAGACGTACCCTTACAGTTACTTAATAATAATTAAACATTTCCTAGTTGTAATTTAAGATCAGACCTTGTGGCTCCAAAGTTGCCTCTCCTTCTACTTATCAGTTGTTTAAAAATGAAAGGTTTTCTAAGATCACCCAGGAGCAAAATGGCAGCATAAAATGCGTGTCTCTCTCTCACTTCCTGTGTATCTAGTGCATTCGCTTCTTACACCATTAGGCTGCCTTTGGTCTTAATCTCTTATTTCTAAGCATAGTTGGCAACCTGCTCAGGCCCAAATGTGGCATATAGGATTGACAAGGATCCTGAATGAGCACCATAGTACTGGAAGGGCCCTTCTAGATCACTGAGTCCTGACCCTGCTATCACAGCCACCCACATCATATAATCCCATTCATAAATGTATAAAGCTCCATATTAAAACTAGTTAGGTTGTTTGTTTCATTGGAAGGTTGTCCCAGAACCACACTACTCCAATGGTTAGAAACCTTTTTTCTAATTTCCAGACTTAATTTATTCATTGCCAGTTTACCTCCACTTGTTCTTATGCCAACACAGTCCTCTAGTTTAACTAGCTCTTCTCCCTCCCTTGTGTTTACCCCTGATGTATTTCTTGTAAAACAGGCTCTTTATTCCCTTATTCATCTTAATAGCCCTTCTTTGCAGTAGTCTGAATTCATCTTTCCTGAACATGCAGGAAAATTAGAGTGCTGTGAAATGCCTTTTTTTACTGTAAATAACTTCCTATAACCTCAGTTTCATGATTCTTTTTTCCGATGTAAAAAAAAATGTCGACAAAAATTAGGAGGTTACAAAATTTGTGTGGAACATTTACATTTGGGGCTAAAATGGGTGATGTCCCTCAAAATAAGGGACGTTTGAGAGGTATGGTTCTGGGAGCCTGCAATGTTGCTATTACATTTCAGATTAGCAGTTAGCAACAAGATCACAAGTGTAGGCAACGATTTTAGTTTATTGTTCATTTATTGTGTGATGTTATAATTAACTAACATATTATGTCATAAATAATCATTGTAAGTTACATGGAGTAAAATTGTAGGTTCATGGAAGTATAAGATTGATTAGTAGTTGGAAGGGATAATTATGTAGTAGCTATATAAGTTAGTGGGGCTGAAACAGCCAGCACTAAGAGTTTAAATGACTGTGCTTATTTGTAAAGCTACCAAAACAGACATTTAGCAACTGAGCAAACAATCCCAATATCAGAACATCTCCATCAAAACCTCATTAGCATAACTTAACTGCAATCCAGCCCAGTGACCAAAAGGCATCTTGATTAGCAAGTGAAACCAAATAGCTGGCTGGCTATAAACAAGGCTCTTCTGTAGCTTGACAGCATCTACTTCCACCAGCTGAGACCCAAGCTGCAGGCTATTTCCACTTTTAATGCTGTTCCTTTAAACCATCAATTCTGAATGTATAACAAAAAGATATAGTGTTAGAACTAGGATATTCACAATGGCTTAATGTGGAAGGGAGAAATGGTAAAGTAGCAGAGAGTGTGTTGACATATAATGAAGTGGTGGAATGGTGTCTGTTTCCACCACTGCTCAGCTCTCTGAATTGGTAGACAGTTATATGGAGCAATAAATTATTTGTGTTTGGTTTGAATACTGGTTGAGATTTTTAAAAAAATTAATGGATCAAATCTGGCTTCCCCTGTGGACAGAGTGGCTTAGAGGGCACAGGGAGCCCTTCCTGAATCTCAAAATCCTATTGCTTGTGCTCAGTGAATGTAGCTAGAGAACCCAAAGTGAATGGATGTAGTTATGGCCTTCTCATCTTCTGCCTCTACCCAAGACACACTGGGGAATGTATGTTTTACAAAGCTAGCAGCTGTCTGTCCTTCAAAGCATAATGACTCTGGGAACTGACACAGTTAAAGTGCTTCTTTATCTCACCCCTGTGGCTTTAAAAGCCACACTAGAGCCCTAAGTCTGTGAAAGTTTAGCCTTCAGGAAATTACTAAAACAAAAATATTTGCTTTTGCATCAAGCAAGGAACTGATTTCTGCACATGCATTCATATACCAGAAATTGAACGTGATAATGAAAATAGTAAAACAGGTATCCTGATATGCAGTATGGGCCATATTCTGGTCCTGGTTAAGATGACACAAATTTTTAATTCAGCTAGTCAAGTAAAATTACTCCAGTTGTACACTGGCATAATGGAGAGCAGAATACAACCCTTTGAAAACTGACTTGAAACACATTAAATATTGGCCCACCTTAGTCTTCTGAAGTTATCAAATGTTTTCTCATGCCCTAACTCATCTCACATTCCCACACCAACATTTTCAAACATAAATGCCTAAAATTAGATATTTACATTCACATGCACCTACATAAGTGGCATCATATTCAGAGATTTTATTTCAGTGGGTTCAGATATTCAACATATCTAAAAATTAGGCCACTTATTTAGATTCCTGAATGCAGATTTGGGTTTCTAACTCCGGGTAATCAAGTCCCCAGTCCTACAAACACTTATAAAACTTTACTAGTGCAAGCAGTCCCAGATTCTTGTAGTATACCAGAAATAGGAAGTCTGTGAAAGAATCAGTGGGCCCACTGAATCACAAGGGGTTAAAGGGAGCATTTGAGGAAAACAAACACATTGCTGAGAAGTTAAATGATTTTTTTGCTGTCAAGGATGTTGGAGATACCAGAAAACAGCAGGTCTGGGACAGGTAATAAAGATGAAATACTCAGAGATTGAGTTGTCAGAATAATTGCTGGAGCAAAACTGGTATTTTAAAACACAGTAAACGACCAGGCCCAGATGCTCCGTTCAAGAAGTTTGATGCAGCTTAAGTGTGAAGTGGCTGAGCTGCTAAGCAACATATGAAATCTCATTAAAAACTGCTAATATTCCGGAGGATTGGGGCGTAGCAAATGTTGTATCTATATTATTTAAAAGCACTAGGTGTCATCTGGGGAATTCTATACCAGTAAGCCTTATAGCTGTTTCTGGCAAATTGGCTGAAATGAAAATTAAAAACCTAACAATACACCTGGATGATTATGATTACGAGGGTCTACTCAGTATGGTTTCTGCAGAGGAAAATTATATTCTATTAGTCTCTTAGAATTCTTTGTACATGACAGTAAAGTAGTATATAAAGAAGAACCCATTAACAATTTATTTAGATTTCTAAAAGGCCTTTGACAAGGTACCACATAAGATGCTACTAAAGAAGCTAAATAATCATAGGGTGAGAAGCAAAGTATGGATCAAAAAATGTCAGTAAGCAAAGAGTAGGATTAAATGTTCAATTTTCATCATGGGAAAGGTTAACAGTGAAGTGCCTCAATGTTCTATACTAGATCTAGTGTAATTTAATATATTTATTAATGCTCTGAAAAGGGCGGTGAGTAGTGAAGTAGAAAATTTGCAGATGGTGCAGAGGGGACTATGAGGAACTTCAGAGTAGAACTTAAACAAGCTAGATTAATGGACAATACAATGGCAAATGTAATTCAGCATCAACAAATGCAGAGTAATACACATAGGAGGGAAGAAATTGCAATACTTGTATACCTTACAGGGCTCAAAATTAATCAACACAATGAAAGGACCTAGACAGCAAACAGACAGCAAAGTGAAGATTTCTGCTCAATGTTCAACTGCAATCATGAAACAAACAAGATGTGTTACATTCTGGAGTGCAATCCAGACTAGTGAGGGGCTGTGTCACCTCTTACCCAGTAACCCTGAGTGTCTCGCAATACCTTGCCACTGTGACTGTCTGCCTGGGATGCCCAAAGCCAGCCACAAGCATGCCCTCTATCTCTTTGTATCAGGCAGACACAGTCCAATGTTCTGAATCCTGGAGCCTGCCTGCAATATCTCAGACTTAAAAGTACAAAATGATTAACTATTTCCTCATATAGTGTTCATCCAGACATTTTACAATATTAATCACCAGTGTGTCATTAGTTTTCAGAAAGAAAGCTCAGTGTACACTTTTATAATACAATAATATTGTATATAATACACTCAATCGATTCAATTGCTTATCACTTGAGGTTCAGACCTCTGTTTTTATAGACCAGTCAACTTTGAAATGGATTCTTCTGAGGGCTACCATCACAGTAAAGTTTATTTCACCTGTGAGGCAGGTGACATGGAGGTGGTGAAGGAAGTTCCATGCTGCTTCTTCCCCCACTTGTGTTTGCTGAAATGCAAATTTTTCTGTTTCCTGCCATCTCCTCCCCATGCTGTCTTGATGGTCCTGTTTAATTCACTTTACATATAAGCAGTAAAGGTACATTCCTTTGTTTAGAACAGATCTGTTTAACAACTCCCCCTGACATACCTGGTTTACACACACTTTAGTCATCATTTCAGCATATATTCATAACTCTTAGTACACTTTGTGTACATGCATCATGCCAGAATATTAATGATCAATGCATTTATTAGTTTTGAAACGATACCACTCAAGGCATATTTTGTACAGTTTCTCACACTAGTATGTAAGGTGTGAATACTGGTGTTCCTAGTGATGCTGACAAACCAGGTGCCAGCTCATGCCAAGGCCCCTAGGCCTCCCTGAACACTGACTAATGAAGAGCTGGAAACCAGTCTGGCTAGAGTGACCATATTTCCCAAAGGGACACCCCCAGCCACTTGCCCAAGGGCCCTCCCCCCCGTCACTGTTGCCCACTCCTGGAACCCTTCAGGACCCACGCAGGAGGCTGTTGCTCATTGCTGGAATGCTGCCTCCCGCCTCAATCCTACCTCCTCACCTGCAGGGCACTGGCATCTCCGCTCACCACCACACACACACACACACACACACACACACTCCTCCACACTGCACTCCACTTTGACAAAAATGGGCATTTGTCCCATTTGCTCTTGCTAACTGATTGAGTCGGCAAATGCAAACAGGACAAATGTCTCCTTTTGGAGAAAAAAGTCAGGACAACCAGGACAGGGCTTAAAAAAGGGATTGTCCCAGCTAAAATGGGATGTATCATTACCCTAAGTCTGGCTCACCTGTGTGTTAGTATTGTTAAAATAGGTATTAGGTTTATTTTAAAAATGTGTTCAGTGTTTAGACTTTATGAAATGCTTTTGAGTTGCTGCAGGTATTAATCTCACTTACAATATCTGTATCCCATAGTATAAGATATTTAAATATTTGCTATGAAACTGTAAATGACCAGCCAGGAGAGCAACATGACCAAGTGTGAAATCCTAAGATGCAGTGTTATCTCCTGCCCAACAAAGAAGGCCCATAGACCCAAACTATTGTGGAACATCAAAAGACAAAACACTTCACTGCCTTCCCCAATACACACATGAAGAGGAGACATGCGTTTGGACTCATTGCATCAGCTTGAACTCTGGGAAGAGAATAAAAATCCCTAACAATGAGAAACTCTCTTTATGCTGCTTTGGAGTCTGAAGAACAAAGATTACTAAGTATAAGTACAAGATCCTTAGTACTTGGCCTGACTTAGCCTTCAAGGACCTATACAGCTTGCTTATTATACAAGCTTCTACTACCTTTTGAAAACTAAGAATGTAACTCATTTGTGTGTGTATGTTAATTTTCTTTTACCATGTCAATAATACTTCCTTCTTTTTCTTAGTTAATAAACTTTAGTTTATTATAGGATTGGCTAGAAGTGTTGTCTTTGGTGTAGATCTAAAGTGCAATTGCTCTGGGGTAATCCTTTTGGATTGGGAGTTACCTGAGTATTGTTGTGATTTTTGGTGCAAGGGACCATCTTTCACAAAGGCAGGCTTACCTGGGTGGCAAGAAGAGGAGTGTCTGTGACTCCTTCTTAAGGCTGTTATAGCGCTTGAGGAGTTCACACTTGATAATTGGTTGGTGAAATCTAAGTACTGTATAGAACTCACAACCAATTTGAGGTATGTGCCCTGCTTCTTAAAAATCTGCCCTGAGAGTGGTACTCATGCTTTTGAGCCACTGCAGGACAGCTTGACATCTCACAAGGCATATTTTGTACAAAGTTTATTACAATAGCATGTAGGTTGTGAATACAGGCATACTCAGTGTAATGGGGTGTGAGGACGCATAAGGAAGGGGTATGATGGGTTTTCCCTTGGTGTCACCTGGAACTGAAGGACCACTGATCCCTCTGATCCGCTCAGCCTGGGCTCCCTCTCACACTGTGCTGCTGTGACAAGCTGCAGACCCACTCCTGGTCCTACACTTGCACCAGCAAACACACAGGTAGGGACACACCCAGCTTCAGTTACACGCAGGCTCTCTGACCAGCCACTGCATGAACAATAGAGAGGCTACAGCCAAAATAACCACCAGCTTTCCAGATTCATTCCCCCCCCCCCTCCCACACACACACACACACATACACACTGGAGTATAAACCCAAAATTATACCATCTTGAGCTGCACATGGAACTGTACAGTATAAGTTCATAGAGTTCGCCCATCCCTCAATGTGGAGAGAAAATGCAACAACCCCTTGAGCTAAGATTCCCAAGCACTTCACTCTAAATTTACTGGTTCAGATTAAAACATAATAAATGTACTAACAACAAAAGATAAATTTTAAGTGATAGCAAACAGATCAAAGCAGATTACCTAGTAAAAAAACAAAAACACAAACTAAGTTTAACATACTAGAAAGGGTTTGAATTAATTTATTGCTCACCCTGACTGATGATACAGTCAGGCTGGCAGATTCCCAAGGTACAAGCTGCACTTGCTTTATACCTTGGAATCCCCAGGTTTTTCGTACACAGACTAGAAATCTTTAGCCTGGATTCAGCACTTCTCCCAGCTGTCTTTGTTCCTCAGGTGTTTTCATGAGTCCTTTTGTGTGCGGGGTGAACAACCACCAATGATTTCACTCCCTGTCTTATATAGCTTTAGCAAATGGTGGGAACCTTTCTTCCCAAACTCAGGTTTGTGAATAAACACTGACATTCCAAGATGGAGTCCAGAGTCATGTGGCCTGGTCACATGCCCTTGCATACCTTGCTGAGTCAGAGCAGCCATTACCTACAGGCTGTCTGGAACATTCACAGGAAGGTTAAGTTCTTCCAGGGTCCATTGTCTTTGCTGATGGGCCATCAGCACTGCCTGGCTCCTTCATTGTTATACCAGAAAGGCTAGTTGTGGATGTCACTCATGACTGAAATGTAGATATAGTCAATATTCCTAACTTTAGATACAAAAATGATACATGCATACAAATAGGATAATCATATTCAGAAAATCATAACTTTTCCAATGACACCTCACATGAGTCATCTTGTACAAAATGCATCATAATTATGCCTTAATCATATCATAATAATATCACTGAAGAATATGCTGTGCAGTGTCACAACGGGATGGTGAATAATACAAATAACATTATAATGCTTTTATATGCATCAGTGGTGTGGCCTCATCTGTAATACCGCCTAATCCCACCTCAAAAAGGATATTGTAGAACTAAAGGGGGTTCAGAGAAAGGTGACTAGAATAATTAGGGGCAGTAAAACTCTTATATGAAGAAAGATTGAAAAAAACTGCAATTGTTTACCTCAGATAGGAGACAAATAAAAGCAGGAGCTTGGTGAAAGTATATAAAACAATGAATGATTTAGAGAAGGGAGATAAGGAACTTTTTTCCTGTCTCATAACACAAGACGGGGACATTCAAGAAAATTAAAAAGGCAGGAAATTCAACTGATAGAGAAATACTTTTTCACATCATGCATAATTAAACTGTGCAACTCATTTTCACATGAAATCATTATAGCCAAGAATTAAACAAGATTCAAAAAGGGATTGGGTGTTTAAGAATATCCAGAGTTATCACAATTATGACAAAACAAGTTTGGAAGGGATATTAAACCTTATGCTTCAAGGCTTATGCCAATCCCTAACTATTTGGAGAACAAGATGAGATTTACTCCATATCTGTAATTTGGGGTTCTTACCTCTTTCTCTGAATAGTCTTGTCTAGATAGACAAAAGGTCAGATCCAGTATGGCAATTTTCACATTCTATTAGACACAATGGGACCATTCCCATGAATAAAGTTACTTAGGATTGTTCTCAAGATTGGGTGCCAAGTTGTGAAATTTTGGCTAACGTGCAAAATATTTAGTATCATATTTCACATCTTCAAAGATCTTGCTTTAAAGAACAATATAAGATGCATGGATATTAAAGATATAAGCTACTTTTCAACTCATACCCACAAGAACATTCTAAAACAGCCTGCAATGTGATTTTAAGCACCTTCAATCAAGATTAAAAAACAAAAGGATCTCTTAAACTCTAACCAGAAAGCTGCTAGACAGACTGCTGGGACTGATGCCCTGAAGAACTGCACATGATAATCAGAAAGGATATGTTGGCTGCCTGCATTCATGTCTATGTTTTCAGATGGCATTCAGCCTGCTGAAGCACATATTGGTCAGACACGTTGATTGAGGAATGGATGCCAAACCATGATAGGTTTAGATGGGCAGCTTTGATAAATAACATTGCTGATGCCATATTATTTGCAGGAAGTCCTCTGTATGTTCCAAAAATTCATAATAAATGAATTGTGAAGAGTGAAGGGAAAAGAAGTCAAGGTGTATCGTGCTGCACACCAGTGACTGCATGGAAAGCCCATTAAGATATCTTGTAGTCTTATTGGGTCCAAATTTGATTCCATACTTTCCTTATTCTCCAAAAGATGTGTATGTTTCCACAAAAGGATAAAGTTTTTCTTTAGAGTACCCCTCCCCTGTATCAGTATCAACATTCTCTTAGTGTGTTCTCCAGAGGTGAAAGTAAGCTAGTACAGTCCAGTATAGCATACCAGCAAGAGCCGGTACACCGTGCCGGATTGGACCAGCTTCTCCGGTGGTGATTTAAATGGACCAGGGCTGCAGCCTCTGCAGGGAGCCCCAGGCACGTTAAATCACCACCAGTGCTCTGGCAGCCAGGCTCGGGCAGGGATTTAAAGGTCCCGGAGCTCTGGCCCCTGCGGGGCGCCCCGGGCCCTTTAAATCCCTGCCCGAGCCCGGCTGCCAGAGCTCTGGCAGCGATATAAAGGGATCAGGGTTCCCTGCAGTGACTGGAGCCCCGAGTCATATAAATCACTGCCAGGCCCCTTAATTCACCCCTCAGCCCCAGGGTTCCCATCCGCCTCTGCAGCTGGTAGTTCCAGGGTGATTTAAAGGCCCTGGGGCTCCCAGTCACAGCTGGAGCCCCAGGGCCTTTAAATCTTTAAAGACCGCACCTCTTCCGGTTGAGGCCCCACCTCACCCAGAACTCTGGTGTACCGGTAATTCCTTTAAGTTACTTTCACCCCTGGTGTTCAGGTTGGCCAGAGTTATGCCACTATTGTAGGTGAACTTCAGTATGTAGCTCAGGGGAACTCTTTACTCCCATTCTTCCCTGCATCTTCAAGGGGGCAGGGGAGAGGAGAAGGGAGACAAAGAAACTGGCCCACTCTACTTCTTTTCCTGTTTGGTGGGCCAATTGTTATTCTTTCTATTCCTTCTTCCCTTCTTGTCAGTTAGAGCAAGCAGGACCAGGAAATGTCCCTCCAGTGCTGCTGCTTACAGGCCATTTAAGAAGATTGCTGAAAGAATACTATCAAAGGAGATAATGCAAGAGGGAAGCTTAGGAGCATGAAAAGTTGAATGTGGTTTCATCCTGGAGAAGAATAGTTTGAAGAAGGATAGGGGTTGAATAGAGGGGAAATTAGCAGTAAGAGGACAGGGAAACAGGTAAATTCAATTTCAGTTCTTCAGATTAAAATAGATGTCTACTAACTTTTAATTAATTGGTTTTTCACCATTTGGAACTAATTTAGTTGCATTTAATTTAGTGGGCTTTTTATAGAGAATTTATATTTGTATGTATAAAATATTGGAAGTCAATCATTAACTGGAATGAAAATATCATCTTATAATATATCACATTCTTTTCAGGATACTTGCATCATTTTCCCAACTTTGTTACTGCCTCCACTCTTATTTTAGTATCACTTAATCTTCACTTCATTGACATTTCTCTCAACTTCCTCCACCAGACTTCCAGTGACTCACCTTCTCCTAACAGCTGGGTTGAGGCTGAAATGCCTCCTTCTGGATCTTGGACTCAAAGATGGACTAAAACCTGCTGTTCTTTATCTCGTTCAAACTTCTCAACTGCCACTTTGGGTTGTGGTCGATGCTCTCCTCTCCCATCAACTCCTGACTACAGCTGTTCATTCCTTGCTCTTGGCCCCACTCCCTTACAGCACAGAAAATATTCCATCTTTTTCTTTCTACTTCCCAACCCACAAAGAACTTTCAAAGTGGTCATGGAAACCCTCCCACTGCACATAAAACTCAGAAATGTTTACTCATGCTACTGTTTTCAACACTTTGGTTTGCTGCAAATGCTTTTTAGGACAAGGCATCACTCACCCATTGTTCATGAACAAGTCAATGCAGCTGTGATTCTGCACCTTTGAAGTCAATGGGAGTTTCACTATAGGCTTCAATAGAAGTAGGGTCAACCCCTGAAAGCCAGATCCAATAATACCCATTACAGTCAAAGGGAATATCCACTGATTTCAATCAGCTTTAGATCAGGCCCTAATATGAGCCATGAATACCAATGATACAAATTGCATTTTATTCACCAGAATATTCATAATTTTCTTTTGTTTTACTCTTCCTGTTCTAGACAAAAAACCATGGATCCCTATATTGCCAACACTAGTTCAGTAGTGTAGAAACAATATTTAAAGCCCTTGATGTATAGCTTTCTATTAATGGTTTTGTTACATAAGGCTAATTTTATTATTATAAATAGTGATTTTACCCCACTGAATGAAGGAAAATTGACAAAGACTAGTTATTAAATACTGCCATTGAATGAGAATTTACTAGAATGAGCCTTTATTTTATTGGATGTGGTCAGTACTGTTGACTCTTGATTATTTTAACTTTTTTGGCTACAATGTATCCTGTATTTTTTTAATGACCTAATTTCACTGTTGTTTGATGAGGAAACATTTAGTGATCCAGCAATGCACATAAGTAATAGGACTGCTATAAGTAGTGGGATGTAAGCAATGGTTCAAAGCACGTGTTTTGCTGGATTGAGGGCGAAGTGAATTAAAATGGCTTTACTGTAGACTCATAATTGTGCTATTTCTATAACTATGAGTTACTTTGTCCTGTTTCTGGTGAGATAAATACTTTACTTTATGAAGGTAGATTTGGTTTTCAAAGAGCACTGAAATTAACATGTTTGATCGTTGATTTGTCTGTCTCAAAGCCTTTATGTACTGACATCCGATGTCTGTCTGAGAGACATGCTTGTCATAGTGTATGATTCATGTAGTTCTTCTTTGCATTTAATTGCTGACACATCATAATCAAAATCAGAGACAAAACTTTAATTAGTTCAAACAATATTGGCACTAAAAGAAAATAATTATTCTAAGGCTAGTGCATGCTGTGGAGTACAGCATTTCATCAGCGTAACTCACAATAATTGACTGATAGACTTGAGAACTTCTTTACAATCTGAATTTTGCTGGAATAGCTAATAGGTAGACTTGTCAGTATTCTCCAGTGGTCCTGCTGTTATTACGAGAGTAGAAAGCACCTTAAAGCTATATAGTCTGCTTATAAACTGTATATTATTAGCAGTGACGGACTCTCTCACTCGTTAGGGATTTGTTGTCAGGCTGAGTTGGGCTCAGAAACTGGCATATTGTTACTGTATTATGGCTCCAGCTGATTTGTCTTCTGGACACAATAATTTGAACCTATAGTTCTGTTTTGATTTGTTGTGGCTTTGCACAAAATGGGCCAAATTGGACCTGCAAGTGGGCAAAGCCCTACTAAAGTCACAGTGCTTAAACCTAGAGTCAAGAAGAGGAGAGCACCTTGCTATAACACACCTGAATTTGGCTCAGCAGCTTCTCCCTCTCTACTGACACAATCATGGAGTTCATCGATTTATGATTTAATGCTACTAAATGGAAGGAACCTGGTAGTTTGTCTTACAGTAAACTTGGAGTTAGGCTACTGCAAAAACTAAAGTGCATAGATTTGCTGACAGTAAATGAAGAATTAATAATGATGACTAGAAAGTAACATGCAAGTATTAGTGAATGTATATTCTGAAATATTTCCTTTGTTAGTACATAGAACTTTTTAGATCGGCTTGTGGGGAAAGAATTGAACTAGCAGATGGATGAATATCTGTGCATGGTGGTTAGCACTGGGGTGCTTGTTTCAGCTTTTAAAGTGAAAACTTAGATTTATTTATGCATTCATCCTGATTAGAAAAAGAGACTTGGGGAATTAAATTGGTAATTTTAAATTCAGCACCAAATAAATTGCTTTCAGACAGCCTGGCAGTACCTGGAGGTAGGCAACAGGCTTGTAAAAATAAATCTTGCCGAACAAACAATTTCATTAATATATTAACACGCTGTGTGGATAAAAGACAGCGGACACAGTGTACTTGACTTTAGCCAGGCATTTGGGAAAGTTCCACAAAAGAGTTTCATGGGGAAAGAAGAGGAATGTGAAGTAGATTGTACTTCTGTAAGGTGGTGCAAAGGGGTTCAACTCACCACTGCAGTGCCTCCTGCTGGCCATCCTGGGAATTAGCTCTGGTTCACCAGTGCGCTTTCATCTAGTAGCATCTTGCTGCCATTGCTTCTACCATCAGGACCACAGTGTCCTCTTCTAAACACATCCCTCTGGCTGTGCCCCACTCGATTCTCTCCCACCCTTCCAGGGGTAGAGGAGAGCAGTCCTCTGTCCAGCCACTTGTTTCCATGGCAGGCTGCAGTCCAGGGTCTAGCCACATGCATCAGTAGCAAACTGCAGTCCCTACTCTAGCCACTTCTTTCAGTGGCAAGTGGGACCAAAGGTGCAGGCTTGGGCCCAAGGACCCTCTAGCCAGCAGCCACGCTGCATCATTTGCAACCCCCACCTTCTGTTTCCCTGGGCCACTTCCCCACAGCCCTAGTACCTTCTCCTCCCTTGTATCAGGGCCTCTGTCTGGCAGCAGTCTGCCAAGAGCTCACTCATGCTCCTCTGACCCCACTCAACACTTCTCAGTGTTGTGCTGTCTCATCTCCCCCCTTCAGGGGAGCCAATCCTCCCACATCAAACTCCAGGGAGTGACTGAAGCTGCTCTGTTCAGCAGCACTTATATGGCCCAGCCTGACCCTGATTGGCTGTCTTTCTAAACATTCTCCCAATTGGCTGTTTCTACAAGCCCTTTCCTGATTGGCCACCTCCTGTGCAGTATCCCTGGGGCTGCTTTAATCCCTCTTCTGTCAGTGTGGGGCAGATGCCCCCTGGATACCAATAGGACCCTCCCTCTTAAGACCATGCACCTTGGGTGGGTGTCTCTACCTTCCTAGCATTCCTCGCAGTGGGGTCTGCAAACTGTCCTCTCCTGCCTCAGGCTCTCTACGAAGAGGAGTAACCTGCTTCCCTATTCTAGGATCTGGGTCCCCACTGTAGCCTGTCCTGCTCCTGTGTGGATTCATTTGTTTGTCCAGGTCTCTTCTGTTCCAGTCATCCTATCCATCACCTTCTTACCTCCCCCTGCTGAGTGTGGGAGATGGCTTTCTACCAGGTCCTCAGTCCTTACTGCTCCCTCACTCTGGGCAGTCTCCAACCAAGCCTGGCACTCAGGCATCCCCCTCCTTCTCTTCAGGGGGCAATACCTTTTTATGTGGCCTTCCTTATGGCACTGGAAGCCTCCCTGTGGCCAAGACCCTCCTATAGTCCTTCTCTGGCTCAGCCCTGTACTCTGGGCTAGCCTGGGCCCTGCATTTATAGGTCGGGCACTCCCTCTTCAGGTGCCCTTGTTGCCCACAGGCCCAACATGCCCATTGCCTCCCTGTTCTCTTCACAAGGGAGATTCTCCGGGGCTCTTTCTCCCTTCCATTCTCCAGATGAGGTCTCTGTTCCTCTCTCCAGAAGGGGCACTCCTTCTTAAAGTGTCCCTGCCACTCACAGGAGAAACATTCTCCCAGCCTCCTGGTCCTGGTGCCTGAATTCCCCTCTTGCTTCCTGTGATTCTTATGGACTCCTCACTTACGGACTCCCGCCTCCATGCAGAGACTTAAACAGGTACGGCTGCTGCTTTGTTAGTCCAGCCACACAGGTCTGCAGGTACTTCTGTGCCGCCCATTGTCTCTGTTGGGCTGTGGCACCTGCTGTGGCAGGATCTGAAGCTGCCCTTCATGCTTGTCAGACCCTTTCTACAGAGGCGCCAACTTTGGAGTCCAGTTCAAGAAGGCCCTGGAGCCCTCCACAAAGGAGGCATCTAACTTCATTTTCTCTGTTTTACGTGTCCATTAGTCCCCACCTTCCTCTATCTTCACCTTGTATCAGGGGCTCCGTTAACCCCTCTTCTGCCGGTGTGAGGCAGACACCCCGCTACAGATGGATACCAAGCAAAACATGAACACTAACAATCCTCAACGTAGAGAGCAATTATTAATAGTTCAGTGTTGGAAGCAGACATTTAACATTGAGAGGTATATAAGGAAAGGTAGTCAAAGGCTTACAAACAAAGGAAAGCCAAAAATGTCCTTAAGAATGCATACATAAGTGATGACAAAATTGTTAAATTATCCCCTCCCTAAAATATGCATTTTATTTTGTAAATAGTCTAAATACAGATATACTGAACATAGGAGAGTGAAAATTTTTGAAAATTTCTGTTGAAATGGAACAAATTCACACACAATAGTTGTCAGGTCTCAGAAGGCAAGACCTCACTCACTACCCACAGTGATGTTCAGATTAATCTTTCATCATTTCCATGTCTTAGTTTTACCATCTATAAAATGAACCTAGTAATAACACTTAGCAGTTAAAAAACATTTTTTCATCTATACATCTCAAAGTGCTTGACAAAAGGACAAGTATTCACTTTTCAGACAGGATAAAACCTAAATGAACAGATCTGAAGCATTTTTCAGAGACTTTGTGGTCTATTAGATATTAGATGGGTTCTGTCCCATAAAAGATCTGGGTTTTGTTCCCAACTCTGACATAAAGGATGAAATCCTGGCCCCATCATAGTCAACAGGATTTTGTTATTGACTTCTGTTGATTTAGGAAAAACAACAAGGAGTCCTTGTGGCACCTTAAAGACTAACAAATTTATTTGGGCATAAGCTTTTGTGGGCTACAGCCCACTTCATCAGATGCATGGAGTGGAAAATACAGTAAGCAGGAATAAATACACAGAACATGAAAAGATGAGAGTTTCCTTACTGAGTGGGGGGTCATTGCTAAGGAGGCCAATTCAGTTAGGATAGATGTGACCCATTTCCAACAGTTGACAAGAAGGTGTGAGTATCAACAGAGGGGAAATTATTTTTTGTAGTGACCCAGTCACTCCCAGTCTTTATTCAGGCCTAATTTGATGGTGTCCAGTTTGGAAATTAATTCCAGTTCTGCAGTTTCTCATTGAAGTGCGTTTTTGAAGGTTTTTTTGTTAAAGAATTGCCACTTTTAGGTCTGTTATTGTGTGTCCAGGAAGATTGAAGTGCTTTCCTACTGGTTTTTGAATTTTACAATTATTGATGTCTGATTTGTGTCCATTTATTTTTTTGTGTAGAGACTGTCCAGTTTGGCCAATGTACATGGCAGAGGGGCACTGTTGGCACATGATGGCATATATCACATTGGTAGATGTGCAGGCAAATGAGCCCGATGGTGTGGCTGATGTGGGTAGGTGCTATGATGGTGTCCCTCAAATAGATATGCGGACAGAGTTGGCAACGTGGTTTGTTGCAGGGATTGGTTCCTGGGTTAGTGTTTCGGTTGTGTGGTGTGTAGTTGCCAGTGAGTATTTGCTTCAGGTTGGGGGGCTGTCTGTAAGCGAGGACTGGCCTGTCTCCCAAGGTCTGTGAGAGTGAGGGATCATCTTTCAGGATAGGTTGTAGATCCTTGATGATGTGCTGGAGAGGTTTTAGTTGGGGGCTGTAGGTGAGGGCTAGTGGCGTTCTGTTACTTTCTTTGTTGGGCCTTGTGACGGGGTCCACTTACCCTGCACTAGCCCAGACAGGGTTAAGCCCCAGGTATTGACAGCGGAAGTCCTGCCCCCGTGGCAAGACTGGGCATGCTCCAAGTGCTCTAGTAGTATAAAGGGAGGGAGAAAAGCTCATTCTGTGCAAGAGGCCACAGGGGAAAGACCTGCCTGGGAAGGTCCTGTGGAGGGCCAGCCACAGCCTCTGACTGCTCCAGGAACTGAAGCTGTCCACAGCCCACCTGCACCCTGGCAACTGGAGGAAACCCTGGAGATGACCGGCCCTGCCAAACACAGAGAACCCGACATCTTATGGGAAACCCCAACATAGACTCTGATAGGAAGTGACCCAGGTAGGGTGATGGAGTGGTACTCAGTGTGTTGTGGTTGGACTCCCCCGCTGAGTCAGTGGCAAGCTGCTACACCACTGTTAGGGCCCTGGGTTGGGGCCTGGTGGACCTGGGCCCCCCTACAGTGGCTGCCACACCCCATAAGGGGTGCCCCAATGCTATAGACTCTGGCCACTAGGCATTGCTACCCTGTGCCAAAGGGTTGCTTTATGGACTCTGGCTATTAAGTTCCACTGCCTTGTAGCAAAGGGTAGCTCTATAGACTTTGGTCGCTAGGCCACACTGCCCTGCACCGAAGGATGGTGCCATAGACTCTGGCCACTGGGCCACACTGCCCTGCACTGAAGGGTGGTGCTGTAGACTCTGGCTGCTAGTCCACACTGCCCTGCACTGAAGGGCTGATTTATGGACTTTGACCAATAGTCCATGCTGCCCTAACCCTAGGGGCGTGGACTGTCACAGGCCTGTCCTGTACTAGCTTACCACAGGGTACCCTTCTGGCTCTGTCACTCTGTTTCTTCACTTCCCAAGGTGGGTACTGTAGTTTTAAGAATGCTTGATAGAGATCCTGTAGGTGTTTGTCTCTGTCTGAGGGATTGGAGCAAATGTGGTTGTATCTTAGGGCTTGGCTGTAGACAATGGATTGTGTGATGTGGTCTGGAAGAAAACTGGAAGCATGTAGGTAAGTATAGTGGTCAGTAGGTTTCCAGTATAGGGTGGTGTTTATGTGACCATTGCTTATTTGCACAGTAGTGTCCAGGAAGTGGATCTCTTGTGTGGACTGGTCCAGGCTCTCTGTACTTCAGCAAAATTTGTGCTAGGGAGTTGCTCTGAGATGTCATTAAACAAAAAAGATATGAAACACAGATAATAATTAAGGACCAGGTTGTGTGATCCTTATTAATACTGATGAGCACATAAACCAACTGAAGCAATAAGAACTATTATATGAATAAATACTTAAGTACATGGATAAGGGCTATACAATCTAGCTCTAAAATATGAGAGCAGACGGAACAGAATCCATGAGCTGGTGGAAGAAAACAAAGCCCTCACTCTGAATTTAAAGCAACAAGCCAGAGGCAGCTTTATTATGAGCAATTGCAATGGGCTAGGAGAGTACACACAGGCAGGGTTCCACTACCTAGGCAGGTGTCCACCAGATAAACAATTAGGACAAGCATTTATACTTTTTGTTACATACAGTAATGATCAACAGCCGCATTTTGTTTATACATATTCCTTCCTGATATCTTACTTTTCTCAGCAATTTTCTGCTACAGTCTTCATTCCATTCTTATCTAACACAAGGTCAAAATAACCTCTCACAGTTTTTTTTTTTTCCTACTCGCCCAGGCCCTGCATTAGTCTCACGTTATTAAATAAGAAGAGTTAGCTTGATTCTTGCTCTTCCTGGAAGACTAAGATGTCTGTGCTTTTCCCAACTTCCACAAGCCCTAGTCTTCCAGATCTGTACACACTTCTTCTATGGTAACAGTATATTTTTGTCATAAAAGTGGGAGATCAGGACTTGGTCAAATCAAAATCCATTTCCTGCAGAACAAGGGAAGGTACTGCTCCTGTTTCTATGCTAAATTTGAACCCATCAGCACACTGCTACTTGGTCTGTAGGGTTGTTTAAAAAAAAGTCACTAGCATTGTTTTCTAATGGGAAAAGTTAGCTTTTGGCATTTTCTTCTCACTCAAAAAGAGATTGCACTATTTTTGCTGCAGCTTTATTTTTTTTACATTGCCTTTGGGCAGAAATCAAGCACAGAACATTTTCACCTAAAAGGCGAAAGTTTCGAAACTGATTGACAAGAACAGGGAATTATAACAGAAACTATTTTTCAGCCTTAACAATAGCAGCTCAATACCAGAGCCCATCTATAAAAATGGATTTTACATTGCCTCTTTATATTTTAATTCAATTTATTCAAATGTGTTTTTGAGAATTGATCTTTCTGTTTGCAATTTGGTCATTAATTTGAAAATTATTTCCAAACTATGAAAAAATTATAACACTCCATCTGGCTAGTTTAAAAAAGCATAATCCAGGGTCCTTAATAATTTATGATTTACAGTGAAGCAAAAATATAATGTAGACTGATATTAAATGTTTAGCCCAGGACTGCATGGTTGGAGTTCTGCCTGTGCAAATCCAGTTGGGGGCTAAATCATTGCATTAGAAATTCTGAGCCTGTCTTAGGTCATCTAGCACTATGAATATTTCAGCTCAAAACTAAGTTAAGGTCAAAAGTGGAAGGCAAACAATCTTTCTTTCTTCTGGCCAGAATAAAGGTTATTTTGAAGTTGTAGTTAACTGTCATATTTGCCTGAAATGAATTTGATCTCCAGCTAATCAGAAGATGGTTTGTACAATATTACAGTAATATCACATTCCAAAAGCAGTATATTCATCTACATGGACAAAGGTTAATGAATGGTTTAGCATTTGTGTTTTAGCCTTTATCTGCAGCCTTTTAAATATTACATTTTTTAAAGTCATAACACTCAGCAAGACATACATTATAAAAATTTTTATAATGTATAATGTCATCTTCAGACCATGGGCCAGAGGTTTCGGCTGCTCACTTTTATCACTCCGTTTTTTACCACTGAATTGATTTTAGCCATAGCTGGCAAGTGGAGACTTCCCTTCCTATCTCTGAAAGGAAAAAAAAGAGGGCATGTTGCTGGCAGAGAGAACAGGGTGTGATGGTACAGATCTCCATTACACCTCTCCTCCGCTGATGTAATGCTCCTTTTAAACACTTCCGCCAATGTCGTGAAATAGAGCAGGCCTGTAATTGCTTTAACTTCCAGCAGATATGGTAGACACTAGATTAAAGACCTGTAATCTGCTCCGGGCATCCCACCTCTCCCTGGCACTCAAGACCTGCTTGGGCAGAGTGAAGGATCCAGCTCTATGTGTTTGCAAAGCTCCTTCACAAATATAACATTGCATTTAATGTGTCTGAAATATAAAATAGTGAAGTATTTCAAATGCCTTTGTCATTGATCATACAGCCCTGACTCCATTCAGGGAAATGATATGCACTGATTACTAAAAGTCAACTTTATGTTTTTAATAGCTTTCTTCTTTCACTTCACTGTCTAAGAAAATATTGAATAAGTCTCTAAGCATCAACCTTTTCAACAGGAGTAAGGCACAGACATAAATAACAGGCATTGACTTGGTGAATTTTAATTATAAGAGTGACACTTGAAAAAAGAGCAGAATAATTTTGCATATGAAAATTATTTTGCAACAGAAGAATTTAAATAATAGAAGATGTCTGACTGGCACTACTTAATAATAAAAATAATGAAAAATTGTATTCCACAAGGTTACATCATGCATTTGATTCTAAGTGTTCCAGTGCTGCCCACACATAATGTGTGGTCTGTCATGACTCCCTTGTATTTTGAAACTGAATGTGTACAGCAGAGATACCTAAACTCTTGGTCATTTTAATTAGACTGGGCACTAAGGGCATTCAACTTAATGATTATAACTAATAGCATAGACCATCTGTCAACATTTACAATAAAGGAGGAATTAGACTGTGATTATCAAACTCCATTTCACTTGTGTCCTCAGCCAGGATTCAAACATGGGTCTCCACAAATGAAGGAATGGAGCAATCCCTGTAGTTCTTAGCTTCCTCTTTATAGAATGTTAACTCAGAATAAGATGCAGTAATGAATGGTGCTAGGATTTTGGACAAAATAGCACCAGTAATGTGTTACCACTGTAAGGAATGTATGGACAAGAGAAGGTATCTTGTCCCACAGATCTTGGCAGAGAATATCTGGTGTGGTCTGGGCAATTCCCAGAGGAGAAGCCTAGAAGCAGCCAACCTGGAGAGCAGATTTGAGCTGGTCTTGTTATTGTTTTTTTTCTTTGTTGATAAAGCAAAATCCTGAGGAGAGAGGTATATTTTTACTTTACACACTATGTGGACTGCACTTGGAGGTCAGTCACCTGCTCAGCATGATAAAATGAGAATTTTGTAAATCACGATTTGTAAAATGTTTTTCTTAAGAGTGGGGTGGATTTTGGGGCGGGGGGAGAAGCTCAATATTGGCAGTATTGCATATATGAGAACTGAAATGTAAGGGAAAGGGTAGAAAAATAGGGTAGAAAGATAGGGAAGAAGAAGGGGAGAGGAAGTAGAAGGATTTTCTCTCTGTCATTCTATCCAGGACTTCACACGTCAGTTATTTGACTAGGAATTAGACAGGCTTGGGATCTAGGAGTCAGGGCCTGGAGATGACAACTGGCTGAGATGTCTAGGTTGCAAAATTTTCTTCATGTCTGTGCTGTGCATCTGTGCAGATCAGAAGGAGGGTTGAAGAACGGGATGAGCAGACTCGAGGGATTGAAGAAACTAAAAAGAAATGATTGGGATGTAAGCTAATGATATATGTCATTAATTAGGTTGGCCTGGTTACAGAGTGTAATCGCTTGAAAAAAGTTTTCATTTGAAAAATTAACAGTGATGTGCCTAAATTCTGTAGCTAATAAACATGAAGCAAAATGCTATGAATTCTGATCCTTTGCTACACATTTGCAGGTAATTACTGTTACCCACTAGGGGGTAGATTTTCAAAGCTTTGCATAGAAATTTAGCTATGTGACTCCATTTAAAGTCAATGAGAATTGCTCAACTTAATCCCTGAGCACTGCTTTGAAAATATACCTGCTAGCTGTCTGGAAGGTTGAAAGCTACAATTTTTCATCCCTGTCTTTGAAAAGGCTCACAGTGCTTAAGTGACTTTTTTTTTTCAGGATTTATCCTCAAAACACCTTATTTGTTACAGAATATTTTCTTAAACTATATCCTCCAAAGCCCAGCATTTTGATTTCTGCATTTTATTTCAGCATTTTTATTCATTGCAGTTATAGTCAAACACAGTTTTGCCCCTATTTTCTCCCTATACATATGGGTATTAGTTATGCTTTGCTGCAAGGCAAGTGTCTGAACTTATTCATGAAATTACTATCCCTAATGTTGTTAGAATAGTACTGCTCACGCATTTGAATTGAACTGAGTTTGAATTGTTAATGCTCTGTCCGAATTTTCATTATGAATCACGCCAAAAAATGAACAGATACAAAAGAAATCAAATTATCCTAACTATATAAATTCCACAATAACATACAGAAAATATGGGACTCATACAATATATACAACCATAACTAATGCCCACTTTACCTCAGTCAGACTTCTAATGAATAAGATCACATTTGTCCTCAAACATATCATTTATCATATAAACAAGAATTGTGTTACTTCCTAGTGTACTCCCTGTGCATTTGAAACCAGTAATGGAAATAAACAATAGTAATTACCCTGCTTTAAATTTTGTTTCACTGGTTATTTTCTTGATAAAACCCTATCATCACATTGAGAACCCTAACAAAAAGGGAATCTATATAATATGACATGTTTCAATATTGACAAGTATTAGTTAGGAAATGGATATATTTATTCAGGGAGATACTCTATTTTAAATAGTGATGCAAACATTTTTTTTTAAATCTGTTTGATTCCATAAAGCTGTAATTTAAACTCTCTTAATATGACAACCCATAATATTTCACCTTACCATTTTATGAGGGCTTTTTGAGCCACTAATTACAGTTACCCTCCTTTTGCTTGGAGTCTGAATCCCAGTCTGACATGACTTATTTTTATACAGGGTCATGTTCATAATTCTGGCTTCATTTTACATCCTGAGTAATGTGAGCCTATCCAATTTTAATCATTCTTTATTTCTTTAAATTCTTAGGAGAATAATTAAGGCAGAATATCATGTTATCTAAATAAAAGGAGAGAGAAAGGGAGAGAGCATGAATCATTCCTCTCAACTCTGTCATGGGAATCTAGGGCAACACTGATAAAAATCACAGAAATGAAGGCTAAAACCAGGACTCTAAAAAGAAAAAAAGCACTGCAGTCTTCAGTACAAGTGGTGGTGAATCTTAAACCATTTGAAAGCAGTCTCAGATACTGCTTTCAAAATCTGAGCTTAATGATCAAAGACAAATGCAAAGATGAGGAGTATTTCTGATAGAAACCTGGGAATATTTTAGATCAGTGCTTCACCAACCTTTCCACAGTGAGGAATGCATCTTAGTGATGTTACCCTCAGGTACCCCAGTGACATTTTCAAGAGCACCTAAGCCACTTAGCAGCCAAAGTCCCATCTCTAAAATATGACTTTTAGACCATCAGGAATCTAAATTTAATTAAGTCAATGGAACACAGTTTTCTAAGTGCCTAAGTCTCTTTTGAAAATAGGACTTCGGCTCCTAAATCACCTAGTTTGAACATTTTGCTGTGAGTGCCTCATAGTCTTCTAATGTGTTTCCCATCACAAACCTTTGTCATACAGAAATCCCTCTGAAGGACAAAGATAAGTGACAGAGACTAAGATAAGTCACAAAAAAAAGGATAGATTCACAAACTTGCTGCCATGCCTAACTTTAGGCCCCCATTGGGATTAACAAAGTTCGAGTTCCGTGCCTATGCTCCCTATAGAACAAATGGGCAGGTAGGTGTCTTAGCCCTCGTCCAGACTAATCCGCGGCATCGGCGGGTTAAAATCGATTGCTCGGGGATCGATATATCGCGTCTAGTCTGGACGCGATGTATCGATCCCCGAGCACGCTTACATCGATTCCGGAACTCCATCAACCCGAACGGAGTTCCGAAATCGACACGGAGACCCGCGGACATCGATGCAGTTCCGTCCAGACGGGTGAGTACCTCGATTTTAGAAATTCGACTTCAGCTACGTTATTCCCGTAGCTGAAGTTGCGTATCTAAAATCGATTTTAATATCTAGTCTGGACGTGGCCTTAGAATGGTATTCACAAAAAACAGAACACTATGCAGCTAGCAAATGAGAGGTGACCAGGTGAGGGATGTGTCCTAAACCCAACCCCTCTCAGGGAGATTGGCACCTAAGTCTGGGTGGTAAGGAAACACCTCCTCTGCTTAGGACTCTCAGCTACAAACCCTCTCTAAGCATTAGGTGCCTATATCGTTTTCGCAAGAAGGCGGGAAAGAGGACCTCCCTCATGACTTTTAGTCTAGTGGTTAGGATACTGATGTGAGCTGTGGGAGACCCCCAGTTCAAGTCCCACCTCCACAAGAGAGGGGATTTGAATAGGGCTCTACTACCTCTCAGCTAAATGCTCTCACCACTAGGCTATGGGATATTCTGATGTTGGGGCTCCTTCAGGCCTGGTCTACACTACACAGTTAGGTAACTGTAGGACAGCTCACACTGACCTGGCATAGTGCTGCAGTGCACGTATTCAATGGTAGAAACAGAGGCACCTAGGGAACTTTTACTGCAAAAATTAGGTGCTAAGTGAGTTTAGGCACCTACAGGGTTTGGTAGCAGCTGAGTGGGTGTTTTATGAATCTCAGTAGGACCTGATTCTGGGATCTAGATATCTAAAGGGACAGTTAGGTGCCTAAATTATTTTTTTGAATCTAACCCACAGAGACTAAGGGACAGGTTCTAATGGTATTTAGATGCCTACAGATATCTAGTGGGCTTTTCAAAAACACCATGGAGTTAAGCACCTACTGGCTTTTTGAAAATCCCAGTAAGTGCCTACCTAAATAGGTGCCTAAAGTTTTAAAGATCTTTAAAGTATCCTGCCCAAGGTCACACAGAAATCCCATGACAGAGCAAAGACCAAGGGTTTCCTAAGTTTCAGCTGAGTTCCCCCAATTGCACAACCACCCTCCCTCTCATCTTCTAACTATTGTCAAGAACACATAAAACATATTGATTAGTGTCCTTTCCAGTATTCTGTACAAACCCAAATAACCAAATATATTTAAAAATATATGTAGGCTACAAATCAAGTTACCGTCAAAAAGTTCCAAATATGAAGGGCTCAAAGACTGCTTCATGGATATACAATATGCATTTGGTCTCTTAAAATGCAGTTCTGCCATCTTTACTGACAGAGTGCAGTATTCTTCAGTTGGATTAAGAGTGGCAGAATTGGGCCAATGAGGAGAGGATTTGCAAACATAGCTGTATATCTGAAATATATTTTCACTTTAAAAATTTTTCCTGAAAATAGCTTTTTTTTTGCTAAAAGCACCAAATGTGCCTTGATTACTGTTATATTTGAAAAATTCCTAAACTTTTTTTGTAAACACCTTTTTTAAACTTTCACTGAACCCTTATCCTATAGTTAGGGTAAATGGAACATTTTAGCCTCCAGCCTGCACTCTGCATGAAAATAAAGGTTGAAATAATACTTAAAAAAATAAAACAGCAGTGGGTGGCATGGATTTGATTAAAACTGGAATCTACATCACCCTTACTTACTATTTGATTGAATTGTTACCTTGGTGTGTCAATGACTAGCATGAACACTACTATAGCAACACACAGATGGCAAGAGACAGAGACATGTCTCTCAGGTTTACAAAGGTTAGGCTTTAGCTATTTATTATTCTTCTGTTTAAAGGGTTCCAGTCATTCAAACAGAAACAATCCTATGTGAAATAGATGACTATTCATGCATGACACACATCAAATAGCTAAGGCAAACAATTTGTGAAACCCTCATCTGATGAAAATTGTTCATATAAACTATTCAGTAATACATGTTCATAATAAATATTTGTAGAATTCCAAATCAGTTCTTAAATTATTTGCGAACAGAAAAAAGGGTAAGATTAATCAGACAGTTTATTTGCAACTAATACTTTGACAAAATCTAGTTTGTGGCTGTGTCCCTTATTCAGTAAAACACTTACATATGTGCTTAACATTAAGCACATGTTTAAATCCCACTGACTTCAAAGTTAAGTACATACTTAGTGTTGTTTTTGATGGCAAAAATATCACTTGCATTCCGTTTTGTAATAACAAAAATGTAAATTGCATCTGCCAAATCTGATTGGTTTCTGACTAAATGCTAGAAAAAAACATGTTAGCCTCAACTCTTGAGGCAATAATGGAGCTGGCCACTTTTTCTGTCATCCATCAGAGGAAGTTAGATTACCTGACTCACCATGGAGGTGGTTGAGATAATCCATCGGGTTTCATCATACAGAATTCAAGGCAAAGATAATAGCATGGCTGTACAGCAGCAGCCCAAAAAGAACAGGAGGAAAAACAGGGCCAGGACCTCAGCTGGTGTAAATCATCATTGACAATGAAAGCAGTGTGGCTATATTATTTGCATAAGCTGAGAATCTGGGCCACAGTCTCTAGTGTTTAGTCATTCTGCATTGGTTGTCTTGGAAATAGTAAAAAAGAAACTGTGTCCACACATGTATGTTTGACAAGAGCAAAATTATCAGAGGCCATGCAGAGTCACCATTTAAAGACATTCTCAGTAATACTGATTTTAAAAAAAGATATGGGCCAAGTTTGAATAGTTGTGGGCCTGGCTCTATGCGAGAAAAAGGTACATGTTATTGCGCACCTACATTTGCACACACAATTACTAAATTACATGCACAAATCATCATTTAGATAAACATCTGCAATTACCATAGTTATCTGAATAATTGCAGTAACAATGCAGCTAATATAGGCACACAATTACATATGTGCATTTGGGCAAGAGGTCTGTACACAATGAAAAGAATCTGCCCTTATATAAATAGATGGTACGCCCACATTTTGAATACTGTGTACAGATGTGGTCACCTCATATCAAAAAAGATATACTGGCACTAGAAAGGGTTCAGAGAAAGGCAACTAAAATGATGAGGGGTTTGGAGAGAGTCCCATATGAGGAGAGATTAAAGAGGCTAGGACTCTTCAGCTTGGAAAAGAGGAGACTAAGGGGGGATATGATAGAGGTATTATAAAATCATGAGTGATTGGAGAAAGTAGATAAGGAAAAGTTATTTACTTATTCCCATAATACAAGAACTAGGGGTCACCAAATGACATTAATAGGCAGCAGGTTTAAAACAAATAAAAGGAAATTCTTCTTCACAAAGTGCACAGTTAACTTGTGGAACTCCTTACCTGAGGAGGTTGTGAAGGCTAGGACTATAACAGCATTTAAAAGAGAACTGGATAAATTCAAAGAGAACTCTATAAATTCATAGGGGTTAAGTCCATTAATGGCTATTAGCCAGGATGGGTAAGGAATGGTGTCCCTAGACTCTGTTTGTCAGAGGGTGGAGATGGATTGCAGGAGAGAGATCACTTGATCATTACCTGTTAGATGCCCCAGAGGGAGTGAACCTGGCATTGGCTACTGTCAGTAGACAAGATACTGGGCTAGATGGACCTTTGGTCTGACCCAGTACAGCCTTGTACTTATGTTCTTATGAGTCTGGAGAACATTCTCCATAAGTTTATTTCAAGGACGCATTTTTAAGTTAATTGATGACATAGCCTCAGGTTTACCAGTACAATTTCAGTAAAATCTTTACCTCTCAACAGAACAATGGACGATTCATGTTTTTAAAAAGTTACTATTATGTTTTATTAGATATTCTGGTCACATTTTAGATGATCCATTTTTCCTTTCTCAGAACACTTTTTTTTTAATTTTAGGAAGTGTATCATGGTCCTCTTGGCAATATTAAATATATTTTTATGAGTGGTACTCACAGTATTTAATTTACATTGATATTTTCTGTTTGCTAAACTTCAAGAGAGTCATTGAACTTTGATGTTAATGATGGGGGTCTATCTAGTGCAGTGGTTCCCAGACTTGTTCCGCTGTTTGTGCAAGGCAAGCCCTTGTGGGGCCAGGCCGGTTTGTTTACCTGCCGCATCTGCAGGTTCGGCTGATCGCGGCTCCTACTGGCCGCAGTTCGCTGCTCCAGGCCAATGGGAGCTGCTGGAAGCAGCAGCCAGTACATCCCTCAGCCCATGCCACTTCCAGCAGCTCCCATTGGCCTAGGACGGCAAACCACAGCCAGTGGGAGCTGCAATCGGACAAACCTGCAGACACGGCAGGTAAACAAACCGGCCCAGCCTGCCTGGGGCTTTCCCTGCACAAGCGGCGGAACAAGTTTGGGAACCACTGATCTAGGGATCATGTAAGGTAGGAGTTTCCTTTTCAACTTAATTTCAAACTCTTTCATGTCAGTTAATATCAAATCAACATTTATTTGACTCTGACAATTTTATATTGTTTTCTGCATAAGGTCTCTATGATGGTATAGTCTGCTCCTTAAGGGCACAACTATCTTCCTGTCAGTGCATCCCACCTCCTGGCATGGCTCTTTAAGAGTTGAAAGGTCCAATCATAGTTACAAGGACCTGGGAGCCATCTGGAGAGAAGACACAGTCCTGGGAATAAGTAGGGTTTGGGAAGAAACTCTGGTACTATTTTTCTCAGCGCACAGAGCTAGGTTCCGCTCTCTCCCCACCAATTGCCAATAAGTTGGGAGTAAGGGACAAGCATAAATGCTGCCTCCTCCCTCCCAGCAGGGCAAATGCCTGTGCAGATACTGAAGAGAGTAAGAAGACTCCTACAGGGCCCTGAGTTAGCAGAGAGCAGAAGACTGCCAAACCCTCTGAGCCTGAGGACTAAGTGGGGCCAGCTGAGGGGGATAAGTTACAATCCCGCTCCCTGTGCAGAGATGGAAATTCCTGGTAAAGAGAGAGTGAGTAATTGCTTGTGTTACCCAGCTCCAGGAGGAGGGTTAGGACTCCTGCCATAAGGAGAGACATAAAGACTGTGAGAAGTGGGACCAGAGTTTACAGGGCAAACTTCAGAGGAACCCTGAAACCCAGAAACACCTTTTTGTTCATTTGGGACTCTTTGTTATGGCCCCCTTTGTGTGAAGTTTTGTAATAAATAAGTCCTAAGGAGGGTATTATTGAGTCAAGTATCAAAAGGACCTGAAGAGAAGGCTTCCTGAGAGGGTAAACTGAGGCAGAGAATATGTGTAATGTCCCATTAACTCAATAAGGGGTGCTACAAGGCAGGTATCCTTTCAAACAGTCTCATCAGGGGATGCAGTTTTCTCTACATAAGATGGTTCTTGCTTAGTGGCTACATACTGACAGTAAACCAGATCCCATGACGGTGATGTATCTGATATGGAAATAACAGGAAAATGATTGAGCAACTGTGGTAATAAAATTGTATCTTCACTTGGGGTTCACCAGGTCCAGATCTTGAGCTGGTGTCAATCAGCTTAGCTTCTATGCCTACATAACATGCTATTACTTAACTAAACCTTATATATCCTAAATATTTTGGCCTAAATATAAACATGTTAACGCACACATATCTAGAGATATATTGCTTGCACTGATGCAGATCAAACTGCAGTCCAGAATTTGCCCCACGATGCATGGACGCTATTCCTATTGTCTTCAATGGTATTTGGACCAGTGAATCTGAAATGATACAAATAATAAAAAATGATGGGTGGAATAGTACAATTTTTAGCTTCATGAGTTTGAAAAGGACATCTAGAGTAGCTACTGGAAGAGCAAAGGGATACCATTATCAAAGGAGAGCTAAGTAAACATAGAGACAGAACAAAGATTAGCTGGCTCTAGGGGCAAACAGCATAAAATATTTCTATTAAGTGTGAATAGTTTCAATAGGGCAATATACACAATTTCACTAATTCTTTTTACTTAAAGGTAAGGTTTTTTGGTTTGGGTTTTTTTGCTATCCCTTAGAAACAGTATTATTAAATTGGGGGGGTGTCGGGGGGGGATTCCCACCCACCCAATTAAGTTCTTCTATATTGAAAACTCCTTGTTGGGCGAGGGGGGGGAAACACCCTGGGCCTTCAATTCTTTTCTCACAAGAGCAGTCCTCTAGGATAGGAGTGGGACCGCTGGGACTACCTCCAAACATGCTTTCGAGAAGAGAGAGATTCTTCAGGAGAAAAGCTGATCTAAAAGAAAGTGACAGACCAGATATGTCTTTAGGGGAAGGGTGGATTTCAGCACCTTTACCACCATCAGGAGGAGTCCTGAGGGAGGAGGTTCCTGAAGTGGTTTGGTGTTTTTTTTTTTTTTCTTTCTTCTTCCCTGTCAGGGATTGGTCTCCACACTTCCCCAGGACATAATGGAGAGACACAAGGCCAGAACACACACATTTTTCCCTCTTAGCACTGATAAGACATGATAGATTTCATATAACTTTGCAGTTATTTAAAAACTTGTCATGGCTTCAAAAACCAAGAGCACTTCAGCAGTTTAATGAAACCAGCAATTTTCCCATCGGATTCATTAAACTATTAATTTCCTCTATCTTGTGCTATATCTATATATAAATAATATAGCATTTGTCAAAGTAGCCCCAGTATATATCTTACCATGTTATTAATTCAATTTTCAATAATGAACTGAACCTGTGTGTGCTCCTTTAATACCTAAATGAGATTGATTCATTTCAGATTAAATCAGGTTAGTCAGCATGTAACCAGTCCCATTTTTATTTCTGTCAGTTAGTGAAATGGTGTTATAGACATCTGAGAGCGCCACCGAAAAGCAGTATATTATGTGACAGTTAAAAAGCAATTCATTATCATATGATTATTCTTCTATTGCTTGAGAATCAGGCTGGCACCTGTAATGAAACAATAAAACTTTTAATATACAAAAAAACTTAAATCTTTTTAGCTTCTAGGAAACAAAATGGTTGTCCTGTATCTTGTACATTTATTCACTTCAAAAATTGATGGTTGCAGCAGAAGCAAACCTGGAAGATTTATGATCCTATGCTAAATTATTTTGATTAGATACTTATCCCAAAGGACATCCCCTCATGGGAACATGAACATAGTACACTGTGTTGAGAATGACAGCATGATACCGCCTGAGTGATGCCCTGAAGTAGTGACAAGACAGTTGTCCCTACATACCAGGAAAGTTCATGATGGGTAGGTCAGGGTCATCTTTTGAAGTGATCCTCGAGTTCTGAGAGGTGATTCTTCTGTTGTACCAGTCTTTTTCTGTAACCCATCAAAACAGCAGAGCTGCATACTCCTGGAGGACTTTGCTGTGTCTTTTATGATTTAATAAAGGTCTGTGTTGTAACTTATCCCCTGACAATACCTATGATTTAGGACAGTCTTGGGCAAACAGGATTATCAATTACAATGATGTAGCATTGTAGGATGCTAGAAATAACTTTGGTGTATTCTAGGTAAAAGTCTCATTTAATTTGCTTGGCTTGAACATGCTACAAAGTAAGAGCTACATTCTGTCTAGCTCTTCTGTGGATATATAGTGCATGGGAAGGAGCTTTCCCTACTTCTGTTCTGTGTCTTAAGTAAGGGCCTGGCAGAACAGCAACTGCTGCTCAGGGGAAGCACAAGTTCAATCCACCCTATTCTGCTGGGGGCTCACGGTGTCCAACAGGGGTCTGGAAGGAGTTTGGGGGCCCTAATTCCAGAGCTCATTGGCCATATGGGTAGGAATAAGCTGCACCCTACAGACATGGTGGGCATGCACACTCAGAAGCTCCATTAGGCTTTCTGCACCTCTAGGTTCCTCCCGCTGAGTCCCTCTGGGGTAGCATAACGGGTGCATTCTAGCCCTAAGATACCAAAAGTAACCATCAGTTTTGCCTTTATATAGATACACACTTTCTTCAGAAATCCTCTCTGAATTCACATGGACTGAACTACACTGCTTGAAGAAAGCTGTCCTATTTCTGACTTCCCACAAGATTACAAGCACTGTCACTCACCATAGGACATATCGCCCCACCTGCATCACAACTTGGCACGTTTGTCTATCTACTGCATTCCTGTCTTGCTGTCATCCCTGGGCTATGAGCCAGGAAAAGGGCAAAGGTTTAGCATGCTGTCTTAATGACTAGCGGCATACTGAACTATTGTATCATCCAAAGACAGCAGAAACCTCTAGTATTAACCATGGGTATACTCATTTTCCTTCCAAATACTACAGATTTAGTTATTTACCTAATAAATCAAATATTACAAGGTCTATTAAACCTCTGGAGAGAACTTCTTTTCAAGGTAACTCACAGGCACAAGTCTTCATCGTTCCCAAAGGCTGTTTCGCTAGGAAGTCCCTTCCCTTTCTTTCTTTCCTTTGTTCATTTTATTTTTCTTTGTGTTTTTTATTTCGTGCTCTTCTCTGAACAATTTGATTCAGGTAAAAAAAACCGGTCATTTTGACACTGTTGCTTGACAGGTTAATTTATCTGAAAGAATAGTCTTGCAGTCAAGTTTTATATGGGTGAGTGAAAGCCTCCTTAGCTCTGTTCTATTTTTATGGTAGAGCTCTGGTTTAGGGATTTTCTGACCCTTGCAAAGAAATATGTGCTTGGGTGGTGCTGTAAATAAGCCAGCTGGGGCACTGGCCCAACATATCCTTCTTCTGCAAAAGAAACCCACAGCAAACTTTTCTGGATTCTTTGTTATATTCCTCATCAGCTAGGCTGGATGGAGCCAGATGGGGGCCCCCATATTTTATTTCCCTGATACCCCAGCTGCCTTGTCCCTGATCTGTCTCTATTGGGATCCAGCACAGAGAACCATGAGTAAGGAGGTAGAGGTGCTAGGCATCATAGCAGTCCAGGCAGCAGGAAGGTCATTGCTGCAACATGGCTGGATGGTGTGACAGAGCTGTCATGTGTGTGTGGCAGATCTGGGCAGTCTGAGCAATCTCTTAAAACTGTCAATACTTTACATGAATGTAGCTCTCTGGCTTCAGTACCAGGATCTAATAGAGCAAAAGAATTTGTTAAAGAAAATTGAAGGAGTTAGTGAACGTAGACAGGGAACACAGAAGTTCTCAGTCTCACAACACAAGAATGGGACTTGCAATGACATTTAAAAGTTGACCAATTCATAACCACAAAAACTGCTTTTTCAAACAATGTTCATTTAAACTGTGGAGCTCATTGGAGGTTAAGATTTTAGCAAGTTTCAAAAATGGATTGGATGTATATGTAGATATGTATATCTGGAGTTATAATGGTTAATGCTAACATACATTTTGGAAGAGATAAGCAATCTCACGTTTCAGGCTTTAATCCAATATCTAACACAGAGTTAGAAAGGGACCTAATGTGGGGGCACAGATTATCCCAAATTCCTCTAAAAAAGGGGTCGGCAACCTTTCAGAAGTGGTGTGCCAAGTCTTCATTTATTCACTCTGATTGAAGGTTTCACGTGCCAGTAATACATTTTAACATTTTTAGAAGGTCTCTTTCCATAAGTCTATAATATATAACTAAACTATTGTTGTCTGTAAAGTAACTAAGGTTTTTAAGATGTTTAAGAAGCTTCATTTAAAATTAAATTAAAATACAGAGCCTCCTGGACTGGTGGCCAGGACTCAGGCACTGTGAGTGCCACTGAAAATCAGCTTGCGTGCCACCTTTGGCATGCGTGCCATAGGTTGCCTACCTCTGCTCTAAAGCATCTGGTATTAGCCACTGTCAGATGCAGGAAACTTGACTAGCTGGACCATGGTGTAAGCCGGTATGGTAAATTATGTGTGTCACAGTTCAGGGCAACTGCACCTGTATTTCTCTTCAAGAGTCCAGCAAGGGCACCCACTCCCAGGCTTCCAGCTCTCCAGCTCTGGCCTTTCTGAGTAGAGACTCTGATCTCACTCCCTTCTGAGTGGGTAATATCCAGGCTATACAGTTCCCTGCCTTCACTGTGTTTATTCCCAGCAGATCCAGGCTGCCCAAGCACACCTGCTTGCCTTCTCTTCAGAAACTGAGAACAGAGTGATTGTCAACAGCTGTAAGTCAACACACACAGTGCTTTCTATGCAAGCCTATTTTATTCTTAATGTAACAGCCCTTCAGAGAGGACACATTCAAAACAGTAAAAGAATCTATACGGATGCTAAGAAGCTTATCGGAGTTCCCCCCCCCCAACCTTAACTTGGGTTCTGGCAGGAGCACTCCTTCACATTTCCACCCAAGGGTGTTTCTTGTGGTTACACATTCATCACAGCCTCAGCTCAGAACTAGCACCCTCATAATAGTTCAGCTGTCTTCAATCTGGAGTTTCCAGGAACAAGTAATTAGTTTCCTCCTCAGGGCATAGCTCTGAGCGAGTTAATTCAAAGTGGGTCATTTGCATTCCCTTTGCCCCCAGGTTCTTCCTAGGAAATACACTTCCCCTGCATTGTTCCAGAAGCCCTTTGAAGTTCCTAGAGATTGCATTATTCAGTCTCCTTGGGAAGGTGCACACATAAAATTTCACAATAACACATACACAATTGCATTTTAATACAATTGACCCCAAAGTTATTCAAACTAATTCAATAAGGTTTAACTTAAATAAAGCTCATTCGGGACATTACCACTCTCCCAGAAGATGTTCTTGTATAATAAGGATTATATATTAAGATTTTAGACTCCACCTGAGATAGGAAAACAAGACAATAGCCCAGAGGTGGGCAAACTACAGCCCGCGGGCCACATCCAGCCCACGGAACTGTCCTGCCCGGCTCCTGAGCTCCCAGCTGGGGAGGCTAGCCCCTGGCCTCTCAGCTGCTGTCACCCCTTCCCTGCAACCAAGCCACTGTGTGGGCAGGGCTCTGGATGGTGGGGTTGCGCACTCCTGCAGAGCAGCATGGCAGCGTGTCTGGCTCCGGCTGGCAGGCATGGCTGCCAGACATGCTGCTCTGAGTGGCATGGTAAGGGGGCCAGGGCCGGGGGGTTGGATAAGGGGTCAGGGGATGGGGGGGTTGGATAAGCATGGGAGTCCCGGGGGGCCTGTCAGAGGGCAGGGGTGTGGACAGAGGTCAGGAGATGAAGAACAGGGGGGATTGGATAGAGGGTGAGGTCCCCAGGGGCGGTTAGGGGTGGGGGGTCCCAAGAGGGAGTGGTTAGGGGACAAGGAGTGGAGGGATTAGATGGATGGGGGTGCTGAGGGGGGCAGTCAGCGGACGGGAAGTGGAAGGGGCAGATAGGGGACAGGCTGTTTGGGGAGGCACAGCCTTCCCTACACGGCCCTCCATACAGTTTTGCAACCCCAATGTGGCCCTCGGGCCAAAATGTTTGCCCACCCCTGCAATAGCCTCATACAGAAAGACACCATGAAAGGTTATTTCTATTTACAAATATCTCAGGCCAAGTTTACACCTAAAAAATGGATTTCCCTCGCTACATCGTTCAAGGCTGTGAAAAGTTTTGCCCGCTGTGCAATATAGTTTTAGGCCTGTGACATTGACAGGCCAGATGCCAGCTCTTGTCCAGGCTGCAGGCATTAACTAAGAACTAACAAACTCATAGCTGGAGACAGACCAGTTTATCTGTATGTTAGTTTTGCTCAAAATAGGTATTAGTCTTATAAGAATGTAGTCTGTGTTTCAACTCTATGAAATGCTTGTAAGTTGCTGCATGCACTAGTCTTACTTGCAATGTCTGTATGCCATGGTAATAGGAATTATGAAGGTTTTCCTTATGTTTGCTCTGCAGAACTATCAAAATCAGATGGACCATCACAATAAAAAGGACTGATTAATGGCCCTATCTCACCTGGGAAACGCTACATGCAAGGAATCTCATCTTGTGGACCTGGAAGCTGAATGAAGGAAATAAAACAAAATCACAGGAACATTTTCCAACTTTTTAGCTGTTTGAACTCTGACAGGACTGGAGACTAAACTGAACGCAGAGATTCTCTAGGGGCTGCCTCCTGGGTTTACCCTGGAAGACACTTTGAATTGACAATCACTACAACCATGTCACTCTTAGGATTTAGTCTGTAACTGATTTGTGTGTATGTTTGTTTGCTTTAACTGGTAAATAACTCATTACATTTTCCTAGTTAATAAACTTTTAGATAGTTTAGTACAAGACTGACTACAGGCATTGTCTTTGGTGCAAGATCTAGGGTACCAATTGATCTGGGGTAAATGACTGGTCTCTTGGAACTGGTAACAACCTGAATGTGGTGTGGTTTTTGGTGTGAGTGATCAGTTATCACTAAGTCTAGTTTGTCTGGGTGGCAAGATAGGATGGAGAGTCTAAGAGGACTCTGTGATTACATGGTAAGTCTATTACAGTGATCCAGGAGTTCACATTTGTTACTGGCTTGTGAAATCTAATTATAGACCACACCACCAGTTTGGGGTGTCTGCTCTGTTTTTGACAGTCTTCCCTGAGGTTGGCACTTACAGTCATGAGCCATTCTAGACAGTGTGACAAGGTCAGTCTAAATCCCACCATAGACACAGGTAGGGTGAACACAGAATTCTTCCATGGACCTAGCTACTGCCTTTCAGAGAGGCGGATAATCTTCATAAATGGAAAATCCCTTCCATCGATGTACGAAGCATCTGCACTGTGGTGTCACAGTGGCCCAGCTTCAGTACCACTGTTGTAGTGTAGACATACCCTTAGGATTTTATAGTGCTTCTGATCCCTTTTGTATCTGAGTGCCTTCCACATAAAAGCAATAGCAAAGTCCATTTGTGGGATATCTGGCATTTCTCCCTTTGCAGGGTCAAAACTCTGCTTCGAGTATTTGTCCTATGACAACTGATGTTTCAACCATATCTTTCCCTTAACTTAATTTTATTCCTCTATCCTATCTCTCATGCACACACGTACACCACTTAATGTTTTTCTTTTACTTCCACATCTATACGAGGAGGATCACACGGTCTGAAGTCCCATTGTGTTTTTAATTTGCTAATTTTAGTAACCTCTTTTTTTTAAAAAGATCATAAATGTGAAAATGTGTTTGCTTCAGCTTTATCAACTCCTTTCATAATTCTAAATTACTCTTTTAGTCACCTTGAAGTCCTTTCTTTAATCCAACCTCTTTAGCCTCGCCTCATAAAACAGATTCTTAAAACTTGAACTCATTTTGATTGAGACACATTGCAATGATTCAAAAATAATGTCTCTAGTATCCTTGTAAAAATAATAGACTCCAAACACAATATTCTCAAGGGGGCTCCACTGGTATTTTCTACAGCAACATGATTATTTATTTCTATGAATATTTTAACCTAGTTCAGTGAGTTTAGGGCCCACGAAACTTGCTGTTTGAGTCTCCAGATTCATTCTTGGCCAGACTTGGAACAGTACAATAACCAAAGGTGATCCTAAATGGATCCTAAATGACTGTGTTCCAGAAGGCTATCTAAAGTTTTCAAAAATGGGTTGTTACTCTTTAGTATTCTTTCCTGAGACTGTCAGTAAATGACAACTCTGCTGTAGACACCTGTTTATTATGAACTGTATCGAGACCACCAAATGGTTATCAAAAGGCAACAGGTCTTGGACAAGATCAGACTAGGTTAGATTTGAACCAGTGATATAGAAGTGAAATTCTCCACATCTCAGCCTAAGTCACCTGATCTGTGCATTTAATACCTCTGATTTACTGAATTTACCAATTTATTTCTTCTACTCTAAATTGCTGCTTCTAGGATTATTAACACCTACATTATTTTCAGTCTCCATTACTATTACAATGGCAGTAGTGCCTAGGAGACCAGTCATGGACCAGGATCCTATTGTGCTAGGCACTGTACAAAGAGAACCAAAAAATCTCTCAGCTAAAGAGACAATAGACAAATGCAGACAGATAGACAAGGAGAACACAAAGAATGAATCTGTCTATTCTATGTACAACAAAGGATTCCAATCAACATTTTTAGGATACTCTGTTTCATATTTCTTCACTCTCACCGTTCTACACCCTCAAATATGCGGCCCAAACATGCGGTATCAAACATGCGGCCCGCGAAGTTATTTTCTGTAGCCTGCCATAAGAACAGCTGTACTGGGTCAGATCAATGGTCCATCTAGCCCAGTATCCTATCTACTGACAATGGCCAACGCCAGGTGTCCCAGAGGGAGTGAACCTGACAGGTAATGATCAAGTTCATCCACCTCCATCCTCTGACAAACAGAGGCTAGGGACACCATCCCTTACCCATCCTGGCTAATAGCCATTAATGGACTTAACCTCCATGAATTTATCCAGTTCTCTTTTAAATGCTGTTATAGTCCTAGCCTTCACAACCTCCTCAGGCAAGGAGTTCCACAAGTTGACTGTGCGCTGTGTGACGGACTTTCCTTTTATTTTGTTTTAAATCTGCTGCCTATTAATTTCAGTTGGTGATCCCTAGTTCTTGTATTATGGGAATAGGTAAATAACTTTTCCTTATCTACTTTCTCCACATAACTCATGATTTTATACACTTCTATCATATCCCTCTTTATTCTCCTCTTTTCCAAGCTGAAAAGTCCTAGCCTATTTAATCTCTCCTCATATGGGACCCATTTCAAACCCCTAATCATTTTAGTTGCCCTTCTCTGAACCTTTTCTAATGCAAGTATATCTTTTTGAGATGAGGAGACCATATCTGTATGCCATATTCAAGATGTGGGCGTACCACTGATTTATATGGGCAATAATATCTCTATCCCCTTTTTAATGATTCCTAACATCCTGTTTGTTTTTTGACACCTCTGCACTCTGCATGGACCTCTTCAGAGAACTATCAATGATGACTCCAAGATCTTTTTCCTGATTTGTTGTAGCTAAATTAGCCCCCGTCATATTGTAAGTATAGTTGGGGTTATTTTTTCCAGTGTGCACTACTTTACATTTATGCATATTAAATTTCATTTGCCATTTTGTTGCCCAATCACTTAGTTTTGTGAGATCTTTTTGAAGTTCTTCACAGTCTGCTTTGGTCGTAACTATCTTGAGCAGTTTAGTATCATCTGCAAACTTTGCCACCTCACTTTTTCCCCCTTTCTCCAGATCATGTATGAATAAGTTGAATAGGATTGGTCCTAGGACAGATCCTTGGGGAACACCACTAGTTACCCCTCTCCATTCTGAGAAGTACCATTTATTCCTACCCTTTGTTCCCTGTCTTTTAACCAGTTCTCAGTCTATGAAAGGACTTTCCCTTTTATCCCATGACAACTTAATTTATGTAAGAGCCTTTGATGAGGGACCTTGTCAAAGGCTTTCTGGAAATCTAAGTACACTATGTCCACTGGATCCCCCTTGTCCACATGTTTGTTGACCCTTCAAAGAACTGTAATAGATTAGTAAGACATGATTTCCCTTTACAGAAACCATGTTGACTTTTGCTCAACAATTTATGTTCTTCTATGTGTCTTACAATTTTATTCTTTACTATTGTTTCAACTAATTTGCCCTGTACTGATGTTAGACTTACCAGTCTCTAATTGCCAGGATCACCTCTAGAGCCCTTTTTAAATATTGGCATTACATCAGCTAATTTCCAGTCATTGAGTACAGAAGCCAATTTAAAGGACAGTTATAAACCCTAGGTAATGGTTCTGCAACTTCACATTTGAATTCTTTCAGAACTCTGGGTGAATGCCATCTGGTCCTGTGACTTGTTACTGTTGAGTTTATCAATTAATTCCAAAACCTCCTCTAGTGACCCTTCAATCTGTGACAGTTCCTCAGATTTGTTACCTACAAAAGCTGGCTCAGGTTTGGGAATCTCCCTAACATCCTCAGCCGTGAAGACTGAAGCGAAGAATCCATTTAGTTTCTCCGCAATGACTTTATCATCTTTAAGCCCTCCTTTTGTATCATCCAGGGGCCCCTCGAACATCCAGGGGCCCCACTGGTTGTTTAGCAGGCTTCCTGCTTCTGATGTACTTAAAAAACATTTTATTATCTTTTGAGTTTTTGGCTAGCCATTCTTCAAACTCCTCTTTGGTTTTTCTTATTACATTTTTACACTTAATTTGGCAGTGTTTATGCTCCTTTTTACTTGCCTCACTAGGATTTGACTTCCACTTTTTAAAAGATGCCTTTTTATCTCTCACTGCTTCTTTTACATGCTTGTTAAGCCACGGTGACTCTTTTTTTCTTTTTTTAGTTCTTTTACTGTGTTTCTTAATTTGGGGTATACATTTAAGTTGGGCCTCTATTATAGTGTCTTTAAAAAGCATCCATGCAGCTTGCAGGGATTTCACTTTAGTCACTGTACCTTTTAATTTCTATTTAACTAACCTCCTCATTTTTGCTTAGTTCCCATTTTTGAAATTAAATGCCACAGTGTTGGGCTGTTGAGATGTTCTTCCCACCACAGGGATGTTAAATGTTGTTATATTATGGTCACTATTTCCAAGCGGTCCTGTTATAGTTACCTCTTGGATCAGTTCCTGTGCTCCACTCAGGGCTAAATTGAGAGTTGCCTCTCCCCTTGTGGGTTCCTGTACCAACTGCTCCAAGAAGCAGTCATTTAAAGTATCGAGAAATTTTGTCTCTGCATTTCGTCCTGAGGTGACGTGTTCCCAGTAAATATGGGGATAATTGTAATCCCCACTATTATTGAGTTCTTAATTTTGATAGCCTCTCTAATTTCCCTTAGCATTTCATCATTGCTATCACTATCCTGGTCAGGTGGTTGATAATAGATCTCTAATGTTACATTCTTATTAGAGATTAAATTACTATCCATAGAGATTCTATGGAACATGTGGATTCACTTAAGATTTTTACTTCATTTGATTCTACATTTTCTTTCACATATTAGTGCCACTCCCACCCCAGTACAACCTGTTCTGTCCTTCCAATATATTTTGTACCCCGGAATGACTGTGTCCCATTGATTGTCCTCAGTCCACCAGGTTTCTGTGATGCCTATTATAACAATATCCTCCATTATCATGAGGCACTCTAGTTCACCCATCTTATTATTTAGACTTCTAGCATTTATGTACAAGCACTTTAAAAACTTGTAACAGTTTATTTGTCTGCCTTTTTCTGATATGTCCAATTTTTTATGTGGATGTTTCTCATCTGATCTGGCCCTTACATTATCCTCTTCCATCCTCTGCTCCTGACTATAACCTAGAGAACCTCTATCAATAGACTCACCTCTAAGAGAAGTCTCTGTCTGATCCACATGCTCCTCTGCAGCAGTCGGCTTTCCCCCATCTCCTAGTGTAAAAACTGCTCTGCAACCTTTTCAATGTTAAGTGCCAGCAGTCTGGTTCCACTTTGGTTTAGGTGGAGCCCATCTCTCCTGTATAGGCTCCCCCCATCCCAAAAGTTTCCCCAGTTCCCAATGAATCTAAATCCCTCTACATCATTATCTCATTCACACATTGAGACTCTGAAGCTCTGCCTGCCTACCTGTCCCTGCGTTTGGAACTGGAAGCATTTCTGAGAATGCCACCAAAAAGGTCCTGAATTTCAGTCTTTTCCCTAGCAGCCTAAATTTGGCCTTCAGGATGTCTCTCCTACCCTTCCTTATGTCATTGGTAACTATCTAAATCCCTCTACATCATTATCTCATTCACACATTGAGACTCTGAAGCTCTGCCTGCCTACCTGTCCCTGCGTTTGGAACTGGAAGCATTTCTGAGAATGCCACCAAAAAGGTCCTGAATTTCAGTCTTTTCCCTAGCAGCCTAAATTTGGCCTTCAGGATGTCTCTCCTACCCTTCCTTATGTCATTGGTAACTACATGTCCCACGACCACTGGCTTCTCTCCAGTACTACACATAAGTCTCTCCAAATGCCTCAAGAGATCCGTCACCTTCACACCAGGCAGGCAAGTCACTGTACAGTTCTCCCAGTCATCACAAACCCAGCTATCTATGTTTCTAATGATCAAATCTCCCATTACTAACACCTGCCTTTTCTTAGTGACTGGAGTTCCCTCCCCCAGAGAGGTAACTCAGTGCAAGAGGATACCCTATTACTATCTGGAAGGAGGGTCCCAACTATGGGAAGGTTTTCCTCTGCTCCTGTTGACTGCTCTGCTTCCCTGGGCCTTTCATCCTCCTCAACAGTGCAGGGGCTGTCTGACCAGAGGTGGGACAATTCTACAGCGTCCCAGAAAGCCTCATCAACATACCTCTCTGCCTCCCTTAACTCCTCCAGTTCTACCATCCTGGCCTCCAAAGTCCGTATGTGGTCTCTGAGGGCCAGGAGATCCTTGCACTGAATGCACACATACGACACCCACCCACAGGGCAGGTAATTCATACATGCTGCACTCAGCCCAATAAACTGGATAGCCCCTACTCTGCTGCTGGGCTTCAGCCTGCATTGTCTCCTGCAGCTACCTAATTAATGAAAGGGTTTTGTTTAAATCAAGAAGTTTTGAATGTAGTTTAGTTTACAGATTTTAAAGGACAGCAAGTGAACCTTGCCCCCTTCCCATTCCCCTTCCAAACCCCCTTGAGAAACTTCCTGTTAGGCACTGACTCCACCGGCAGCCAAGCTCCCCTCACCCCCTGCTTCCCCAGCACACCACATCCCCGCTCCTCCACCTACCTCAGAGTGCTTCTCGCTGCCAAACAGCTGTTTGGTGGTGCTTAGGATTTTCCAGGAGGGAGTGGGAGGAGCACGGATGCAGCACACTCTGGGGAGGAAATGGAGAAGAGGCGGGGCCAGGGCGGGGATTTGGGGAAGGGGTTGGAATAGGAGCAGGGAAAGGGTGGGAAGAGGTGGGACCTCATGGACTAGATGAGCAGTCTGAGGTATGAAGTTCAGCATGTATAATTCTTTGCTGTGAGTTGTTGAGAAGAATGTTTGTTAAAAGTGGCAACGTATTTTGTATGAATAGTTACTTTAAAACGTTCCCGCCATTACAGCTACGTTGATAGACTATCAGTGTAGATCATCATTAGTGTTACTGACCACATAAGGAACAGTTCCTGGTGTTTATATTTTATTAAAACCCCTCTTCACATTACAGTTTTTAAAAAAGTTAATATATTGACTTTTAATAGCATACAATATTACTCTTTTTTTTTTTCATTGTTGACTGTACTTTTGTATCGTTGCATGAAAAGGTGTCAGCGATGCGGCTCACAGGCCAATGTACTAGTCCTCATGCGGCCCTCGTGGTGATTTGAGTTTGAGACCCCTGGTCCACACAGTAGCTAAGAGTTGTAATTCCCAGGTCAGGTGTGCATAGCTGCGCTAGCTCTGCTTGAACTAGTGGCTAACAATAGCATCATGAGCACAACAGCAGAGGTGGCAGCTCAGACTAGCCACCAAATTCATACACAGGGGGCCAGGGGGAACTGTAGTTGGGCAGCTAGCACAAGCTGCTGCTCATGCTGCCACAGCTGCACTGCTATTTTTAGCCACTAGCTCAAAGAGAGCCAGCATATGTATGTTTATCTGTGCTGGGAATTACACCTCCTAGCGGCTTCATCTAAAATTGCATCCAGAATATCCTCTGACCTTGTTACCCATTTAACACATTGTGTAAGAAATCAGTCTCGCATGGTACAGTATAAACAAAACAAGCAAGAGTTAATGAGAAGGTTGGATAGCTAAAGGACCTGCCACCAAAGATCGTGTTGGAAGGCTTCCAAATAGACAGAAAAGCATATTCAATAAGTGTAAAAGGTATTTCTTGAGCCTAACGGAGAGGAGATGGAAAGGCGTTTCGCTGAGATCCTGGAAGGCCGAATGCAAATATTTGTAGTGCCCAAAGTTCTTTAAAAGTGGCATAGATAAATTTACAATGTTATCTTTTCTTATTTCCTGAATAACCTTTAACCCTAAATATCAGTTTCTGCTGAAATTACAGATAATTCAAGGAAAACACTCTCCTCCACAGCAATAGTTTTGATTTAATATATTTTAGCAGAATTCAGGAGGAGCTTGATTACCTCCAAAGCAGTTCTAAATGAAATAGAAAAAAGTTGTGTTCTCCAGGCAAACTGATAATTTGGAAATTGAGAAAATAGATTATTGAATACAATAGCTTTTGTAAAGCTATGCACAAAATTGTTTACAAGACTTGAATCACAGAAAGATGTCCCAAGGCTGTGGGTTTTTAAATGGAAAATGTTATCTAATTAAAATGCAAATCCTGTAAAATATCAATTTATTTTCTATAAGGTTGCATTGAAAAATAAATCTAACAAACCAAACAGATTATTCTTTTAAAAAAAAAATAATAATAATTTCATGTTACTATTTGTTTTCATCGCTCACTGCTTCACCAACAATCATGAGATCCCAACTTTGGTGTACATGTAGAAACATAAAAACCAAGTAGGCTATGCAGATTAAAAAAAGCAAAGCAAGCTATATAGATGATAAGACTTGTGACATCTGGCTCTACCATTGCAACGACTGCAGGACTCCAGCAGGGGAATGGGCACCCTGATTCCCTGGGACTGCAAGACTCAGAAGAATATTCAGAGATTAGTATTACCTTCCTAAGGCCTGACTGCATGATTAATGAGATGAGCAGCCAACACAAACCCCATTGTTGCCTAAAATGAGCCTGGCTTCCCTGTTCCACTGAAGAAGTGAGGGTCATCTTAGAATGCAGTAGGAACCTTGAATTTAAGCCATTTCATTTATCAGGTGGTGATGGGGGGGGAAATCAGGGAACATATAAAAATAGTTTTAAATGTATCAAGAAAGAGCCTGAGCCTTCTAACCTATATGGGCCTTAGGCATTCTCCCCGGCTGCTTTCATATTGCTGAGTGAAACAGCCTTATAGAGAGAAAAAAGATCCTGAACGAGAGAGAAAAAAATCAGTGTTAGATCTTTATTAAAAAAGCCACTTTACCCATCTTCATTGGGCCTCATTTTTAAAAACTGATAAAGGTAAGACTGATTTTTATCATACATTTGAGAGAAAACAATATCTACAACTAGGAAACACAGAGGGCTTCACATTTACTGCTTTTCGGTGACAAAAATGGCAGTAGCCAAAATGTAGCACAAAGTGTAGCTATAACCAAGAACAAATCAGTCTGCGTCTCTGCTGCCGCAGAGCTAATAAGGCCCTCAGGTCACTTACACTTCCTAAGGGCTTCCTTGGAAATTTGGACTGGTTTATGTCCCAGCCAGCACCAGTATCTGCATCAATGGCACTGTAACACAGAGAGTGAAGAGATTTCTGTGCCAGAGATAAGAATTTGCTCTCATCTCAACTGCAGTGACGTGAGACCAGAAGTAGTACAGATGCCAGTACTGGCATTGTTACCTCTGTGGGTTGCAGACGTCATTACTTACTGTCGGGCTGAGTGCCAGTTTTGTTGCTAGTTCAGCCACTGTCACAGTTTTTGTTTCTATCATGAAGACTCTAGACAGAAAATCTAAACAGTTAGTCCTAAGCTAATGCAACACTTTCCGGGTTAGGGGTAGGAATAAGTGAATCTCTAAGGACTGGAAGTTGTTAATCATCCAAATGTTCAGGTATATATTGAACCATTCTTGGTTGTCCCATTCCATGTAACTCCCAACAGTCACCTGTCTCTCTCTGCTGGGTCCCAGTTTCCTCGTTTGGGAATGCAGCACTGAAGCCCCCACTAGGTCACCGTCCAGCATCATTATTATAGTCTTCCTGACTCATATTTCAAAGGAGGCAGAAGATTCTCCTCACTCCCACTGAGCAGTGCTGCTCTTCAAAAAGGAGGGGGGCCCAAAATGTCCACCCAGCAGCCTGTGTTTAGAAGCTCCCAGCTGATGGGAGAGCAAACTTCCTGGAACATCAGTTTGAGAGTTAGAATTCTTAATGAGTTCACTCTTCCAATTCATCTCCAGTTCAGTGGACCCTTTGCCATGAAATATACTGGATATAGAATTATTTTAACCAAATGATAATTATGCCTGACATCTCGTAAGGTAGTACCTGAAGGGTGTACCATCTTTTAAAGAAGTGGAGGTGGATCACTATTTTACCACTGGTCATCCTCACTGAAACAACTTGCATGGAACTTGTGGGGGGAGGAACACAGGTTGCAGGAAGAAAGAGTTTGGAGGAGGCACAAGGGAGCCAGTCTATGGCTGTCATGCTAACTGCAGCTGAATCATCTCCATAAATAGTTCTCTTAATGAAGAGCCATTTTAGTTTTAGAAACACGAAGGCTGCTCATGTTATTATCCGGCATGCAGTACATAAAACACTCACGGATACTCCAGAAAGCTAGGTTGGTTCTTTTTGCTAAGACACCTACGTCTTATCCATACTTGACATTAGGGCTGAATTAGGAATCAGTGGCCAGCAACCAGTGTACCTGCACTGGTGCAAACTCTAAGCATAGACAAGGAAAGATGTAATTTGCACAGTTGAGTTTTACCTACTTGAAATCTAGCTAAACTCAAGCCATGAAAACTACAGCCTTCTTTGTCCACAGAGGGTTTGCCTCAGTATAGCTCTATTGGCGGCAGGCTACCAATGACTGAACCCCAAGTATTGACAAGACCTGGGATAGTCTAACCTTTCATTTTATGAGGGTTCAATTACATTGTTTGCCCAAATGCAATTTAAAGAAAAGTCTCAGAGCTATGGACACGTTTTACCTTGGATGACTTCTAATTTAAAAAAGAATCTGAGAACAAATAGCTTTTATTTCCTTATTAAAAGACTGTCTCAACAAGTCTTTCATTAGTCTCATACAAAAAAAGACTAAAAACAGAGGGCAAAATTCTGCAATATACTCCATTGACTTCAACAGAGTCTCAGAGTCATGTGTCAGTGGATAATTCTGCCCAGAGATTTATCATATTTACTAACAGTGATAATGTCTGTGTATACTAGGTCATAGTGTAAGCTGTTCAAATGAAGAAAATTCAGTATTGAAGGTGTCAGTGTGTCCAAAGAGAATATTTGCTGTAGTAGTATCAAATTAAAAAAACAAAGAGAAAACAACTCTCAGTGCATAAGATACTAAGAAAAATAAAAAAGTTATTCTTAATGTACTGAGATGCTGTGACACAACTGCTCTGTCAAGCTGCTCTCTTGATTAACAGTTAAAATTGATGGGTGATTATTTCTGCTGAACAGAAAGTAACTAGATTTTTTTTGTCTTTTGGCCAGCAAACCAAAACAAGGGTAGCTTGATCCAGATACCAGCTGTTTCAACAGCAGTCACAAATCCACTGATAAGCTTCTCGGAAGTTTCGAGTTCACACAGCTGAGAAAGATGTTTTTGAAGCAATGACTAACTATTGACCTAGAGCCAGTGCTGAGCAGAACATTTACAAAATGCCTCTGCCAAATGCTTGGAAAAACTCAAAATATGGCTATGTATGGCTGCATATAGATACAGCAATTCATGGCAAATTTCATGGAATTTGAGATGAGTGAGGTAATCTTATTCATGAATCCAGGGAAGGAGGAAAAAAAAAAAACAGGAGCCACCAGTCCCGCTCAGGGTTCACTCCCTCCCAACTAATCCTTAGCGTAAGAAGCTGCCTCTAGGCCTGATCCTGTAAGGTGTTCCAGGCAAGCAGACTCCTGCCCAGAGCAGCTTGCGGCATTCAGACCTTATTGCACATTTCATATGCTAGGCATGTAGAGATCCTCCAAGAACCACATGAGACCGTAACAACTGACTCAAAACTGCATACTTAGACAAATACCTAAGCCAACTCATTTCTGAGAGTCTTAAAAATGTGCTTAATGACCTCACACCAATTTTCACATGCCCCCATTTTTCATGTGTTCTGCACGCTCTGGTTTAGTCTAAGCTAGAGGTGTAAGTACCCAAACTCATTACTATAATGTTTTTGACTCCACCAAAACAAAAAGAGAGCCTCTTAGGAGATTCTTTTCACCATGATTTCTAGATGAGGGGAATCCTCATTTTGGCTGCACCTCCTGGAAAAAGGCAAATATAATGCCAATCTTTAAAAAAGGGAAGAAGGAGACTCTAGGGAACTGCAGACTGGTCAGCCTCACCTCAGTCCTCAGAAAAATCATGGAGCAGGTCCTCGAGGAATCCATTTTGAAGCACTTGGAGGAGAGGAAGGTGATCAGGAACAGTCAACATGGATTCACCAAGGGCAAGACATGCCTGATCAACCTGATTGCCTTCTATGATGACATAACTGGCTCTATGGATATGGGGAAAGTGGTCAATGTCATATACCTTGACTTTAATAAAGCTTTTGATATGGTCTTCCACAGTATTCTTGCCAGAAAGTTAAAGAAGTATGGCTTGGATGAATGGACTATAAGGGGGACAGAAAACTGGCTAGATCATCAGGCTCAACAGGTAGTGACCAACAGTTTGATGTCTAGTCAGGGCCAGCTCTAGGTTTTTTGACGCCCCTGTAGAACTGATAAATGAAATTGTTTTCAATTGTTCACTTTATTAATGTAACTTCTGTTCACCATTCACTACACTTGCCTATACTGTAACTTCTGTTCCATATTGTAATTCAAACCCCATTTTAAAACACTCACTCCATTTTGTAAAAGCTTCCTTCAACCTTCATTTCTGCAAACCCTGCTGTAATCTTATTAGTTTAGTTTAGATGTGTGAATGAGGTATGTATGAATGATGGAATCAACCTCCAGCCCCAGCCTGTCCTGATGAGATAAAGTTCAAATACCAATGGCTGAAGACCTAGACAACAGCCCTAAACAAAGTAAGAAGCATCCACCCTAAAAAGAAAAGGACAACAGAACAACAGAAGGAAGATCAAAGCCAGGTCCAAGGCTGACAGTCACGCCTGCAATTGATGGGTGATCAATCTAAACCCGGAGGCAGCGTGACACAGCAAGACCTATAGACTTTGAATCCAAACTAAAAGCCTATAAAAAAGAAGGGTAAGATGAGAGACTCTGGGTAACATTCTGCTGCCAACATGGAAAGACATCAGTGCCTGCCCAACAGAGATCCAGCTTGTCCTTGTGCCCGGCTTTCCTGGCCAGTTAGCTGCCACAAGCTACGAACCCAAGCTGCAAAATTAAGCCATGAACTTAAGCTATCTTCAGGACTGGTAACTATGCAGCAGCTGCAGAACACCTGATGAATGTGTGTGTGTGTGTGTGAATGTGTGTGTGTATAGGTAATAGGTATAATGTGTGTGTATAAGAATTAAGATATTAGTTATTAGTCATAAATTGTTATCATAATAAATGTGGCATCTTTGTCTTGTCCCCTTTAAAAAGATCCTGCTGGGTTTTTTTTACTGGTCTAATATAATTGGTATAACACCCCAAGCAAAAAAAATTTTGGCTGCCCCCCGTCCCAGCCCTGGGCTCACCCCCTGACCCTCTGCTGCCCCAGCCCTGGGCTCTCTCCTGCACCCATCCACACCTCCTGCTGGTCCAGCCTGAGCTTCCCCTCCACCAGTGCCCTCCCCCCACCCCGCTGCCGCCCCAGCCCTGGGTTCTCCCCTTTCCCCCCAGCTGCACCCTCCTTTCTCCGCAGCCCTGGGTCACTGGTAACTCGCTCCCAGGGCAGGTCATTCAGCAGGAATTTTGGATGTGCACAAAACACATACAGGATTGGTTCCCATATGGTTACAGAGCTGAAGCAAAGTGGAACAATTTTCAGCTTGCGTGATTGGAGGATATCTGGATGCATATTATAAGACTGTCCTCCATAAATGAGGAAAAATTGAGGTACCTTTATAATTCTTTTGTTCCACTCTTTCTTTCTATGGGGAATTTGCCAGTGCAATATCACTGCCTTCCTTTTAAACAAACAAACAAAGGCAATGGCTGTTGAAAATAGCAATTCCAGTCCTAATAACCACTGGGAAGCATTTCTTGCTCAAATTTATCCTAGTTTTTCTACAGCAAGTTACAGTAGATCAGTATATTTGATTTGGGAGAAATGAAGTACAGCTGCCCAAACTGAGACTGAGCACTCCACAATTTTGAGGTGTTCAAATCTGGAAGGCAGGTGCTTGGTGTGTGTGGGGGGGGGGGCTGTGGGCTCCGTGGAGGAGCAAGGCAGCATGTATGCAGCAGCATGTCTGGAGCTGCGCAGAGCCAGATGTGCTGGTCTGAGTGGCATGGTAAGGGGAGTTGCGGGTTGGAGAAGGGGTAGAGTGTTCCGGGGGGGCAGTCAAGGGACAGGGATCGGGGGGGTTGGATGGAGTGCAGGTTCAGGGGGGCAGTCAGGGGACAGGCAGCAGTTGGATAGGCATGGGAGTCTCAGGGGTTTGTAAGGGGACAGGTAGAGGGTGCGGTCCTAGTGAGAAGTTGGGGGGGGGTCTAAGGAGGGGTCAGTTGGGGACAAGAAGAAGGGAGGCTTAGATAGCGGGCAGGGTCCTGGTTGCAGTTAGGGGCAGGGGTCCCGTGAGGGGGCAATCAGGGGACAAGGACCAGTGGTGCTTAGGGAGTGGGGTCCTGCGGGGCAGGGGTCCCGGGAGGGGGCAATCAGGGGACAAGGACGAGCAGTGCTTAGATAGCAGGTGGGGTCCTGGGGGTTAGTTAGGGGCAGGGGTCCCAGGAGGGGGCAATCCAGGGGAAAGGACCAGGGTTAGGGTTAGAGTTCCTATGAATCGGGCTTCCCGCCCTAGGGTTAGGGGTCCTAAAGGTAGGGTACTTGGAGCTAGGGTTAGGGTTCCTAAGGGTAGAGCACTTGGAGCTATGATTAGGGTTCCTATGGGTAGAGTATCTGCCCTTGAGTTAGTGTTCCTATGGGTATTATACTTGGAGCTAGGGTCAGGGCTCCTATGCGTGGGGCACTTGGAGCTAGGGTTAGGGATCCTGTGGGTAGGGCACTTGGAGCTAAGGTTAAGGTTCCTATGGGAAGCGTGTCCCGCCCTAGGGTTATGGTTCCTATCGGTAAGGCACTTGGAGCTACGGTTAGGATTCCTATGGGTAGGATGCCTGGCCAAAGGGTTAGTGTTCCTATGGGTAGTGCACTTGGAGTTCGGTTAGGTGTCCTATAGATAGGGGTTTCCACACTAGGCTTAGGGTTCCTAAGGGTAGGGCACTTGGAGCTAGGTTTAGGAGTCCTATGGGTAGGCACTTGGAGCTGGGTTAGGAGTCCTATGAGTAGATCTTCCCACCCGAGGGTTAGTTTTCCTAAGGGTAGGGCACTTGGAGTTAGGGTTAGGGTTCCTATAGTTAGGGCTTCCAGCCCTAGGGTTAGGGTTCCTTTGGGTAGGGCACTTGGAGCTAGGGATAGCGGTCCTAGGGGTAGAGTTTCCTGCCCCAGGGTTAGGGTTGCTAAAGGTAGGGTACTTGGAGCTAGGGTTAGGGTTCCTATGAGAATGGCACTTGAAGCTATGGTTAGGATTCCTAAGGGTAAGGCACTTGGAGCTAGGGATAGGGTTCCTATGGGTAGGGTACCCCATCCAAGGGTTAGGGATCCAAAGCGTAGGGGACTTGGAGATAGGATTTGGGTTCCTATGGATAGGGCTTCCCGCCCTAAGTTTTCGGTTCCTATGGGTACAACACATGGAGCTAAGGTTGGGAATCCTATAGGTAGGGCTTACCACCCTAGGGTTAGGGTTCCTAAGGGTAGGGCACTTGGAAGTATGCTTAGGGTTCCTATGCAGAAGGCACTTGGAGCTAAGGTTAGAGTTCCTATGGGTAGGGCTTCCGGCCCTAGAGTTAGGGTTCCTAAGGGTAGGGCACTTGGAGATATGGTTTGAGTTCCTATGGGTAGGGCTTCCCAGCCTAGGGTTACGGTTCCTAAGGGTAGGGCACTTGGAGCTAAGGTTAGGGTTCCTATGGGTAGGGCTTCCCGCACTTGATGGAGGGTTCCTATGGGTAGGGCACTTGGAGCTAGGGTTAGGGCTCCTATGGGTAGGAAACTTGGAGCTAGGGTTAGGGTTCCTATGGGTAGGGTGCCCTGCCCTAAGCTTTGGGTTCCTATGGGTAGGGCAGCTGGAGTTAGGGTTAGGGGTCATATGGGTAGGGCTTCCCACCCTCGGCTTAGGGTTCCTATGGGTAAGGAACTTGGAGCTAGGGTTAGGGTTCCTCTGCATAGGGCTTCCCGCCCTAGGGTTAGGGTTCCTAGGCATAGGGCACTTGGAGCTAGGGTGAGGGTTCCAATGGACATGGCACTTGGAGCTATGGTTTAGGTTTCTATGGGTAGGACTTCCTCCCCTAGGGTTAGGGTTCATATGGGTAGGGCACTTGGAACTAGGGTTAGGGTTCTTATGGGTAGGGCACTTGTAGCTAGGATTAGGGTTCCTGTGAGTAGGGCACTGGGACCTAGGGTTTGCGATCCTATGGTTAGGGCACTTGGAGCTAGGGTTAGGGTTCCTATGGGTAGGGAATCCCGCCTTAGGGTTACGGTTCCAAAGGGTAGGGCACTTGGAGATAGGGTTAGGGTTCCTATGGATAGGGATTCCCGCCCTAGGGTTACAGTTCCAAAGGGTAGGACACTTGGAGCTAGGGTTAGGATTCATATGGATAGGGTTTCCTGCCCTAATGTTAGGATTCCTAAAGGTAGGGTACTTGGAGCTAGGGTTAAGGTTCCTAGGATTAGGGTTTCCTGCTCTATGGTTACGATTCCTAAGGGTAGGGTACTTGGAGCTATGCTTAGGGTTCCTATGGGTAAGGCACTTGGAGTTAGGGTTAGGGTTCCTACGGGTAGGGTACCTGGAGCTAGGTTAAGGGTTCCTACGGGAAGGGCACTTGGAGTTAGGGTTAGAATTCCTATGGGTAGGGATTCAGGACCTAGGTTTAGGGATTCTAAGGGTAGGGCACTTGGAGCTGTGGTTAGGGTTCTTATGGGTAGGGCTTCTCACCCTAGAGTTAGTGCTCCTAAGGGTACGGCACTTGGAGTTAGGATTGGGATTCCTATGTGTATGGTACCTCGCCCTAGCATTAGGGTTCCTATGGGTAGGGCACTTGGAGCTAGGGTTAGAATTCCTATGGATAGGGCACTTGAGGCTCAGATTAAGGTTCCTATGGGCAGGGCAGTTGGAGCTAGGGTTAGGGTTCCTATTGGTAGGGCTTCCCGCTCTAGTGTTAGGGTTCCTATGGGTAGGACACTTGGAGCTAGGATTACGGTTCCTATGGGTAGGGTATTTGCAGCTAGGGTTAGGGTTCCCATGGGTAGGGTTTCCTGACCTAGGGTTACAGTTCCTAAGGGCAGGCACTTGGAGGTAAGGTTAGGATTCCTATGGTTAGGGCTACCCGCCCTAGGGTTAGGGGTCCTTTTGGTAGGGCATCCCGCCCTAGGGTTCGAGTTCCCAAAGGTAGGGTACTTGGAGCTAGGGTTAGGGTTCTTATGGGTAGGGCACTTGGAGCTAAGGTTATGTTTCCTATGGGTAGGGCACCCCGCCCTAGGATTAGAGTTCCTATGTGTAGGGCACTTGGATCTAGGGTTAGGATTCTTATGGGTAGGGTACCCCACCCTAGGGTTATGGTTCCTATGGGTAGGGCACTTGGAGCTAGGGTCAGGGTTCCTATGATTAGGGCTTCCCGCCCTCAGGTCTGGGTTCCTAAGGGTAGGGCACTTGAAACTAGGGTAAGGGTTCCTATGGGTAGGACGCCCCGTCCTAGGGTTTGGGATCCTATGGGCAGGGCACCTGGAGCTAGGGTTAGGGTTCCCATGAGCAGGGCACTTAGAACTAGAGTTAGGTTTCCTACGGGTTGGGCTTCCGGCGTAGGGTTACGGATCCCAAAGTTAGGGCACTTGGATCTAGAGTTAGCGTTCCTATGGGTAGGGTTTCCTGCCTTAGAGTTTGGGTTCCTAGAGGTAGGGCATTTGGAGCTAGGGTTAGGGGTCCGATGGGTTGGTCCTCCCCGCCTAGTGTTAGGGTTACTAAGGGTAGGGCATGTGGAGCTAGGGTTAGGTTTCCTATGGTTAGGGCTTCCTGCCCTAGGGTTAGGGTTCCTATGGGTAGGTCACTTGAAGCTAGGGTTAGGGTTCCCATGGTAAGGGCACTTGGACTTAGGGTTATAGTTCCTATGCGTAGGGTTCCTCGCCCTAGGGTTGGGTTCCTAAGGGTAGGGCACTTCTAGTTAGGGTTAGAGTTCCTATGTGTAGGGTACACTGCCCTAGCATTATGGTTCCTATGGGTAGGGCACTTGGAGCTAGGGTTAGGGTTGCTATGGGTAGGGATTCCCACCCTAGGGTTAGGATTCCTAAAGGTAGGGTACTCGGAGCTAGGCTTAGGGTTTCTAAGGGTAGGGCACTTGGAGCTAGGATTAGGATTACTAAGGGTAGGGTTCCCCGCCCTAGAGTTTGGGTTCCTATGGCTAGGGCACTTGGAGATAGGGTTAGGGTTCCTATGGGTAGGGCTTCCCACCCTAGGGAAAGGGTTCCGAAGGGTAAGATACTTGGAGCTTGGCTAAGGTTTCCTATTGGTAAGGAACTTGGAGCTAGGGTTTGGGGTCCTATGTGTAGAGCTGCCTACCCTGGGTTAGTGTTCTTAAGGGTAGGGTACTTGGAGCTAAAGTTAGAGTTCCTATGGGTAAGGCCTCCCGCCCTAGCGTTAGGGTTCCAATGGGTAGGGCACTTGGAACTAGGGTTAGGGTTCCTATGGGTAGGACTTCCCGCACTAGGGTTAGTGTTCCTATGGGTAGGGCACTTGGAGCTAGGGTTAGGGTTCTTATGGGTAGGGTACCCCACCCTAGAGTTAGGGTTCCTATGAATAGGGCACTTGGAGCTAGGGTCAGGATTCCTATCAGTAGGGCTTTCCGCCCTAGGGTTAGGGTTCCTAAGGGTAGGGCACTTGAAACTAGGATGCTCCGTCCTAGGGTTTGGGTTCCTATGGGCAGGGCACTTGGAGCTAGGTTTTGGGGTCCTATGGGTAGAGCTTCCCACCCTGGGTTAGTGTTCCTAAGGGTAGGATACTTGGAGCTAGAGTTAGGGTTCATATGGGTAGGGCACCCTGCCTTAGGGTTAGGGTTTCTATTGGTAAGGCACTTGGAACTGGGGTTAGAATTCCTATGGACAGGGATCTTGAGGTTAGGGTTAGGGTTCCTTTGAGCAGGGCAGTTGGAGCTAGGATTAGGGCTCCTATGGCTCTGGTACTTTAAGCTAGGTTTAGGGTTCCTATGGGTAGGGCACTTGGAGGTAGAGTTTGGGTTCCTATGGGTAGGGCGCCCCAATCTAAGGTTAGGGTTCCTCTGGGTAGGGCACTTTCAGCTAGGGTTAAGGTTCCTATGGCTGGGGCTTCTCGCCCTAGGGTTAGGTTTCCGAAGGGTAGGGCACTTGGAGCTAGGCTTGGGTTTCCTATGGGTAAGGCACTTGGAGCTAAGGTTAGGGTTCCTATGGGTAGGGCTTCCCGCCCTAGGGTTAGGGTTCCTAAGGTTAGGGCACTTGGATCTAGGGTTAGCGTTCCTTTGGGTAGTGTTTTTGCCCTAGGGTTTGGGTTCCTATGGGTAGGGCATTTGGAGCTAGGGTTAGGGGCCCTATGGGTTTGTCTTCCCACCCTACTGTTAGAGTTACTAAGAGTAGGGCACTTGGAGCTAGGGTCATGATTCCTATGAGTAGGGCTTCCCACCCTAGGGTTAGGGTTCCTAAGTGTAGGGCACTTGAAACTAGGGTAAGGGTTCCTATGGGTAGAACGTCCCGTCCTAGGGTTTGGGTTTCTATGGGCAGGGCACTTGGAGCTAGGGTTCAGGGTCCTATGGGTAGAGCTTCCCACCCTGGGTTAGTGTTCCTAAGGGTAGGGTACTTGGAGCTAGAGTTAGGGTTCACATAGGTAGGGCACCCTGCCTTAGGGTTAGGGTTCCTATTGGTAAGGCACTTGGAATAGGGTTAGAATTCATATGGATAGGGAACTTGAGACTAGGATTAGGGTTCCTATGAGCAGGGCAGTTAGAACTAGGGTTAGGGTTCCTATGGTTAGGGCGCCCCACCCTAGGGCTAGGGTTCCTATGCATAGGGCACTTGGTGCTAGTGTTCTGGTTCCTATTGGAAGGGCTTTCTGCCCTTGGTTTAGGGTTCCTAGGGGCAGGCCACTTGGAGCTAGGGTTAGGGTTCCTATAGATAGGGCTTCCCGCCCTAGGGCTAGGTTTTCTAAAGGTAGAATACTTGGAGCTAGGGGTAGCACTTCTAAGGGTAGGGCACTTGGAGCTAGTGTTAGGGTTCCTATGGGTAAGGCACTTGGAGGTACAGTTAGGGTTCCCATGGGTAGGGCTTCCTCTCCTAGGGTTAGGGTTCCTAAGGACAGGCACTTGGAGCTAGGGTTAGGGTTCCTATGGGCAGGGCATTGGGAACTAGGGTTAGGGTTCCTATGGGTAGGGCATTTGGAGCTAGGCTTAGGTTTCCTAAGGGTAGAGCACTTGGAGCTAGAGTTAGGGTTCCTATAGGTAGGGATTCTTGCCTTAGGGTTCAGGTTACTAAGGGTACGGCACTCATAGTTAGGGTTAGAGTTTCTATGGGTAGGGTACCCCACCCCAGGGTTATGGTTCCTGTGGGTGGGACACTTGGAGTTAGGGTTAGAGTTCCGATGGGTAGGGATTCCCGCACTAGGGTTAGGATTCCCAAAGGTAGGGTACTTGGAGCTAGGGTTAGGTTTTCTAAGGGTAGGGCACTTGGAGCTCGGGTTAGGGTTCCTAAGGGTAGCGCACTTTCAGCTAGAGTTAAGGTTCCTATGGGTAGGGCTTCCCGCCCTAGGGTTAGGTTTCCGAAGGTTAGGGCACTTGGATCTAGCGTCAGCATTCCTATGGGTAGGGTTTCCTGCCCTAGGGTTTGGATAGGGCATTTGGAGCTAGAGTTAGGGGTCCTATGGGTTGGTATTCCCACCCTACTGTTAGAGTTACTAAGGGTAGGGCACGTGGAGCTAGGGTTAGGGTTCCTATGGTTAGGGCTTTCCGCCCTAGGGTTAGGGTTCCTATGGGTAGGACACACTGCCCTAAGGTTAGGGTTCCTATGGGTAGGATTGCCCACCCTAGGCTCTAGGGTTCCTAAGGTTAGGGAACTTGGAGCTATGTTTAGGGTTCCTATGGGTAGGGCACACTGCCCTAGGGTTAGGTTTCCTATGGGTAGGACTTCTTGCCCTAGGTTTTGGGTTTCTATGGGTAGGGCACTTGGAGCTAGGGTTAGGGTTCCTATGAGTAGGGCTTCCCACCCTAGGGTTAGGATTCCTAAGGGTAAGGCACTTGGAGCTAGGCTTAGGGTTCCTAAAGTTAGGGGACTTGGAGCTACAGTTAGGGTTCCTATGGGTAGGGCTTCCCACCCTAAGGTTAGAGTTCCTAAGGGTAGGGCACTTGGAGCTAGGTTTAGGGTTCCTATTGGTAGGGGACTTGGGTTAGAGTTCCTATGGGTAGGGCACTTGGAGCTAGGGTTAGGGTTCCTATGTGTAGGGCTTCCCACCCTTGGATTAGGGTTCATTAGGGTAGGGCACTTGGAGCTAGGGTTAGGGTTCCTATGTGTAGGGCTTCCCACCCTTGGGTTAGGGTTCGTTAGGGTAGGGCACTTGGAGCTAGGGTGAAGGTTCCTATGTGTAGGGCTTCCCACCCTTGGGTTAGGGTTCGTTAGGGTAGGGCACTTGGAGCTAGGGTTAAGGTTCCTATGTGTAGGGCTTCCCACCCTAGGGTTAGGATTCCTAAGGGTAAGGCACTTGGAGCTAGGCTTAGGGTTCCTAAGGTTAGGGGACTTGGAGCTACGGTTAGGGTTCCTATGGGCCGGGCCGGCTCTAGGTTTATTGCCGCCCCAAGGATAAAAAATTTTGGCTGCCCCCCATCCCAGCCCTGGGCTTCCCCATGTGACCCTCTGCTGCCCCAGCCCTGGTCTTTCCCTCCCCCATCCACGCCCCCTGCCGCCCCAGTGCTGGGCTTCCCCATTCCCCCTCACCAGTGCCCTCCCCCCACCCTGCTGCTGCCCCAGCCCTGGGCTCCCTCTTCTCCCCCCACCTGCACCCTCCTTTCTCTGCAGCCCTGTGTCACTGGTAACTCGCTCCCAGGGTAGGTTCATTCAGCAGGAATTTTGGATGTGCACAAAACACAGACAGGATTGGTTCCCATATGATTACAGAGCTGCAGTAAAGTGGAACAATTTTCAGCTTGTGTGATTGGACGATATCTGGATGCATATTATAAGACTGTCCTCCATAAATGAGGAAAAATTGAGGTACCTTTATTATTCTTTCCACTCTTTCTTTCTATGGGGAATTTGCCAATGCAATATCACTGTCTTCCTTTTAAACAAACAAACAAACAAACAAACAAACAAAGGCAATGGCTGTTGAAAATAGCAATTCCAGTCCTAATAACCACTGGGGAGCATTTCTTGCTCAATTTTATCCTACTTTTTCTACAGCAAGTCACAGTGGATCAGTATATTTGATTTGGGAGAAATGAAGTAACAGCTGCCCAAACTGAGACTGAGCACGCCTCAATTTTGAGGTGTTCAAATCTGGAAGGCAGGTGCTTGGTGTGTGTCGGGGGGGTGGGACTGTGGGCTCCGCGGGGGAGCACGGCAGCATGTATGCAGCAGCGTGTCTGGAGCTGTGCGGAGCCAGACACGCTGGTCTGAGTGCCACGGTAAGGGGGGTTGGGGGTTGGAGAAGGGGTAGGGAGTTCCGGGGGGGCAGTCAAGGGACAGGGATCGGGGGGGGGGTTGGATGGGGTGGAGGTTCAGGGGGGCAGTAAAGAGACAGGCAGCGGTTGGACAGGCATGGGAGTCCCAGGAGTTTATCAGGGGACAGGTAGGAGGTGGGGTCCTGGGGGGGGTCTCAGAAGGGGTCAGTTGAGGACAAGGAGAAGGGAGGCTTAGATAGGGGGTGGGGTCCTGGGGGCAGTTAGGGGCAGGGGTCCTGTGAGGGGGCAATCAGGGACAAGGACAAGTGGCACTTAGATAGGGGGTGGGGTCCTGGGGGGGGGTAGCTAGGGGCAGGGGTCCCAGGAGGGGGGCAATCAGGGGACAAGGACCAGTGGTGGTTAGACAGGGGGTGGGGTTCTGGGGTTCCAGGATGGGGCAATCGGGAGACAAGGACCAGCGGCGCTTAGATAGAGGGTGGTGTCCTGGGAAGCAGTTAGAGGCAGAGGTCCCGGGAGGGGGTGATCAGGGGACAGGCAGTGCAGAGGTTGGATGGGTTGGGGTTTCTGTGGGGGGCAGTGTGAGGGAGTGGATGGTGGCAGGGTGGGGCTTCCCTCCCCCTGGAGTGTCCTTTTTTTTAATGTTAAAATATGATCTCCCTACCATTCACAGCAAGTTGCTGCTTGAGGTTCCCCTCCTTCTTTTCCAGTTGGTAGTGGCCAAGGGGATGCTGGGAAATGTAGTTCTTTCCCTGCTCCAGGGCTGGCCCTATAGGCAGGGAGCTAACCAAGGAACTACAGCTCCCAGAGCCCCCTGTTGGTTCTCAGCTCCCAGGCCGCCCCTGCAAATGGGCTGCCCCAAGCAGTGCTTGCTTTGCTGGTGCATAGAGGCGCCCCTGCATCTAGTTGGCAGCTGGTATCAATTGGAGTGTGCCAGTGGTCAGTCCTGGGGCCAGTTTTGTTCAACATCTTCATTAATGAGCTGCATGATCAGCAAGTTCGTGGATGAAACTAAGCTGTGGGGAGAATTAGATATGCTGGAGGATAGGGATAGGGTTCACAGTGACCTAGACAAATTGGAGGATTGGGCCAAAAGAAATCTGATGAGCTTCAACAAGGACAAGTGCAGATTTCTGCAGTTAGGACGGAAGAATCCCATGCACTGCTACAGGCTGGGGACCGACTGGTTAAGTAGCAGTTCTGCAGAAAAGTTGCTGGGGATTACAGTGGACAAGAAGCTGGATATGAGTCAACAGTGTGCCCTTGTTGCCAAGAAGGCTAACGGCAATTTGATCTGTATAGTAGGTACATTGCCAGCAGATTAAGGGAAATGATTATTCCCCTCTGTTCAGCACGGTGAAGCCACATCTGGAGTATTACATCCAGTTTTGGGGCCCCACTACAGAAAGGATGTGGAGAAATTGGGGAGAGGCCAGCAGAGAGCAATGAAAATGATTAGAGGGCTAGTGCACATGACCAGGGCTGGCTCTAGCAATTTCGCTGCCCTAAGCACGTTGCTGGGAGGGTGGCAGGCAGCTCCGGTGGAGCGTTTCTGCGGACGGTTCGCTGGTCCCGCGGCTCCGCCTGAGCTGCCACAGGCGTGTCTGCGGGAGGTCCACCGGAGCCGCGGGACCAGCGGACCATCCACAGCCACGCCTGCAGCAGGTCCACTGGAGGCGCCTGCCGCCCTCCCAGCAACCGGCAGAGCGCCCCCTGTGGCGTGCCGCCCCAAGCATGCGCTTGGCACGCTGTGGCCTGGAGCTGGCCCTGCACATGACTTATGAGGAGAGGCCGAGGGAACTGGGCTTATTTAGTCTGCAGAAGAGTGAGGGGGGATTTGACAGCAGCCTTCAACTACCTGAAGAAGGGTTTCAAAGAGGATAGAACTAGGCTGTTCTCAGTGGTGGCAGATGACAGAACAAGGAGCAATGGTCTCAGGTTGCAATGGGAGAGGTCTGGGTTGGATATTAGGAAAAAATATTTCACTAGGAGGGTGGTGAGACACTGGAATGGGTTACCTAGAGAGGTGGTGTAATCTCTATCCTTAGAGGTTTTTAAGGCCCAGCTTGACAAAGCCCTAGCTGAGATGATTTAGTTGGGGTTGGTCCTGCTTTGAGCAGGGGGTTGGACTAGATGACCTCCTGAGGTCTCTTCCAACCCTAATCTTCCACAATTCCATAAATTGGAGTGGCCAAAAACAGCCTTAAGCAAAAGCCAGGATCTGGTCACTTCCAGCAAAGACACTGAACTAGATGGATCCTTGTGATGATGTATGGCCATTCCTATGTTAATCCATGAAAACTCCATTTCAGAGCAGACAGACGCGCCAGCAGAATTAACATCTTACTATTAGAGCTGCAAAAGCAGCAAAGAAACCTGTGGCACCTTATAGACTAACTGTTAGTCTATAAGGTGCCACAGGATTCTTTGCTGCTTTTGCAGATCCAGACTAACATGGCTACTCCTCTGATATTAGAGCTGTATTATTAGACATGGTGTTTAGTGGAACTGTACCCATTAGCACCTGATTCCCATGAGTGTTTCTTCATATACACATATATTATTCATTAATCTATACAACTTCCTGACATAACATCTGTCTTCCTGCTTTTCCAGGTGCCACTGGTTGCCCCTATCTTTGTTATTATATGCAATAGAGATTTTTCACATCTCCTTGTGGGGGGTTGCCACGGGTTAAATGTTACAAATGCACCTGTGCTTATAAGATGATATTGTCTCTTCCTTATATTAGAACATCCATCATTACTGAGTTCACACTTCTCTTTGCTGCTCACATTGGAAATCTAGATGGATTTGAGGGAATGCAGTTCACGCTTTCCTGTTTTGGAATAATTTTTAAATCAGCTTTCCCCCTGAGTGTTGGCCTCTTTGTTTTAACATCAAAGGGGGTTGACTGACACTCAAGAGTCAACTGTAGCGTAGCTCAGAAGATATGTCACAGTTGAGCATTCACCCTACTTTAAAACCTAAAAGAAGTAGAATAAATACTGTCCAGATAAAATATCAATTGAATGTGAAAAAACAGTTGAGAATGCAACCCAAGTAATGTTGCATGAGGAAGGTTAACAAAGGTCAGAATTTATTGTGATTTGTTCCTAGGAGAATGATTTCATAGGTAAGCTCAGACTGGTCTAACACACTTTAGTGTCTTTCTCAGGGTTTCCTCCCCCTCTTTAAAATAAAAACCAAAAATCTCCTACTTTCCAGCTGGAAAATCCTAGAAAGACACTGGAAGCCATAAAGCTGAAAAGACTGACTAATGATGCTTAGGTATTCAGGGAATCATCTACCTGAGTTTTCCCAAACAATTAAATCTGGCTCTAGCCTTGGCTTCTTGAATATACCCTGGCTGTCAATGATAAATGAATAATTTATTTAGTTTACTGAGTCATTTTTAATGGTAGTTGGGGGAGGAGAGAAAGAAGAGTTACTGGAGAGTTCTTTTGGTTTTCATTGCTATTTTTAGGTTGTAATACTGGGAGAAGGAGTTAGGCCATGTCTACACCGGCGAGCTTACAGCAGCACAGCTGTACCAATGCAGCTGTGTTGCTGTAAAAGCGCTCAGGTAGTCACTCTATGCCAATGGGAGAGAGCTTGCCCGGTAATAAAACCACCTCCCCAGGCAGCAGTAGAAGCTCTCCTGCCGACATAGTGCTGTGCACACTAACACTTATGTCGGTGAAACTTATGTCACTCAGGGAGGTGCTTTTTTCAACCCTCCAAGCGACATAAATTTTGCCAACATAAGTGGTAATGTAGATATGGTCTTAGTCTCTAAAGTGAAATGCTGCAAATAAGATCACTAATCTACAACAAATTGTCTTTTTTACTGTTGTGGGACTATTATACCACTTAGTCACTGATGCCTGTAAACTCAACAAGCAACTTTCAGGTTATGACCCAATATAATGTCCGTGTTGTTCATTAAGAAAAGCTCTCAAGACTGAAGTATTTTTGTTTATAACTCCATAGAAACACCTTTTTAGAAAGAGATCATTCAAATTTGCCTTTTATTACTTGTAGCTGTTGCATCCCATACATACAATAGCGAAACTGCTCTTTGTTGTACAACCTAGGTATTTCTAGCCCAGCTAGCTCTCAAGGGTAATAGTAGGACACACATTTTAGGTGATCATGAGGAAGGAGGAGGTTTTCTTGCTTCCTGTAAGCTCGTTCCTTGGGCCCAAATCTCCACTTCACTCCATCAGTTTCACACTGAGATAATTCCACTGAAGTCAACGGGATAATACTGGCATAAAACTAGTGTAACAGAATGCAAGTTTGGCTCCTTATCTCTGCAAAGAGTGCAGTGCTATGCTGTTTCATTTTCAGCCACTTTGCTGCTTCTGTGTGTGTGAGATTAGATACAGGACTAGCAGAGCTTCTGAAAAACAACAGAGCAACACATTTCCAGTTCTCACACAGTGCACTGGTGGCAGGAGATGGGGAGAACAAAAAAAACCCATACCCCTTCCAAAGTGCTGTGGGACTGTTACAGTTGCCCAGGTACCGCTTACATATGTATGCATGGTTTGCATCTACACAGCAGCTGGCAATGAGCCTGCTAGCCCTGATGGACTCATGCTAGTGGGACTCATGCTAACCTGTTAAAAACAACACTATAGACGTCATGGATTGGGCTGCAGCTCAGGATCTCAAGCCCACGTGGTCTGGTGAGCTGGAGAACACAAGCTGTATCTTGAGCAGCAATCTCCACCCTGCTAATTGTCGTGCCCTGACTCGAGTCCCGTTAGCGTGAATGTGTGTGGGGGCTGGAAAGTTCATGCCCAGCTACAGTGCAGACATACCTTTATAGGATCTGTCTGCATGCATGTAAATGCAGAATTTAGCCCTCTGGGGAATGGATTGTTCAGGCTGTACAGAACTATTCCATTTTAAATGATTTATCACAATGAATTCAACTATCCTAATTGAATTGATTAAAGAACGGTTATTTCAGCTAGGATATTTTTATCATTCCTTTTACAGATCACAATACAGTATGGAATAATTTCTCTGACTTCTCCAGTTACCTTGTTCGAGTGAGCAGGATCTTGATCATATATTAGACAGAACAGTACAGTGCATCTGTTTTGCCGCTGTCTCCCTCTAGCCCAGTGGTTCTCAAAGCCAGTCCGCCGCTTGTTCAGGGAACGAAGCCCCTGCCAGGCCAGGCCGGTTTGTTTACCTCCCATGACCACAGGTTCAGCTGATCATGGCTCCCACTGGCCGCGGTTCACCGCTCCAGGCCAATGGGGGCTGCGAGAAGGGCAACCAGCACATCCTTCAGCCTGTACTGCTTCCCACAGCCCCCATTGGCCTGGAGCGGCGAACCTCTGTCATAAAACAGTTTCATAGTCCCTCATTCGCATAATCAGGGTAACACTTTATTCCTCCTGCCCCAATAACAGAAAAATTGGGGATCCCACAGCTGTCAAGGTGACCATTTGGGGCTGCTGTGGGCTCATGCTAGGCAGGGTGGGTGTGCCTATGCAAACAAGATCAGCCCCTGAAGTTCTTTCCCACACTTGCCATAATTCACCACCAGATGTCAGGGTAGAGCTCATCCTGACTCTGTTTACATAAGCGCTAACTATAGAATTTTTAGTTGACTAAATAAAGCACTTTCTCTATTTATTTATTTTTTAATAAATTATTGCATTCCAATTCTTTTGGGGCTGTACTTAGATGAAAAATTCTTCAATTCTTTTAGTGCTGAGCATCAAATGGATAAAAATCCGGCTTTAACATTTTCTTTGTTTGCACAAGATTTTGGGATGGTTTATGGCTGGTCCCTGCTAAGTTATGCAACAGTGAGACCTGTTGCCAAGACTGAAAAAGGATGCAAGTACCCACAGAAGCACATGATGACTCCCAGAAAGGCAGACCCTCCACTTATGAGGCCAGAGACCCTTCCCACCGTCACTACTCCATAAAGGGCAGGGAAAAGGCAGGGTCAGACTCCATCACCACCCAGCCTTTGTAGCCTGTTATAGTTCCGTTAAAAAATTGTCTCATATTATATGGGGAGCTGGTTACACCACCTACACTTAAGGTTTAATGTATATGGATCTCAAATCCTGTAAAGGCTTTTATTATAGTTTCTATGAACATTTTTCAGTCATTGCAACTGTTTACTGATTTGATTTTTATTGCATATATTATGCCAAGAAACAAAAATCTGATCCAAAGCATTACATGTTAAAAAAAATAAAAACAGAGCAAAAAAACCAGCTCAACTTTATGAAGACAGGATATTTACGAAGATAATATTTTGCTCTGAAGTACCGAAGATTTTCATTCATAACTAGGGCCCTACCAAATTCACAGTCCATTTTGGTCAATTTCACAGTCGTAGGATTTTAAAAATAGTAAATTTCATTATTTCACTTATTTAAATCTGAAATTTCACAGTGTTGTAATTGTAGGGATCCTGACTCAAAAAGGAGTTGTGAGGGAGTCGCAAGGTTATTGTAGGGGGGTGTTGCAGTACTGCTACCCTTACTTCTGCGCTGCTGCTGCTGGCGGCAGTGCTGCCTTCAGAGCTGGGCAGCTGGAGGGTGGCAGCTGCTGGCCAGGAGCCCAGCTCTGAAGACAGAGTTGCCAGCAGCAGCAGCGCAGAAGTAAGGATGGCATGGTATAGTATTGCCCCCCTTACTTCTGCACTGCTGCCTATAAAGCTGGGCCCTCAGTAAGCAGCCGCCACTCTCCAACCACCCAGCTCTGAAGGCAGCAGCACAGAAGTAAGGAGGACATGGTATGGAACTGCTACCCTTACTTCTGTGCTGCTGCTGACGGCGTGCTGCCTTCGTAGCTGGGCACCTGGTCAGCAGCCACCATTCTCCAGTCGCCCAGCTCTGAAGGCAGCATCAGTAGCAGCAGCAGCGTAGAAATAAGGGTGGCATGGTATGGTATTGTCACTCTTACTTCTGCAGTGCTGCTGGCAGTGGTGTTGCCTTCAAAGCTGGGTGCACGACCAGCAGTTGCCACTGCTCTCTAGCTGTCCAGTTCTGAAGGCAGCGTAGAAGTTAGGGTGACAATAAAGTGACCCCCCTGCAACTCCCTTTTGGGGCAGGATCCCCCAAATTGAGAAACAGTGGTCTCCCCCTGAAATCTGTATAGTATAGGGTAAAAGCACACAAAAGATCACATTTCATGGAGGGAGACCAGATTTCAGGGTCTGTTACATGTTTTTCATGGCTATGAATTTGGTAGGGCCTATTCATAAATCTTACTAAGCTTTTCTAAAGAAGGTATCAACCTTAATTTAGCTTTAGCAGAGCTGTTGCTCTGCTGTAACTTGTGGAGGAGGCAAGTTACTCCTTATCCTTATATAGTTTGACCATTTCAATGCCTTTTCAAATACAGGACTGCCAAGTGTCACATAACCATAAAGGCTAGAAAATGTCATTAAAAAAAGTAAGTTGAGATTCTCACATATCATACCATTTTTGCCAGTAGCAAAAATCCCCAACTGCTTGAAATGGGATATTAGATGGGAAAGTAGTAGCTCAGAGTCCTCCCCAGGTATCTTCCTGGCAGGTCTTGCCCACATGCTCAGGTTCTAACTGATCACCATATTTGGGATCAGGAAGGAATTTTCCCCTGGGGCAGATTGGCAGAGATCCTGGGGGGTTTTAGCCTTCCTTGGCAGCATTGGGCACAGGTCACTTGCAAGCTTAAACTAGTGTAAATGGTGAATTCTCTGTAACTTGAAGTCTTTAAACCATGACTTGAGGACTTCAGTAACTCAGCTTGTCTTGAAAAGAGTCTTTTGAATAGTGAGTAATATTTTGAATTGCAATGTCTAGCAAACTGCTACCTTTTACTGCAGCCAGACCAAATGAGTGACTTTGCTTCAGCTGGTGGGTTTAAGTGAAACATAGGCCTCCTTAGAGGACTGATTTAAATGACATCATTAGCACTTGGTGTCCTGGAGCAGCTACAGTCTGAATTTCATCACCGTACTCGACCATAGTAAACTGTGCTCCTGACCATTTTAAGCTGTGCTTTACTTTTGCTATCTAATATCCATTTTCCGGGGACAATATTTGCAATGTTACACAAGCACGCATATATTTCGTCAGATCTCAAGATGTAACCAAGTGTTGTCACCAAGCTCACACCACCAGGACAAGGACGGACCTAAGGATTTTTTGGAGGGTTAGACTTTTGGGGGGGATAAGCTTAACTGATTCAGTTTTGAGAGCTAGCCAACAGAAGAGGAAAAAATAAAAATGAAATTTCAGTACAAATAAAAATTAGATTTCCTGATTTCCCCACTGAAATTTCAACAAATGTTTTCCACCCTCTCTACTTGTTCTGCATATATAATGGAAGGGTGAGATGTTTAGGCTGCCTCCAGAAGACGCGAAACCCAGGTTCATGGTCCAATCCAGTGATTGGTTTTATATGGATTTATATTTTAAAGGCTTATTCATGAGGATAAAGGAGGCTGTGCATGACTCAGAAGCATTTTCTGTTCAATACACTGTAGAACCTGTACACAATGTAAATAAAAGTGAACTAGGACCAAAAAAAAAAAATCCTGAGTCTGTGTTTGCTCATTACCTAGTTTGTACTACATGGTTTGTACCTTTGCTGCTTGCCTTTCTGAATGAAAGCCACTGTAGCATCACTGAACCTGAGAATTGCTTCCCTGTAAAACACTGTGTTGAGAATTCACTCTTACCGTACATAGTATGCACATTATATTCTCTTATACTGCCCCAGGCAAATTCTTTAATAATACTTTCACCTGAAATTCCCTATGAATTTTTCTCTTCTGAACCAACTGCCTTATATCTGTTGTTTACACTAAACAGAGTGATAACTGATTTAGATACTAAAAAGGTCATTGTGGACAAATCAGCATTTAAGAATGCATTTGTTGCTGCATGCAAGTCAAGCATAAAAATTTGTGTGAACCTAACAATTTTGCTGTCTTTTTATCTTCATGTACAGCAAGCATTAGTAAATATGCCTAAAACATCTATGCAGAGACATAACAGCAGTGTTTTATGGAGAAGTCAGATGGCTGGCAATTTCATTCCTAATACAAAACCTTTCTGATTCCTACTAGTCACATGGAAGTAGAGAGACTTATTATGTAAAGTATGGGTCAGACTCATCAGCTAAAATATGTAATTAATTCAAGGGTATAACATCTGCATAATAGCTACTTCATATTTTCAGACCCACTTAACAGGATTCAAACCATCATAATAGGCTTTAAATTATGTTTATTTAACTTTCTGTATGTGAGAGTGCAACCAGAATACATACTGCTAAAAATATTTATTCATTTCTGCCCATTTAAGTGGGATGTTCTTAAAAACATAAAGGACCAGCTCCTCTGCTGGTATAAATATACAGAGCTCCACTGACTTGATTTGGCCCCAGGAGGTCAAACTTACCAGTACAAGCTTTAAAATGCTGTGTTGTTTCCTGTTTAACTCATTGGCTGAAATTAGGAATGCCACAATGTTGCTGATCCTCCTCTATTTTTCTCCTTCCATTATATCGTCACCCAGATGCAGTCTGGTTGGCTCCATTCCTGTGGTATAATTCATACATGTTAGGGCCTAATCAGCAGTGAATTTAAGTTCAAGCTGCACCTCCAAGAAAACCTTCTTTTCCCTTTATGTAACCTCTTTCTCATGCCCTGCCTGTGCTTCAGCTCACTAAAATTCTCCTCCAGCCTGAATTTTAGCATGTTAGCTCCTATGTTTAGTACGTTAGCAAGGCTAACAACTCCCATTTCCTTCCTGCCACATACACACACAGGCATTAACACGGAGGTACATTAGTTTCTACTTGCTCATGGTATGAGGTCCTATGATAATCCCAAGATATGTCTTTCCCTGGATAGTGCTATATACTATATCTAGGCCCATAAGCAAGTCTCTGTTTTTCAAATCCTCTGACCAAAAAACAAATAAAAATGTGTATTTCTGTGGGTTGTTGTTCTTTTTTATTAACAAAGTCACCAACTGCTGATTAATAAACTAGATTTGACACATTTTCTTGTTCAGTTGCCAGTTTAGTCCTCTCATTTGATCATCCTAGATTAACCTGTTATTGCATCATGTTTCCATTCTGAATTCTTTTCTTTTTAAGATTGCTTTCTCTACAGACGTTAGTTACTACTACATGGAATGCGTATTATTGTTGCAATAGGATTCCTTCCTATACAGCATTAACAGAATGCAATAGTATAGGTCTTTAAAAAACTCAACACTTAGCCTATCAGAAAGTATAGATTACAAATTTTTATTTTGCCCAACATACAGTACCTAGCAGGCAGAATGAAAGGAATCTACAGGAGGGAGAGTTTGCAACTGAGATTGAGTGCCTCACCTGACTCAGTTTTCTTCTTTAGTATTTCCCATTGAAGATACATAGCAATCACTTCAACAGTCTGTCTTCATGTAAGGCATGAAAATCCGTCCCTTCCTGAGATCATCTGCTCTGCTTGAAACAGTACTGCAAGGTACTTCCAGGTGGGGCTAACATTCAGACCAGTAAAACAGCTATAATATTATTTACCATTGGGAGTGCCTGGTGCTTAATTTGTAATGAAAGAGGTGTCGTTGCTGAAGCAGTTAGGTGCTGGGGCTCAAGCAATTTTTTTTACACTCATAACTGATGAAGCAAGCCCAGAGGTGCCAGGGCTATGAACTACCAAACCTAAAGGTGCCGGGGCTCACCCTACCAAGCTCTGGCACAAATTAAGCACTGGGAGTGCTCAAAATGTAGTTAGCACTTTCCATACAGAAAAGAAGAAACAGTCTCTGCCTTGAGATGCTCACAGTTTATGTGGGCTTGTTTGCAGAGAGTCAGTGATCGGCATTTGAAGATGCTTTTCCTGAAGCTATAAAAATGTGGCATTAAAATGTCTATATACTTTTTAATAGAATTGTGTTTTCTTTTAAGGATGCAAACATCCTTTCTGCTGTGAAATTGCCCTGTGCTAGTCCTCAGTGGAATGATTCCAAAATATAATTAGTTATAATCCAGGCATCAGTTCTCGTCATTTGATGAAGTCACAAAGTTGTTAAAATTTAAATTTGGAGAAGAAGAGTTGGGACATTTCAAATAAGTGAGGAAAGTGAATCACTCAGTCATTTACTCTGAAGCCTTCCTTCCTTATCCTGCTTCCTTGTCCATCCCTGCTTGCAGTGCAGTACAGATTAAGGGACATATTATTAAGAAGGGACATTTGTATTGTCCTATGGTGGAGTGCACTTGAGGCCAGCAGGTTTAGGAGCAGACCATGGTTCAACAGTCTCTCGGGGTATGTCTGCACTGCAATGTAAGCCCAGGGTTAGCAGAATTTGAGCTAGCAGACCCTGCGTTTGTTAACCCTGGGTTTTATGATCTACACACACTTGTAACCCCAATTTAGGAATTATTGAACCCCAGTGTGACACTATTCCCCATATTCTTCATAGAAATATTGTTCTAATATGATTATAGCTTATCTAAGAAATATTTTCTGCAAGATGTGAGATATCATTGGAAAGGTTATGATTTACTGAATATGATTATCCTATTTATATGCATGTATCATCTCTGTATCTGAAGTTAGAAATATTGACTATGCATCTGTATTACAAATTGTGTTTACACATGGGGAACGCCCACTAGACAGAATGCAAGCAGGCTAGAAGGCTAGCTGGGAACAAGTCAATGGACCATGAGGCAGAAGAATAGGTCTTAGAAGCTGCTAATCTCCCACTTTCCTGCGAAGTCTTCCTGTGGATGCTGAAAATAGACTTTGAGTTATGGCTGCAGGGTCATGTGATCAAGTCACCTGGTACTGGAATCTATCCTGGAATACCAGTGTTTTTCCACTGCCTGACATGGGAACTAAGTCTGGAAACAAAGGGTTCCCACCATATGCAAAAGCTATTTAAAGCAGGGGAGTGACCTCAACATAGTTGGTTCTTCACAATCTCCCTGCCCAAGATGACTGCTGTAAACACCTAAGACTGGGGAAGAAAGGACTGAACCCAAGCTGGAGGGTGTCTGGCCTATGAAAGAAATACCTGGAGTTTTAAGCTGCAAGCAAGAGCAGCTTGCCTTCAAGATCCTCTGCAATCTGCCTAAAACAACATTTAAGGTGAGCATTTCTAGTTATAACCAGTTTCTTTAGTAGATGAAGCTTAGCTTGCGTGTTTGTTTCATTTGCTAGATAATCTGCTTTGATCTGTTTGCTATCCCTTATAATTACTTAAAATCCACCTTTTGTAGTTAATAAACTTGTTTTGTTTTCTCTAAAACCAGTTTGTGAAATTCATAACTGGGGTGGGGGGCAAAAAGCAGTGCATATCTCCCTCCACATTGAGGGAGGGAGTGAATTTCAATGAGCGTACGCTGTATAATTCTCTGTGCAGTATAAGATGATAAAATTTTGGATTTATCCTCGGGGGGGGTGTGCACCTGAGTGTCTGGGCAGTTCCACAGCTGAAGCCTTTCCATGCAGGGACTAGTCAGAAAGCCTGCATGCATGTTACAACAGCTTTGTCCCTACCTGTATGTGTGCTGGTGAAAGTATGATACTGGGAGCAGGTCTGCAGCTTGTCACAGTAGTACAGTTAAAGGAAGCCCAAGCTGTTGGGTTAGGCAGGCTCAGTGATACCCCAGTTACAAGTGGCACCCCAGGGGGAACCCGTCACACCTGGGTCCCAACCTGAGGCTCCAGCATCTACACTGTATTATGTGGACCCAACTCCAACCACCCATAACCCAAATTTCCTATTGCTCCCCCCAGATGTGGCCACTCTACCCCTTTGTTCATTGTGCAGTATATGAAAATTTGACTGTCCACCAAACTTGACTGTCCAGAGGACAAAAGAAAGTCAGCCTGTGGGATACTTTTAGAGGACTCCTAGACCATGAGTCCAGTGGGCCTGCATATACACTGCAAAGCAATAGGACTTGAACCTTAGGTCCCAGCTTGACTCAGACTCGGACCCTCCCCCATGGGGTCCTGAGATCCAGGGACTAAGCTCTGGTTTAGTGCAATTTGTATGTACATAGAAAGAGGGTTAGGCTTGAGCCTGAGTTTGAACTCTGCACTTACACTGCAGTGCAGACAAAGCCTCAGTCTTTGGATGGCTCTGCCAAGCTGTCTGAAGGCCCAGCAGTCAAGTTGAAGTCCACTATACCTTGGTGTTCCCAGGTCCCCCACTCAGGCAGAGAAGGGTGAAAAATGGTAGGGTGACCCAGGGCCCAAGGAGAAAGGGGTGAGGAGAATATCAGTCCTCTCTAGCTGTACAACAGACCACACTCCCCTGGGCCACTTCCTACCTCCCCTGATCTCTCCTCAGCTTGGAGCATGGACATGGCACTCATTTTCCCTCTCAGCAAAAGATTGATCCCACACTCTCAGTAGTTCAGACAGCCAGTTTGGTCTTCCCAGCTCACTTTCCAGCAGCCACTTGCTCCTCCTTGCCAGGCAGAAGGGGGTCAGGCCCTTGGGCTCCTGGTTGGATCTCACCAAAGTCCAAAGTCCAAGGTCCCTCTAGCCCGCAAGCTGCAGCCACTCTCACCTTCACTCTCTCCCTGCTTGCCTGTCAGCGTCTCCATTTTAGGAAGGCTCTCCATTTGTAGTATGCCCTGTGTGACATACCAGGATTCAGTCCAAACCAGTGGTGGACTGTGTCACCCCTGCCCTACAACTTTGAGTGCCTTACAATTCCTTGATGAAGTAGCTTACACCTAGAGTGGTCATAAACAGCCTTCCAGCATGTACGCCACACCCTGTGTGTAAATGCAGCATGCCAGCCACACTTGGGTTGCACTCTGGATCTCATGAGCCTTGGTTATACTGCAGGGTAACCCCAATATACCACCAGTCTCAAATTGCCCCCCTCCCCCCCACAAAATGTACTCCGGTACTCTGCAACACTCTCCTGCACAATACAAATATCTTAAACCCATTCTTCCTTAAAGGGAATAATATGTCTCCTTATCTCAAACAGTTATTCAGACACTTCAGCTTAAACACACTGGATTAGATAAAACAGTAATGTAAATTTATTAACTACAAAGAGATAGATTCTAAGTGAGTATAAGTAATGAAGCATAAAGTTCAGAAATGGTTACAAGAAAAATAAAGATAAGACCTTTACTAAAGCCTAACTTAAACTATGTTAGATTAAAGCAAAGTTTCTTACCACATGCTCCAGCAGATTACTAACCAAACTCTCAGGTCAGGGTCCCACCCCTAGCGTCCAATGAATGCTTCCTTTGTCTCTTTAGGTTCAGTGAATGTGATAGATATGGAGAGAGAAGAGGTGCCTTGGGGTGTTTGACCCTCCTTTTTATAGTTTCAGTCCCCCTCTTGAAAAAGATTTCCAGCTGGGCACTAGGCGACAGAGTGTCTACGTGGAAGGATGTTCCCTGCTGGCTTTTTCTCACCTTTCTGAGCTTTCTTCGTTTCCCTCCCTGATTGATGACTCTGTTTACTGCATAAATGCAAATTAAGGCAAGCATATATTCCTTTGTTTAGGTCAGACCTGTTTGTCAACTTCTGTTTGGGCAGGGCTGTGCGGTTGGGAAAATGAGTTAATAACACCATATAGGGGGATCTTATACAATGTTGCCACACATATTTTATCAGGAAAATAGTGACCAGCAAATTGTAAGTTTTAAGATGATACCTGTGAAGGCATACTTTGTAAAAAGATTGTTACAATAGTGTGTGAATACAGGGATGCATTCTGTCATACTCTGCAGCTGCTGAGAGGTGGAGCCTTCTTGACCCAGTACTACTCCATTATTCCTTCAATCTTAATGAGGGGTTTGTAAACCATACCACATCCTCACTAAAAGTAATAGAAAATTGTACTTAATAATTGATGGTAGCATATGACCCTTTAATTATTGAAACCTGATCTTGTTAAGTGCTTAATTCCCATTGACTCCAAGAGGCACTGAAAGTGTTCCATGCTTTACAAGACTCACTCAGTACCTGGCAGGGTCAGACCCTTCAACCAAAACCATGTTAAATATTTTTAGACCATTACTTTTGGTCACTGCAATTCAGTCCAATAAATCACTCACTTCACTTTCCCAGAAGTGGCAATAGTATGCTACAATTTAGGCAGAAATCTGCTCGCTTTGTTTTTCTCCTACAAAATAGATAATGCTGACATTGTTCTTTACTGTGTAGTCTTTATAACACAATGTATCCTAGACCAACAGTATGGTTTTTAAGAGGAATCAATTATGCATGTTGCTTGGGTGCTTTTCCTGGGAATTGCTGCAGTTACACTGCAGCTTTACCTTTTTATTTGCATCTGTATTCTGGAGTATCAAGCCATGTTATGAGGTTCATTAAATAGTTAAGGCTATTTTCCACTAAACTTGTACATGGTTTCTTTGCATTTTTTGCACATGTAATACACTTGAATCTAATAAAGAAAATGATCAGTATATACTGATATCTATCTATCTATTCTACTTACACATCGTGTATTTTTCATTTTCACACACATTCAATGAGCAAGTCCTAGAAAATTACTTTCTGGTTTGAATTATATGAATTCTGTATTCTGCCATCTGAGTTTTCACAACATTAACAATTTACTTTATTTTGCAATAAACATTAATAGTGGAGACACTTAAGATGTTCCACTGGTTTGAGAACTTCTATTAGTTCCAAAGATAGGGCTGATCTAAAGCCCCCTGAAGTCAATTGAGAGGTTCATGTTGAATTCAGTGGGATTGTATCAAAACCATATATCTTTTGAAATGGAAAATGCTGTTAGAACCATCAGAATCTTTCAAAGCAGTGGAGCATTTTAAGAACATCCACTGTAGCTTTTTTCTTTTTAAGTGAACGCCACAAACTTTTTTTTATATATTCTGATATTCCTCAAATGTGCACAGTGCTCATTTCATACCTCACTATGCCAGTGAAACTATTTTATTTCAAAATAAGATCCATCTACCTTAAGCATTATCTTAATCATCATGAAAGAGGGACTTAGTTATATAAAAATAAATATTCTAACTTACTATATAATGTGTAAAACTGTAACTTTAAGTGCTCGTCTGAAGGAAAGGATAATGCTGTAAAGTATGGTAATACATGAAAATAATCATAATGGAAGCCTAATGGAAATATCTCAGTACAGGTTGCTTACTATAATTGGCAGGGTAACTTGTGGGGCTGCAGAAGGCTCTGATCTCTCTGTCTTTTTTTCCTCCTTTTCCCTTGTTGCTGTAAAAAGACTACACTGAATATGTAGGAGGAAATATAAGGGTGGGGAAGAAGAAATGAACGGTGAAGAAATTATTTTAAAGTCACCTTTCTAACCCTGGTATTTATTAGGCACTGAATGGTTCCCTTTCTTTAACTGTAAGTCTAGTAATCATTAGGAGACAACATGAGAATTTCTCAGCCTATTTTCAGGGCACGGGTAAACTCAGAATGATGCTGAGAGGCCAATGTCGGAGAAAAACTCAGTTCTCGCTTTTAGTTTGGGTGCAGCAAAATCAAATACTTTATTATTTCTCAAGCAATTGTAATTGAGGGAGGGAGTGCCCTAGGACACAGGGTTGCCCCAGTCCCAGACAGGTCTCTCAATAGGTAAACAATTACAGCAAGCATTTATACCTTTGTTACAGACAATAGCAAGCAATATTACAGACAATGATGAGCAACAGATGCATTTTGTTTATGCATAGGCCATCCTGCTATCTTATTTTTCTCTGCTTCTGGGCACCAGCCTACGTATTTGATTATCAGTGCAAGGTCGTGATAACTTCTCACACCGTTCTTTTCTGCTTGCCTAACACAATTCTCACTTCTACAAGTCTCATGTCATTAGGGTTACAGCTGGCCTAACTCTTGTTAACAAACTGACATGCATTAAGATGCCCTACAAATCCTTGTCAATTCTTTCCCTTCTTCCACACCAACAAGAGTGGGAAATAGGTACAGGTTATGAAGGACACTCTTATATGCTTCTGTCTCTAGCAATGAACTTGACTGAATAGTGACAATAGCTTCACCAGAGACATGAAAACAAAATTCACTGCGCAATTTCAGTGTCATTCAATGAGATTTGCCAGAGGGCAAAGATACATAGGAAATAAAGTAGAAGAATGTTTTTAGATTCTTGTGTATATCTGCCAGTGATATAAATTCCACAAACAGGATTTCATACTGATATCATTTGGTCATAAAAAACAAAATAATTATGACCTTATTCTATGCTGTACTGATGCCTGTATATATCCATGTACTACAAATGCATGTAATGTGATTAGCAGTTCCTTTCAACATTGCTTCAGTCCAGGCAACAACTTAAAAAGACCATATGGGGTGACATTAGACAGCACAGGTTATGTTTAGCTTGTCTAGGAAATAGAGAGCTAGAGAAAACTATAGGGCCTTGTCTGGGTCCAATAGTCTGAATAAAGAATCTCCTTTATGCTCTCCGTTAGAAGGGATGCTAACCAGCACCATATTGTGTGTGTGTGTGTGTGTGTGTGTATATACACCTGTCTGTACGAAGAATCTGCAGGATCCAGGCCTATCTGCCAAAATTGTGCATGTATTTCACTTCACACAATATAATATGCCGTATTAAAATCTTAACAATTGTTAGAACCCCCACCCACAGAGTACTTCCAAAAAGAAAATATGTAAGCTAAAAAAAGGAGGGAAGGCCATGCTTTGTTGTTGGCAACTGTTCAAATTTTGAAATATATGAAATGCTAATGCAGTAGGCATAAAGGGATCATTAGCTATTCTGCAGCACTAAGTTAAAGCCAATAACATTTATGTTATTGTGTAAGAGTTTTAATTTACTGTTTAAAGCTCCTGTCCTCAACATCAAACAAATCCATTTACGAGCAAGTAAATTTTATCAATGAAGGTGTAAAATCCATCTTCATCCACTTAGAGACTATAGTAGGTATTATCAGTAATGCTCAGATATAATGCACTCTACATTATAATATATTTCTCCGAAATATACCTCAGCTTTTGCAAGCAACATGCAAAAAGTTAATGTGAAATTCACACTTGAACGTTATAGAATCATTAGATGTATGTGAGTGATACAGAAGTTAAAATGCACTATTGGTATGATGCTCTGGATGTTAGTATACTACAATATAAATACTGTAGTACATTCAGAGGAATGTGTCAGTTAACCAGGATATGCAATAAGCTAGTAAAACTGTCCACACCCCTGCAAACCAGTAGTAATTGATATTTTAATTTGAGAAGATCTGAAGATAAAAGGCAGCCCAATAGTGATGGCCAGACCTGCTGAAACTCTCTAAATACCAATATTCACCACATGTATAGAATGAAAATAGCCAGAAGAATTTCACTCAAATATTTTAGTAACACAGGAATGTCCAATTTTGCTTACTGTCAACTATGGCATGTGTTTATTAAACAGGTCTTGTGCATGTAGCATACCAGAGCAAGCAATCAGTCCATTTACTGTCAAATTCCTAAGAAACTGGAGGCTGCTCTTGGCAGTACTACCTAGGTTAATAACGACCCAGCTGCATATACATTTCCCTGATTTGTATATGAATTTGTGTTAAATGTGCATGCAAGCAGGCGTATATAAATATATATTTTAAATACACAAGTGGGCCTCAGTCTCATACTTTTAAAACCTCATACTTTCATTGTTTATAAGAAATAATTTAAATCTACATCTCATCAATATCTCCATTAGTATCCTGATGAAAGATCTGTGAATGACAGATTTTTCATTTTACTGTTAATTCTGAAAAATCCAAAAAAGTTTCATTTCAGATCAAACCAAAAAGGAAAAATTTCCAGTGTTTTGGCAAATTGAAAAGTACAAAAAAAATGTGTTTTTTGGCATTGAATGAAACATTTTGATTTGACAAAAATCAAAAGGTTCCATTTCAATTTTGACCATTTTAAAACTTCTCATTTTTTAAAAATAAAATGAAGGGGAAATTTTGAACCAAAAAAAAACTAAACATTTTGTTTTTGAAAAAGTTAAAACAAAATGGTTGTTTTTTAAAAACGGAAAAAAATTGGCTAAAATGATATGAATTTTCCAAATGTTTCATTGTCACTGAATGAAAAAAACTTTCCTACCAAAGATTTCACCCAACTTTAATCCTGGTACATTGTATTTTTAGAGTGAATTTCCGTTGCAAATATGAAGGAAAGAACTCAATTTATTTTCTGTGCATAAAAAGAGCATGTACAATGTTTTTGCATCAGTAATATAAATACCTGTTTTTTATTAATTCAGCCCTTAGGATATTTTTGCTAAAGAGGTAAATATGGACTTTTATTTCAGCTTTTTATTCCTATGTGGGCGACATTTTCTATAGTGCCATTGCCACCTGTATTAATAGCAACACTGCTGCTGTTGTAATTTGTAACTGCTGTGACTCTGCATGCTGAAAGTACATTTGGAGAGTTCTTGTTCATGTGTAAAAAAGATAAGTGCAATAACCTGGCACTTGGTGAATAAATTCAGCTTCCTCAATGCTAGGGCATAGCTCCCATAATTGGCCATAACAAAGACCATTTCATAAAATCTGGCTCTCTACATGAAGCATCTTATAATTGGTAGCAAATTGGTGGCGGGGTGGCAGGGATACAGCAAGTGTGTTATAAGCTGTTATACTTTACCTGCTAATATCTACTAACCTTTTTATTATGAGGCTTTTAGCCTGGAATTACAGCTCTTTTACAGCATTACTTTTTTCTGAAGAAATTAAAGAGAAACATACCCTATAAAATATGACTCAAAATAAAATCATGCTTGTAGTACCTAAGGTAATACAGAATCACTGACAAAGTCATGTCCAAACTGCTTCTCCAAGAAGGCGCTAAATTCCTGTTTAGGAAATATTGGACATTTTTATTTTGTATTCTGGGTGTCCTTTGTCCTATCTGAATTCTTTCCCCACAGCCTTTACTTTTATAAAAATACTTATTAGGAAAATAATTCCGGTATACTTTCCCAAGGGAAAAACCCTTATTCCTAGATGCAGGCCGAGTATGGGATGCTCCAGGAGGGTCAAGGTAGGGAACGAAACTTGTTCCCTATGCATGTAGACTAATAGCAGAGCTACTCTATAGCTGATTCTGCAGCCAGAGAGGCTGCAGTAACCTTTCCATGTGCTGCACTCTATTTACATAAGGGAAAAGGATATCCTGAAACTCCCATTTACCCACAGCTCCAAAGTCTTTGGGAGTGGCAGGCTGGTCCCTTACTAAAATATCTTCCAGGGTGGCTGTCGATTCCTACTCCACCCAATACCAGTTGGTTTGGTTTTTTCCCCTTGAGCAACTCTAGCTGCAGCTCTCTCTGGGTATGTCTACACTACGGGATTATTCCGATTTTACATAAAACTGGTTTTGTAAAACAGATTGTATGCAGTTGAGTCTTTGCTCCTCTAGTCATTTCTCTGTTACACACAAGGATTATTCAACCCAAAGGGTGGGGAGGGGAGTCTGACTCTTTTCAACATAAAAAAGCACAGATTTTTTTCTCTTAAGACTGAAAGTCAGTCAGAAAGCATCTGCATACAGTAAGCAATATATTCATTAAATTGCATTGTATAATCTGCTAATAACACTAGTATCTCCATGGGGAGATAGTTACATTATGAAAACTTTAGTGTTTGCACTCCTTTAAAGGAAACTATTGGGGATACAGTAACAGTCTTGCTTTTCATGGCGCACATAAAAACACTGTAATACACTCAATTGTCTGCAATTATTTGTGTGGATGTATGTATCAATTTGAAATATTGAAATCTGAATTTAGAAATAACGTATTTATTCTCAAATACCCCCTTCAGCAAAATTTACAGAAGAAGATAGACTAGGCTGGATATAATTTACAACATCAGTTATTTAGGAAAACCAAGCTAATACATGTTTGTTGTTCAGGAACACACAAGACAATATTTCATGAGTTTCTGCACCAGACACCGAAGGCATTGAATAAATATAAATATTTCTAGTTGTCCTGACATCAAGCACTTACATTACTGAAGTGATGAAGAGCTGGAATGCTTTTGCTTGAATTTCTCCTTCAAGCTTTTGACATCCATACTTACCTAAACAAAACCTGTATCCTTTGTATGCTTCAAGAGATTTTGCTGATCAAGTGCCAAGAATGCTTTAGGCCCATAAATATGTAAACGTTTGTGTTCTTTGGTGGAGTCTTTTCAGTTTTGATGCATCACTGTAAAAAGACATAGCCAAGGATTCCATATATACGTGACTTTGTTCCCTAGCCAGAAAAGATCTACCATAAAGGAGATGATTTTACATGAGAAAACCCTCAGCTGGTTGAATAATAGAGAAGCAGTATTCATAAATATATTCTTGATGTTTTTAATCAAGATGACATCTTTGCTCAGAATTGCCATCTGGACTGTGATGAATCTTCAGTTATGTACTGAAAAAGATAGGAGGGCCCAGTGCTTTAAAAAAAAAGCATGTCAGATTTTTGTGTACTAATAAAAAAAAATAAATAAAAGCATTCACACTTTCCTAAGTAAAGCACATGTTTTCATGATTCACTAATTCCTTTCAGTCTTTGCTCCTGTAGTCATTTCTCCATTACACACAAGGACTATTAAACCCAAAGGGGAAAAAAACGGGCTGACTCTTTCCAACATAAAAGAGCACAGGTTTTCTTCTCTTAAGATTGAAAGTCAGTCAGAAAACATCTGCATACAATAAGCAATATATTCATTACATTGCATTTTATAATCTTATAATAACACTAGTATCTCCATGAGGAGATAGTTACACTATGGAAACTTCAGTGCTTTTTGCTCTATTTTAAAGGAGAATATTGGGGATACAGTAACAGTCTCATGTTTAGCCAGCTTCTAATGTTAATTACTGTTTACATCGACTTACTTCTTACTCTTTTACTTTCAGATTTCATAATATTTGTTAGAAGCAAAGCAGAGCCTACGTTTATCTGTGGGCAGTCCATGGAGAATTAATCATGCTACAGTTCATTTTGGCCAAGATTTTCAGTTAGGTATATTTGGTACCTAAATAAATGACCTCATTTTCAGAGCTGTTGGACATCCACAGCTTCTTATGTTAACTGAGGAAATTCATAACTTAGGGCCAAATCCTGCAAACACACAGTCATTTCACTCCTGCAAGCAGCCCCTGGTTTGTCATTTTAAAAGTATTACAATATTGAAATTGTTTTTGACTGAAAAACTGATGACACTGTCTTGTGTCATTGGGGATTAATCAATAGAGCCTCAGTCCTGGAAACACATGTATGTAACTCTCTTGTACAAAGAATCCCATTGACAAAGCAGCTGAACTTATGCACAACAGTTTATCTTTGACGCACATCTTTTCTTTATACTTGTGTACGTGGTGCCTTAGCCAGAGGAATCATCATCAGCATTATCATCCTGCCCACACCTTCTGGTGCATAAGGCAGAAATCAATGGCATGAATCATCTCTATCATAGACTCTTTTTCCTGGGTCTTCTATATTGAGATGTAACAACGCTGCCTCAGACACTGTGCTACAGAGTGTTCTGGTCAGCTGCTCCATCACCTGCCAGGGCATCACCAAAGAAATGCTAGTTTAAGCCTATAATTAGGCATTCTGAAAAGATGTTCCAAACATGTCCGTTTCTTCTGCTGTACTACTTGTATTATTGTAGGTAGTTGCATCCAGTGTAGGACCTCTTCATTACTTTTCCCTAAGTCTATTTTACTTAGCATAAGAACTAAATTCCTCAACTCAAATATTTCTATGTGTTAAAGGTTGACTTTTTTAATGGTGATTCCTCTAGCAGGGAATTGTCCTAAGCATCCTCCTGTATAAGACCAGAGTCCTGGAAACGTAATAAGTCCATCCATTGCAAATTGAACAGCTTTTGATGCAGGTGTCTATAGATTATTCAAAGTCAAGTGACAGACTATAGTGTTTTAGGGTACGTCTACACTACGGGATAATTCTGATTTTACATAAACCAGTTTTATAAAACAGATTGTATAAAGTCGAGTGCACGCGGCCACACTAAGCACATTAATTCGGTGGTGTGCGTCCATGGTCTGAGGCTAGCGTCGATTTCTGGAGCATTGCACTGTGGGTAGCTATTCCATAGCTATCCCATAGTTCCCGCAATCTCCCCCGCCCCTTAGAATTCTGGGTTGAGAGCCCAGTGGCTGATGGGGCAAAAAGCATTGTCGTGGGTGGTTCTGGGTAAATGTCGTCAGTCATTCCTTCCTCCGGGAAAGCAACGGCAGACAATCATTTCACGCCCTTTTTCCCTGGATTGCCCTGGCAAATGCCATAGCATGGCAACTGTGGAGCCCGTTCAGCTTTTTTTTTTACAGTCACCATATGTGTACTGGATGCCGCGGACAGAGGCGATACTCCAGTGCTACACAGCAGCATTCATTTGCTTTTGCATGATAGCAAAGACGGTTACCAGTCGTTCTGTACCATCTGCTGCCAGTGTAATTTGTCAATGAGATGATGGTTATCTGTCCTTCCATGCTGTCTGCTGCTATCATGGGTGCCCCTGGCTGAGATCGGCCGGGGGCACAAAAGCAAAATGAGGAATGACTCCCCGAGTCAATCCCTCTTTTATGGTTTCTAAAAATAGAGTCAGTCCTGCCTAGAATTTGGGGCAAGTGTACTAGAGAAGCAGTGTATCAGAGAGCACAGCTGCTCTGTGTCAGATCCCACAGAACTGATGAGCTACATGCCATTCATGGGGGGTGCCCCTGCAACAACCCCACCTGTTGCTTCCTTCCTCCCCCAACCTTCCTGGGCTACCGTGGCAGTGTCCCCCCCATTTGTGTCATGAAGTTATAAAGAATGCAGGAATAAGAAACAGTGACTTGTTAGTGAGATAAAATGAGGGAGAGGCAACCTCCCAGTGCTATGACAGTCCAGGCAGGACATTAAGCAGTGCGGGGGAGAGGAGCCCAGCATGCCGCTGCTATGATAGTCCAGGCAGGACAGAATCTTTTCTTTACACAGGAAAGGGAGGGGGCTGATGGAGCTCAGCCCCCAGTGGCTATGATGAAGACGGTTACCAGCCGTTCTGTCTCATCTACTGGGAATGACCAGGAATCATTCCTATTTTTACCCAGGCACCCCTGAGGCCAGCCAGGGTATTGCAGTTATCAAGTATGTACCGTCTGCCACCAGGGAGGGGAGAGAAGCGGATACTGCTCTTCACTGCTGCAGCATCGCGTCTACCAGCAGCATTCAGTAGACATAGGGTGACATTGAAAGAAGTCAAGAAATGATTTATTTCCCCTTTCTTTCACGTGGGAGGGGGGAGTAAATTGACAATCTATTCCCTGAACCACACAGGACAATGTGTTTGAACCTACAGACATTGGGAGTTCAGCCAAGAATGCAAATATTTTTCAGAGACAGCTGGGGACTGTGGGATAGCTGGAGTGCTCAGTACCCCCTCCCTCCCTCCATGAGCATCCATTTGAGTCTCTGGCTTCCCATTACGCTTGTCATGCAGCACTGTGTAGCCTGTAGATTTTTTTTTCAAACGCTTTGGCATTTCATCTTCTGTAACGGAGCTCTGATAGAACAGATTTGTTTCCCCATACAGCGATCAGATTCAGTATCTCCTGTACGGTCCATGCTGGAGCTCTTTTTGGATTTGGGACTGCATTGCCACCCATGCTGATCAGAGCTCCATGCTGGGCAAACAGGAAATGAAAATCAAAATTTTGCGGGGCTTTTCCTGTTTACCTGGCCACTGCATCTGAGTTGAGACTGCTGTCTAGAGCGGTCACAGTGAAGCACTGTGGGATACCGCCCGGAGGCCAATACCGTCGATTTGCGGCCACACTAACCCTAATCCGATTTTAGCGCTACTCCTCTAGTCGGGGAGGAGTACAGAAACCGATTTAAAGAGCCCTTTATATTGATATAAAGGGCCTTGTAGTGTGGATGGGTACAGCGTAAAATCGGTTTAACGCTGCTAAAATCGGTTTAAATGCGTAGACCAAGCCTCAGACACTATTGGTGTAGTAACTATTAGTAAATTGACTTTCCCATGCTGTCACTAATGTGTAAGGATGTTTGGAGGTTTTTCCCCCCTAAATTTTAATTAAGAATGTGTGGTGAGAGGGAAGATGAATATGAACCAGTGAATGAAACAGGTACATTTTTTGTGATCATTGTGTTCTTTTGTTTTGGACAGTTTATCTCATGGAAATAAGCTTTCTGTGTGCTACCTCTTACTAGATATTGATGTTGATTTAGGATTGAGAGAGAAGTCAGTACAGCTAATTGACTTTTACAGGCATCCCTGAAAAAGGTGGGATTCCTAGTTGCAGAGCTTTGGCACTACTTCATTTGTGATTGCTCATCTCCCAAGAAGGGTGGTGAGGGCACAGTGTAGTACTATGGCAAACATAAACTGTGGCCATGTCACTCCTAGAATTTGATTCTTTGCCATATCATAGAATATAAGGGTTGGATGGGACCTCAGGAGATCATCTAGTCCAACCCCCTGCTCAAAGTGGGACAAATCCCCAGACAGTTTTTTTTTAACCCCAGTTCTCTAAATGGCCCCCTCAAGGATGGAACTCACAATCCTGGGTTTAGCAGGCCAATGCTCAAACCACTGAGCTGTCCCCTCCTCTTCTGCAGAGCACTGCTTAATATGAGAAAGATATGTTTCCTTTCATTTCTAATACATTAAAACTTGGCTATTAGCCCAGAAAAAGTTTAGGGCTTTTGACCATCATCTATATCTATTATGGCTCCCGGAAGAGCATATATTATGACCTTGCACCCTGCATGTAATACAAAATATTTTTGAGGAGTGGCAAAGCAGGACTGACTCACTTTGAATATATGGTAACGAGTAATAATTTTGCACCTTTCCAAACTCCAATAAAGAAAATGGATATACACCTCTACCCCGATATAACGCAACCCGATATAACATGAATTCAGATATAACTCGGTAAAACAGCACTCCGTGGAGGTGGGGCTGTGTGCTTCTGCAGATCAAAGCAAGTTCAATATAACGCGGTTTCACCTATAACTTGGTAAGATTTTTTGGCTCTCAAGGACAGCTTATATTGGGGTAGAGGTGTACCTGGAAACTCTGGTTAGGATTCTTCCGGATAAGACACTATGTTCACATGACATCCAAAGGATGTAAGTGGGTGCATAACACATAATGTTGGATCAAGAAACATACTGAAAACGTCAATTTTATATTTCATTCTAATTGTGAGCATTGTAAGCAGACTATAGAAACTCTTCTGCTTTTTCTTCTGTAAATTAGGTCATTGAACAGAAGTCCAGAATGGATCATTAAAGTTAAAGGAATATGGGACCTGATCCTCCCCTGTTAACTGGCATAGCTCCACTGACTTCAATCTACAGCTCACACCAGCTGAGTATCTGGGCAATGATCTTTTATTGATGCACTAGGTGATGTTACAGGGACAATTCCTAACAACCATACAAAGCCCACATAAACAGGGGTTGTATGTGATGTATGCAATCTTCTTCCCCACCACAGATGGTGAAGCAATGTTTGTAGCCACTGAACATCTATAGTCCTGCACTCCCCCACTGCACAGGATTTTGTCCAGTGGAAGTGTGTAGTTATATTTAATATGCCTGTGATACTTAGGGGGGCAGAGACCCTGCATGGCACTCTCCAGCTGAGATGCGATAAATGGCAGAACCTGTACTTTAGAATGATCAAGCTTTGTTTGGAGAGTTTTACTCTTTTCTCTTCAGGCTTTAAAGTGTATATCAGATTTAGGACCCCATTTTCAAGTTTAACAATCTTAGAAAAATGCAAATTGAGCTTTGTCTCCATTGCTCCAGTTAGATGGAGAATTGTATCTAAAGGAGCAGTTGTCGGTTACCAACACTCCAGGAAGATACCTTACATTTTCAAAAGAAATATTAGTACTCCACACCCCATTTCCACTGCCAGTTTGGTACAATTAATGCTGGAGAGAGGATGTGAACATGGAAGCCCTTTTCTGTTTGGACAACAATTGCTTCCTCAATAAGCCTTCATGTTGTCTCTGCCTATTAGATGACAATGATTTCAAAAGACATATAACTATCCATTAAACAATAGTGTGGGATCTATTTTCAAAAGTATTTCACTGTTAGCTAATTTCAGTAGGACATACCCTGCTCAGGCTTTATGGCTAAACATTCAAAACCTCCCAGCAGCAGATCAAAGGGCCACAGGGAGGTGGGCAGAGCAAACTTGGGCACTGCAGGGGAAGTGTAATGAAACACACCTCTCAGATTTCACTACCTGCTCATCTGCTGACAGAAAATGTTTCCTCTCCCAGAAGCCAATTTTAACATCACATCATCCATCATTTTATACCTCGCTACAAACAAATAAAGATGACAACTTAAAGAATCTATTAAATGGCACATCTTAGTCCTTAGAAATTTCCACTCCTACCTACTCTGATCCTCTCCACTCATATATCTATTCCCAGTCCATGCCCATAAAACCTTTATTATATACCAGTATCTATTCTCTTTCTTTCTGTCTGTGTATATATTATTATAGTATATACATAATATAATAATAATGTTTAACCCATATTGCATTTTTCCTGTATAGATTTCAAAGCATTTAAAAAAAGGAGGTACACACTATTAAACCACATTCTTCAGATGGTGAAAGCCAGACACACAGAGGCAAGCGACTTGGCAATCACACAGCTGATGCATGAGAGGGTTGGGAACAAGACCCAGTTCTCTTTGCCTCTCACTCTAGTACTCTACCCACTGGACTGTATTACCAGAGACCACACATTCAGGAACACAAAGTAACAGCCTAACATTGACTTCAGTAGAGTTCCACCAGCTGGGAAGTGGAATCGTAGGTTGCAGTACCGAAGGATCACTTGGTATCTATTGCAAAATGTGAGTAACAGTAAAATTCATAGTCTGTGCCCTAAGGACTGGAGTCAAGAGGGATGGAGGTTGACATATATTGTCTTCCCACTGAATTAGTATCAGATTTGTAGCTTACTCTCTCCTCTCCCCTCCCAACAGCAGTGTTTCCCCTGCTGTGCCCCTCTCCAACAGCAGTGCCTCTGGCTTCCCACTACTATTTCTTTTTCTTTTTGCAGCCTCTTCTCTCCCTGGTTATCTTTCTTGGGGAGGTTGGGTTATAGATGCTTCCCTTTCCCATTGCCAGATGTTCCCTTCTTTACAGGGATGCACATACACCTCAGTTCGGTGTATATACACCTCAGTTGGGTGCACATACACCTCCATGGGTGCACATACACCTCAGTTGCTAGATATTGGAGGGCTTGGGGCAAGGTATCTTGTGGGAGTCACTAGTCCTGAAGCTGCTGTAGCTGCTATTTGAAACAGAAATATAAAAGCGATTCCCCCAACCCTTATTTACAACAATGCGTCAGTAATGCCATTATACTATTTTATCAGAGAGATATATACATGTACACTCAAGAAAGTCATGGACCTGCCCCAAATGTGCTTACAGTCTACATTTTAGCAGGACTGGATCTAGGCACCAGCAAACCAAGCACGTGCTTGCTTGTGCATTTGCGGTCCCGAGCGGCAAAAAGCCTAGAGCCGGTCCTGCATTTTAATCATGGCAAATCAAACCAGTGACAGTAGGGAAGGGATGAGATGGGGGAAGCAGAAGGATTGCAGCAGTCTGATCTATGTATTTGTATGGATATAAACCTAACAAGATATATATAAAAGCAGCTCCAATAATTCCACATGACTAAATGAGTAACTGTGTGATTGTACTGCTACAGCCCTTGTTGCTGCAACCCTATCTTGTTGCTTCCCTTCTATTTGCCACTGGAATTCGATTTATCATGTCTAAAATTTAGGTTACAAGCACTTTAGGGTAGGGACCATATCTTTATATGTCACCCCTTAGGTGCTTAGCACGCTTTTGGCTGCCACAAAATAATAAATATCTGTTTTATGTATAATAGTTGAACTTGATATATATTTATAGAACCTAATTCCATTAAAAATCCATGGAACTTTTGCCATTGTCTTCACTGAGAGCAGGTATGAACTCATTGAGGTTTATGTATGATAACCTGTGCAAATTCCATGTGTGTCTGCATCTCTACCAAATTAGGAGAGAAGTAGGTTTTGCCTAATGCAAGTATGATATCAATAGACCTATGTGCTTTGGTTATCTAGCACATAAAATATGTCAAAAGGGCATAGTATATGAATCCTTCCCACTGTGTAGGAAGTATGCAGCCTAAGTGCAAAAGAACAGAGCAAGGTCTTTAGGTCACTCTGTCTACAGGTACCAAGCTTAAAGTGACATAGCAAAGAACTCTTCAGAAGCTTACCTTCAATAGCTGAGAATGTTACCAGTTCATAAGGACTGGGACATGACACTGCTCTTTAAACACTGGAATATGTTTAACATGACCGCATAATAATATAATGCTGCCACAAAGTTTAGTTTTTATTTTCTGAAGTGTAATACCAATTTAATTTCAATTATTATTATGTAAACTGTTGTCTGGCAAACTCTGTACAACTTTACTTCATTTGCTGTAAGAAGCAATTAAGAAATGGGCAATTAGAAATTCTTCTTATGTAACTGGTTTAAATAATCAGGAATTTTTGTTTTTCAATAACACTTAACAGATTCATTAATTTTATCTTAGCAACTCACCAATAATTATTATGCATAATTAGAGCTTTCTGTATATGCATCTGATGAAGTAGGTATTCACCCACGAAAGCTCATGCTCCAATACTTCGGTTAGTCTATAAGGTGCCACAGGACTCTTTGTCACTTTTTACAGATCCAGACTAACATGGCTACCCCTGACAGGGCGGGGGGCGGCAGGGCGGGGCAGGAGTGACACAGGAGGGCCAGGGAGCAGTGGGAGAGGGGAAGTATATAAGCCCTAGGCTAATTAAGGTGTGGTTCCCTGAAGACTAGGGAAGGTTGCTACAGGTTAATTGGAAAACCTGTAGTCAATTAAGGCCCTGTTAGCAACCTAATAAAACCCCCTGCTTCAGGCAGTCAGGGGAAAAGGAAGGAAAGAGGACTGGAGCTTGGTGATGTGCTATAAGACTTGGGAGATCAGAAAACTGGTGTGAGGGAGACCCTGCCCCAGTGTCTAAGGACTGAAGGTACCCCACCCAAGGGGGAAAAGGTTAAGGACCTGCGGGGGTTGAGAGAGGCTGAGACTCAGAGTGAGAAACAAACCCAGAGCCCTCCCCTGCTTCCCCCCTTTACACCTTCCTTGGCCACTAGTGGGGCCCTTAGTGCCCCAAGAGTAGGGGCAAAGGGTGGCATCTTAGGCCCCCCTCCCCCCCAGCAAGAAAAACACAGAACCCACCATACTACATTGACCATCTTGTCACTATATAAATTATATATTTCATGTTTAAAACCTGTGTGCAAACCCCCCTTTTTGTTTATTTAAGGGCAGATTCTAATATCCTTACTCACTGTGAGTAGTACCTTAGTTTTCAGATAGCTGCACTGAACTCAATGAGACTTTTACAGAAGTAAGCTACTGCTCAGAGTTCAGAAGCAGCCTCTCCTAGGAGAACAGCATTATCTCTGTAAGGCACACATATACACTCACACAATTTGTTCTTAGGAGATGCTGCACTTTGCTTGGTTTTGTCTTGCTTTCTGTTTTTGTCCAGACTGAGCCCAACCCTAATGGTGTCAAACCATAGATAAAACACACCTTTTTGATAAAACCGTCCTCCAAAATAATGCTGATAAAGGAAGGGGAGGAGGAAGAGCTACCCACAAAAAAGTCACACACCCCTGCCTAGCCAGGAGAAACAAAGGGCTTTTGTGTTCTTTGTGAGGGATTAGGTATCTCAGTGACAGGAGATATAGACAACCTATGACAGATGTGTTCATGTAACCGGCAGGCTGTTTTTTCAGCTCAAGTGACATTTCACACTTTAAATATCTGTCTCTAAGTAGCTTATGACAAATAAAAGTAGTTGTATTCTAAATGTTTTAGTACAATAACATTTGTCGCCAAACACACATGATTTAATCTTGTATGCAATTCTCCTTCAGCTTCTCAGCCACTTTCATTAAGAGACTGTTTCCCTTACGAGGCTACTTATTATCAGCCCCTTGAGGTGTCATTTAAAACAGGTTTCGCCATATGTAATGGCACTCAGTAAGCACACTGTCCACAGACCATTGAATAAAAAATAAATATTATTAAGGAAAGAAACAGTCAAACAGCTAGGAGACATCATCTTTCTTTATTTTGATTTCAAGCCACCATTATACACTCATCATCTCATTACTTTAAAGCCTGCCAAAATGATAAATTTCAGTGATCCTATCATGTCCTATTTTCGACAAGCTGCCCTTTAAAGATTTCAGCCTTTCCCTGTCAAATGATGCTGGATTAAGTTCCATTAATCCCACTAATTTCCATATTCCTTCACCCCACCCTGTACTTACTACTTTTGTCACTATTGCTTGCTCAGATACAAAGCATTATCATAGTTCCCTGAATGCCCTCTGAGCCGTCAGGTGTAGAAACCATGGTCTGTGACCTGATTCTGCCAAAAGTAACTATATATTTGTCATATTGCATTCTTTCCATCTGCCATGATAAACTGTGTAGAAAGAAATAGTTGTGGGAAATTGAGGTCATGGAAAAAGAATGTTCAGCTTAGACAATGCCTAGATTTGCACAGATGCACATGGGGTACGGGGTGATGGAGCAATTTGTATAGTGGGGGTGCTGAGACCCACTGAACCAAACTGCAAACCCTATATATGCTGGAAACCACTTCAAGCCTGGAGGTGTGGCAGCATCCCCAGCACCCTTAGTTCCAGCACCTATAAAGGGTTATTGGTACTGGGGATCTGTGCCAATAAGGGCTGAGCTTCCCAAACTGTCTTGACAGGGGTCTGAGAAGCTCTTGCAAGCAACTTAAACACTGTATGATCATTGAACATCACAAGGGATTAAGATGGTTAAAAAATAACCACCACCAACTTTCCTTTCTTCCACTCAGACCAAGCCAGATGGACAACCTGTTGCACTCCCAGCACACAAGGATCAATAAACTCCAGTGCCAGAGGGGCACCATCATTTCTATGGGATAGCTAGGGCAGGGTGATGCCCCGGGTCCATTCTCCATATTGCCCAGGTAAATTGAGCCAGCAAAGGGAAGATTAACACTGTACCCTGTAAAAGAGTGCAGCTAATGCTGTGTGGCCTTTGCCAGGATGAGGCACAACTCCTGCAAGGGGTGGGGTGCGTTGACAACGTTTCCCCTTACACACACACACACCACAAACTGTGGTTTAGATTTAGAGCCACAATCTAGCCCAGTGATGGGCAACCTGTAGCCCATCAGCCGCAGGTTGCCCACCACTGATCTAGCCTTTAATTTGAGCATAGTCATAAAAAATCCACTTGGGTATCAAAAGATAAGGTGCACATTTTTAATGGTGGCAGTTATTAACCATCAGAACAATTTACCAAGGGACATGAAATTTTTAAATCAGGATTGGATGTTTTTCTAAAAGAGGTGCTCCAGGAATTATTTTGGGACAGTTCTATGGCCTATGTGATCCCAGGGGTCAAAGTGGATCACAATGGTTCCTTCTGGCCTTGAAATCTATTAATCTACTCACTAAAATAAATACCTTATAGTTGAATTGCAGTTTCATGCATTTATAAGGTGTGATATAACCATGTTTGAAAAAATAAGGGGTCTTCATTTAATTTTTGGTCAATTGCTAGTCTACCAAAAGTTTCTCCTATTGCCTACATTTTAAAGTAGCCTACCTTATTAAATAAGAATATTTTCCAGTTCTATAGTGCATTCCACTGAGAATCTCAGTCCTTTGCAAATAGGAATACAGTGAACCTCACAAAACTCCTGTGGTGCAGATAAGCATAACTACCTCACAACTATCATTTGCAGATGGTGAAATGAAGAAAAGCCAATATGACTTGCCCAAGATCACACAGGAAGTGCCAGGCATAGCTGGGAAGATATCCCAGATTTGCCACTCCCATGCCTTAACTCCAAGAAAATCCTTCCTCAGTGTCCTTTACTCTCTTAGGGGCTTGGTCCTGCAAAGATTTACTACTGGTTGAAATGTTTGATGCTTTTTAAATATGAAACGGCCTTTTTCAAAAATTAAAACTTTCTATTTTTAAGAAACTTGAAAATGCAAAAGTTTCAGTTTTCATTTCTACCCCTCCCCCCACCTATTTCCCTCTTTTACCTTAGCAAAATGGAAAAAATAAGGACAGAAGGGGGAAAAGGGAATATGGGAAAACAAACTGAAAAAATTAAAAAGGAATTTTTATTGAAATTTTTCATGAAAAACTTCAAATTAAAGAAAAATATTCTTTTTTTTTAAATTTATAACATCCAGGTTTTTTGTGACCAGCCTTTACCAGTTTTCAACCAGCTCCTCTGAATACCCTGGCATAGCACTTATTGTCCTGAGAAGTCTGTCTTTAGGTACTCAGAATAGCAAGTTCTACATCAAGCGATAAGTCTTTGCAGGATCAGGCCCTTAGACGCTAAATGAAGTGGAAAGATTTGTGATTATTTTTAAATTGTTACCTGAAGCCTTTATTACATATTCATTTAGAGCCAAGAGATGTTCATATATAAAGCAAAATGGGCCAAACTGAGAAAGGCATCATAGAAGGATGACAAATCAATTTTCCTTGTTTTTAATCAAAAGTGACTATTTTGTGTCAGTGAAAACAAAACTCTCACAACAGGCTGGGAAGAGAGGAGCTGAAGATCAAAGAGCAAAATTCCTGTTGCTGTATCACGTTTCCAAAGGCTGCCTCATACTCACATGATTGAAAGTGTGCACAATGTGCAACCACTGAAGAGGAAGGAATTCTACACAGGCATCTTAAGGAGGGCTGAGAACTACCGCTAAAATATTTCAGTAAATCTCTGTGTAGTTTAACTTTCTCTTTACTATTTTCTGGACTCACAAAGAAAATAAATGAGTACAAATTTCATTTTCTCCTAAAGGAGAACCTTCTGTGAGTGGAAGGATCTATTTATTTATCTATTTAGATTTTTTACACTATACCTATCACTGTGGTATCTGAACACTTCTGTAGAAACATCAGCAAAATAAAGGTGAAAGGGAAAGATCGGGAAAACATTCATTTAAAAGTGGCAGCATGAAAGACAAGACTGGTCTACTGCACTGTGCTTAGTTATTTAGATTTATAAAAACCTTTAGATGCATCCATCTGATACTGATACCCATCCCATGAACTAAAATATTCACCAAAATACAGTAGATAAAGGACTTATTATGCAATTCAGCACATATAGATCCACCACCTAATATGAGAAAAATAAGCTGAAGTTTGTTGTAACTAGATGCTGAATCAGGAGTTGACTGAGTACTTTATCACTCAAATCCCCACCAATATAGGTTAATTGGGACCTAATTAGAGGATCGATCGATCAATCAATATGTTTGATGGGGGGGAGGGATAGCTCAGTGGTTTGCGCATTGGCCTGCTAAACCTAGGGTTGTGAGTTCAATCCTTGAGAGGGCCATTTAGAGATTGGTCCTGCTTTGAGCAGGAGGTTGGACTTAGATGATCTCTTGAGGTCCCTTCCAACCCTAATGATCTATGATTCTATGTGGAGCTACAGGGAGAAGGGCTAATTAGAGGAGGAAGTAGCTGGGAGCACAGAAATGGAGAGGAAGGAAGCAGAGAGTCTGAAGGAAGCCAGATCTGTTAATATAACTCCTAAGTTGGGGAGTTGGCCAGGACTTGTAAATAGCATTAGTGGTATCCTGCTGGAACAGCATAAGAAAGCACTGTGGTGGTGGTGATGGAGACTTGGGGATGTGGGGGGTTGTGCATAAAGTGACAAACTCCTGGTGGACCACCCAATGACACTTGTTCAGCTCTCTTCCCAACAAGCCTGGGAAAAGACAGGCTCTGCAACATACCATAAGGTTAAAAAGAAATCCAGCCTCTCACATCCCAACAAGGTGATGAGAGTTCCAAAGTCAGGGTCCCCTCATGGAGATTGCCATTTATAGGTCCTAGTTCAGCAAAGCCAGCCCTTAAGCATGTGCTTAACTGGGGATGGGCCAAATAGACTCTTATCCTGCATATTCTTGCTGAAGATAGTCTCATAAAGAAACCTTGGAAAAAGTGTGTGCACCAAGAATTGCTTACTTAGAGGGAGGTAAGTGAGATGTTAGCTTGAAACTATGAACCCAACCACTGTATTTCAGAGTCACTGATCATGAGCATTCTTGTTAAATTGGCTTGCACTATGGCCATTTCAGTTCATGTCGGCATTAATATTAAGTAACAGAAATAAAAGTTAGTCCAGCTGATTGGCACTCGCATAACAGTAATCAATTGTTTGATGATACTCCTCTAAAAATATTTGCCACCTGAGGAAACGCAGGGAAGAACCTAGGAAGATTGGAACTGACAAACTGGATCAGTTCCGTAGCCCATCTCTGACAGAGGCAAATGCTTCAGAGGAAGATCCTATAATCTAAGTAATGGACTGTTACAGAACAGGGAGTTTTATTCCTAATCCCAGGCAGTTAACTTGGTTTTTACCCTGAAGCAGGAGGGATTTAATTCCCTATATTTTTATCCTCATGTAACTGTAGATGTCGTCATTACCAATATAAATGTCTAAACCTTTTGTGAATCCTGCTCCAAGAAAGTGACACTATCCCATTTGTTGTTTCTTTCTAGTATTAGTTTCAATGCATTTTGATAACTGTTGTTCTCTAAATGGATGTAAACAAAGGCCGAGGTCCCCTTGCTGTGCCTGGGTCTTGTCTGCTCCATCCATCATCAGCTAAGTTTCTCACTAACGGATATGACAAGTTAGAGGGTAAACACATAATTCACCACTTTGGGGGCTGGGTTTTGCTTTCCTCCCAATTTTGTCTTGCTTTGAAACATAACCACACACCTCCTTCTACCATCCTCTCTTCAACACTAGGCTTCCCACTGTTCCACTCCTCTGAAAAACTGAATATCTTTTTCATGTCATTAATATTTACCAGCAACACTAAAATGTCATGAAAAGACACTGAAATTCTCTTAAAATAAAGTAATATTAACAGATCAGAATGTACAGCACAAGACAGCAAAAGCACCAGTTTCAATACGGTAAACTACCTTTCTGTTTGAAAAGATGAAATTGATAATAAATACGAGGAGACTGATTCAAATCTGTTACATCAATGTAAATCAAGAGTAACCCTAATGAACTCACTTTTGCACCACTCGTGCAAGCTAGTGTAAGATGGAAGAGAATCAGACCCACCAAGCTAGTACAGGAGGTGTAATTTACATCTCCCTGTACCATTCTGCACTGTAGGAGGCTTCAACCCTGAAAGAGAGCAGGCATAGTTACTGATTTGTTCCTTTAATGCTTTCCCCTGGGAAGGATCAGCTTTCTGTTAGTATCATGGTTCCCTAGGGCACTCTGCCTGAAGAAGCTGCTGAAGAAATGTGCTGACACAGTGCATTTACCAGCTCCTGGCCATAATATATCCTTGGCCAAAAATGCCCACTTCTGGGGCTTTACTGGCTTTTATAGAACTCTCAACCCAGTGTATGAAAGATTGCAGCTGCTTTTTGGTAACATAAACTTCCTCCCATAGGGAAACATTCTGATATCAGAAAACTCCATCTTCACTATCAGAAGCTGGCATTCTGAATTTGTCCCAGCTCCTTTAAGAGAGTATACTGACCATTTAAATGTCACTAGTATTGAAATACTGGGGCAGGTGGTTTTGTCACACCCACAGTTCTGACCACCGCTGACTGAAAAAGAAAACAGGATAACAAAGGAAGACAAAATTGAGTAAAAGGTGGAGACCACCATCTTTTTTTTGTTTGTTTTTGTTTTTGTTTTTTTTGTTTTGTTTTTTGGTTTTTTGTCCTCCACTTTGAGCACTGAATGTTACCAAACCCAGGGAAGAAAGCCAAAATTCAGCATTGTGCTGATGGGAATATGAATTATATATGAAGAAGTGTTCCAAATAGTGTATAAATACTGAAGCACAGTGATGTCTGAAGTGGCTATGCTCAAGGCTCTGCAGAAATTCTAACAGGAAAAATTGGTCATGCTAAAAGGATTCTGAAGGCTGTGCCACGACATTCTTCTACAGGAGTCAGCAAACGACAGTCTGAGATTTCTCCTCAAAAAGAAACATTACTGTGGCAATCTAAAGGACAATGTGAGCCATCATGGTTTCAGACCTTCAAAGGACCTTGTAACAAAGATCACACACATAAGAGGTGAAAAGAAAAAGTATATAGCTGCATGGTTTAGAGGTTTACTTCTCAAAGCTCTCAACCATTTGGAAAAGTTTGAACATAGGTGAGCCTTCTGAGGTCTTCATCCTTCTCTTTCCATTCCTCTTTCTTTAATTCACCTCCTGACAATGCCTCTCTTCTCTGATCCTCTACCTCAAGCTCTAACACCACTTGACTTCTCACTCCCTGATAGATTGTGGGTCCCTGTCACCACAGGCACTGGCTTCTAATTTTCTAATCACCCCTTCTCCGCCCCACGTTCCACCCAACTCCATCCGCCCCCTTCCCGCCCCTGCTGTTCTGCGGCATGCAGGAGGTGCAGGGAGGATGGGGAAGGAGTTGATTGACAGGGCTGCAGGCAGATGGGAGTGGGGGAGAGGGAGGGGAGCTTGGCTACTGGTGGGTGCTAAGCTCCCACTAATTTTTTTCAATGGGTGCTCCCTGGAGCACCCATGGAGTCGGCGTCTATTTTAAGGCAACTGCACCTGTATCCCCACCTCCATGGTTTACTTCAGGAATGCCCAGTCAGGTCTCAGGTCTCCAGCCAACACATGTCTCTGGGCAAAGTTCCACTCCCTTCTGATGGGGGGGGGAGTTTTAAGGCTGCACAGTTCCCTGTCTTACCTTGTGATATCTTCAGTAAGCCAGTCTGTGAAAAGGCTAGCACCTATGCATTGGTTTCTATCCAAGAGTATGAACAGCATATTGCCAGCAGTTACAAGTTTCCACATAGCTCTTTCTTAGCAAGCACATTAATTCTTAAGATAAAAGCATTACAGAGAAAACCTAATGAAAACAATAAACAGACTTTAACATGCCAGGAGTCACCATCCTCCACGTGTGAAGTCAGATAGGCCAACATCCCTTCCAGCCTTCAACAAGAGTTGGCGCCTCTCCTGGGATGGAGGAACATGTCTATTTGTTGAACCAAAATGAAGGCCCTGTGTCAGTTAAACCCAGGCTTTTTATATCAAAAGCCCTTTCTTTGTCTGTTGGTCTCTGGAAAACCCCATTTGAACCAGTACATGCAAGCCTCCCAAGGATGTGGTAACTCTCTGGAGGCACCACCTTACAATTTACCTAAATTACTCCCCTCTGTTTCTAGTTTCTGAATGAGCTGTGGTAACTGTCTCCCTGGAGTTGCACAGAATACCTGGCCCACAGTGATACACAAACCATTCAGAAACTTAATACAATAAGGTCCCCAAAGATATCACAGGGGGTTGCAATATCTCTCACAGTTCCCAACAAGCCCCCTAACTTGGGTGATATATTCCATCTGCTGGGCCCTAAGTAGCTACACAACTGAACTTTTGTGACCTTCAGCGCTTCTCTGCATCAAAAACACCAGAGTGTATTTCCAGCCCCAAGAAACTTCCCTGAACATGTGAGATTTGAAGACAAGAGCTAGTTCAGCAAAGACTGTCAGACCTGCTGAGAATCCCAGAAGGAAGTCACAAAGGTAGGAGGCTTCTTGGGAGTTGAAGTAAAGGAGAAGAAACTTGTCAGGAACTGACAGTCAGGTCTGGTTGTTAGTTAGCTGAATAACTAAGATTTAACCTTAGCTATTCAGGCTAGTTATTTTTTCTGATTTCTTTTTCAGAATTGTTATTTACTGAGCACAGATGCTCTGTTCAGCACTGTACAGGCTATAAAAGAGGACAAACTTCCTTCCCCAAAGAGATTGTCACTTAGACACAGAGATTACAGCATAAACATATGTAATTAATGTACACTGAAAGTCCAAATTCAAGATATTATCTGTGTATAGATACACTGCAGAGTTGTGAAAGGGCACACAGAAAATGTGTGTTTTTAATTGCACAGTTTTAATGGGAAAGTGGGATGCTAATGATAAAATTCAGAGTCAGAGTTTTCATAGGTTGGTAGAGCAATAACAATCTCCAAGAAAGATTTAGAAAACCTGAGGGTGGAACCTCTTCAATCAAATTACTCTTCAGATTATTGCTGTGCTACTGTGCTTCATTAAAAATTACTACATGTGAAGCTTGTGAGGTACAGTGGTGACATTCATACTTTGCATTGTGGGCACACGACACCAGGTTTGACAGATTTCATCAAACTTCCTGTAATCGCATTCCATTGCTTCCTGGGCTAGAAGACTGACGGTGAGAACCAACCCCAACTCCATGTCACAGGCTAGCCAGGCCATGGGTCCAGGTAAGCAGGGGTAAGTGAGCACTGATTGTCCACTCCATCCCTTCATAACAGATGAGGTGCATGGGAAATGGGAGAGGTAAGGCAGGAAACTTGCAACTCCTTGGCTCCTCCCCCTAGTACATTAGCACAGCTGAGCTGATGTAGGAGGGATTCTAGTTTGCTGTTATAGCGACCAACAGCAAATCGCTACCCCTACTGGAGTACAGTGGTGCTGGAACACTTAATATAGTGGGGGTGCAGTGCCCCCACCTAACCTCTGTCTGTGCCCCCGGCCGCCCCCTAGAGCTGAGCCTGGGAGCGGGTCTGCGGCTCCAGGATGAAGGGACCAGGGTAATGGGGCCGAGGCTTGGCCCCAGCTGGGGGCAGGTGCAGAGCCCTGGGTCCGGGGTCAGGAGCAGAGACCCAGGCATGGGCCTGGCAGCTGGGACCGTGGGTGCAGGGCCTGGAGCAGAGCCCTGGGCATGGAACTGGCAGCTGGGACACCTCATGGGGCTGGGAGCAGACCCCCAGGCCCGGGACCAGGAGCAGAGCCCTGGGAACGGGCCTGCAGCCAGGACCCTGTTTGCGAGGCTGGGAGCAGAGCCCCAGGCACAGGGCCATAGCCAGGGCCATCAGCCAGGACCCTACGACTGGGACCGTCATCCAGGACCCTGGGCATGAGGCTGGCAGTGGAAACATGGTGGAAATTGTGCTTCAAAGGGGTGTGTGGCACAATACCTCATGGAGCTGTTCTTGGGATGGTGTTTTGCTCAGGGCTGTGCCTAAAGGCACAGCCTAGCCCTGTGGAAATAATTACAAGCAATACTGAGGTCCTTTTGCAAATAATGAAACAGAGAAGCTGACAAAGGCAAAATTCATCACTGTAACAAACTGAGGTTTGGAAAATGTTCTGAAATCTGAGGAAGGAAACATGTTTGGAACTCATGTACTGATATTTGTGAGTGAGAATGAATATTGTCAGATGACTGTGGCATCGTGTTCACAGTGCTATAATTGAGGGTCAGGAGCCATTTCCTTTATAAACAGCATTGTTCCTAATATTGCTATTCAGCTGGTTTTGCTCACTGTAGGCTGAAACTTGGCATTCATACCTTCAGGCCCAATGCAAATCTGTCTCTAAAAGTGACTTAAATGGGTTAGGCCAAATTTAGTACTGAAGCAATAAAAAGAATAATTTTGGTTCAGGTTTCATATGGGCTCACAATAGCAATGCCACTGCTAGTCTTTTGAAGATTTTAAAGCTCTAAAATACAGTAGCTCGAGAGTGCCTAAGAGAGACACTGTAAACCTTGTAAATCACAAGCTAACAAAGAAAAAACAAAACAACAAAAATTAAAAATAACCTTAAGGGTCATGCCAAAATGTACTAAGGATCAGATTCTACTCTCCTTACTCGTGATAACTAGAAGCTCACTTCACAAGTGGCCCCATTAAAAAAGAACAGGATCGCTTATGAAATAAGGTACTACTTAATGTGATAGACTTGAACCCCAAAGCAAGAAAACAATTGAGTAACAGCCTTTGAGCATCCTTGCTTCTGTCAGCTGAAGGATCCAACTGAACAAAGGGTATGTCTACACTTACGGTTTTGCAGCGCTGGTAGTTACAGCTGTGTTAGTACAGCTGTATAGGGCCAGCGCTGCAGAGTGGCCACACTTACAGCAACCAGCGCTGCAGTGTGGCCACATTTAACAGCACTTGCAGCGCTGTTGGGAGTGGTGCATTGTGGGCAGCTATCCCACAGAGCACCTCGTCCCATTTCGACGCTGTGGCTTGTGGGAAGGGGAAGGAAGTGTGATTATCTTTCCGCTTCCTGTTCCAACACCCCGTGGTGCTTTGCTACACATTCCGAGCAGTTTGGCGGCATTGTGATTCTACAGCGCTTTTTCTGCGATTTTTGTTATAAATGGATCCTTAGCAGCTGACGACCTTATTGATGAATGTTGCCAGCACATCGCGCATGGCAGTGGAGCTATTCCTTCAGCTGCAAAATGAGAGTGAGAATGAGAGTGACAGTGACAGTGAGGAGTCAGACGATGATATTGAATCGCCTCACTGTGAAGACAGTAAATTGCTTGTGGCAGTAACAGACGTGCTCAGCTCCGTGGACCGGCATGTTTGGGCTCGGGAAACCAGCACTCAGTGGTGGGATCAAATCGTCCTTCAATCCTGGGATGACGAGCAGTGGCTGCAGAACTTTCGGATGAGAAAAGTCACTTTCATGGCACTGTGTGCTGAGCTCGCCCCTACCCTGCGGCGCAGGGACACGAGATTGAGAGCTGCCCTGCCAGTGGAGAAGCTGGTGGCTATTGCAATCTGGAAGCTGGCAACTCCAGACTGCTTCAGATCGGTGGCAAACCAGTTTGGAGTGGGAAAGTCTACCGTTGGAATGGTGCTGATGCAAGTTTGCACAGCCATTAATCGCACCGTGCTAAGAAGAACCGTGACTCTTGGGAACGTGCAGGACATTATGGATGGCTTTGCAGAAATGGGGTTCCCTAACTGTGGGGGGGGCACTAGATGGGACGCATATTCCTATTCTGTCACCACCCCACCTGGCATCAGAGTACGTTAATTGCAAGGGGTATTTTTCCGTGGTTCTGCAAGCGCTTGTGGATCACCGTGGGCGTTTCACTGACATTTACTCAGGATGGCCTGGAAAGGTGCACGATGCACGAATCTTTAGGAACAGTTCCCTGTTCAGGAGGCTGAGGGCCGGGACTTTTTTCCCAGACCACAAGATCACAGTAGGGGACGTCGAAATGCCCACTGTGATCCTTGGAGACCCCGCTTACCCCTTAATGCCCTGGCTCATGAAACCATATACAGGGAAGCTTGACAGGAGCAAGGACCGGTTCAACTACAGGCTGAGCCGGTGCAGAATGACTGTAGAGTATGCTTTTGGCCATTTGAAAGCACGCTGGCGCTGTCTTTATGGGAAGCTAGATTTGGTGGAAAGCAGCATCACCACTGTTATATCCGCGTGCTGTACCCTCCATAATATTTGTGAAGGGAAGGGTGAAAGATTCAGTGAGGAATGGACCTCCGAGGTTCGACGCCTGGAGGATGAGTTTGCTCAGCCAGAGAGCAGGGCTAATAGGGAGGCCCAGGAAAGGGCTTCAAGGATTAGGGATGCTTTAAGGGAGCAATTTGATGCTGAGAGCCATCAGTAATGTTTGATGCAGTTGATGTGCTTTGCTTTACCACTTCCAGCAACAATATAACGTAATGAAATAAATAGAAAAAAAAACTTTATTCAACATACAGTACATAACAGGCAAGGGGGTTGGGGTGGTGGACTGTACATTCACAGGTTTTAATATGTCCTATTTTGATCAATATTCAATGTCTGCTGCACTTCAGGATTACTATGCTGCAGAATAATGGGGGTGGAGTGAACAGGGTAAGAATTATAGTTATCAGGGCTGGTAGGTGATCTTACAGGTGTTGGGGGCAGCTGGGGATAATAAGGAACTGGCTGCTGGAGAAAGTTGTTTTGTGGAAATACTGGGGAACAAGGAAGAGGGCTTTGGGAGGGCTGTGCGTTACCACGGTACATATTTGTCTGCATGGCTACAATAGACTCGAAAGACTCAGTTTGGCGAGCCAGGAGGCTTATCATCTGCTTTGTGGTTCTTTTTGGCAGACAATTCCTTTCTCCTGCTTTCTGTTTGCCTCCATTCATGTACACTGTTTCTCCATTCATAGGTCTTCTCTCTCCATTCCTGTGTCTTCCTACTTTCTCTGTTGTAGTGGCTCATAACAGATTTGATCAATTCCTCTTTTGATTTCCTAGGATTCCGTCTCAAGTTCTGCAACCTACGTGAGGCCGGTGATATGGCTGCAGTAGTCAAGGTCACTAGAAAAAAGAGAGATAGAACCATGTAATACACAGAGGCTACATTGTTTATTATCACACGTTGAAGGACTTTTTAGACTTTTGGTAGCATCCTTCTCACATACCTCACATAACACAGACAGGGCAGGCAAGCTAAGTCATGGCGAGCAATGGGGTGAGTGGTTTTGCCCCGATTTCCCCTTGGGAGTGGGAATTGACCAGTGGGTCACTGGGGTTTATCAGCAATGGGTACAGGAGGTAGCTGGTGTCCTAAAGAAGGGACAGTAGTGAACAGGAAGGTGGTGAGCTAGCTTCTTGGGGAGGGGGTGTTCTTTGGTCTGCATTCACGCCGTCCTGGTGGTGGGGGGGGGAAGCAACGTGGTGCTGGATGCCTGCTTGGAGAGGGGGGAACACCGGAGCACACCGTGGTGCTGGATGCCTGCTTGGAGGGGGGGTGGGGAACACAGGAGCGCAACGCGGTGCTGGATGCCTGCTTGGAGGCGGGGAACACAGGAGCGCAACGCGCGGCTGCCTACGTGCTGGGGGGGTGAGGAACACAGGAGCACACCGCGGTGCTGGATGCCTGCTTGGAGGGGGGGAGGGGAACACCAGAGCACACCGCGGTGCTGGATGCCTGCTTGGAGGGGGGGTGGGGAACACAGGAGCGCAACGCGGTGCTGGATGCCTGCTTGGAGGCGGGGAACACAGGAGCGCAACGCGCGGCTGCCTACGTGCTGGGGGGGTGAGGAACACAGGAGCACACCGCGGTGCTGGATGCCTGCTTGGGGGGGGGGGGAAACACCGGAGCACACCGCGGTGCTGGATGCCGCTTGGAGGGGGGGTGAGGAACACAGGAGCGCACCGCGTGGCTGCCTATGTGCTGGGGGGGGTGTTAAAAACAGAGCGCCATGGGCTGAGGTAACGCGAACCTGGCGCCCTGCACTCAATTATTCCTAAACTCTCAACAGGGTTTCCTACTGCCAGACATATCATTGCTGCGTGTTACCTGGGAAGAGAGGGAGGGTCTTCTAAAGGAATGTGGATACCGGCCTGGCCCCATGCAGCTTGCCTGTGTGCAGCCATGGTTCCCCCACCCCTCGCTGCACAGTGGATCGGACGAGTTAGCCTGACCGGGACAGGGACCACGGTGGCTCTCCCGATCAATTTGAGAAAGCAAATTGCAAACGCTCTTGCAGCAACATTTCAAGAGATTACCGAGGCAGATTACATAGACGTGATAGAGCAAATCAATGGGCTATTCCATGTTTAGGCATGCATGCAGGCAGCCATAACCAAAATCCTCCTCTCCCAAAACATAAAAATCTACTTACCCCGAGCACGATCCTCAGCTTCCTCCTCAACATCAACTTCCGGCTGCTGCGACTGGCTAGCCTCCTCCGGGCTTGAGAAGAGCTCCTGGCTGTATGTGTACTGGGACTCCGGGGTGTCTCCCTCCACGCCAGTAGCCTCACTGTCTCCGTCCTCTACAACCTCCGCCACTTCTCCCTGCTCTGAACTCTCCATCGTGCTCCTAGGATTTGCAGTGGGGTCACACCCAAGTATGGCATCCAGCTCCTTGTAAAACCAGCAGGTTGTGGGGGCAGCTCCTGAGCGGCAATTTCCCTCACAGGCTTTGCAGTAAGCACTCCTCAGCTCTTTTATTTTTACCCTGCACTGCAACGCATCCCGTTCATGGCCCCTTCTCATCAAGGACTGCGATATCTGCCCATATGTATCATAATTTCTCCTTCTGGAGCGCAGCTGTGCTTGCACAGCCTCCTCTCCCCAAACACTAATGAGGTCCTGCAGCTCTGCATTGGTCCATGCTGGGGCTCGTTTGGTGCGTGGAGGCATGGTTGCTGAGTGATTGATGGATTAATTGCACTCCACACCTGGCTGAGCAAACAGGAAGGGGATTTTTAAAATTCCCGGGGCATTTAAAGGAGGGGTCAGGTGAGCCCAGGGCAGTGGAGTTTGCTTGATTACCAGAGAGGCTTCTAAGGTATGCTGGGATACCTGCTTATGCCACGGAGGTCAACAAAAACGCTGGTGAGTGTCTACACTTGCTGCCCAGCGCTGGTGATCCAGCGCTGGATCCTCTACACCCAAGGCTCGACCGGGTGTACGGCCAGCACTGCAAACAAGGAGTTGCAGCGCTGGCCGTGCTGTGCAAGTGTGTACACATCCTAAGTTGCAGCGCTGTAACCCCCTCACCAGCGCTGCAACTCTGTAGTGTAGACAAGCCCAAAATAAACACCCAGCTTCCAGTGTGGCATAGGCTGCTGCTGGTTTCTGCATAGAAGTCATGGACCTGGCCTTTGTCTCATTTAACCAATGTAAATCAGGAGTAACTGCATGAAAGTTGTGGGTAAAAAGCTGGTGTGAGCATGGAATCAGACCCAATGTTTCTTTTTTGCTCAGCTGAGTCTACAATTAAGGCCTTATTATAAGAAGCTTTCCCCTGTTATTTTGAAAAGCATTTGCATTGAGTGATTAAAAAAAAGAAATTATTAGGAGGCTTCTTATTATATCCCTCCCTTTCCCATCATTTTCAGTACATTGCTGGGAAATAACAAGCCCCTGAAAACATTTATGAAATATGAATAGGATCAGGCCTCGAACAAGAACATTTATATGAGGGGTAATCAATAGAAGAATGTAAAGTACAATATCTTACATATTTAAAAACCACCCTCTCTTATCCCTGCTCTCCAGTAATGTACTTATGTGGCCTTCATCTCGACAGCATATGAGTGCTTCACAGACATAAATAGATTAATGGTCTGTGAGGTAGGAGTGTTATTATTTTCTGCATTATACAAATACGGAATGGAGGCACAAAGAGATTAAGTGACTTGCCCCAGGTCAGAGAGGAAGTCTGTGGCAAAGCCAGGACTTGAACCCAAATCTCCTGAATCTCCTGTCCACAAGATTCTCAATGCCATTTGCCCTGTAAACTAACAATGTAGGCTGAAGTCACTGTAAAAAACATGTGGCAAAACTAGTTTCTATAAAGAGGCTCCACATGTCTCTGAATTCAAAAATGGATTATTTCCTCTATAGCTACACAGCCTGTGACAAATGACCAGACTGACTGATTGCTTATTTTGAGGCAAGCATAAAATCTGAGCCCTATTTTGTTACATAGGAACAGTTTAATAAAACATACAGAGCATTCAGCAGCTAAAATATAGGATTGTCAGGGTTAGAATCACCAATAGTAAAGAAACTGAAAAACAGATATGCAAACTACCACATTGCCCTTTTATCCAGTCTGGTGCACATTATCAACACTAGCCCATTTGCAGATTGACAGGAGGTTAACTGTGGGCCAGATGTAAATTAATTTCCACAAGTAAGATCATACTCTATTAAAAGAGCAGTGTCAAACTTGTTATGATTTTTAAAAAATGGCCTACCTTGGCAGTGTATCCTTTATTCAAGATCTGACCTTCAGGATTTGTTCCATGCCATGTATTTTTTCAGATAGATTCATCTAGCCTCTGAAAGTATGTTTAGCTCCCTGGTGAGCAATATAATGTTAGACTCACAATTTTTAAATAAATGAGTGCACTAATTACTACTGTAGTGTGTTTATTGTGCATCATCTCAAGTAAACATCCACAAGGAGGGCAAAAGTTCAAGAGAGAATTCCACAGCCAAGACAGCAATTACGTTTCAATCACCCTTTTGGGATGGGTGAGTTTTGAACTCCTGTCACACACAAACAAATCATGTGAACTGTGTAAGGGAAATCATCCTGCTAACTTGCAAATGGCTGACGGTCAGCAAGGAAATCTCATGCATTTAGGGCATCTGTGGGGGATGGTACATTTGTTCAAAGGCCCATTGGCTCTATGCTACTCTTCAGGCCATTTCTCCCCCCTCATAGCAATGCGGTTCCCTAACCCTAACCAGATACACGACCGAACTTTTTCCACCACCCCCACCCTCCCAGCCCTTGCATTTGAAAGCATGCAGTAGAACTCCATTAACATAACACTGCCAGGGTCAGCACTTACACAAGGAATTCCACAGATCTGGAGAAATGTCCATACCCAGGTCACTCCTTTTCCTTCCTGTCATGGGCCCTAAAATTGTAGAGCCCCAGAACTATAGTCAAGACTTCAGCAAGAACATAAGAATGGCTGTACTGGGTCAGACTAAAGGCCCATCTAGCCCAGTATCCTGTTTACCGACTGTGGTCAATGCCAGGTGCCCCAGAGGGAGTGAACCTAACAGGTAAAGATCAAGTGATCTCTCTCCTGCCATCCATCTCCACCCTCTGACAAACAGGCTAGGGACACCATTCCTTACCCATCCAAGCTTGCAGGGAGGGGAGATGCAATGCTTAGACTCAATCTCTCTTCTTCTGCAATACATTGGACCATTTTTGTGAGTTTCCTGCTATCTTCTGGCTCTATGTTTTTGAAAAGTAAGTAGCAAATGTGGTTGTAGATACATATGCAGAAAATGGAAGGCTTATAATGAAGAAGGTAAGGGGTTGCAGGAAGAGAATGAATAATAATATATAAAAAAATAATAATTGGAGATACACCTATCTCCTAGAAGTGGAAGGGACCTTGAAAGGCCATTGAGTCCAGCCCTCTGCCTTCACTAGCAGGACCAAGTACTGATTTTTGCCCCAGATCCCTAAGTGGCCCCCTCAAGGATTAAATTTACAACCCTGGGTTTAGCAGGCCAATGCTCAAACCACTGAGCTATCCCTCCCCCAATAGATTATCTTGTGATCAAGGCAAGTGAATGTCACCAAACTGGATTCTGTTATAATGCACATACACAAGGGGACCAAATTAAGGTTGCATGGGCAACCTTATTTCTGGTATTTCCTAATTTTTGAGTGCTTGATTTTGCAAACTTAATGTTCTTTTAACAGAGGTTTTTGGATGTAATAGATAATATATTCTTCCTCAGCAGCCCTCGATCTCCCACCAAGCCAATGACTCATAGTCTCTCTTTAAATCTCACCTTGAAACCTTACTTTTCCCTTTACCTCGTGATTGTCAATCTCTCTCTCTCTCTCAAGCATTCTGTGAGACTGTGTATTAAAGATGCCATATAATGACAATTATTTTATTGTACTGGGAAATTAAACACCCAGGGAGCACTATTAGAAGAATTCTAGGTGAACTCCCTGATGTTTTAAGAAGGAGCTCTGATACCTCTCATGGTGGATGGCCAGATTAAATGCAACTGCCCAAATCCCAGTTCTAGCAGCTGAATTCCAGCTATGGGTAACTTGGTTAACAATTTTCAGCTACATTCCTTCTCCCTGAAAGTCACTTTGGTGATACTGAATGTGTAGCAAATGTGAATTGAAGTTATTAGGAGCTGTAATGTATCTTTCTATTGCTTTTTTTTACCATTCTTTGTAATTTGCAGAATACAAAAATTGCTAGACATTATGCTGAAAAACTAAGCAGCTTTCTGCTCCACACTTAACAATTGTTTACTACCAATGTATATAAGATGCTGGGCCCCATGGTCTCCTCCTGTTCTCAGAGTGGAAGGTGCTAAAAGCAGCAGAGCTAGATTGGCTTGAGGGTGGAAGTTGGGAAGTGCCAGCTCCATGACATGCTTCTCCAGTCCCCTGAGTGAGATCCTTCACCGATGCTCTGAAGAGATCAGGTAGGTTGGGAAAGGGCAGGCTGTGGAGACAGTCACTCCCCATTGAACCCCCCACAACCTCACTGCCAACACCCAAATAAATTAATGCTGACCTAGTTAGCATTAATTTACACAGATTCCTCCATGTGGTGGAGGGTTTAGGGCCAACAGATTGATATGCAGCCTTTTGAGCTATACTATGTGTCCTCTAGGTAAAATAAAAAAGTGAAGCAGCTGTTGTGAGGAGTAAAACTAATGGCATCACAGTTTGAGACTCACTCATCTTAAACACAAACTGCTAGATTCTGCTCTCAGTTACACCAGTTGCATGCATCCATTGAAAATGAAGAAGTCCCTCCAGATTTACACAGCTGTAACCAAGAGCAAAATTTGCCCAATTTTTTCCCCACACAAACTAGCCAAGAGTTAAAATGAGAAATTCTAAGTGTCTCATTATATATTCCGCCAACTCCTAAATCACCATTCTGTGAATGCGAGACACTTCATTTTTATCAGAAACAATAAAATATTTACACAAAGCACAAAAGGACTGACATCCCTCATAATATCTTGTCACCATAATGCTATGCTGTATGTTTTGTTTGTTCAAATAACATCTTTGCTTCCTGTTTTTTCTCGAAATAGACATTCACAAGAAAGATATTAGTCATGGCCACTCAAGGTTGGTAAATAAAGCACCCACACAGCTGCTCTTTGCTTTTAATGAATCTGTGTAATGTTTAATGAACTGTTACATGTATTACATTCCCATTTCTGGAACCTTGCCATAGAACTTGTCCTATGTAGCCCTGCTCCATTACTTTATGACCAATTAAATGGGAACTGCAGCTAGTCCACAGATGAGTGGGATCTGGAACAGACCCTGCCCCTCCCGTGTGTGAAGACAAGAGGGCAGCTCAACTTGTACTCTGTGTTAAAGAGCCCTGTCAAAATACCCCCTACATATCCTTACCTCAGTCTTTCCCAGACCTGTGCATCGGGGTGGGATAAGCAATGGCTCTGATTATTGAAGTAGTGGTTCATTGACTGCAGCTGATCAGGAAAATTTTGATAAACATTTTTTGTCAGAAAACACTAATTTGTTGAAACTGAATGTGTTCACAAGAAAGAGAATTATTTTACACAAATTTCTCGTTTTGAAAAGTTTCAAAATTGTCAACTTCTCATTTCCTAACAAAACAATCTTTTATTTTCACAACAACTTTTTGTTTTGAAATGTAAGCTTGAAATCATTAAAAAAAAAGGGAAGAAACATTTCAAAATTATCAAAACCAAATGTTTTAATTTGACCCACATTTAATTTTTTTTCAGATGGTTGGTTTGCAAAAATATTTTGCAATTACAACTTTTCATCCTAATTTGGGATGGAAAATGTTCCAAATCTCAAAAATTGTCCCAGGAAAACCATTTCCTGCCCAGTCCTAGCATTGACTTCTGTAAAAGTACAGCACATTCAGGAGAAAACAGAAAGAAATCCACAACTATTTCATTGCTGCTCTTCAATTACTGACAAAATTCCTCCCAGCCCCAAAAATGACTCAGCAGAAAGGTTGTAATGTCATTAAAGCTAATGAAACTACAGTTTTGTGGAAAGCAGAATGCCCTCACAGCCCACACTGGAGTAGTTTTGTGGGGAGGTCTTTCCTTATAACTAGTGGGCAGGTGGTGAGACTGAAACCTACAACTAGGGCCAGATAAAAATCATGCTAGGCCATTGTCTGTCAAAAACACTGCCTACATGCAATGCGCATAGGGTAGCAATGTTTCCTCCCCATGCAGGGATGAAAGGGAGTTAACCCCATTATTATAGAGGCAGATGGTGTATGCCAAGAGCCCCATCACACTGTGAAATATATTTATTTTTTCTGCAGTCCTTACACATGCAATATTCCCACTGACCTCAATGGAAGTTACATCCTTACAAAGACTGTAGGATCAGGAGCCAATCTTGAAATCCTGATTCAATCTTTATTCAGACATAACTCCCATTGGTGTCAAGATTCAAAAAGGGACTGGACATTTATATGGATAACCATAAGACTATACATAGGAGAGCTATCATAATTAATGGTAAACTTTTTGAAAGGGACTATAAACCCCACACTTCAGGGTTTAAACCAATTTCTAATTATGAAAGATCACAATGAGACCTGGTGTGTGTGGGGAGAGAGAGGGGGGTAGATTATCCCACATCTGCCAACTGTGAGATTCTTGCACCATCTTCTCTAGCACCTGGTACTGGTCGCTGTTGGAGACAGGATACTTAACTAGGTGGACCTCAGGTGTGATCCAATGTGGCAATTCCCATGTTCCTAATGGGAGTTTTCCCCAAACTGAGAACTGAGAGCCTCTCCACTTTGAGAGCTCCTCCCCTCCTATATGTCTGGGCCACAACAGGAAAGGGAAATGCTCCCCACTTCCCTTGGCCATACAGATGTTCAGGGATGTCCTTCTTCAGGGATTTGGCTCAATGGGTTCTGTGTATATGTGCAGAGGGGGGAATATATGGGAGTCTCAGGGCTGCTTTCCATTGTAAGCTTCTCCCAAGTTCCTGGGGTAAACCAGAGGTATTTGCAGTCTGTCGATTCCCCCTCTGTGCTATGGAATACCCCTGAGGAAGGTTCTAGGGCAGCAGCAATCATGGGCACCTCTGAAGCCTCGCTGTCAAGAAACTGTGGGAGCCCTGCGGCTGTGCAGAAGCACTGGGGTTTTGAACAGATCACCCTTACTCCCATCAGTCCCTCAAATCCTGTGACATGGAGAGCTGAACCCCTGCCGCTTCCTCTGGGAGGCAAACCCCACCCACTTGGCAGATGAATGAGACGAAAACATCTTGGGTTTCATTCTCTTATGTGAGGATGATCCAAGCAGGGGACTTGGGGCTCTGAGTAAGGACTGCATAAAGATACTGAATTAGTGGGGATTTTTCCTTATGCTCTGCTTGGTTGATTGTCTTTAAGTTAAACGGACAGTTCTTCATGCCTCTGTCATCTTTATATTCCTGGTTATGCATGAGTAATAGATATTCACTGAGAAATGGACTTGTAATAAATGGGAGAGGGAGGGAAGAGAGACCCTTTTTAACCAGCGTAAATGACACGCTTCATTGCACTCCCAAAGTGTCCAAACAAAAGGAGTCTCAAACAGCAGGAAAGGTCCTCATCTCTCTCCATAGCACAGGGCAATCTATTCACAGATAAATGACAGAAATACAAAACTGATGCTATGTTTGTTTTCTGAGCATGCCCTCCAGCATACTTACTCTCTTTCAAACACACAATAAAACTAAATGAAGTAACTGTTTAAAAAAATATGGATATTAAAACGGACTGAAAACCAAGTAAGCTCTGCATAATGCTATGCAATATGCATACTCCTTCCACTCACAGAAAATAGTCCTCCTCCTTAGGAACCTGCCAGTCTAAAAGGCCTTCTCAAAACACTTAGATTGTTTTATGAACAGTACGAAGTATGTTTTACATTTGGGGCCAAATCCTGGTTGCTTTATACAAGCAAATATTGCTAGGTAGTCAACAGGCCAGATGTTGTTCTCACTATCACTGACAAAACTCAAGAGTAAAGTAATTGACTTCACTGTAGATATACAGATGCAATTGGGTCATGATCTTCCCCAGTGGACTAGTCAGATGATTAGAGCAAGCAGGGTTTGGACCTTAAGTATAAATCATTTTAGTCTGCACAATTTAAAGTCTCTCTTGTTATTCTCTCCTTAAATTTCAAGGAAGGAAAATAGAAGGAGGAACAGAAGGGATATGCAATGTTTCTACGAATCCCTTTTTAATTATTCTGTTTTTCTCTTTTGTCATAATGTTTCTACATTAGTGAAATAACTACTCCTGGTGATTTCCTGCTGTGAATGTGCCCTAACTTGGGCAAAGATAGTGTTTACTGTATGTCTGTAGAGTTCCATAAACCCCATTCAGATGTAGCTATACAGATTAGAAATACAGAGAGCTGTATTTATTTAAATCAAGGTCAGCCATATAACTCGATATCTACAAAGGCTGGGAATTATAAGAATTATACAATACTGGTCATTTGACTAATGCTTCACTAGAAAGGAATTACTCACTGCAGTCATATTAAAAAACAAATTACAGTCACGTGTGTATATCATGAATTCCAAAGAAATAATGGTCACCCCCTTGATATGATGTGTTGTATAACATCTTCATTGTTTTTAATTAAATGGCATATAGCTTAATTACAATATTCACTACCTGATTCTGAAAATGATTTCATTATTTATTCATTTTAGCATTTACCAGCTATGCACCATTATTTGGTAAGTATACAAGTTTGATTGTTTGCTATTAGATTATAAGAAGAACTTTTGTTTATGTTTGTTAGAATTTGGTCACTTAAGATACACTTTTACACTCCCCCTCAGCATAAGAACATAAGAACGGCTGTACCAAGTCAGACCAAAGGTCCATCTAGCCCAGTATCTGTCTACCAACAGTGGCCAATGCCAGGTGCCCCAAAGGGAGTGAAGCTAACAGGCAATGATCAAGTGATCTCTCTCCTGCCATCCATCTCCATCTTCTGATGAACAGAGGCTAGGGACACCATTCTTTACCCATTCTGGCTAATAGCCATTTATGGACTTAGCCACCATGAATTTATCCAGTTCCCTTTTAAACATTGTTATAGTCCCAGCCTTCACAACCTCCTCAGGTAAGGAGTTCCACAAGTTGACTATGCGCTGTGTGAAGAAGAACTTCCTTTTATTTGTTTTAAACCTGCTGCCTATTAATGTCATTTGGTGACCCCTAGTTCTTGTATTATGGGAACAAGTAAATAACTTTTCCTTATCCACTTTCTCCACATCACTCATGATTTTATATACCTCTATCATATCCACCCTTAGCTTCCTCTTTTCCAAGTTGAAGAGTCCTAGCCTCTTTAATCTTTCCTCATATGGGACGCTCTCCAAACCCCTAATCATTTTAGTTGCCCTTTTCTGAACCTTTTCTAGTGCTAGAATATCTTTTTTGAGGTGAGGAGACCACATCTGTACACAGTATTTGAGATGTGGGCATACCATGGATAAGGGCAATAATATATTCTCAGTCTTATTCTCTATCTCCTTTTTAATGATTCCTAACATCCTGTTTGCTTTTTTGACCGCCTCTGCACACTGCGTGGACATCTTCAGAGAACTATCCATGATGACACCAAGATCTTTTTCCTGACTCATAGCTAAATTAGCCCCCATCATATTGTATGTAGAGTTTGGGTTATTTTTTCCAATGTGCCATGGCCTGGATGCATCCTCACCATGCCCTCTATACTGAGGAGGCAGTGAAGAGGTGGCATAGAGCTCTACAAGTCCAGTGATTCCTGAGCTGCCCCAGGAAGGCATATTCCCAGCTCCTTTATGGTGCTGAAATTGGATCGTGGATCTGGCCCTGTATTTTGAGCAGCCCTTTGTATGTCTTAAATATCTGGTAATGGAATATGGAGCATTTGAGCAGTGGGGTGGAATTTATTATCTATCAGTAAACAGAATTAGTATTTTCTATAAAATGTTGCCATGTAATTACTGTTATGTGAGTTTGTAGTCTTGATCCAGTTTCTAGTGGGCGGGTAGGTGCCCACAGCACAAAAAACAACAAAATCAGCACAAGAACTGGCAGCCTCAGTAGAATGGCTGAGATTCTGAAAAAGACAGAATAAAGATCAAAATATTGGGCTGACCAATCTTAATAGCACATGAATATCGTATTTATACAGCGTCCATTTTTATAATGCTACTTTACTCTTTTAAAAACTTAAGAGCACAAACACCTATATAAAAATGCACAAGAACACAACGAATGCTGATCTGACAACACACTTCTTTTAGAGATAACAATGCATCTGTTGTCTTATTCCTTAGGCTGATAAAAGAGGGTACAGTCTACACAGTCTGTGCTCTCTACACAACATGCTTTTATATTGGTTGCACAGATCACCTTTCACTGGTCATTATAATTATTACTATAATTTATTGTATTCTGGTAGTACCTAGACACCCCACTCAAGAAATGAGGCCCCACTGTGGTAGGTTGTAAAAGTTCCCAATTCACCATCTGAGGAACCTCTCATTGCCTCAGGATGGCCCTACAAGCTGCGCTGCCTCAGCTTCCCTCTTCCGGGGTCCCCTGTAACTCCATGCAAACTTTCCAAATATAAATAGCCTTTTACCTGGTTAATTTATTATAGGAGTCCCACAATCATAATCCAGAATTCTCAGCACAGTCCAAACAGTACATTCAATCCTTCAAGTCCCAGCAGTCCATCAGTACACCAAATACAACTCCAGACTCTCACCCCATTTTGACTCTCCAGCATCTCTCACCATGCCTCCCCTAGTCCCTCTAGCTGGGATGCTTTCCTGCCCTGTTTCCTTCTCAGATAGAATTCTATCTCTGTCCCTGAGACATCCGGGCTCACTCCTCCATCATTCCTCAGCCTTCAGCCCTGTCTGGCCTTCCAGCTCAGTGAGTCAGCAAGCATCTCCCTCTGTGGATCTTAGGTTTCAGTCCTCTTCAGTCATGGTTGTCTGGCCTGGGGAAGTTTGTAGGTGACCCCTGACTGCCTTCAGCTTTTGCCCACCTGCTATAGTTCCACTGCTCAACTAGGGAACTCTCACTGCTCCTTCCTTCAGGGGCATCCACTCCCTGAAGTTTTCAGCCAAGCTCTGCTTCTCTTCTGAGTTCTCTCTCTACTTCTCTAAACATCATCAGTTCTTCTTCTCCCATCTCTGGATTCTACACTCTCTCTTATCTTTGGGCCCAATCTCATTTATAGCTTCCAGGGGCAGCCCTGTCTTCCTCACTACCCAAAACTAAGGCACACCTGGAATGGAACAGGAGACCTGGGCCCATTGTCAGTTAAGGGGCCGGCTACCCTGGTTACACAAGCACTGTACACAGCCTTTGTCCCAAATAGTTTATAATCTAAGTATATGATGAGAGACAATAGGTGCCAGCAATAAACAGGGGAATCATACGGTAACAGTAAAATAATTAAGATTAGTGTAATAAACAATGGTCATAGCACATCAGCTGCCTAGCCAGCCTTTCCCAGCTATACTCCCTTGTGACCACTAACTTGACCAAATTCTTTCACAACTTTACATACAGTTTTTAAGGAAAATCACCTCAAGATACAACATTCAGTGCTTCATGATTAAGCAGTGTTCTCATTTGCTCATCAAAACCCTTTTGATGTCAGTAGTTATGCTGAGCGATGTGAATAAGGGTCATACACCTCTCCTTGTTGAAAAATTCATGTACAGTGCTGTTAGTGACAGATATTTTTTATCTAGATCAATAGAATTCTGCAAAGCTGCATTAAATTATCAAACGCAAAAAAACTTCTAGCATCTGTTCTGCTAGGAAAAAAGAGAGCATGTGACATACATGTTACTGTGGCACTCTAATATTCTCCTTCTATGGCAAGAGCTTGGACATCCACGTTAGTTATTTTAACATCTCTTCCATTTTCCAAAACTCAGCTGAACATAGTTTGGCATCACCACTTTCATAAGCAAGCACAACCCCACAGACTTCAAAAGATTATTTGTGAGTTTGAAAGATAAAACCAGCTATGCATAATTTATTGATTTTATGAAACACATGTTCATTATAATTTGTTTACATACTGAAGAATCCCAACCATCCAAATTTGGGCCACAAAAATTATGTTTGGGTAATCATGAGTCATTAAACCTAAAGTTAATAAAACAAGAGCACACACAAGCATTCATTAAAAGGGAGCTTTCAATAGTTATTCATTATTATATTTACTTAGATAATGGTATTGGGCCCCAGTTAGAATTGGGGCCCAATCAGAATTGGGCTAGGGGAGGGCATACAAAAAGAAGGGATAAGAATAGTGTTTGGCTAATGTCATTGGGGGTGGGGAGGTTGTGAGTGTCCAAATAGTCAGGATTATACTGTGTGTGTGTGCGATGAGTTAATGAGTTAAAATGCACTGAAAAGGGAATTTGCAGTTCTGTTGTTTAGGGCCAACAGATCAAAATGATTAATATGGCTGGAAAAGTCCCTCCAGCTTTCTATACAAGCTGAGAAGTCAAGTGTAGGACACTTAAAAGAAACTGAATGACACATGCTCTGAATGTTGTTTATAATCCCAGGATGTGACCTTCCTGCTCTATCTGACAACCGACCCAGGAGCTTTTAACAGTCAGTCCTTTTGCTTAAAGCTTTCAGCAGAATGTCAATTTCAGAAATACACAAATTGTGTTAGGTGTCACTACATGCCTCAAAAAATCAGCATCTATTTACAGTGAATTTCAATGAAAACCAAGGGGAAATAGATCAGTAGCTCCTTCACTCTTACTGCAAAAGTCTGTCCATCTTAAAATGTTAAGTGACTTTACTTTTCAACAGCCAGATTTCATGGCTGTGTGTTTCTTTCATCCTGCTGAGCATTACCAGCAGTATGCATCCGAGCCATAATTTATTTTGAAAGAACAGACATGTAAATTGCCATTAGCTCTCAGTGAATTATATTAAGACTTCCTAGACAATGAAAAGTAAAGTTACTTCTGATTCTAAATACTTCAGATAAGTACTATGAGGGTATAATGTACAAGGAGGGCTTTCACATATATCTTCTGTGAGGATGAACGTACATAACACACCGATGGTTCTGTTTGCTCCTTTGTATTTGAGCTACCAGATCATCATTAGTTTGTGATAATATTCATCATACCACACTCTCCACCATAATGCACTCTCTGTCTCCCCATTTATCTTAGTCCTTGTCTACATAGGGAGGTTTTTTCAATATAACTTAAGGTGTGAATTTAAACCAGTATAACTCCCATGTCCACACTTTTATTCCAGTAGGGGTACCTCTTTTTTCTTTGTTGTTGTTGTTGTTTATGTTATATAACTTGGGAAGTGGTTTAAGCTAAAGCAAAAAAGCCACTTTTATACTAGAATTAGAGTGTGCACATGGGGTGGGGGGTTATACTATAATAACTATACTGGTATAGCTATGTAACTATAACTGTGAAAACTTTCCAGTGTAGAAAAGTCCTTAGATTCCAACAATAATACTCTGAGCTGTTAGTTTATATATCTTTAAAGTGTGTGGACACAATGGATACAGGCTTATTTTACAGTGCATGTAACAAATATACTATAGATTAAATTTAAAATTAAAGTGAGCTTTTAAGTGAAAATGAGCGATGTGACTAGAAGCAACCCAGAGTTTCATCCCAGATAAGTGGCCATCCTTCCTGTACAGCTGGCATTCTGCTAGGGTGGCAGGCCAGGGTTTGAGTTGGGAATGACCCTCCAACAGTCAGGAGGTCCACTCTTAATCTGTGTCTGAGAGATTGTAAGGGTGAGTTACTACAGGGAAAGCTGAAGCCTGTTCAAAGATTATCTCTTCATTCTATCTTTTCATTTAAACATTCATCTCATACTTAGATTTTAAAGCACTTTAAGGTAGGTACCAACTCTTTAGTATGTTTTTGTACGGTGCCTGGCACAATGAGACCTTGATCCATGACTGGAGCCCATATGTGTTACCTCAAAACAAATAAATATAATACACATCTGCGTGAAGTTAAAGGAACATAAAGAAATGTGAGGGATATATGAAACATTTCAAAGAGTGAATATTTTTACACATTTACAGTGCAAAAACTACATTAAAAATGCAATTGCCATTTGAAGAACTATTGTGCCAAATATCAAGAAAAATATATTTATTAAAGTATAAATCAGAAAGTCTGCTTTATGTGCAAATCCCAGTGCAATCTTAACCATGGAGTCACTGTCAATGCTTCTATACTGTTAGATTATCTGAACTAGTGGGCTTTAGATATCTGAATTAATCCAAACATAATCCAAACATATTTGATAACCAACCATGTAGTCCCAAGAGTTGTATTTTTCTTAGATAGGTAAGGTTACAGAATTTTTTTGCTACTTTTTTTATGCTTCTTATTTTAGCTATACCTTAGGGGTTTTATTTATTTAGACTTGTACAATAAAATATACCCATACTAAAGGCTCCAGGTTTCTTGACAATTAATTAATCTCACAACATAACAACCACCCAGAAGCATTAAATAATCATATATGGATAACATATAAATGAGGCCTGCTAGCAGCATTAAGCAATCAGTGTAAACATTACACAGACAATTACAAAGTCACTCAGCCAAATAGTAAACCAAATCAATAGAAAAGCTCCCTTCCACCACCATCCATTACCTCCGGGAGCATAAAAGCAACCTTCCCCAAAGCTCCCTATCAAATAAGAAAATGGAATAATAAACGTTTGATCAGTTTTCAATAAGTTTCTTAGTAAACAAGAAGGCACAGTAGTTTAACAATATACATCTCAGCATTATAACTTGCTATAAGGAGTCAGGTTTGTGATTATAGGGATGATCTTTATATAATGTGAGATCAAAGTCCAAGTCTTGTGATTATACAGCTAGTCTCTGTCTTTATATTATTGTATCACTTTATCATCTGTATTATATTATTGTTGTCATCATCATCAAGAGCTTAGCTGCCTTTCTTTTCGCAATGCCTGGACTGGACTACAATGCCCTTTGTTTTGTATGTTTTGAAACCCCTGAGTATCAAGGAGATGGCCTAGTGAGTCAAAACTTTTGAAGCTATTTGAGGAAGGTATAAATAAAATGATTTGTCTTAACAGAAATAGAACAAGTGACTCAGGTAAGGAAAGGGTCTCTTTTCCCTGTAAAACCTCTGTCTTTCCCTCTCTGTATCTCAGGGGCTCTTTAGGGAGAGTCTGGTGATACTGCATTATTGATGTGATACAGGTCTCCAGTGAAAACAGATGTGATATGTTTGGTTTCCTCTGATATCCTGGGTCGAACGTCAGAAGACTCAGGTTCAATTAAGCAGTTCAAAGCGCAGTTTGAAAAGCAGTCCTTGAATACTAAATCTTAGATTTAGGCCCTGTTTCAGAAGGAAAAGTTTGATGTGTAGGAGAGAAACTGTGCTCCAAGCCATTTTGACAATACAGCTTTCAGCAGAGATTAAAATGCATATAGGAAGTATGCCCCTTCGGGATTTGTTTGTTCTCAAATCAAGCAATGATAGCTGGGGTCAAAGGCATTGAATAGCAAAAACCTGAAGAAATGAATATTTAACCTCTCTCTACAATTCTTCCATTCTGTGTAGAGCCCTATATTTTTTAAATCCCGGTTTCAGATTCAAAACTTTCCTCTTATTGTCCCTTGGAGACTTGTAGTTAGTTGAACACGGGATATTCATGCCTCTCAATAGATCAAGCAGAGGTTGAGGAGAAAGGACTGTTTGATCAAAGGCCAGAATCCTCTTTAGCTTGAATAGGAGTCCAAGGCTACTTTTACAAATAGCCAAGTGCAGTCTCTCCATTCCAGAAACCCTGCAATATAAAACAGCAGTGAAATACCAATTAGGCATCCAGATTTCCGCATTCACTTCGCTGTTTTGTTTAACCTGCCTTTCTGGCTAGCGGTGGCCACCAAATAAAAACCAAGTTCTCCCCTGATTTACACCTAATGCAATCACCCATGGGTCTGTTACCTCAACATGGTAGGTGTAAGAGAAACACTTCAGTAAGACACTGTGGGCTGTGTTTGGTGGCCTTCAGTCACACAGCTTTGTATATCTTCAGTTTAAGAAGTATCTTCCCGAAGACGCTCAAAGCTGAATTTTGTTTCCTGGTATCTATAAAGGCCAGATCTCATATCTTGGCCATCAGTTTGTTGGTTTCTTCCTTTTTTGCATTCTCCCTCTTTTCATCTGTTTCTTGGATCACTCGGATTAAAAAAAGAAATCCTCTTGATCTCCCTGCCTCTGGTGCTTCCCCTTTTCAAATAGAATCATTTCATCTTGAAAACACCATCTCTCTCCTGTTTTGCATACACTAGGTGAGAGTACAGGAAGGGAGAACATTACTTGGATATTATTTCTAGTGAACATAGACAGAAAACCTCCCACCTTTCCCCCTGCTTGTTGCTCAGGGAGGAATCCCAAAGAATTGAGATGTATCAGGAGTAAGAGGACAAAATCAGCCAGGGTCTCATTCAGCCGGAGACTGAACAAGGGATAGCTGTTGACAAGAGACTGACAGATCAGTGGGGAGAAGAGACTACACCTCAAACCAGCTGTGCTCAGCCAGACTTCAGATTCCCCTCCCCCTCCCCTCAAAAATGTTCACAAATCGAGGGAAACACTTTTTAAAAAATGATGCATTTGGTGCTTCCCTGATTTCTCTCAGAGAGCCAGTGAAATATTTGATGGGAAGAAAGAGAAGGAACCAATGTCTGACTGTCTTTAATCTCCCCTGCGACCACGTCGATCAGACAGGTAGTTCTGCAAAGAGAGCGCAGGAGGCAGAGAGAGATCCAGCTGGGACCCTCCTCGGGGCTGGCTGCAGATAATGCCATGGCACCATCCCCTTTGCTTCTGGAGGCCAAGGGAAGGGATCGGGGCAGGCAAGCTCACCTTGTTACTTGCAGGTGGGCATGGAGGAACAGGCGGCAGCCATGGGAGGCCGGGGGAGGGAGAAAAGAGGAGGGGGGGAAGGGTGGATGGGGGGACGGTTCCTAAAGAGGCGAGTTAGGAGGGTAATGATTGCCATCCTGCAGCAATTTCCCTGTGTCATGGCTCCTGTTTCCTAGCAACAGCACCGAGTCCGGCCAGCACAGCAGCAGCTGCTGCCTGAGCACCATTCAAGAGCAGCAGAAGCAGAAAGCAGCAACTCCGCCAGGCTGGCAAATCAACTAGCAACAACCGCCACCACAGACAGGAGGAGGAGGAGAAGGCGGCTGCATCTGGCAGGGGGAAACAATAAAACAAGCAGGGAAGGATGAAGGATGGAGAAGGCACAACACTTCTAGGAAACTCCTTGGAATGGCTCTGTCCGGGGGCTCCGAGGAGCATGATAAGATCCGGTCGATCCCTCCCGCTTTCTCTGCTGGGATTATGAGCAAGGGCGAGATTACGGATCTGGAGGGGTTGTGTCTGCGCTGAGATGTCCACTTGGGCTGGAAAGTTTCTCCATGGTTTCTTGATGGTGCCTGAGCTCCTCGCTGCCAGCTTTGATTCCCCCCGCCCCAGTCTTCCTGGGTAAGTGAGGTTAGACTTGCTGCCATTTTGAGCAATAATTTCGCCCACGATCTCGAGGGGTTTTTTCACCCTAGTCTGGTCGAGGAGAGTGGGGGTGGAGTGGGACGCGGGGAGGTCGATTTTCACGTGTGTTTTCTCTGCCTTGGAGAAATTCAGGGGCAGCAGTTCAGCATTGAATGGCCCCATTACTTTCCTGGAGGCGACAAAATTAGTCCATCGCGTTGATGCGGTTATAAAACTGGGGGTGGGGTGGGAAATTTACAACGGGCTGTTGGCTGGTTGCCAAATCAATTCACGTCTTTGGTCCTGGTTTAGGTGCCCAGCCGGGTTAGGGACCCTTGCTGGATTTTGCACACGCTCTGAGCCTTCATTAGTAGAAGCAACCAAAAGTTCAAAGTCCTGGCCGACCGCCTGGCGAGCGGTACTCAAGCAATAGCTACAGAACTATCTCATTAACAGGCAGCTTCATTGTTAGACATTCTGCCAGCCAGCCATGTATATACTGGAAACTGCATCGAAACTACACCCCATGTAAACCGGCAACTTTGCTAACTCCCTTATGTATAAAGAAATACTGCCAAGCATGTCAGTCACACCATTTTAGTCCCTAGTAAACGTTGCAAAATCTATTGCAGCATGCTAGAAAGTGTCCTAAGTGATGTCGAGCAAATGATCAATCGCTGCAAATTAACATCCTTCCCAATAATTCATTTCCCCCCGAACTGAGAGTATTCTTCCATTTGCTGCACATAAACAGCTGAAGCAACACAAAATCCTGTATTGGTCAATGACAGATAAGCGAGCATCTTAATCTGTTATTAGTGTCCAGGAAACAAAGTGTTAATCCAGCCCCCACCGTGTACGTTTTAAAACCTGTGACTGAGTGAGATTAACAATTCTATTCGGTCTTTGCAGCGCATCCTTAAAATAGTCATAGAGATCCGGGTTAAAACATGACATATCCTCTGGGGATTATTTAAACAGTGCTCACTATGACATAAGTATGAGTTTGTTAATGATTACAGACCACATCTAGTTTATATGGAATGTGATTGTATACCGTGTCTTTCGTTTTTTTGACTTTCGCTGTTTTCTAATAATACAATAATTAATAATAGTTGGTGGTTTAAAAAAAACCCACCCTCCCATGCATCCACCCTTGTTTCTGCGTATTGAAAACGAAGTGTCAAGGCAATATTGATTGCAAACGTTGTTCAGGTCTGATTGCCATCTGTTTTTCCATCTTAACTGAGACAGCATCTTGTCTAGTGGTGTAGTGGGGAGTATCAGATCACAAACTAAGCCACCACTTAAAAAGAAATCATGCTCGGATAATTACACTTGTGTACCAAACCATTCTAAAAAAAGCAAATACATGGTCTGACAACAGGAAAGAGGAGGCAAGACTCCATTCATTGTTAAATTACTCTCAGATATATTGTAGATTCTCTCAAACAGTGCCCGCAGCGATAACACCATTATTTTATGGGAATATACATTCAGAACAAATGGAACGCAAAACTGTCGACTCTGGGGCTATTTGGGAAAAGAATAAAAATGAAATTTAGAAGCTGGGTGGCGGGGAGGGATCACTTTAGATGCTGTTAATCAGCTTTCAAGGTAACTTTATGAAGCATGTTGTATTGATTGCAGTCATGTTTCCTTTCTGGACATTATTGTAGACGCTCCCTCAAAATGAAAGAAAAGCCCCTTCTTCAGCATATCAAAGCTTCCCTGAACGGTTTGCAATATAGTGTGAATTGTTCATACTTAGTTGTCTCCCAGTTATTTGAATACTCAGATGATGAATCCCGACGATCCCGTAGATAAAGTAACAATGTTATTTCATATGCCAGTTTCCCGACGCATTCTCTGTTTTTTCATGGTGATTCACTCTTTAATAAGATTTGACATACTATCTTTATAGACCAGCTACATTTTAACATGGAGGGGGGAGGGGCAATCATTGCTGTTACATAACCAGTTACTTTGAACATCATACATGTTTCCAAATCAGGCAGCTGTCCAGATGATGTACCCATACCGTAAGCAGAAGAGGATGGGTTTCTAGATCACTGCAGCTAAAATACGAAGGAAATGATCTGGAAGAAGCTTCCAAAAGGTACTATTATCTGGGTATTCAAATGCTTCCCTTCTGTATTTCCAGTAATTAATTTCCCATTCACAGACACAAAAAGTACATAATCGGTTAAAATCTCTCAGTTACGTTTAAGCAATGTAACAAAATCAATGACATCCCTAAAACAATTCTTATTGCCCCTCTGGTTTAATTTCCAAAATATCCAGATCACTAAAAGGCACTGGTTTCTGCGTGACACTTCTGCTAACACCAACCCCCCACCCTGTGCAGTGCAACCCTGTGACCCCATTAGAGGAACAGGGCCCAGGAAAGATCTCAGCAGGTTCTTTAACGACAGGAGCAGGCTGCCCTGCAGACTCAATTATCTACCCAGCACGGATGATCTTCTGTTTGTTTGCACTGGTGACACGACTCTTTCCTTAACTCGTTTGGAGTCTACAGAAATCAATTAGCTGTTTGCAAAGACTGAACTGGGAGGGACACATGGCTGCTTCTCTTCCCAGGTTACCTAACGTTGCTATCTTGGCTGTCTGGATGCGTAAGAGGGCCCAGCTTGTTAGTGACTGAGACCCCGCTTGTCAGGACTTTAGCTAAAAATGGATTTCCCTGGCTGTGTTAAAGCCCGGGCATTTTGTGAGGTATCTGCTCCTCCAGCTCTGTCCCCGGCCCTCACCCTCTTCTCTCCCTTTTGCTGCAGGAGCTGGAGCCGCTCTAGGGAGCAGTGCCCTGGGTAGCCAGCCATGATCGCCACTGGAGGGCTCCTGAGGATCTCGGCCAGGAAACAGGATCCCCTGCGACCCCAAAGCCAGCCCCCCAAACGCAAACGCAAAGCCAAAAAGAAGCGCAAGAACGACGTGGTGGTAGTGAAGGGCAAGCTGAAGTTGTGTTCCGTCTCGGGGCTCATCGCCCTCTGCGGCATCCTGGTGCTGCTGGTGGGCATCGCCTTGGCCGTGGTGGGCTATTGGCCCAAACCCAGCCCCGTCTACCGGGAGGGCGGCTTCGGGGGGAGCAAACACCTGCCCGCGCAGGGCGGCGCCACCAAAAACCGCTCCAGCCGGGGCCAGCCGGGGGCGCAAGGCGGATCCCACCCGGACAGCCCTAGAGCCAACTCCTCCTCCTCCAGCAGCAGCAGCCGGGGGCCCCCCCGCGCCGCGCCGGCCCCTTCCCCGGTGGGTTTCCTCTTCCAGCTCTTCTCCGGCTACCTGCACTCGGACAAGCTCAAGGTGCTGGGCCCCCTGATCATGGGCATCGGTATCTTCCTCTTCATCTGCGCCAACGCGGTGCTGCACGAGAACCGCGACCGCAAGACCAAGATCATCAACCTGCGGGACCTCTACTCCACCGTCATCGACGCGCACAGCCTGCGGGCCAAGGAGGGCGGGGGCCCGGCCGCCGCCCCGCTCAATGGCTTCGTCAGTTACGTGCAGCAGGCCCGGGGGCTGGGCGGCGGTGGCGGGGGGGAAGCCTTGGGCGCCGCGGCCAGGCTGGCCCAGAGCACCTGGCCCCCGGCCCTGGGGGCCCCCGCGCCCCGCTGCTCCTCCTTCTCCGCCTCCCCGCCCAGCCTGGCCGAGGCTGTCTACAGCATCTACCGGGAGCGAGCCGCCCTGGCCGGCCGCCCGCTGGGCGCCGCCACCCCTCCCTGCAGCCCCGCCAGCTCCCTGGTGGGCTCCTCGCTCAGCGCCTTCACGCTGCTGCCCCTGGGCCAGGCCGACGGGGCGGGCGGGGAGAGCTGCGGCTGGCGGCGGCCGGCGGGAGAGCTCGGGGCCAGGGCGAGCCCGCGGGGCGAGTTCGAGCTGAGCCGGAGCGAACGCGGCAGCCCCCTAGGGCCGGGGCAGGGGCGCAGGCACAAGCGGGTACTGCGGCGCCAGAGCACAAGCTGCCTGCCTGACGCCAGGCGGCCGCTCTCCCCTGGCCCCCCTCAGACTCGGGCTAGCAGCAGGGAGCTGGACTCCACCAGCCTTTTAGCCAAGGCTGCTTCTTCTCCCTACTCCAAATCTCTGGATCTGGGCGGCTCGCCTCCCTTCACTCCGCCTGGGGGCAGGAGGGGCTCCCCGTCCGACCCAGCCAGCAGCAATAAGGGCTACACGCACCTGGAGGAGGCAGGCACCTCCTTGGAGTCTATTGCCAACACCCCAGCCAGTAAAACCCAGGGCTGTGAGGAGGACCCAAAAGGAGAGCTCGGCCCCCTAGAGGGAGCTAGTGAAGAACAAACAGTGCGGCAACCTCAGCAATTTCAGAGACAATATACAAATAAAGAGAAGCTCTTCATGATTTCCAGGTCGCACGCCACTGCAGGGCTGGAGGATGGGGAACTAGAAAGCACAGGCGTTTGAACAAACAGAGAAAGCATCAGGACAACTTGCAAGCCCTCTGCCTCCTTGGGGACGGAACCCAGTCAAAATCCAAAGAGCTGCAGTATGTTATCCTGGAATTGCATTTAATAAATTCCCCTAGATGACACCAGGAAACAAACAAACAAAATCTTTCTGTCCAATTGTGATTGTATGTTCCATGCAAACCAAATTGTATTACACATCAGTAGTCCAGCAAGTTCTTCGAAGCAAAATAATACAATTTTGGACAATATAACTGCGCACTTTATAGTTTTAATTTCTACCCCACCCCCTTCCTTGGGTATTCTGATGCTGGTTTGTCACTAACTGTTTCTAAACCACCAGCTCCTGTTCTAGCTCCAGAGCAAAGTGGTTTTCCTTCAGCAAAACTAAGCTCTCTCCTTTTGTTTTGGTTAAATCACTTAAGTTGGCAGGGCCTTATGGATGAAGTATCTTCACAAAAAACACTCCTACAGGCATTTCTTTAAATTCTGGAAAGGTGACAAGGGAGGAGAGAATGGAGCTGGACAGAGCTCTGATAATTTAATTGGAATTATTACAGTCTTAAATTAGAAACCTAAGAAGAGATGATACTTTTATTAAGTATTATCACACATGTACCAATAGCATTAATAAAAGTTTTTTAAATAAAAATGTTTAATCATATTAAAACAGTTCTCCCCCTACAGCACTTACAGATCAATGACAACGTTTGTATCAAACTACTCACTATTAGAGACAAGGAAGAAAGGAGGAAGGTTTGTTTATGTTGCTTTTGACATGGTAGTAGTAATTTAGTAATATTTTCTAAACAAAGATATTTGGGTTCAATCGCTAAGCACACTGCACTTTAGTACAAGCAGCAGATTCTGCCTCTACTTCTAACTCTTGTTTAACTGGAATTTTAGATGGTAAGGAATCAGATTTCAAGATTCTAAAGAGAAAAATTGATGAAGGTTTTACCTTCCATTAAAATTAGATTTTTCATGACTAATACATTAATCTCAGAAACAATGACCCATATGTCATAGATCTGTGACTTCCCCAAGAACAGTCACTCTAAGATTAAGGTTTTTTTTATAATTAAGGCTCCAATCTTGCAAACACTTATGCACAGGCTTACCTGTAAGGATGCGAATTGTCCTATACTCTGAGGGTGAAATTCTGACCCCATTGAATTACATAGGAGTTTTGTCATTGACTTCAATGGAGGCAGGATTTCACCTTGAGAATAAAATAGCATGTTTCCTGATGGTTAGACTATATATATAATATATGAATCAAACAGCTATTTGGTAACTGGAAATTATTTAACTTTAATTATAAGACGACTGGCATTTGCTTAATTTACTAGAAAAATCTCTTTCGACTCCTAATTTCAGATACCAACATTTTCTATTTCAAATATATATTTAATATACATATGATGTTTCATTATGTTAACTACGAGTTATTGAAGTTAAACAATATGATATGTAAGTAGTGCATTGGTTTTCTCTCTCAATTAAGGTTTCCATAGTAGATTAGTATTTAGTACATATCTAATAATATAGGTACAATACAATAAATATACTGATCGGTACATTTAATTGTGAAGAGTGAACAGCAACAATAATTATTAAATATAAGAATGAATAATTTTAAAAATATCAGATAAGAGACTGCCATCTGGAGGCTCTACAATTTTCCAATGAGGAAAGGAAGTTCCCTTTGGCAACAGAAAGGCACAAGCATCACAACCTCACATACTGTCAATGGCAACGAAGCAAAGTAACCATATAAACTTTGTTGAAGCATTGTTCTTGTTAAACTGCTATCTAATGTTGTTTAGCCAGCCAGTGTGGAAGTGACCAAAATATGTTTTAAAACTATGTGTGTAGGCTGGAACACTAATTTGATTTACAAAAAGATAAACAAACATGGCTAGGCCCTGCATAAAGTGGGCAGTTTAATGGTGTCAGAAGGCAATTTAATCCAAATTGATTTCAACATGATTACTTCTGGCTGAACGTTAGTCCTAACAGCTAGAAGGAAACTGCTGTTCTGTGCTTTTCCCATGATTTCCAGCAGACATCTATTGAAATATCAGAAAAGGGTCATCAGGCACTGAGACAAGGATTCTAGTTATACACAGTTATGGAGATTTGCCTTGATCCTGTCTGGGAAGGTGCCTATTCAAATCCACATGGGTGCAGAGCAGGAGTCTACCCACCAAACCTCATTGCAGGGTTGGGACGATAGTGGAAAAATGACAGATTTTTTTTTTAAATAAACCTGAAAAAATCATATCATATATACTGTTTCTATTCTCATTCAGTAAAAGTTTATCCAGCCATCTAAGCAATAACAATCACTTTTATTTAAAGATAACACAAGATGCAACTCAAATCTTTTATTTGATTAGAAGAAAAGTACTTTTAAATTGCTGGGCTAGAGTTCGGGGGCTTTTTTTCTTTTTGTAGGACAGTGAGAGAGTATTTTATTTCATTGAGATTATTACAAAATTTGTTATCTGTATTTCAGAATCCACTAAATGAGTCAAAATACAGTCAGGAAGCCTTTTTAAATAGCACAACTCAATTTCAATTATCACCCTTTTCAATAAGTACTGTTTTAGACTTCTCCTAGGTTGCTGAACATATTGAACAACAGAATGTTTGTATACAGAACTGAGCTTGACCAATGAAATTCCACTTCAGTGGCTAGTAGAGTTGAGTGAATAATTTGTAGCAATTAATCTAATAAACAGATGAAGCCTTTTTTCCAATTTGCAAATTGTCCATGAATCCCTATGATTTTTGCAAATTTATTTGCTAATTACAGTTTTTCACAGAATAATTTGTGTAAAGACTTTGCGTTCTGTAGAGTTTGTTCAAAACTCAAGCTGAGTGAGTTACCTTTGTATGGAAAAGTGTTTCTATTTTCTGGCTGGATAAGCTTAACTCCTATCAGCAGCAGGTTTCTTGTGTGAACGTTCATACTGTTAATATTAAAGTATCCCTAATGCTGTCAAATTGAGATTGGTTGATAGAGAAGGGTAACCTACTCCATTTTAATAGCATTAGACCTGGTGACATAACTGAGTACCGCCTCTTTTGGACATTCATGTCTCCCTGTTCCTGCCCCATGTGGCACATGGCTTTTCCCCTTGCTCCTGGACCTGCCCCTACCTCTACCACTTCTATCAATCAACCTTCACTTGCCCACTCTTTTCCCCCTCAGTTTCTCTCCTCTCTCTTTTCTTTCCCAACCCTGTCCTCTCCTCTCCCCTCCTGGGCACTGAGTTCCTCCTTCCAACCTCTTCCCCACAACCTGCCCCCAACTGGTTCCTCCACATGCCTTTTGGAGGCTTAGGATCTGTACCCATAACACTACCTGTATCTCTTGCAAATACATTTTGAATATAACCAACAAATTATCAGGTGTGTGCACTAAGCTAACATATTAAAAGCAAAAGACCTGCAGAGACCAACTATTCCATCAAGGTCCTAAGAAAAATTCCTTGAGAAAAAGTTGGGTTTCTGCTTGAATTCCTCAGGGTAGTTGTATGACTGACCATAAAGTTGCCACTATCCTTTTGTAACACAGATACTTGTTTTAAACTAGTCTATAAGAGAAAGGGGGGAAACAGATGTGAAGCCTAGGGGCACGGTAAGGACCAGGCCCAGGAGAGGAAACAAGGAGGTGGGGAATGGGTAATAATGTCACTGAAAATGATGTTGATGGAGAGTGTGTGACTTATCCATTTTATGCATCACTCAGTTTCTTGTTTTATCTATCAATCTTGCTTTGACAGTTGCCCGGGTACTACTCTACTCATATGTATGTTTCAAATTCAATTTCTGTTAATAGTCTCTTAAAATTCACTGTTTCTGCAAAGATTCTGCCCAGTAAACTCATTCAATAGAGTATTCCCAGAAAGCAAACACCAAAGGGGGTACAAATATCGCTGAAATGAATTCAATATTTCATTCAAGTAAATCTTAATAGAAAAGTATTTGAGGATCTTATATTTATATAAAATTATATATTTATATCTATCTATCTTAGGGGTTCCTTTTTATTATTGAAATTGTGCCCATCACTAGTTTCTCAGTGCTTCTCAAGTAAATAAGTCTGCATGACCAGGTGCTTTATAGGCTTCAAGGCCAAGATTTTCAAAAGGTGCCTCACATCTTGGGTGCCCAAATAGAGATATTTAAAAGTGGCTGGATATTCAGAGAATGGACATCCCAAAAATGGAGACACTAAAATCACTAATCACTGTTGAGAATCTAGGCCCATGAACTTTCTGCTTTTTTTCTTTCTTTGGTATTGAGAAGGCTCTGTCTTAGATATACTTATTTGTGGGGTTTTCTTCTTTTATCCTCTTCCCACTCTCCCCCTCTTCATTCTGGTGAGAATGAACCTCAAATACAACCAGCCCGTCCTGAACTTTGAAAAAATTTGAGTCCAATTCCAAACTAAACTTTGCAGTCAAACTCAATACAATAAGAAAGAATGAATGTACTAGGATTATTTAAATGATATTTTGGGCATTCAACCTTTTAATATCTACCCCCTGGGCTAAATAAACTCAGAAGCTGAAGGGAACTGAATCTATTAGTCCAGGATGTGTTTATTACCAAGTAAAAGGAGGAACAATCAAGTTATTTTACTGAAATGTCTAAGTACATAAAAGACAATTAAGCTGGGGCAGGTTAATTTTTGTTTTTGATTTTTTTTAAATGTCAGCTGGAAAAAAAGGAACTTGAGGTAGCCATGTTTATTGTAGGGGTATGGATAGGGAGTTTGAATGACAGTAGAGAAAACAAAGCATGGGGACTTGCATCCTCTACCTATTGAAACCAGTGTTTTCAAGTGTACAGTGGGTTCAATACCTGTACAAAGCCACTGATGGCAGCTGACATTTTGCTGATACTTCATTAAACTAGACCTCCTGCTGGGAAGAAGATGGAGGTACAGGAAATGCAACTCACCTTTCAAAACCATGGAAAAGGCACAGTCTTTCAAAGTGGATATTAGCTGTTCTAAAGGAACAGAGTTTAATAACTTAGCTAAACCTTCTTTTAAAAAATTATAATTTACAACAACTTTGGCAGCATCTTATCTGGACTAAGAATGGCCAATAACTCCTGAGGGCTCCCTCTGGATGGCTCCGCAGCTCAGAAGCATGGTAGCAGCGCACCCTACAGGGACTTCCCTCCAGCTCCTAAGATGCTCCCAATGATACTGGCATGCCCCTTTCATCAGGGCTTGTGAAGAGTCTTGTGTAAGGATCCCAGACCAAGACTCCACAGTGCCTGCACCAAGGGAAATCCTCTCTGGCCAACTACAAGGTTTGTGCAACCCACTTACCACAGTGTGATGCCCTACGAGAGCTGTAGGAGAGATGGGGGCCTTATTCTTGAAATGTATTTTAATACTATTAGGGTTGTATAAAGTATAGCATGTCTTCTACTTCAGCAGATGTACACCACCAATGCATTTTAAAATAAGACATTTTGATCTCAGCTGTTAATATCCAAGATACTTCTATGGCTCCGATTATTGCAGCACCTGAGCATCTCACAGTTTTTAATGTACTTATCCCCAAAACATCGCTGTGAGGTAGGAAAGTGCTGTAAAGTGGGGAACAGAGAGACTAAGAAACAGAGAGAACCGTGCCAGAAAGATACTAAGACCCAGATCATCAAAGTTGCCTAACTCCCACTGAAATCACTGGTATAGAATTGTTTGGTTCATTAAGTGAGGGAGGGGATAGCTCAGTGGTTTGAGTATTAGCCTGCTTAAACCCAGGGTTGTGAGCTCAATCCTTGAGGGAGGCCATTTAGGGAGTTGGGGATTGGTCCTGCTTTGAGCAGGTGGTGGGACTAGATGATCACCTGAGGTCCCTTCTAACCCTGAGATTCTATGATTTGAAAGTGTGCCAGAGAATTTATACATTAGTTTTGGTTTAACTCCAAAGTTTTAATTGGGGGAGGGAAGGATGTACTTTCCTTTGTAGTCTAAACCTGACACAGGTTATTAATTTACTGTGGTAATAATACAGCAAGCAAAAAAATATGTCAAATGACTAAATCTTGGACACTTTATGAGGACAAAGTAGCTGTGGCTTGTAGTGAAGAAAAATAGAATGCTTCAAGAAAGCAACAGAATTCTAAAGGTTCATTGAATGACCTAAATGCTAATCCCTCCTCTGTTTATGTAACCACACAAGTCTCAGAACCAGAATGGTTTGGAGAACTAAATCTGATGTCTATGCTGAGGATACTTGCACAATTCTTTACATTTCTATTGCTAGTTTAATTCAATTTGTGTTGGAGAAAATCACCTGATTTATTGACACTGCTGATTAATGATCATTTAGGAATATCATGTGTTGATAAGAAAAATGTAAGATATTTAAAGAAAAAAGAATCCTTTGAGTGTTTCACTAACAATGTAATAACTATGTACTTCTGATTTTTTATTATGTGCCAGAAGAGAATGTTGGTTAAGTAGTTCCACTTTAAAAAAAAAAAAAAAAAAAAAAGAGGAAATTTAATTCAAGCACACATTTAGAAATGCTTCAGTCTTCAGAGAGCATGGATACTAGAGTGAAGAAGCATTTAAACTGGCAGCAGCATTCCATTTTTACAGTTCACCTAGTGCTGAACACAGCAAAGTACTGACCACTGTATTCATTTTACAGCAAAACACAGACTGGAAAGGGTAAAAGTGATTTAAACAATAACATCAACCATGCCTTAATGGCAAAATGCCAGTTGTAATCTCAAACTGACTCAAATCTCAGAACCCCCTACCATCCCAAATGAGCTCATACTAGGTTCAAAGAAGAGTCCAGGACTCTCTTCTCAAGTAGGTCTTCCCTTGGTAATGTAGGTTTCTAAACAGCCAAGCAAATCTCTACATAATCCAAAATCAGTTCTCAGGAAGGTAGCACATTCTAAAGGAAACGAGTAGTGTGGGATGAGAGGGGATGGGATGAAAATGAGCCTATTTAAACTGCAGTTGTTTGGAGATGGGGGGTGAGTAGTTTTGTATTGGATGCCTAGATACCCTAGTGATGGGTGCATTTGAAATCCACAGATGACACTACATAGGTTAAATATTACATTAGCAGCAGTAAAGATAATTCTAAAAGGATAACAAGAACTAATGAATGAAAAGCTTGAAAGAGTGAAAGCTTGAATTAAAATTATGGTGCTCTATCATGGGTTTGCTGGAGAAAGACAGATGGAAACTACTCATGCTACAAGATACCAATTCCCTTTATGACATCATTTTGGAGAGGTGGGGTAAATTAGCCAACTCAACCTCATATGGTATCATTGCATACATGTTGCCATATGGCCACAGTTCCCTGCATGGCCACCGAAGCAGTGGCTTGTGGAACACTGCAAAAGGCCTTATAGGACCCACAGCTCCCATGGTTCTCTAGGAAACTCCCAGTTTATTGCTGTCCACATATGGACTGAAGCAGGTCTCAGAAAATTCCAAATAAACTTCCACTTATGGCTAACCCATTTCACTTCTTACTCCCTGAGCAGAACCCTCAACTATGATTCTCTAAAACAATTATTCTAAAGCACAGACACGCTAAACAAGTTATACTTTAAATGACCATCTCCTACACACTTCACCTACATAAATTCTACCAACCTCATGTCTAGTTCTTCATTTGCAACCTAAAAGCAATTTGCTCCAGCTCCAGCATGAACATTTTTCTTCTGACTCATTACTAAAGCCTCCCAACTGCTGCTGTCCTAGACTCCAAAGCAAACCACAAATTAACTTTAACAGCATTCCACCGGTAGCTCTGCTCATAGACTTTAGGGTCAGAAGGGACGAATATGATCATCTAGTCTGACCTCCTGCACAAAGCAGGCCACAGAACCCTACCCATCCACTTCTGTAACAAACCCCTAACCTATGTCCGAGTTATTGAAGTCTTCAAATTGTGGTTTGAAGACCTCAAGCTGCAGAGAATCCACCAGCAAGTGACCCATGCCCCCACACTGCAGAGGAAGGCGAAAAACCTTCAGGGCTTCTGACAATCTGCCCCGGAGGACAATTCCTTCCCGACCCCAAATATGGTGATCAGCTAAACCCTGAGCATGTGGGCAAGACTCAGCAGCCAGCACTCAGGAAAGAATTCTCTGCAGTAACTCAGATCCCATCCCATCCAACATCCCATCACAGACCACTGGGCATACTTATCTGCTGATAATCAAAGATCAATTGCCAATATTAAGCTATCCCATCATACCATCCCTTCCATAAACTTATCAAGCTTAGTCTTAAAGCCAGATATGTCTTTTGCCCCCACTACTCCCCTTGGAAGGCTGTTCCAGAACTTCACTCCTCTAATGGCTAGAAACCTTCGTCTAATTTCAAGTCTAAACTTCCTAGTGTCCAGTTTATACCATTCGTTCTTGTGTCTACATTGGTACTAAGCTTAAATAATTCCTCTTCCTCCCTAATATTAATCCCTCCGATATATTTATAAAGAGCAAGCATATCCCCCCTCAGCCTTCTTTTGGCTAGGCTAAACAAGCCAAGCTCTTTGAGTCTCCTTTCATAAGGCAGGTTTTCCATTCCTCGGATCATCCCAGTAGCCCATCTCTGAACCTGTGCCAGTATGAATTCATCCTTCTTAAACATGGGAGACCAGAACTGCACACAGTATTCCAGATGAGGTCTCACCAGTGCCTTATATAACGGTACTAACACCTCCTTATCTTTGCTGGAAATACCTCGCCTAATGCATCCTAAAACCGCATTAGCCTTTTTAAAGGCCATATCACATTGGCTGCTCATAGTCATCCTGTGATCAAGCAATACTCCAAGGTCCTTGTCCTTCTCCTCTGTTGCTTCCAACTGATGTGTCCCCAATGTATATCTAAAATTCTTATTATTAATCCCTAAGTGCATGACCTTGCACTTTTCACTATTAAATTTCATCCTATTACTATTACTCCAGTTTACAAGGTCATCCAGATCTTCCTGTATGATATCCCGGTCCTTCTCTGTGTTAGCAATACCCCCCAGCTTTGTGTCATCCACAAACTTTATTAGCACATTCCCACTCTGTGTGCCAAGGTCAATAATAAAAAGATTAAATAAGATTGGTCCAAAAACTGATCCTTGAGGAACTCCACTAGTAACCTCCTTCCAGCCTGACAGTTCACCCTTCAATATGACCCACTGAAGTCTCCCCTTTAACCAGTTCCTTATCCACCTTTCAATTTTCATATTGATCCCCATCTTTTCCAATTTAACTAATAGTTCCCCATGTGGAACCGTGTCAAATGCCTTACTGAAATGGAGGTAAATTAGATCTACTCCATTTCCTTTGTCTAAATAATCTGTCACGTTCTCAAAGAAGGAGATCAGGTTGGTTTGGCACGATCTACCTTTAGTAAAACCATGTTGTAACTTGTCCCAATTACTATTGACTTCAATGTCCTTAACTACTTTCTCCTTCAAAATTTTTTCCAAGACCTTACATACTCCAGATGTCAAACTAACAGGCCTATAGTTACTCGGATCACTTTTTTTCCCTTTCTTAAAGATAGGAACTATGTTAGCAATTCTCCAGTCATACGGTACAACCCCTGAGTTTACCAATTCATTAAAAATTCTTGCTAACGGGCTTGCAATTTCATGCGCCAGTTCCTTTAATATTCTTGGATGAAGATTATCTCCCAGAACCAGAGGAATCTTGCACGAGCACTGAATCCAACAGCATCTCCTCTCTGCCCCAACGTTGGGAACACCAGTAGCAGCTGAGAGGCGCTAACAGGGAGCAGACTATCAAAATCCCAGGCACTCGGGGCTCCTTCCTCAAACTACCTGGCCTCAGCTTGAGTTCTTTGTGTGTGTATGAGGGGAGAGGGTAAGTCAGGGCCTTTCCACCACCCTTCCTTTTATCCAACTGGGCCCAAAGCAATCTGCTCAAAATACTTGTCCCACCCCCATCAATGGGAAAAAGCAGCAGCAGCCAGGAGAGGCCTCCACAGCCTTCTGATTTTCATTCAGCTCTGAAATCTGGACTCTGCTTTATTTTTCTGTTTTGCTCTATAGCTATCAGGTGTCAGTCCCCCTTTAGCCCACCCCTGCCTTACCTCTGCAACCCTTCAGCAGCCCAACCTCAATATCTCTCCCCATTATTCATCTCTCCCTCTTTCTTTCCCCTTTCCTTCACTTACCGCAACATCCCTTCTTCTTTACCACTTCAACCCCAAGTATCTCACTCATCCTTCTTTCAAAACAAAATGTTTGTAATATAAAAACTACATTACAGTGATGTGATATTAAATATGACATGACTGACAACATGACACCATCTCTAACCCTAATCTCTTTGTTTGTATGTAGTACCTCTTTCCCCACCCTTTGTCTTTGTTTAAATTGTAAACTCTCATCACAGGTAAATTATGCTTTCATATCTACAATCAACCTACTGTACTTTAATCAGCTGTCATTTGGGACTGGCAGGTGCCAGAAGATACTCAGAAGGTGATAAAAGCCAGCAGAGTGGGAGAAAAGTAGCATAGCTGTCCTGACACAGCATTTAAAAAAGCAAGAGACAGTGTTCAGAACAACTGAAGGTAGCAGGAGGCACAAATAAGTTACAGAGGTTAGACAGTAATCTCCGCAACCCAGTCACAGATTTCATTGTATCCAACGGTCATCACACACAGCCAGGAAGTGGAAACAGGAGACTGAGAAGAAAGGACAGGTATTTGGAATGGCAGAGAGGGATGCTATGTGCTTGCTGTGGATACTTAGCAAGCAGTTCGGTGTTGGGGGTAGTAGAGCCCCTATTTGCTTCCTTTATCATCGAGGGTTGATGAATTTCCTGTCCCGTTGCCTAACGCTGTCTCCATTGTCACAGTGCATTGTCTTTGCAGTGTGTTTTCTGCACAGCCATTGTGAGAATACTATTTCAGGTAGATAGGCTTTTTTCTGCTCGTTTTGATTGGTGAATCTAGTGCAGAGGATGAGATGCACGACCCCACCTAGCTTTTGCATAATTTTACATGTGCACACCCCTTCGTTGAGAGAACTGTGACCAAGTCATCATGCCTCATGTGCTAGAACACTTTCTTCTGGATTACTACTAGGGTTTCAGGGCTAACTTTCTTCTGTTTTGCTTATTCTTAATTGTGGATGCAAAGGGACAATGTGGCCCAAAGTCAAAAGTATTCAATGCATTTTAATTCATTACAGTTGAAGGGATATATTAAGATAAAATGCCTGCTGTATTTTTTCATTCCACTACTGAATTAGTTTACGCTGTATACGATGCTTATTTGAACAGTGACTAGTGATTCACCAGCCAGTTCTGTTAATTCTCATATAGGCAACATTGAAAAACAAATATTTCTCAATGGCAAGTTTTTCTGGCAAACTACTCTAGCTATGTATCCAACTCTTCAGTGCAATGTTCTGTTTAACTTGACAGTTGTAGATAAAAATCACGCTGGCATTTTAGCCAAACATGTTTTAAATAATTCAGCAACCAGGAATAAGGGCTGTACTATCTTTTTTGCCAATTTTCTGTGGGCGTAGTAAGACGACAACGTGCAGTTTCTCACAGGGCAGTCTCCATCCTGAACCACAGGACATCCCAGGCAAACTTGGAGAGGTTTCTGGCAGGCTCTGGAAGATGGGATGGTGGAGATGGCTGAGCACACTTCTCCACTGAAAGGTGGGGAATCATGACGAGAGGATGTCATGTTAATTAACCCTTCATGCCCAGGGGTCAATTAAAGCTATAAACCCTTCTGAACAGAGGTTTATACACCTCCAAAATGGAAACGATATAAAATTGACACTAATGTAAGGGTTTGTTTTTTGTTTTGTGTCAGCAAAGTAATGAAGGAAACCAGTACATTTAGTATTTCTGAAATTCTAATCTTCAGAGTTTCTTAAACTTTGCTGCCACTGTAAAAATGAAAACAAAAATTAAGCAATAATATTTAAGGTTGTATTTAAATTATTGAGTTATCATTTGCCCAGCAAAGCTCTATCATGGAGTTGGGTTTGTTGCATGTGGTCATTTGGAGGGGGGGGAATGAGTAGGAGGAAAGAAGTTATAAAAATTCTCTCACAGAGATGCATAGAGGTGACATCCAGGCCATCTGATAAAAAAAATACATTCATCTCACACCTTTGAATGCCCCTAATGCATCTCCCCAAGAGACTTATTCTAATGCTAAAACCTCCTGAACAGTTTCAAACAGCTGCCATTCAAAAAAAAAATTAAAATTAAAAAAAACCAACCTGCTAGAAAAACATTTCCTCTTTCTCCCTCACAACTACCCCTGCCTAAAGCATAGGATGGGTAAGATTCAGCCCTGACCCTTTCTCTAAAAGCATAAAATTGTTTTAATGTCCAATATCCCTCATTCTTGAAGGGACTAGAAGATTCACCCTACTGGCATTTGAAATTACTAGATTGCTTCGGAAAGATTTGAGATTTCAGACTTAAAAGCATGATGGATGTAAGGTACTGAAAAGCAATTTTAAGACTTTTTTTTATGGCTTCATCTGAGCTCTATGCAGTTGGAATCTTGGTAATTAAGACATCTTGCTTTGCAGGAGGAGGAGGGAAACAAAGGTATTGCATGTGACGAACGGGGAAATAGGTATATTATTTTTCTGAATATGTGTTTGTTTATGGTGGGTTACTTGCTCTGAATTTTATCAAAAGCGATTGTTAAAGAAATCAAGCAGGAATGGTAAAACAATAGCCCAGGTAAGGATGATCTCTGCAAACACTCAGATACAAGAGCCAGGTATATAGCTGTGATGGGACAGGGGAGATCAAACAGAACAATACACCATTACAGGACTGGGATCAGAAAAATAAGTGGGGATTGAAAAAATTGGGAGAAGCTGCCCAAGTGAGAGAGTGAAAAACTGACAGACAGGGACTGACTGGGAGACGCAGAGGAAGGTCTGCTGCCAGCATGCAGTCTTCCTTCTAAGTTTGTGGTGAAAATTATGCATTTAGATTTGCTTTATCTTCCTCTGGCAATGCATATATAATTATATTTAATCCAGTGTTCCTGAATACTGTACTCCTGTTGTCTAATAAATAAGGTCTTGTCCTGGGTCACTGCAAACAGCTGTTGGTTGCATAGCTCCAAAAGAGTAAGTCTCCCACAGAAGTCCAAACTCATTTGGACCTGATGAGCCACAATGGGAAATAGGTACTGAAGCCAGGGACCCACTCATGGAGTAGCAGAGCCATATGGCTCCCCTTTGAGAAAAGTGGAGGCCCAGGACCTATCTAAGAGGGATACATTCCACGAAAGCCTGTATAGAGATTACAGACAGATCGCGCTTCATGGCAGCACACAAAAAGAGTGTTTACACATTCTTAAAATAGTTCTATTACATAGGTAGCAAACAGTGTTCATGATTCTGCCGTCAAAAGCTTTCATCAGCATGCGTTTGGAATGCCCGATGCAACTCATTCAGGACTTTAACATCAGTGATAATGCACCTGTGTCTCACTCATGCTGGCAAAATCTCTATGCTACACCACTTCATCATTTATTCCATGTTTACTCACATGCAGATTTATATCATATTTTGCTAGTCAGGTAATCAAATCCTGTTCTGTCTGATTTAAAAATAAGCAGGGCAGACTGCCTGTTCTACAGTAAAGGCTTCAAATTTGTATGTTTTGCAAAATATATAAATATGATTCATTTTTACAATTTTGAACTAAGCCTCTCAGCAGGTAGAATATTTTCACCCTCTTAAAAACCCCACACACTTCCGGCAATGCATGCATAATTATATTTGTAAATGTTCTCAATGAAAGAAGCTACTTAGAATTGTTTGATTGAAATACCCTTTGGATTCAAAGTGCCTGATCACCACCCCCAGTAATGCTTTAAGTGGCCTTTGCACTTGATCTTACACGATTAGTAGTAGCATTACAGTTGTGTCCAAAGACCTCAATGAAGCGTGGGACCCCATTGTGCCAAGAGATGTACAAACACACGGAATTCAAGGCCTGCTCAGAGAGATCACAACCTGTGTAGGTGCCGAGGTGTGATTTAAATAGCGTGGGAAAATGTGTCCATAGTTATTTAGTTTACAAGTGAAAAAACAATTTGTGCGGAAGTTTGCATGCTAAAGGGAGATCGTGTGTGTGTAAATCATCATGTTTACGCACAAGTGATATATATAGTTTTTGCACACCACCAGTAACTGAGCCAAATCCTGAGAACTCTTTGGAACTGTGGCATAACATATGGTGCAACATATGCATACGAATTTAAAACAGGTGTCCTAGAATATGTAATGAGGCAATGGCTGCTCCCACCATAGCAATGTTTTAAAGGCATAAGCATAGCAATTAGGAAGGAGGACAGAAACAGCGGTGTAGTGCGAACTTGCCAAGAATTACAGAAAAAGCAGTAACACCAACAAAGCCAAAATAAAGAGTGCCCACACATCCAGAACTCATGAAAGCCGTGGGAGTGTCTCAGAAGAAGAGAGACCCAAAACACCTGGAGTAAAAGTCTGTCACAGAAAGTACCAAGGCCCCTGCGCTGAGGTAATGCACAAATGATTGCCAGTCAATGTATGGGGCAGCACACAATATGGGCAATAGGATGCTGGCACTAAGTCTCAACTTTTAAACAGCATGCAAGGTGCAGCTTGTGCTACTTTCCCCAGTTGTGTTGGCAGTACTGCACTATACAAATTGCCCTTTGCTTCTAAGGAGCATGTGCCTGTCACCTTCGAGTAACAAGTATGTTGCAGAATTATCAGCTGCTCGTGGTCTGTGTCCGTCACACTCACTAAATTCTTACCAGCCATTCCATCTGTCATGTCTGTGATATCAGAGCCAGACTGGAGGATAAGGGTAGAACATAATACTATGTCCTCTCTTGCTGCTGCTTCTCTGTAATCTGCATAGTTGCTGCCACTGTGGATACCTGTGCCCTTTTTGTTTGATGTTACATTGCCCTTTTATTCATGCCATGTGTTATATACTTAGGAGCGACTGGGCTGCATAGTGAGAGTTTCCTTACTGCACGAGCCTTCATAATTTTAGCTCTGGTTTGTGACACTGGATGCACGCTTAGCAACATATTTTGTCACACCCCCATTTTGTGCAGGCTCTCATATTCCCTCAAACAACATAACAGTGATACATTCATGTCAGCTCCTTAGGCAGGGCCTTGAATACCCAGCCACTGCTGCCTACTCTCCGCAATGCATAAATCAAATGATCACCTGATAGTTCTCAATGCTGATTTTTATAATAGTGTAACCAACCCCTCTAGAGGTATGAATGTTATGGTACACTAGTGTCTTTGATGCTTATTAGCATACTGTGTGTATCACCAGCTCACAGGTTAGCAACACAGGTCCACCACAGGCTCACAGGTGCCCCAGGCACTAGAATCTTATATTAGGTGAGAATTGCAGATGTTTTTAAATAAAGTTTCTAGCTCTCATGGCCACAGAGAAAAACCTTAACATGTGAACCATAACGGTTTAAAACTCAGAAGAAAAATAAAAAGCCCATGCAAAGGTATTCATTTTAATCTCATAATTTTTGGAGGTTTGCCTAATTTTTCAGCTCTGCGGACTGGCAGTTCTATAACACACTTCAAGTAAGAAAGAACTGCTTAACTAGGGCTGCCAGAAATAACCAGAAATAGGTCTGAATCTTACTGCATATTTATGGTCTCCAAATGACCTTCAGTTGAACTTTGGTCAGTTTACAAGTGGAAGATTTTTAATTTATCTAATAGATCTACTTTTTAACTAGCATTCCTGCCCATTCAGGCTGAATTGTTTCAGGCTCCTATATCATCAGCAGTAATAAATATTTTACAGTAGAGCTGGTAAAAAAAAATCTTTTTTCCCCCCCTCCATGAAAAAGTTTAGATTTCTGGCAGAAATTGGAAATACTTTGATTTTAAATGCTGCTATGGTGTCTCATGGGAATTATAGTTTGGGTCCCTCAAGCTCCTACTTTCCCCTCTACAGGCCAAGCTCCCTAGTCAGATTACTACTCTCACGATGCACTATGGTCTCCTCTCTTGGAAGAGGGGAAGTGGTGCATCATGGGAGATGCAGGAGCTGCCCACACAGCAAGTAAACACCAGCAGCAGGCAAGGGTCAGCTGACTCGGGCTTGCGGGGCTGTAAAATTGCTGTGTAGATGTTCAGGCTCCGGCCACCATGATGGGGGAGGGTCCCCAAGCTCAGTCTTCAGCCCAAGCCCGATTGTCTATGCAGCCCAAGACTCATGAGCCCAAGTCAACTGACCTGGGCCACTGTGGCCATGCCATGGGTCTTTTATTTCAGTGTAGATGTACCCTCTGTCTGTCCCGGGAGCCCAGGGACTTACCTTTTAGGACAATTTCACTAATAGTTTTGTGTGTAAACTAATATCATTGTGAGGATTCTACGCTATTTCAGTCGGGCTTTCTGGATGAATAATTATGGATGTATGCTATTTTAGCTAGAATTCCGATCTACTCCCCAGCAAGGGTGTTGTGGCTAGTCTCTGCTCACTTTGCAGTGCCTGACTGGCATGAAAAGTGTGGAGGCAGAGAATCTCCCTCTTAAGACCATCTTGGATTCCTCACACTACCAAAGATATTCTCAATTATGATTCTTCATTTAAACCCAGAGTTACAAGGGTTTTGAATTTTCTTTTCTTGACTCTTCCTCTCCATCTTTTTGTCTTTGTTAAAAGAATGGTTAGTTGAACTTACTAACATGAGAAAGCTGAGCAAGTCTGGCTCAAACACCATGAAAGGGAAGATATAACAACCACTGTGATAGAAGCTGCCTCCTACCTCTCAGTTCATCTGGGAGATTGCTTATAGTTTTAGCATAATTCAGCATATAAATTTTTCCCTGAACAGAAAACAAAGCCAATGGACAATATTTCACACAAGACAAGACTTATTCTTTTAGGTCATACTAAATTCAATTAAAACAAATTAGAGGATTGTATTTATTCTCCATATAACCACCAGTACTTATAAAGAAAATTGTTCACAAAGGGAAAACATAGGTTGATCAGACACCTTAAAGGGAACATCGTAGGTATTATGAATACAGATAGAAGAGTAAACACATGAATCATAAAGAATGCATCAAATCAAGACCTAGATTTAACAATGTAATTTTCATACAAATTGCCACAATGCAGGGTAATTCATCAGTTTCTGCAGTACATAATTACTTTCATTTTAGAAGCTGTCTCCCACCTGCCTTGCCCAATCATAAGTGTATAATAATCAAATGTGTTTCCAATTAATTTGGATAGAAAACACAGGGGTGGAAACAAGATCATGGATCACCACAGCTAAAACAAAAAACGTGAAGCCACACCAACATTTGTAATAGCATATTTTCACCACAGGTTGTAGAATTGGAGGAAACTTGAATAGCATTACATAAACTTGTTTTGACATGATTGCCAAGACAAAAAGAGTTGAAAATTGTACATGCTAAACATTTTATACTTTAAAAGCTGCTCTGAATTGTCAAGAATAGCGGTAGCTGTACAACATAATAAATAGTACTTAATAATTTACTCAAAATAAGTGCACAGTATTTCTAAGAGACAAGGTAATCTACTTCCACAAATGTCTCAATAAACCAAAAGCAGCATTAAAACTTAAATCTAAATCTGTACAATGCAATTAGAAAAGCAAATATTTCAAAAGGATAACAGGTTCAGCACACATTTGCTATGTTCTAATGCCATCTTCTAGAAAAAGATAATTAGAATTTTCTGTAGTAAAAAAATAGTTTGGACTGGGGAAATGTGTGTAATCCACTTAATTTCATAAGAAGATGTGTGATTATACTATTTCTCTTTTCAGTTATGAATCATTAAGAATCTCATTGTTTCTCAATGCCTGCTTCATATTTAGTGCAAATACTTCTGAAAAGGATTTTCCAAGACAAACTATGTACGTGGCTTTAATATATAATTAAGAGTTTAAGATATCCAGAACTTAAAACCCAGAAAATAATAATCCTTTTCTTACACTTACTTTTACTTAAAAAAAAACAAAACACTTTTTCAACTGCATTCCTACTAGAAGCGTACACTATAATCACACTTCCAGGACACCTACTGGAAGAAGCTGTGAATGAAATAGCTAGAAATTCCTAAGGTTTGGACCAAATTCATCCTGGATATTACTCCACTAGCTGCAGTGGAATTACACCAGGGATGAGATTGGTCCCTTCTGCCTCAAGATACTGCACCTGTGCTTTACTCAGCACAGTGCATGAAATAATGCAAAATGGCTACTTTTAACACTAAAAACTTCTTTTCCTACAAACCTCCACTTACAGGAAATGTTAGAGTGATCAGTATGCAAGTCTGGTTTAACTTTAACAGACTTTCAAACATCATAGTATTAATTAGATGTATCAATTCAGAGGCACTGAATTGCCTCAAGATTAGTATTTCTATACCATGTGTGGAATTCCCAGCACCATATGCTTGAAACTATTTTTTTCAGAAACTATGTGTGCTCTTCATTTACTTGAAATAGCATGAATTTACTGGTAAAAAATAGAGCTTTTAATATACCAACATGACTATTTAATGACCATTCAAAGCAGGTTACGGAAGTATGGTATTTTATAATGTTTCAACTGTCCTTCCTCTCAACATTTACTTCTGCCCTTTGTGGATTTTTAGTCCTCAGGTAAATACAAAAGAAAGATCTTCAGGGTAGCACTTCTCCACTTGCAAATTCTGCAACCTTTCACTTTCATGGTGTTTCACCAGTTACATCTGTTTTTCCATTAGTGCCATCTACTGGTGTAACATTGCCACTAGGTTCTAAATCCTCTATGCTCATGTAAGCTAACACACATGCTTTCTATGAGCCAAATGGTGATTACCTTATTCATGCAAGTTATCTCGTTGATTTTAATAGGACAGCTTGCATGAGTAAGACAAGCAGGATTTAGCCCAATAACTTTTTGTAACATTGAAAAACAAAAAATACTTCATCTCTACAAAGAAGAAAGTAATTCTCTATGAATTCTTTTACTGCATTCTTTATTCATATATATTTCAATTCAGTCTCAAATAACCCCATATCCTGGATTTAAAGGCCATTGTGCCCCATCTCCTCAAATTAGACATCTCACAAAAACATACTATATGTTACAGATTTTTGTTGTTGTTTACGCATTACTCCTTTGTGTAATTCTATATTAGTTTAAAGCCAAAAATCAAGGACTCGATTTCTGTGTAGATTAAGTGAGCTATTTCTACTATTCATATAAAATATTTTCTCATTGAATAGCTATCATTCAAAAGAAATTTCAAACTTTATAAACTAATGTCATCCACCAAGTATGGGCATGAAAGCAAAGGTTGTTTGTGCAATGGCTCTTTTGGAGTAATGAATTCACTGCTTTTAAGGATCCATTCCCACAGACACATGCTCATGAGTATTCATAATATCATTAGCCTCTGAAAGTGAACATGTTTAGGGAGCTTAAATATTTGCAGTATTGAACTCTAGGTTTACACCCAAATCTGCTTTATTCACTCAATTTTCCCCATGTAGAAATCTGTGTCCCACTTCTGATTTTTGTTGACTAATTTTAAAAAGAACTTCAATTTCTGCTGAAAAGTAATTAATCATCCAAATAGCATTCAGAATAAGAAACATTTCTCTGTCTTTGTACAGTATCCAAATCTAACTGGATTGTACCCTAGTGGCTTTCTTTCATTGATTGGCATCACCGATAATGGTTACATCTACATTTGCTGAGGACTGGAACAGTTTGCCCTTTATGCTGTAACGTTTAGCTGATCGGATGCCACTTCTGTTGCCTCAACTCTTTGCAAATTACCATCTGCAAGCTTTGCTTTTTCTTGTCTCTCATCCACACCCTTTAGTGTGTCTGGGCTTACTGGCAAGAGATCAGGTGCTGACTGTGAGGAGACCTCTCCATCTGCAGTGAAAGTCTCATCCTTAGCTTCAGGCTGTACATCCTTCTCATTGATTTCTGTCTCTCTATTTGTGACTGATGCTTCGGCAATATTTTCAGATGGTTTGTCATCGTCTTTTGCTACACAATTACAGCCTGCAGTAACGTCTCCAGTTTCTACCTCTGCAGCACCATTTGGAGGAACCTCAGTGGCCATCCCACCCAAGTATTCTGTCTTCACTGTTTGCTCCTTATTCTCTTCTGCACTGCCAGAGCCTACATTAATTGAATACTCACAGTGATAGTAACCAGATTCCTGCTTCTTCTTATGCATGGCACAAAGATCAATTTGACTGAAGACCTCTGTGCCAAAAGGGCTGTCTTCATATTCCTTATATAGATTCGAACTAATCTTTCTGAAGCCCTAAACATTAAGGAAGCATTTTAGCATTACACACTTATGAAAGATTTTAGTCTTTAAATAAACTTTTTAAGTTTCATAAAAACATTTACAACCTTAATACAAAAAAATCAGAGAAACTATATCAAATCCAACCTCCCAATAAGTTTTATATGCCCTGCTCACTTTAGTTTTAAATATTTATCAAATGATGTATCCACCACATCCACTGGGAGACTTTCACAATCTCCTTCATCACGTTCAGGAAGGTTTCTCTTTTATTCTACATAAAGTTTCATCCCATTACCACCTTGTATATACTGAATAATTCATCTCCCTCCTTGGTGTTCACACCTTACAATGGAAAGTAAATTGTACACTAGAGATAGATTACAAATAGAGCTCATACAGTTTCTTTCCCCTTTACCCAGAAGCAAGAAGTGCTAAAAAAATTCAACTCAGTGGCCTATTGTGAAAGCAAGCTTACTTCAGCAAACTGAAAGAAAGGAAAACAAACACCAGAAGCCCAAGCTCTTAGAGAACTACTTATCGCTATTGATATCTTGGCAGCTGAATACTATAGTAGTCACAATGTATAAATGGAAACGTCACTATATGAAAACACTTCAAAGAATAAATATGTTCTCTTCATACACATACTAATAACTGCCATTCCATCATGATCTAAGAGTACGTTCAATGATCTCTGTAAATTAAGTGTTGTCAAAATTTAAAAAAAAAACACAACACATTTTCACTAAAAGCTGCTGTAACTCCACTCATAAAAATATAGTCTGAGTAATTTCTTTGCAATTCTTTTTCAAGTATTATGAAGCTAGCTGCCCTTTACCGAAACTAACTAAGAGTGTTAGCTTAACTGTCAAATTATTCAATCCCTAAAGGCTCTAATTCACTCAGTAATATGCTGCCAATATTTTAACAAGGATTTCCCACAAAACTTTTGCCCCTTAGCCTATAACAAACCATATGTGTCAGGGGTCCATGTGCTTATGCAGAAGAGGAGTGAAGGCTAGATGAACTAGTAAAAAGCAGAGAAATCATCCCAAATTTCCCTTCAGCCTAATGGGAAAACTTTAATAGGGCTCCTGAGAGTCCTTTGCAGAACACCAGTGAATTCCCCTGTACCAATTTTGTTCAGCCCAGCAGTGTGAAAATGCTTAAGATTAAGAGAGTGCAACATATATGAAAATAAAGAATTCTTCACAGTTTACTTTCTAAGTCTACAGCTAATGGTGGCTACAGTGCAGACAATTTGCATAGTCTGCAGCATGGAAGTGTCATGAGAATTATAAAAACAGTTGCAAAGTCACTTTGATACTGGAGTAGGAATCAGAAAGAGTGCTTCAAAATTCAATGTTCTGTTAAAATATTAGACATTACAGGCTAGCCTTTTAAAAATAAGGACTGATATATGTAAACCTGAGTGCATAGTTACCATGATGAACAATTTGTGAGACTTTTCCTCCGTGCATTCAGTTACCAAAAACACACATACAATCTGCATAACTGGGCATTCATCTATATTTGCAAGCAGAATTTGTGTTTTTGTGTGCACAATAGCATGGGCAGACTTCTAAGGGTTTGTATTAGAAATAATGTTGTGATGTTGTGTAACCCCCCCAAAAAAATCTCTGTCCCTCTCTAGTGCCACCTAGCCCAACTTGAGATTGATGAGTCCACTACAGCCTTGGCTAAGAGCCATTAATGTTCTCTTATCACTTCTTTTATCAAATTCAGACTCAGTCTACACAAGGAACTTATGCCAGTATAACTACGTTGCTCAGGGGTGTAGAAATCCCACACTCAGGAGCGACGTAGTTTTACCGACCTAGCCGCTGGTGTAGATAGTGCTGTGTTGACAGGAGAGCTTCTCTGGGAGGTGAAGTACCTGTGCCAATGGGAGAAGCTCTCCTGTCAGCATAGGTGGCATCTTCACTAAGCACTACAGCAGCACCACTGCAGCACTGTCAGTGTAGACAAGCCCGGAGATATATTGGGACATATTCCTCACTGGTCTTCCTGGGAGAGTGATGGAGGCTCTCTCGAGGTTGTTCAATATGTGCTGGATGATGTTCTAAATCAATAGCAAGACTCACTGACTTCAATAGAAATAACATCAGGCTTTAACATATGAGGTGTCTCATTTGACTCATTTCCCATCTATGGTTAAAGGGACTGTGGTAAGAAAATGAGCTCTATCCTTGTAACTTATATTAGCACAAAGATGCTGCCAGCCAAACTTGCCCAGTTGACAGTTGCTCATTAGGTAGTAGCCGAGTTAAATAGCATGCAGCCAACACACCCAGCCTGCTCCTACAAGTCTTTCGTTACATAATAACATACTATTTCCATGAAGACAAAGGCTAGTGCTTGCAAAAACGTTTCATTAAAAAAGGATCAAAAGTTAATCTTTTCTAAGTGACAAGACCTTTGACAACTATCCATGCCACACATCTTACTAGCCACTGGTAATATAAAATATTCTCAATATATGACCAGGTTATAATTTTTTTCCCAACTTCACATAAGCAACACTCAAGATGCATTTGGTATAATGGTGAAGTGGTAGTTTATTATATTAAAAATGTAATTATAACCAGTAGATGGCATCATAATAGCTAAAACAAAATTTTGTCCTTTATTTCTTGATTTTGATTTTTATAAAGGTTCATTTCTTTCCTTTAGTCACTAGTAATGGATCAATTCAAGATAGTCCATTCTCTGTTCCTTCTTTACCATTACATTTGCATTCAAAAAGGTTCTAAAATCAAGTTAATTCTTAACACTCTTTCTCAGTTCTCATGTCAGAGATCTTTCACATATATATGCCCTGATCCTCCAGTTTGATCTGCCTGAGCAAATCCTATGCCCTTGCCACACCTTATTGACTTAATTGGAACTATGTTTAGGCATAAAGAGGACAGTGATCTGTTGACCTTCATGTTCACTGAAGTAGGACAAAAAGTAATGGGCTTAATCTGCAGCAAGGAAAATTTAGGTTAGATATTAGGAAAACCTCTCTATCAGGGTAGTTAAGCACTGGAATAGACTTCCAAGGGAGACTGGATGTTATTTAGGACAGGTTGGACAAACACCTGTCAGGGATGGTATAGATTTACTTGGTCCAGCCCCAGTGCAGGGGGCAGGACTTGATGATTTCTCCAAGTCCCTTCCAGCCCTACATTGCTAGGATTCTATAACAGCAGGACTGAACTGAGGCAATCATAAGTCCTAAGTACATCCCACATGGTCAGATCCTGGTGGTATGGTTTCAGAGTTATGGTGAATGGGGCAGTTCATATCTCTTGGAGCTATTGTGTTTAAGGCTGTTTGAAGATTCAGATGGACAGCAGTTATCAAATATTTTTATAAATGAAATCTGAAATTCTGATCTCAGCCTGTGAGGAGCTATGACCTTAAAGCACAGACATATTGTGATTATGTCTTAATCAGACCCTGAACAAGGGACCATCCAGATAGATCATATTATAGGATCAGAGCCTTAGACATGACCTACGCAACATGCTAAACACCTTCAACTCTTTTCAGAAAGTTCTCAGCACTTCAGGGGATTAGACCCTTAATTGGTTTTCAAAACATTCATCCTACAATAATCTTGCAGACAGGAAAATAATGCATTATTACAGGAATGCCAGCATTGATCTTTAAAACACAGACAGATGCTCTACTGTTCACAACTGCCAAATTAAAAGCCCTATTTCCAGTAGACTTTAAAAAAATCTTGAGAAATTTCTGCTCAAAAGATGACAACTATGTAGAAAATAATATTGTATGCTGTGTTAAATTACACTATCCCTTTACAATGACATGCATATTCATTAGAATCCATTTATTTATTTTAAAGCTAAAGGTGCTGCTAAGCAAATTTCATAGTTTTGAGACAGAAGTCAATTATAGTGACTACACACACATTCTATTTTTCTTTTGTATTAGACATCGATAGTGCCTGTATTTGTATAATCCCCCAAAGACAATTAAAAAAAAACAAGATTTCCAGCACAGAACCATCAGCTCTAACTTCTGATATTTTCTATCTAGCCTGGATTATATTTCATACACAAAAGGCAAATATCAAGTCAATCTGACATACCTGATTCACACAAATAACAAGCTCACATTCTTCTGCTATTATAGTTTTTTTTCTGTTTTCTTTGTGCATGTACTTTTAGTGTATTAGTTTGGGATTATATTGACCTCATATATATGAGAACTATTCCTGGGAACTAGCAAGACAATATTCCACTGGGGAAAAAAATAAACTAATCACAGAGTTATTTTTCACTTTAATTGTAAGTGATAAAAACAGCCAAATCCCATGCCATGTTGCAGTAAAGGTTAGATCAGCACATCATACATTTATATTGTAAAAGAAACCAGCAGTTTGGCTTCAGTGTGACATTACTCTTGTTCCAGACAAATGTGGTTCAAAAGCCATCCTGTTGGTATGGATGCAGTTAAACAGTGATATTGGCCATGGCAACAAAAGCAAACTATACCTTCTACAAACTACAAGCTTACACAATGAAGGAAGGACATACACTCTCTCTCTCTGTTGGGTATGAACATAAATGCATCCAATATTACTCCATTTTGGCCAGTCTGCAAAACAGCATAGTCAGAGCTAGGAAATAATGTATTTCATGAATTACAATGAAGACTATATTTTGCAGAGGAGTCATTAAAAACCTCTTCAGGAAAAGCTTTAAAACAAAGCCTAATTGGAAGAATTTAAATCATCTTAATTACCTTCCTTCTCAATGCAGGTGCTTTGGATAGCTTCAGAAATGTAAGGTGTGGTTTGAAGTCCTTACTCCCTGTAATATCGAGACCCATTTCACTGAAAGATCCCTCCACAGCTTCTGGTAAACAAGTGAGTGAGAAGAGACAGTTATCTACAGGAGAGATCATCAAAGACTATCATTTTCTTATATAAAACACTACATATGGCCATGGCTAGCCAAACTGCCATGGTTTACATTTCTTCATTCATCTCAACATTCAAAATAAAAGTGAAATGTAAAACTAGAAATGGGCTTGAGATACAAAGCTTGGCTCTGGAGTCAAACTTCTCCTAAATTCAAGAGATTGGAAACAAGATACTTCTCCTTGCACGGCCTTCCCATAATCAAAGTTCGAGGACGTGGGTGCATATGTCAACCCCTCAAAAAACAATATGCAATACCAGCAGCTTCAGGTGGAGGAAACAATGAAGTGGAAGGTTATCCATACTCCCATGCAGAGCAGACGGATGAGATAGAAGCTTGAAATGTGGGAGGAGAGAATTGGCAGATTACCCACAATGGCAAAAAAGGGTTGTGAATCAGACCTAAGTATTACAGTTAGAACAGTATAATAAAGGAAAGTCCATTCCTTTATACCCTTAAACTCTACATATACACCCTTTTCTGGTTAATGACTACTCAGTGATATGAAATGCTCATGTTTCCTACTGTTTGGTTCTGAACTGCTTTGCTAATGAGAAAAAAATGTCTATTTCCACTGAAAGGTGATTTTGCTGTTGGCTACGTCTTTTCAGAACTCAAAGAAAATCTTTTGGAGAAGAGAATGTTACAATTGCTTTGAAACCTTTTTTTACAGGTTATTTACAAAGGAAAGGACAAATAGGTGTCCCTTGGGGAATCTAATTAAAAACAATGTTTAATTCTCAAATTAAATAGATTGAATGGGGCTCCATCATTTACTTTCTTTCAGAATTGTCAATTAAACAGATTTGGCAGAGAGCACACACTCTTCCTGGGCAAAAAAATAAGCAAAACTGCTAGGGAATTATGTGGAATCTAGTTATTAACAAAATTCCAAAGTAACACTAAATGAACTCCATCCTCAGCCTCTTTCTCAGGCTGAGTTGATTTTAAGGTTTCTTTCCCTCTTGATCACTCTGTCCCAGATCACATCTCCTGCCAGAGGTATCAGAGGGGTAGCTGCGTTAGTCTGTATCCACAAAAACAATGAGGAGTCAGGTGGCACCTTAAACAACAACAGATTTATTTGGGCATAAGCTTGATAAACCTGTTAGTCTTTAAGGTGCCACCAGACTCCTCGTTGTTCCTGCCAGAGGATTATTCCCACTTCCTTTATATTCAGGGTGTACTCTGAAGAACCACACCTGCCCAATAAATCAGCAAAAGCAACATGCAGCTCTCTGCAGGGCTCCAACATCTAACAATAGTGGTGTAGCAGGAGCCCCTCGCTTATCCTTATCTTTTTCTCTCTCATTAATTGCTTCAGTGATAGGGTTCTGGCTAAGTGCAGAATGTGGACCTTTAAGTATTATGTGCTGTATAACAGGACTTCACATGTCCATCTTTGTAAACCACAGTCCCCAAACAGTTTAGCAGTCATCTGTGCCCCAGATACTGCTTGCAAAAAGGAGCCGCCCAATGCCCTTATGCATCTCATTTGATTAAATGTTAGTATCAAGTCTCTGGCTTCAGGCTTAGAAAAGTGATATATTAAAGTGTTCCATGCTACACAAGGCATTTGTTCTCTAGTTACTGCTCCCCAACCTCAACATCTGGCCACTCTGCAAACATAATATCTCCATGTGCTGGAGTTAGAACAATCCTCAAGTGTCTCCAGTCAAACGACTGCTCTTTTTGCTACATCTCAAGCATTCCCCATTAATACTCTTTTCTCCCGTCCTCCTCCTCTGATCAGTACTTAATTTTATTCTTATAAAAACACATTTTTCTCACTGCTTAGTCTCCCTTTGCTTCTAACACTCTTACTCACAAACCATAAAACTAATATGTAAGGAGTGGCTGGACAAGCACTTCCAGTGTGAACACACACTAGTGCAGGAGAATATGCAAGATCAGGCTCACTGAAGCCCCTCTCCAAACATTCATAGGAACAACACCTGTTCTCAAGATGGAAGTGAACATGAGAACCTGAAACATGCCCAAACTGAAATGTAATTTGTGAACATGTCTGTAAATAGTTTCCTCCGCTATTCAATCAAAACCCAATACCTGTCCTTTCACCTCTGCATTGCTACTGAACTGAAAGTCAAGACTTTGGCAATTTGGTGGCTTATGGACTGGGTTGTGTGTGTCTACATCTCAAAGGGCTCATCATGACTGATCACCCTTTTTGCTAGTTTCATCATAAAGGTCAATGACTGAATGATTGGGTATTGAGACGGAGGCCTGGGCTACGCTACAGAGTTAGGTCAATGTAAGCTGGCTTACGTCGATCTAATTCCGTAAGCATCTATTCTACAATGTTACTCCCACTGATGTAAGTCACCGACCTAATACCTCCTCCTCTGCAAGAGGCGTAGTGCATAGGTCGATATACTTTGTTTACACTGACACTGCATCAACCTCTCTATTGACTGTTCCAACTGTCAGTGCCTAGCAGCTAACAGTCCAGAGCCCTGTCGACCAGAGATAACAGCAATCGTCTGGCCTGATCTATCACCTGTAAGTCACTCTAAAGCTGAATTTCACCAGCACTAGATTCAATTTAAAAGTGTGACTTAAAGCACCTGTGGATTCCACTTCTGGGGAATACTCTAAAGAAGGTTTCTGGCAAATTTAGGCAACTCCACTTAACCTACTTTGAAGGAGTCAGTAATTACAGAACCTTAGCTTCGCTCAATTTGATATTCCCTTGATGCATGGAAGAAAATTATAACTTGTTTTAGTAGTGCCTTATTCTTGACAAAAATGAGCACTTTCTAATGTATTGTCAATTAATCTTGATAGTTTCACTCAAATATTTCAAATTACTTGTATAGTGTGGATAGAACAAGTACTTATGATTAAAATGTCCTTAACAGAGCCAGAGGTCTGACTACAGATTTTTAGGGCATCACATTTCATGTCAGGAGACAGAGTAATGCCTCCGTAGAGACCAACTCCAGCATATTAGAATGAGAGCAGGTTAAGGCAAATAGGAAAAAGATTTGAGACATTTTATTCCCATATGTTGGAATTCCAATTAAAGTTGCATTGAAAGTTCAAATTTCAAAAACATTGATCAACTCCAATGAAAACCTTCTTGACAGACACGCAGAGTCAATAAGGGCACATTGAAGCAGATGAAGCTGGTAATAAGTCGTCTGAACTTTGCTTGTATAATCATTCCCACAGAGCGGGTTTTCCCTCATGTAGCCTGACCACATCCAAAGAATGTATTTTTTTAAGCAAGTGTGACCATGCAATGAAGGAAGGATATTGTTTTTCGTCTCTACAGCAAATTGACCAATTGCTCTAAGTCAGAATCGTCTAACCAACTTGGAAGGCATTTATTCAGATATTTTTAAAAGAGGATATTTTGATGCATATTTTCAAGGCTCATTATATGCAAGAAGATGATCAAAATTGTGGATAAAGGAGAATAAAAATATGGAATATTCAATTTCTTGAGTATTTTCTCAGTAGCAAGAGCTGGTAACTGAGTGAACAGTACAAAAACTGGCAGATTGTCTCATGGTTGGACAATTTTGAAGTAGTTCAGGCAATCAATGTGCAATCAGATATTTTAAAAAATCAAGCACTGAAAGCACATGCCTGGGGTTTGCAATCAAAATTATTCTCTTCTTGAGGGGGTAGGGGGAGGGGTCATATTGCTGGGACTAGATGCCATGTTTCCAGAATCTCTGAAAATACTAGGTTACCCATGCAAGGAGTATATATGGGACTCTGTTAGCCCAATATTTTAGTAATTCTAAAAGCCATTACAATCTTGCTATCATTAAAACATTCACGTGTGGAGCCGACAAAATTTAGCACATTTTTGCCTGTGCTAGAGTTATATGCTGGAGGTTGGTCTTGTATAGCAGTACTGACTGGCACTAAAAATAATACTGACTGCAAAAAAAGAGTTGTTGGGGGAGAACCAGGAACAGCATCTGGACAAGGAAAAGGCAGTCAAAGGACTGACTGCCCTTCTGGACAACTGATGGAAGAGGGAGTAGATCATTTTTGGAATACTTATTTTTGGCTTTTGAATTTTGAAGTACTCAGGATCAGAGAGTTAGTCATTTCTTTGGGGAAAAAAAAAGAGGAGAAAGAACAGACTGGTACACAGGATCTCACCACAGGTAATCCTCTCCCTGATACATATGTATTAATCTAGAACAGACCAGAAGGGTATGCAAGTTAGAAGGATGTTGCCCACAGAACAATATACGCGGTCCCTTTTTCAGTAGGTTTTCAAGCATATGCTGTGTGCTCTGAGGAAGTAAAGGAGCATTAATTTAGATGGTATCCAGACTGGTGGATGATTAAGTAAAAGGGGCACATGAGGAGGATTCATTTAACTCCAATCAGAATAATTTTGTCACAGACAAATGTGCCAGAAACACATCAAAAAAGAAACTGTTTGGATATGGTGAAATTTGCTGAAGATCTAATCCAAATGAGTGAGGACAGTGTTAGAATATTTTTAACAAAAGCACAGCTGGTTTGGCCCAAAATTATCCTCTGCTATGGATGGAGATAATCAAGGAAAATGAAGACTACGGAGTTAGGCAAAAGGTAATGGAAAGTGAAGTGGCTAATTTCATTCAGCAGAGCTGCACAGAGACAGAGAAGCAGACAGGTCTGCTTGAGAGATACAGGCATCTCCCATGTGGATGCAATACTATCTGCTTATTTCATACAGAAGAGAAACAAAATTAAAAGGGAAAAGCAAAATTGCTATAAGACAAGATTTCAGAATTCAAAAGGAGTAAGGGTTTTACCCTGAAGAAAATATAATAATGAATATACTTTGTAGCTAACTTCGTTGCCTCAGCAACATAAAACCAAGCAGAACTTTGCAAAGGATAGGCAACTGACATTTAGGTTAGTGGACTTACATAGTATCCTCTTATTCATCACTAACTGTGGACATTTACTCCCCTCCTAACGGGGGAATATTTTGACAGAAATTATATATGAGCACATGGATTAATTCTGTGTTGGAAGAAGCTTTTTTATTTATTTATTTATTTAGCTAAGTATGAAGCTGGCAAAGAAAAAAAAATCACGTTGATTATTTCTATTCTGTTAGAACTGGGAACCCAGGATACTTAGACTAGGCTCTGCATTGCAGGCAAAAATAGCTCTTGGAAACTTAAGCAAAGAATGAAAAGCTATTCTGAATTTAGCGAATGACACTGTTTAAATGGATCATATTCCAACCCTGAAAATAAAGATTTCATACATTTTAATTACTAGTTCTTCATAAATCAATTTCTAGCCAATTTCTTTAGAAAGAAAAATGTATCAAAATGTGTGCATCATATACAATATGCTGTTAAATTATTATTATGAATATTATATTATACTTCTAAAGCACCTATATCCTAAAGGATCCTAAAGTGCTTTACAAACTCCACCCATACACAACCACTGAAATACAGCCACCTAATGGACGGTAGCAGACAGGTGAACAACTGTTACAAGCATGCTGCACAACTTGGAAAGGAAATGTTCTTTAACATCACTGGGGCAAATATCCACTCTCAAAAAGAAAACGTCATGCGATGTTTAAGGTCTATTAGAGTAGATAGGACCCCTGTTCTTAAGGTCATATCTTAGAGACCCACACATAAAAGAGCAGAATGAGCCAAAAGTCACAATAGTCAGGAGAACTGTCTTCAGTTCCCTGCTCTGCAACCTTCAAAAAGTTAACATATCTGTGATTCAGTTTTCCCATATTACTGAACTGCATAGAAATTAGTCTATCCATCCATCAGTTTCTATGTAGTCTGGTTATTCTAAATTTTATGTTTTGACTACTAAAAATGCCTCTTCAGGGTACATTTCTCCACCCACCTTCTAAAGAAGCATGAAGCACAGAAGTCACAATAACCGCAATGGTTTAAAAATCAGCCTAAAAAACCATCTCAAACGAGTTATTTTACACAAATGGTAAATCTGTTTAGATACTCACCTGCAATTTTGCTTAACATTTGCTGTTCATCATCTGACATTTTCACATATATCACTTGGTTGTTAAATTGCCCAATCCCATGAAATGTCATGTTAAAGAGTTTACCCTGCAAAATGGCTTCCACTTTAGCTTTGCTCTGCTCCAGTGCCACAACAGCCCTTGAAATAAATAAATAAAATCCACACTCAAAAAGGGAGATCACATGACAGCTAAATAATCATCTGGAGGGTATGACATTGGAGATATGATGGATTGTTATGATACATTGATTTTGGGCAGGAAGGTCATTCCACAGTATTGCACAAGACATGAAAGCAGAGTGTATTTTCACTGTAAGTTTGGATATAATCACTTTGATTACAACTAGAAGATGTGCAAGTTGTTTATGTACCCCATGATACATTAGAGAATTAATAACTTCAAGTATGTACTGACTGAGCCATTAAACAAAATTGTCTGACATTGTTGCTAGTGCCTCATAGTGATCAAGTCATTAATATGCAAAACCTCTGCTAAACTGCTGCTCAAGAACTGAAAAAAACCCAAAAGAATGAACTTGGACTTTTTGTGGTGTGAAGGTAGAGCCATACTGTTACACAGTTTTGAAGTAGTCTGTTTTCTTTCTTTATTTCTCACAGTATTCTTGCCAACAAGTTAAAGTATGGGCTGGATGAATGGACTATAAGGTGGACAGAAAGCTGGCTAGATCATCGGGCTCAACAGGTAGTGATCAATGGCTCCATGTCTAATTGGCAGCTGGTATCAAGCGGAGTGCCTTAAGGGTCCGTCCTGGGGCCAGTTTTGTTCAATATCTTCATCAATGATCTGGAGGATGGCACCCCCAGCAAGTTTGCAAATGACACTAAAGTGGGAGGAGTGGTAGATATGCTGGAGGGTAGGGATAGGATACAGAAGGACCTAGACAAATTAGAGGATTGGGCCAAAAGAAATCTGATGAGGTTCAACAAGGACAAATGCAGAGTCCTGCACTTGGGAAGGAAGAATCCTATGCACTGCTACAAACTAGGGAGCAAATGGCTAGGCAGCAGTTCTGTAGAAAATGAAATAGGGTTGGAGTGGATGAGAAGCTGGATATGAGACAACAGTGTGCTCTTGTTGCCAAGAAGGCTAACGGCATTTTGGGCTGTATAGTAGGGACATTGCCAGCCGATTGAGGGACATGATCATTCCCCTCTATTCGACATTGGTGAGGCCTCATCTGGAGTACTGTGTTCAGTTTTGGGCCCCACACTACAAGAAGGATGTGGAAAAATTGGAAAGAGTCCAGCAGAGGGCAACAAAAATTATTAGGGGGCTGGAGCACATGACTTACGAGGAGAGGCTGAAGGAACTGGGCTTATTTAGTCTGCAGAAGAGAAGAAAGAGGGGGATTTAATAGATGCTTTCAACTACATGAAAGGGGGTTCCAAAGAGGATGGATCTAGACTTTTTCTCAGTGGTACCAGATGACAGAACAAGGAGTAATGGTCTCAAGCTGCAGTGGGGGAGGTTTAGGTTGGATAGGAGGAAAAACTTTTTCACTAGGAGGATGATGAAGCACTGGAATGGGTTACCTAGGGAGATGGTGGAATCTCCTTCCTTAGAGGTTTTTAAGGTCAGGCATGACAAAGCCCTGGCTAGGATGATGTAGTTGGGGTTGGTCCTGCTTTGAGCAGGGGGTTGGACTAGATGACTTCCTGAGGTCCCTTCCAACCCTGATATTCTATTATTCTATTATTTTATTTGTTAAATCAAAACAAATCCATTATCTCAAATGACGTGCATTTATTGGATCATTGACCCAATACATTACAAATCCAGGAAAGCATTCTTAAAGTTGCTACAATGTCAGGTCAGTGCAAATGTGGGAGCTTTATGCCCCACCTTTATGCCTTTACTGATTCAGCAAGGTATTAAAGCACATACCTAACTAAGCACTAGTAGCTCCATCAAAAGTAAATTACTCACGTGCTTAAAGTTTGGCACATGCCTATAAGTAACTTGCTAAATCAGGGCCTTAATGCACTGAGAAACTAATACACTGTCTAGATGATGCATCTTTTAAAATAATAGGTGTTTTATGTTATTTTGGGTGGGGACTGACATAAGTTAGATGTAAACCACTGAACCACCGTGTGTTAAAAATTCCTTTCTCTGTGCAGATGTGATTCTGTATAGCTGGGGGCTCTAAAGCCTGGCTCAAACTCAAGCTGTAGAAAATCATGCTTTTAGCTCTGGCGGTCTTTGGTTCAATCCCCGGTGTGTCAGCCAAGATAAAGCATTATGTATTTACATCACAGCAGCTTAGGGGTATTTAACTATTGTTTACTTTGACTTATTATAGCCCCATTTAATGTTATGGAACACTACACCATATGCAAATTACATGCCAACAAATTTGATTTTGTTGCATAAAAATTAGTAAAGTAATGTTATACAAAGCTAGGACAGGCTGTGCAATCCACTATATGTTGTGCATAGGAGTCGTGTACACTAATCCCATTAGGAAAGCATTTTCTGTGCCTATATAAAAGCCACTTTTATGAATCCCAACAGCTACTAATCCATATTATGGACAAACAGTCTTCAATATTATATGAATACTATTGTTCCAATTATAATGGCATAAGAGCTTCTTTTTGGCTCATTCGGACTCTGCAGATCTTTTACAGGGGAGCAGCAAGAGCCCTTTGAAGAAGATTCTGCACACTCATCAACTACCAGCACTGCAGTGACCCATCCTTCAGATTAGTTGATACTGTCCTCCAAACTAGCAATACAATGGGATTTGCTAGAGGGATTTTTGCAACAGGGCAAGACATTTCCTCTCCCGAAGGCTGGGTTTGCTTCTTCAAGTATATGGTTGGCGTGAGGAGTGAGATAGTAAACCTACCAAGAAAGAACATAAGAATGTCCATACTAGGTCAGACCAAAGGTCCATCTAGCCCAATATCCTGTCTTCTGACAATGGCCAATGCCAGGTGCTTCAGAGGGAATTAACAGAACAGGTAATCATTAGTGATCCATTCTCTGTCACCCATTCCTAGCTTCCGGTAAACAGAGGCTAAGGACACCATCCCTACCTATCTTGGCTAATAGCCCATGATGGACCTATCCTCCATGAATTTATTTAATTCTTTTTTGAACCCTGCTATAGTCTTGGCAAAGAGTTCCACAGGCTGACTTGTGAGTTGTGTGAAGAAATACTTCCTTTTGTTTGTTTTAAACCTGCTGCCTATTAATTTTATTGGGGGACCACTAGTTCTTGTGTTATGAGGAGGAGTAAATAACATTTCCTTATTTACTTTCTACACACCAGTCTTGATTTTATAGACCTCTATTAATTAAGACCAAATGAAATGGTCTTTCATGTGACTAGTACAGAATACCTGCTGTAGGAATTGGACCTATTTAGTACATCTTTATAGACAAACAGAAGATAAAGGATGGAGAGAACTTGACAAGAAAGATATGCTTTTCAATAGCTACTCCTGTTATTTTTGTATTACAGGCACATGTCCATTCTTTTCTAAAGTTCATTAGTACTACTTAGCTCCAATCACTTCTGTAATTGTCTGATTCATATTTTGATTGCCTCTTTCCACCACCCTCTTATCCTCTTGGAGAATAGCCTTCCCTGCCAACAGCAAGGGCAGGAATTTATTACTGAAATACATTACATAATCTATTCCCTTGCAGAATGAACTCTCAGAAGAGCATTCACATCTCTTCTCCCAGCCCCACAAAAAAGCAATACCAATAGAAATGTCCATTTCAGCCAAATAGATGTATGATGTCCTTTTGGGTCTGATGAATGTGACACAGAATACATTTGTGATTCACTGCTGCGTGTCAGCAGCTCATCAGGCCTGACAGACTACACTTAACACACTGTTGTCATTATCTGTATCTAAAAGATGACATGTAAGATCTCATTAGAAAACTAATAAGTCATTGATAATTAACATTATTGCATGGGTGGGTACAAAAGGTGGGTACAAACAGTTATAAGTGCTAGAATTATGTTCTCAAAATGTCCTTGGCAAGCAATGCAGTAAGACAAAGGAATGTGTGCTAGTTTGTTTGTCATCAGGCAGTGACTACGATGGATGGTAAAACAAAGCTATTAAGTTGGGCAAAGGCAGCCTAGCATCTACTTCCCAGCAGAACAGAAAAATTTTGTCTGGGTTATAAAAACAGGGGGACTGAACCTTAAATGATAAGCAATTGAATCAACTGATTGTATAAAATATTTCTGTATAATAAAAATGGATCAAGTAAGTTCTTTTCTGAAAGCTAATGACACACTGGTGATTAACATCATTGTGAAATACATTTGAACACTGTATGAGGAAATATGAATACTTCATGATATTATGCTTTAAAGTCTGTGACCACACACAGGGAAAAACAGGTTCTCTCAAAAACACTAGGGAAGGCAGCTATCTACCTGTTTTCAGTGAAATTAAGCAAGGTGTGACCAAAAACAGTGGAAGACCCATTTATATACAAATTAACAGGGAAGACCACAGGAAGAGGAGAATAGCATGAAGTCATAGTGTTTTGTCCTTAGACTCTTGAAGCTTAGAAAGATATAAGGGGAGAGAGAGAGAGAGAGAGAGAGACAGAGAGGAGCCACCAGCTTGGCATCCATTACTAGATAGACAAAAGCCAGAGCTGTTCCAAGCTGAGAAAGATGCATCCTTCAAACAAGGGGCTTGAAGTATCTCAGAATCGAAGATTGATAAGGAAACAACAAGCTACAGCATTTGTTCAAGGTAAAGTAATGGCTTAGACCCTAAAAAGAATATTTTACTTTTGTTTGTTTGTAACCCTTTCTAGCTTTATTCCTTGTGCTTGGTATCATTTAACCCATGTCTTTTTATTAATAAACTTGTTACATTTTTACAATATACCAGTTCAGTGTTGTACTTGAAGGGAAAGGTGTATTTACCCCAGTTAAGTGAATAAGCTGTGATGAGCTTTTGTCTCTTTAAAGGAGAAAACAATCCTCATTACTCCTCTGAGTGCTCCAAGAGAAGGCTATTCACTCCAGGACAGATGATTGGTGGGAAATTTAGGACTGGGAGTATGTTGGGGTTACCCCTGCATAAGTTTACTGGATAATAGAGAGTAGAGAGGGGCTGTTGAGTTGTTGGCAGGCTGATGTGGTCAGGGAGGTAAACCAGGGCTGCACAGCACACAGCCACTCAGGATACTGCCTGTGTCCAGAGAAGAGAATCACAACAGCAGAGCATTTTGAGGTACTCAGGATTACAGAGTAGCAGTTATACAATCTGTCACTAGTCTGGATTGTACCCCAGAACATGACGACAGGTTTTCAGGCACAAAAGTCAGGTTTTCTTCCAATAAAGTTAGTTCAACTGAGTTTGCTTAACTAGACTGAAAATCCCCCTTTATATCAATGTAGACCCTCTAACACCTTCAGGTTCATATGAGCTAGTCATGTCAAAGCCCTAATGCTCAGGTTGGAGTCATTAACCTTGGCTTCCTTCAGCAGGCACCCAGGAAAGGATGCCCTTTTAGTCCAGTTCCTACTTTCACCATGCTGGAGTCTGTCAGCTAGGCCTTAGATACCTGGGAGCCTCCCCCCACAGCTTTTAACCTACAACTAGTTAGTTTCCCCAACAATGCATATTCAAAGCGGTCTAACAGCTATCCAGTATATAGCTCCCTATCAAGCTGTACCAACCATGTTTCAATTTTTTTTCCTCCTCTCTTTGCAATGTTTTATAGAATACTAAGCTATCCCAGTTGCTAAGACTTTCCAGATACCACAAGTAGGCACCCCTTTTCAAAAGTCTGTGGTTGCTACATAAGTTCCATGAGCTTTTCTGTACAGATACATTTACATTCTTCCTTCATTTAACTCTATAGGAAAGGATCATAAAGCAACAATACAGTTAATACCCATGCTGCTCACTTTCCACCACTTAATAAATGAATTAATTTAAAAAATTCAAACTCCAAAGTCACTGTACCTAGAGTTCATGTAAGAAGCTCTTGGCTATCTATTCAATAAGCTAGCAAGCCAGATACTATTTCAAAAAAGCAGAAAAGGAAACCCTTATGTAGGCCCTGGTAAAAGTAGTTATTCAGAGCTACAGTGCTGTATGTCATCTTAAAAGTTAGCCTTGCATTTATTTTAAAGAATTCTTACTTTTTCACATCATCTTCTGTTCTCAGATGGGCTACAATGATGGTGAGATGCATTGTTTGAACAGGAATTAGAGCTCTCAACAAGTCGGGTTCTTTAGTGAATATTAGCTCCTGAACATCTTCAATTTTGTCCAAAATCTGCAATGCAATAAATAAAAAGGAGAAACCATCATTTTACATTTAAAAAAGGCTTAGGGCTTGCTGTAAGATTTCCATAAAACTGTAGCCTGCAGTTTAATGCAGATTAATGCTGAAGTTGGTAGACAGGTTTCTCCAGTTTTAGAAAACTGGAATTTACAGCTCAAAATCTCAAGTAAATGCATCATGTCACTCAAAGGGCAAAATTCTGTCTTCAAATATATTTGTCCAGTCCATTAACCTCAAGGGAGTTGCACAGGTGTAACAGTAGAATTTGTACCAAAGTTTTTTATATCAAAATCATTTCAAAAAGTCAAACTACTTTCCTTTAAAATCCATGGGGTAAATTCAGAACTGGGGTAAGCAAGTACTAATTCCATGGACTTTACAACAGCTCTGAATTTGACCTTAAGTGTGCTGGAATAAAGTCACAAATTCTGTGCAAATATCAATGTGATCATCATGCAGTTGTCAGTTGTTAATAGTGTGTGGAAATTGAATAGCATTTCCATAATTAATTTTATGCCACTTTCTGATTACAAGTTTGATCACAGATGAAATTGATGTCTCTTCCCAAAAGGGAACTGTAACAACAAACAAAATAGTTCATCTGACTAAATGCATTGTTCCTTGAGATAGCATTTCATAGAGCTGCATGGGCAATTTCTAGCTCTTCTGGGTCTGTTTGTATATTAATGTAATTGACTCAATGAAAAGCGAAGGAATTCTTTTGAAATAATTTTGATAAGGGTTAGGGATGAAAAAAGGAATAAGAAAAAAGAAAAGGGAATTCTAGTACACGGGAAATTTAGCACATAATGGAATCGTATAATAATGAAACTGTTTGTAAATATTTAAATTTCCATATGGGTCCAATTTGTAATTCATGTGTGTGAGAGAGAGAATTTTTAAGGATTCCACTTTACTCTTGGATAGTAGAAAAGCTTGGCATACTTATTGTACAGTTTAGTTACTGGCCAAAATGCTGATTTTGATATTGGGTGTAATAGGCATTTACTGAACACATCTTGAGATACAACTAAAGACAACTTAGTTTGAAAGTATGAAAAAATATTGAACCACTTGAATTACAACATTATGGCCACCTTTTGCCACCCTTTCAATGACACCCATGGAACCATTCCTACAATCAGATACCTCTTGTCATGACTAAAAGTATCTTAAACTGGCCCATTACCTGTGGCACATTTGCAAAAATATCAAGAAAAAAAAATCAAGGGAATTTACAAGGGAATGTTTTTTCTTCAAAGAGAGCTTTAGTGGTGTGCAGAGTGTCAAACAGCTCTGGGTGCCAAAGCCCTCACTCCACATAAGAGGACAAGTGTAGGTGGAAGCCATGCAAGATTCCTTCCCATCATCCAAACAATGCGTTTCAAGAATATTCTTGAGATGAGAGAGTAGATCAATCTTTTCGCCCATTCATTCCAGTCTCTAGGAGACTGACAAAGAAGCTAATTATGATGCCACTTTCTGGTGCAGATCCCTGTGCATTATGAAATGGACTTCAAACCTCTCCCCACTGCCAGAACAATATGGGGAAGAACTATCAAAAAATTTCAGGGTTTTCTTCCTCAATGAGAGAGTGTACAGTCTCACTCAATTACAATATCTCCCCAACATCATCAGCAACCTTTCCAATGCAAGCTCATACTGAAAGCTGATTTTTATTAACCTATTCTTGTTTTTTTAAATCAAATGTAATGACAGGCAAACTGCAAGGCTCAACTAGTCTAATTTGGATTGATAGAGACATAATTGCCTCCCATTGATAGAATGCCTCCTGGCGCTTCCCTTCACACTGCAGTATGAGATAACTTTTGTGCTTATCTGGTCCAGAAGGAGGGAGGATGGTAGGTTGGCCCCAGGTCCTTATGGCTGGATATCTCCCTAAGGATACTAGCAAGGAGAACTTCTGTTCAGGAGACAGTAATTGTGCAATTATACAGATAGATAGGGAGAAAGGAAGTTCATTATGTCCCTTCTGCACTTTTGTTTACACATTCAAGGGCCACACATGACCAGTCAGTTTTAGCTGGCCACAGAAAGTTACATGGAGACCTCTCTCCTGCCTCATGGTTTCCTCCAGAGATTACGCCACTCAAACTCAGTTAAAAAATAGCACTCCAGTAAGAACAAGGACAAACCATGCGTTTCAAAAAAGCAGTAATATAAATGAGTCAAATAAAATAGCATGAAAATAAAGTGCAAGAGGGGTGCCTTTTTATATAGACACCTAAAAAACCACACAGGCTGGTAACTGCATGCATTACACCAAAGCTGAATTCACGTATTGCTTTGTAGAAGAGGATACCAGATTGTATATGCTCACGCACAAATGACATGCACAACTTTGGCCTGTGTCTTGTGATACAGCAAGGCCAGAGAGCAGTGGGAGAGAGGAGATATACAAACTAGGGCTGTCAAGTGATTAAAAAAATAATCACAATCAATCACACTGTTAAACAATAATATAATACCATTTATTTAAATATTTTGGATGTTTTCTACATTTTCAAATATATTGATTTCAATTAGAAGGCAGAATATAAGCATACAGTGCTCATTTTATATTTATTTTTTTATTACAAGTCCTATAGTGCTATCTCTTTATAATGAAAGTTGAACTTACAAATGTAGAATTATGTAAAAAAAATAACTGCATTCAAAAATAAAACAATGTAAAACTTCAGAACCTACAAGTCCAATCAGTCCTACTTCTCGTTCAGCCAATTGCTCAAACAAACAAGTTTGGTTGCAATTTGCAGGAGATAATGCTGCCCATGTCTTGTTTAAAATGTGACCTGAAAGTGAGAACAGGCATTCACACGGCACTGTTGTAGCTGGCATTGCAAGGTATTTACATGGCGGATGCGCTAAAGATTCATATGTCCCTCCATGCTTCAACCACCATTCCAGAAGACATGTCCATGCTGATGACGGGTTCTGCTTGATAATGATCCAAAGCAGAGTGGATCAATGCATGTTCATTTTCATCATCTGAGTCAGATGCTGCCACCAGAAGGTTAATTTTCTTTTTTGGTGGTTTGGGTTCTGTAGTTTAAGCTTCGGAGTGTTGCTCTTTTAAGACATCTGAAAGCATGCTCCACATCTCGTCCCTCTCAGATTTTGGAAGGCAATTCAGATTCTTAGACCTTGGTTTGAGTGCTGGAGTTCTCTTTAGAAATCTCACATTAGTACCTTCTTTGCATTTTGTCAACTCTGCCATGAAAAAGTGTTCTTAAAACAAACATGTGCTTGGTCATCATCCAAGACTGCTATAACATGAAATACATGGCAGAATGTGAGTAAAACAGAACAGGAAACATACAATTCTCCCCCAAGGAGTTCAGTTACTAATTTAATTAACATTTTTTTTTTTTAAACAAGCATCATCAGTTTGGAAACATGTTTTCTGGAATGGTGGCTGAAGCACGAAGGGGCATATGAATGTTTAGCATATCTAGCATGTAAATACCTTGCAATGCCAGCTACAAAAGTGCCAAATGAATGCCTGTTCTCACTTTCTGGAGACATTGTAAATAAGAAGTGAGCAGCATTATCTCCTGTAAACGTAAACAAACTTGTTAGTGTTCGCAATTGGCTGAACAAGAAGCAGGACTGAGTGGACTTGTAGGCTCTAAAGTTTTACATTGTTTCATTTTTGATTGCAGTTATGTAACAAAAAAACCCTACATTTGTAAGTTGCACTTTCACAATAAAGAGATTGAACTACAGTACTTGCATGATGTGAACTGAAAAATAGTATTTCTTTTGTTTACCATTTTACAGTGCAAATATTTGTAATAAAAAATAATAAAGTGAGCAGTGTACACTTTGTATTCTGTGTTGTAACAGAAATTTATTTGAAAATGTAGAAAAACATCCAAAAATATTAATACATTTCAATTGGTATTCTATTGTTTAACAGTGTGAATAATCACAATTCATTTTTTTTAATGGCAGTTAATTTTTTTGAGTTAATTGCATGAGTTAACTGCGATTAATCAACATCCTAGTATAAGTGCTAGGCTAATTAAGGAATGGTTCAACATAGACTAGGGACGTTTACTACAGGTTAATTGGAGCACCTGTAGCCAGTTAAGGCGGTCAGGAACCTAATTAAAAAATCCCTGCTTCAGGCAGACAATGTGGAGCAAGAAAGGAGAGAGGACTGGAGTTTGGAAGTGTGTGTTGCTGAGAACTGAAAGACCCGAGAAGCATAGAAAGGGAGACCCTGGCTCAGCAGAGGAGGGAGACTCCCCCTCCCATAGCATCAAGGACCAAGGATAACCCTACGCAGGAGGAAGAGGGTAAGTGAGGCAAGACCAACTGAGCTGGGCCAAGAGCACTGGAGTGGTGTGTGTCTAATATGGATTGAGATACAGGGGAACACTACCAAGATGACTGCAGAGGTGGTCCCCAAGCTCCCCTATGCAGCCTTAATTGGCAGGGACTTCCCTGGATTTTGAGAGCTTACTCCCCCTCCCCCACTGAATTAGGGGATGGCAGTAAGTCCCAGGCAGAGATCTAGGCACCTATGGATGGCCCCACCCCAATTTTGCTGGGTTTTCCCCAGAGTCATTTTCACCCCCAGGAAGTGCCCAGAAGGAAGGCAGATAAAAGATTAGGAACTAGGATTTTGGCAGCAAACCAGAGAGTTGCCCTGGTTGGTGGGCAGCCCCATCACGGAAACCTCAAGGAAGCACAGACCAGTGGAGACCCAGAGACAGCCCCCCCAGCATAAGCAGAAGCACCCCAAGGGATGGAGGGGAGACCAATCCAATAGAATCAGGCCAGATCAGTCCCACACCAAGTTTTTTGGGCAGGATGAAGCCTATGACCCGCTGTATGTGAATGTGAGGGAAGAGGTAAACAGTGTGCCAGTAGAAAGGAAAACCAAAAGATCCAGGGCCATACTATATAATCAAGCAGGATCTGTTGTACTGGGTAGTGCCAATACAGGAGGAAGTAGTAGAACAGCTCTAGGTTCCACGGAAGCACACAAGGGCTGTATTAGAGTTAGCTCACAGTTATCTGTTTGGGGGACATTTAGGAGCAGACAAGACCCTGGATAGAGAGTCCTAAGGAGGTTCTACTGGCTGGGTGTACAAGCAGAAGTCCAGCACTATTACACCTCATGCCCAGAGTGCCAGCTGCATAGCCCCCAAACTCAGTTAAGGGTCCTCAACCTCAGTTATGGGCCCCATTGGTACCGTTCCCTGTAATTGAAGTCCCTTTTGAAAGGATAGCAATAGATCTAGTGGGCCCACTAGAAAGATCAGCCTGGGGCCACCAAAGCATACTCATCAACCCGGAATACACTACACGGTACCCCGAAGCCATTCCTCTAAGAAAACCCATGTCCAAGGTGATCGCCAAAGAACTGGTCAAGGTTTTTGCTAAGGTAAGCATTCCTAAGGCGATCCTGACAGACCAAGGGACTCCCTTCATGTCGAGAGTAAAGAAAGACTTATGTACCCTGCTCCATATCCAAGCTTTGCAGACCTCGGCTTATCATCCCCAAACAGATGATCTGGTCGAGTGATTTAACTGCACTCTCAAGAGTATGATCAAAAGGTGATAGGAGGGTCTTTTCCATCTTGGGCTACCATACCTGATGTTTGCAATACGAGAAGTTCCCCAGACATCTACTGGATTCTCCCCCTTGGAGCTACTGTATGTATACCATCCATGTGACATATTAAACATTGCAAAGGGGGATGGGAGGAACAACCCCACCTGGGAAAGAACGTCATTCCACACGCAGCCCAGATGAGAGAACGAATAGCCCAAATGACCCCTATAGTATGAGAGCATTTGGAGAAAGCACAAGAGGCCCAGAAAACATGGAAATTCAATCAGGAGAACGGGTCCTGGTATCAACAACAGAAAGCAAGCTCCTGGCTAGCTGGTGTGAACCCTATGAGATCCTGGAAGCCATTAGGGAGGTGAATTATAGGGAGAAGTGGCCAGACTGCCAAAGGCCAGAGCAGATCTACAATGTCAACTTACTGAAACCCTGGCTCAATCGGGAGATGTGCCTGGTTATCCTGCCTCAACTGTTCCACCCAGGCAGATGTCACACAAGGGCAGGTAAGGACATCCCTCAAATTAGCCCCAGAACAACAAATAGAGGTCATCAAGATGATCCAGTGGAACCAAAACATGTTCTGCATGCAACCAGGCCATGTGACGCTGATCCAACAGCGCATCGAAATCTGTCCCAGAGCAATGGTGATGATAACACCATATCACACATCAGGAGCAAAAAGAAGAAATCGGGGTGGAAGTAAGGAAGAAGATGCAACTTGGGGTGATTAAGGAATCACACAGCCAAGTAGTCAAACCTTATTGTCTTGGTCCCCAAGCCTGACAGTACCCTGAGGTTTTGTCATGACTTCCGGAAGTTAACAAGGTATCCCAATTTGATTCCTACCCAACACCACATATCAATGAGCTGGTGGATAAGTTAGGCAAGGTCCCATACTTGACAAAAGGCTACTGGCAGATCCCCCTGGCTGAAGACGCCAAGAAGGTGATACAGCAGGGCCAGGGAGCAGTGGGAGAGTGGTAGAGGGGACATATATAAGCTCTAAGCTAATTAAGGCATGGTTCTATGTAGCCTAGGGACCATTACTACAGTTAATTGGTGCACCTGTAGCCAGTTAAGGCCCTATCAGGAACCTAATTAAAAAACCTCTGCTTCAGGAAGTGTGGAGTGAGGAAGGAGAGACGACTGGAGTTTGGAGATGTGTTGCTGAGAATTGAGAGACCCGAGAACCAGAGGAAGGGAGACCCTGCCTCAACAGAGCAGGGAGACTCCCTCCCCCAGCATCAAGGACTGACAGTAACCCTACCAGGAGGAAGAGGGTAAGAAACCTGCAGGGGTTGAGAAGGGCTGGGGCTCAGAATGAGGAGCAAACCCAAACCCCCCTTCCCCACTTCCCTCCACCACCACCTTCTTGGGCCACTATCAGGGCCCTTGGTGCCACAAGAGCAGGTACAAGGGGTAGCATCCTACCTAAGCCCACCACCACCAAAAGCGTGGGACCCTCTCATACCAACACTGGCCATTTTGTCAGTCTTTACAAATGATCACCCTGCTATCTGGGAGATCTCAGCTGGGAACAGTTGAGGCATTTTTCCACAATATTGCCCACCCCCCTGAACCCTCCACAAACAGCCACCCTCCCTTTAGTATGTGGAGATTAATTTTTTTCTCTTTCCCTCTGAACCACACTGAGGTTTTCAGGGTTCCGAGGGCAAAAATCAGAAACTGGGGTCTTCCAACCCTTCCCAAAAATTACCATGGAGATGAAAGAGTTCAAGAAGAATACTACTGAAAACTTTAAAGCTGATTTATTATCACAAAAAGACACATCACATCATTGTTGCCTGAACTGAATGATACTGCTCTATGGGCTAGACCAAAAGTGCAGTGGAAAGCTACTACCTATGAAACTACAGTGCTGATGCAGCAGCAATAGTTTTACCATAAGAAATGGAACTGTACTCTGGACTGCGAAACCAGTTCTAACTAAAATATGTAATTTGCTTTTTTGCTATAGCTACAAGACATAATTGGATAAGGTGTGTTGTGCGACTAAAATAAGAAACTAATAGAAGACAAAGCACATTACTAAAATGTTTTGTATTTATGCTGAATTGTAGAACTAAGAATTGTTCTTATACTTAAATTTTATGGAAAAGTACTAGTAAGTGAACTGTTGCAATCTCTGTTTTTGTATATGTAGCTCTCTTCTTTGTATGTGTACAATCTGTCAGAAACTAAGATGTATGTTCTGGTGAGGCTTGTGAGATATGCACCATCTGCCAGGAATGGATAATTATCTGTATTGGTTTAGGACAGTACAGACACCTCTATGTCTTGTAAACCATGTATGGAACCAGATAAGAAAAAGGATGAAATTGTTGTGCTAATACAGTGGAATTTGGGGATTTTCCATCTGTTATAAACAAGCAGAGTGTAAAACAGACAGTCCTGATCTACACTGGGGGGATCAATCTAAGAGACATTGACTTCAGCTATGAGAATAGCGTAGCTGAAGTCGATGTATCTTAGATCGAATTAAAATTACTCACTTCATGTCCTTGCGGTGCTGGATCGATGGCTGCAGCGCCCCTATTGACTTTGCCCTCCCGTCCACTGCTGAACTCCAGCAGTGTGAGAGGCGGAAGCAATCAGGGATCAATTTATCATGTCTACACTACAAGCGATAAATCCATCCCCAATAGATCGATCACTACCCACCGATCCAGCAGGTAGTGTAGACATACCCACAGTTTCTGTAATCATTTTGAGATAGACTAGATGCTGCAGGACTGTTTCCCAGAGATTGGTAATGTATACCCTCTCTGTATTGTGCTGATTTATCTTTGATTAATAAATAGATAACCCAGGCTCAGAAACGAACCCATTCATATCAATATCATGATTATCTTTTTTTAAAGCAAACATATTTATGACACTACCATAATTTAGGCTCCTTGCAAGACTGCACAGTGTTGATAGCATTGCTAAGGTCAACATTCAATCTTTGCCCGTAGTAGATCAGAGGCAATTTTATTTTTTAAAATCAGGGCTAACCTGCTAAAGGAGTGTTCTAAGTCAGAAACTGAAATCAGTGTTGGGATAAAAATCCTGAGAGTGATGCAGGTATGCCTAAAAACACTACACAGTCCTTTTTTGTAAATCTTGTTTGACAACTTAATTGAAGCCACTTTCAAAATATGTCTCTCAGCTTGTTTAAAAGGTGAGATTCTTCAACAAAATCCCTATTAAACATGGATAGGATGAGCATTCTTCAGGGGATCCCATGGTCCCATATCCACTGCATGTGGTACAGTGGAGAGGTGCCATCCCTGTCACTGCAGTGTACACTAGCTCCACCCAAGTTGGAACCCTGCTAATGCTAAAGCCACAAAGGGACAATGCAGCTGTACACCCAGGAGGATTCCCCAGCTGAACCGGAGACAGCCCTGCCCATCACCAGAATAATAGCTCTTTTTAATCCTAAATCCCAAAGTGCTTTACAAAGTAAATTCATCTCCATTTTGCAAATGGGGAAACTGAAGCACTGAGAACGAATTGATTTGGATTTGGTCATTCAGCAGGATAGTGGCACAGCTGGGGAAAGAAACCCAGACTCCTGAGTCCAAGTGAAAAGTGATAAATCAAACCTCTTCTGAGGAGAGACCAGCAAACCAGCCACTGGTAACTGAAAGTTCCCTCAATTTTGCACCACCTCATCTCTTTACCACATGAGAAATCCTTGACTGACTTCAAACGATATGACATTACACCATTCCCCTCACATGGAATTTTAAACCATCCTATTTTACCCATGAGGAAGCTTGGCCAATGAAGCTAGTGACCCCGACCTCTGCTCTGTGGGTTACTCTTCCTTCAATTCCAACATCAGTGCAACAAGGGTATGTGGAAAAGGAATTCTGTCGGTAAATTGGGATCCTAAGTCAGCCTGCAGATTCCTACTAATTTGAGGGCCAATTTTAATTCAACAGAGCTACGTCAATGGGAGGCTTCATCTTCTCTTTGGCCTTTGAAAAGTCTAGTTCCACATTTAATGGCCAGGGAATCAGGACATAGGCAGGTTGAGCATTATGTTCATGATTTTTTTTTTTGTAGGGAAAGTAGGGACTGTATCTGTTGAAAACATTTCAGGCACTGGACAGGCTATGTGGAGTACCAACAAGAGAAAAAGAGAAGACTCTGACCCTGTTTCCCAATTGGTATATCTGGGGGACTAAATTACACACAGCAGTGAGTGTTTCTTGTCTCTGCCTTTTAAAAACTGCTTTTTAACACATGGCTATTGGTGGCTACAATGGGAATTACCAGGCCTCATCATTATATTAAAGTAACCCAGGAGATGTAATAAGACTTAAAGGTTTGAGATAGGGTTGTTGGGTTTTCTTAGAACACACAATAGGCTATCCTTCTGGTGTGAGGAGTGGCTGCTGCCTTCAGGTCCACTCAGATGCTGCAGGAGGCACGGGTGGCAAAGCGTACTTCCAAGGGACCGGTATGGTCAAAGAATCAAATCATGAAGGACATCATATTTCTGCTATTTTTTCCTCTCTAACCCTACTGGCCATCACTCTTTGGGACTTCAGGTTCCAAAACAAGTAGGTTTATTTCTATAGTCATTTAAAGGGGCCACTCGATAGATTGCAGAAAACCAGTTACTATTTTGATTAAAGGATTTAAACTGTGGGCGTAGTAGAGTCCATTGGGCCAGCAAAGGAGCATCTGTCTCGCGTGCAGGCTGCCAGCTAGGTTCCCCCATTTGACTGACTGTCTCAGGTGGCAGGGAAGGAGGGGCATGTGGGGAAGGGGGACCAGCTAGTGCTCCTCTGCCATTCTATGGCAGACTATTTTCATTCCCTGCAGGTGATCATTATTCACCTGGGGTAGAATGATTTAGGCCTAGCAAAAGGGGTTGATTTGATAATTGTAATAAAGAGGAATACTAGCCCTATCGAGATCTCATTTCCCTGGAGTGATCTTGACCTGGTCAGAGATACTTCTACATCAGGTTTTATGAGGGCCACCTGACTTGCCAAAGATTGATCAGGCCAGAAGAATAATTAACTGGAAAGTTGGTATGTATACTAAAATGACAGGGGCGGAGAGAGTGATTTCCTATGTGGGAATTAAGTATGCCTCCCCAGCACAGTTTTGAAAGGATGGAGTACATTTATGTGGGGTCAGACAATTTTTGGGAGGACCTCAATGCTACATGGATTCCTTTCTAGCTGGCCAGCAGGGTAGAGAAGGACCTCTAAAGTGAATGCTATCATCTGCTGTAGTGGTTTTCACTGTGGTTGGTGAGTTAGAAGGAGTCTGACTGAAATATCTACAACCTAGTGGGCTGCTTGGAAATTGGTTCTGAGCACAACACTGCATGGTGAGGGGGTCTATCCAGTTTGTGGCTTCCCCCTCATTTCTGCTACCTCTGGTGTTGAGGAGGGGAAAATGTCAGGATCCAATGACAGGCATGAGATTGGAGAGGGGACATGGTCTCCACACTCACCCTTAGGTTCAGAGTACACGGGGGCCATTGGTGCTTCCTATTGGAATAATCCTGCCAGGTAGTTTGGGTGATTTACACTAGTGTAGTGGCATGGCTGGAGCAGCTCCCTCTGGTGGATCTTCCAGGTGCCCCAGCACAACTACAGGTCTCCCAATAGGAAGAAGTCTTTGTCTTCAGTGTCCATTGAGGTAGAATTTGGTCCACCAGCTAATTGTCCATTCAGTCCTATCCCTTACTGGGTGGCTGGAGGGGCTGAATAAAATGAAAAGCCAGTGCAATACTGGGGTGGCCACCTGTCTTTGCATAGGGTGTCCTCCCCTTTGCTGCAGGCTTGGTTCCCAAACAGTCTTTACTCATATATCACTCATTCCTTGGGATCTAACTGTTCCTTTCAAGTGGCTTCTCAGACTATCAGGCCCATCTTTCCTTAACCCTGAAGGTTGAGCTCCCTTTAGGCAGAGAGGCAGAACCCCCTCCTGGCCAGTCAGCCCAGAACTGAGCCAAGTTCTCTCCTTTTATTCCCTCTCCAGGCTTGGCTGCAGGTATAGCAGAGTGGGATTAGCTGAGCCCAGAGTCTCTTCTTAAAGCCTTCTCTCCTGGTGTGGGGCCTCTCTGCCCCATCACACCCAGTTATATAATAGTTTTAACAAAGTGGTGGCCTCCACATTGAATTCTATTATAGTGTCTGTATCTGTGTTTCCATGCCCACTGTTTAGCACAGAAGATACAAACTGCTATTAAATCTTGTTTTTAAAAAAGCAGAACTGGGCCAACTATCTCTGAGAAAAAAATATAGTAATTGAGAACAGCACAGGCTTTTGCTAATCCTGATCAGTTGATAAGGCTGTGCAAATAATTCCTCCACCACAGGCAGTTGAAATAAATCTTGTTCTTGACACATATCAAGAGGATTCATAGTAAAAATTCCTACCACTTTCTTTAAAACAGGAAGGAATTTCAGGTAATAGAGTTTTCTTAACCTTACAGCCAGGCTCTTGACCAACCTTGAAATTATTACAAAGTTATCTATGATAGCCTCCTTAAAGAAATTAAATCTCAGCTCTGGTGCATACTGTGTTTTTCAAACCACTTTTTAATACAAAAACACACACACACACACACACACACACAGAGGTTGAGCAAGCCACCTCTTACTCTTCATATGCTATAACTAGTTAACAAATACTATTGCCAGAGTTGCAAACACTCACTGACATCACCCCGATGAAAGGGAACAACAGAAGCTAAAAAGAAAACCCATGAAATAAAATCTGTATATTTACCAATGCAGAAAAATAAAATCAGGGTCTTGAAAAAAACCTGAACATGATGCAAACAGGCATAAGTTTAACAATATTTTAGAATTGCCAGGTATGCATATATAACATGTTTACTTAATTAAATCAGCTACTTGAAAATACCTGATCATTTGTTATTGGGATAGAGACAAAATAATTTGGCATCTCTCTCAGGTGTTTCTTATACATTGTTTGTTTATCTTGCCCCTGGTCCTGCTGCTCCTCCATCTTCATAGTCTTAAGCCCTTCCTGTTCTTGGCTTGGTTTTTGTAGAGCCACTGCCTTTGACCCTTCCTCATCTTGGCTGTGGTCCTGCTGCTGCTCCAACACTTCTGTCCCTTTCTTGTTTTGGCTGTGCTTCCCTTCCAGCTCCAGCTCCTTTGGCTCTCTCTCATCTTCGACCCTCACTTTGGACTCTCTCTCATCCAAGTTCAGATGCTGTTCCATGGCCTTTGACCTTTCCTTATCTTGGCTCTGGTCCTGCTGCTGCTCAGTTGCTTCTATCCCTTCCTTGTCTTGGCTCTGGTTCCCTTCCAGCTCCAGCTCCTTTGGCTCTCTCTCATCTTTGGCCATCACCTGTGATTCTTTCTCATCTTGGTTCAGCTGCTGTTCCATGGTCTTTGACCCTTCCTCATCTTGGCCCTGGTACTGGGTCTGTGTTACCTGGGACCCTTCCCTGTCATGGCCCCTCTGCGGCTGCACCTCCACAATCACCTGCAAGGATGCTCCTCCTTGGCCCTGCTGCTGCACCTGCACAGTGACCCCTGGGGCTTCCCATCCTGGGCCCATCTGCTGCGGCTGCACCTCCACAGTCACCTGCAAGGATGCTCCTCCTTGGCCCTGCTGCTGCACCTGCACAGTGACCCCTGGGGCTTCCCATCCTGGGCCCATCTGCTGTGGCTGCACCTGCACAGTTACCTGAGGTGTCTCCCATTCTTGGCCCTGTTGCTGCACCTGCACCGTCACCTGTGGGACCACCCCTCCTTGGCCCTGTGGCTGCATCTGCACAATCACCTTTGGACCTTTATTAGCAGAGTTCTGCTCCTGGGTTACTTCTTGATTATCCTCTCCGCCCTGTTGCTGCTGCTCCATCACTTTCGGCCTACGGCACCAGAGTTTTCTCCTCCAAAGTTGGTTCCTCCTCCAAAATTGCCGCCTCCTTTTTCGGGGCTTGAAATCATTTTTTAAAGGAACTGAAACAGATGGCAGAACACTTCCATCATTTGCAAGATACAGAGATAGTTACATGCCAGTAATGCATTATGGACCCAGTTCTACAACCCTAACTCACACTGAGCAGAACTCACCAATAGTCCCGGGGTGACAATGGGATGACTCCCACACCACCCAACATAAGGATGGCAGAAACAGATCCTCTAGAAAAAGCCATGGATGAAGTTGTCCAGCATCCCAGGAGAGTGGACAAAAAAAAAAGGCCAAGTTCACCACTGGTGTAATTCCACTTCTGCCAATGGAGTGACACCAGGGATGAATTTTATCCTTTATCTTATTTAACTGGAGATGTAATGTTTGATGTCACATATACAAGGAGGAGCTTGGTCCAGTGAGAAGGGTATTGGACTGGAAGGCAGGAGATGCAAATTCTATGTCCAGCTCTGCCATTGACCTGATGTGCAGCCTTGGGCAAGTCATTTACTCTTGCTGCCTATTACTCCTCCCATCTTTTGCCTGTCTTGTCTATTTGGATTGCAACCTTTGCAGGACGGGGCCTGTCTCTTACAGTACATTTGTACAATGCTGTGGCAGCCCAATCTTATTTGGGGCCTCTAGACACCAGAGTAATATAAAATAACTATGTAGAAACAAACTTAAAAGAAGATTAAGGTTGTAAATTCAAGCACGGAAATATTAGAATTATGGTTGTCTGTGCAGCCTTAATTCTGCCCCCTTGTGTGCCTGATGATGCAGTCTAATATTTTTCCTATAGCCTTTTTCATTCGGTGTCCTCTCTATGCCTGTTCTCTAGACTGCCCTCCTTTATCCTGTTCCCCATTCCCCTCTGGTGGCACTATCCCTCTCTTCTTTTGTCCCATCTTCATCTTACCTACCCCTCTTTCACCCTCCCTCTGCATTCCTTCCCCTCCACTCTGCCTGGGCACCAGAATGTGCAGAATTGACAGCACAAGAGAGTCTCCCTGCTCTTAGTTTCAGTGACAATCAGGGCTGGTGCAAGGAAGTTTCGCGCCCTAGGCAAAACTTCCACTTTGCACCCCTCCCCCCAGCACTGTGGCAGCTCCCCGCCCCCCTTTCTGCCCTGAGGCACCCACCCTTGGCAGCTCCCCCCCTGCCCTGAAGCACTCCCCCGCAGCAGCTTCCCCCCACTCCCAGAGCCATGCGGCACCTCTCCACCCCAGCTCACCTCTGCTCTGCCTCCTCCCCAAGCACGTTGCCCCTGCTTTAATTCTCCTCCCAGGCTTGCGGCACCAAACAGCTGATTAGTACTGCAAGCCTGGGAGGTGGGAGAAGTGGAGCAGTGACTGCGCGCTCGGGGAGGAACACTGTAAAAAAAAATTGTGGGCACCGCTTTTTGGCACCCCCAAATCTTGGGGCCCTAGGCAACTGCCTAGTTTGCCTTAATGGTAGTACCGGCCATGGTGACAACCACAGCAGCCACTAGGAGCAATTCCAGGAAAAGTCCAGTTCAGTAACCACAGGAGCATGCTCAGTGCAGAAGGAATGTTCTGAAGACTGAACTACCAGTCTTTAACAATCTGCTTCTGACCAAACAGTAATTTACAGAGGCTTATATCTTGGCTACATTTGAGTGTATTTTCATGGGGCCTCTGTCACTCTGACCTTTTCCCTTTGATCTTGCCAAACTTCAAGTCTCTGCTTTAGAACGTCAAGATGCTAGAGCTTCTCAATGGAATGGTAAAAAAAATTAAAACTTCTGGCAGAACAATGTCTTTTTTAACTCTTTCTCCAGAACAGCTGATTTTATTGATGTTTTAAAAAATATATAAAACAAATCAGCCTGAGGCAGACACCCAGAATAGAAAATTTCAACCTGAATGGTTAAAGTTTGGCAAACTTTTAAGCAGCTGAAAACAGCAGCTTAATGTGCATGTTAGGCAATCTGAATTATATGCAGTTCTGGCTAGTTCCTGCTATAAATAAGACAACTGCAACATTTACTAGTATTATTCTGTGGTCATCTGTGTGTTACACTGCTCAGCAAGTGAAACATTAAATTTGCTCTGGTTAGGATGAAAATATTATCCTAATTTCCAAGAGTTCAAAAGGTGAAGGAGCTGTAAAGGAATGAATCCATTCTATGGAACAGAAGAGAATTGAGAGGTCATAGATCACAACTACTCTGATTTATTTGCAATAGGCGAAGCATTCAAGGTGAAAAGAAACTAAGATAGATAAAAGATCAAAAGCTTTTACAGGTAACTATACTTTTCCAGAAGTGTGTTTATATATTTCAAAACCAATGGCCCGAGAAAAAACATTTTCTCAACACTTCTACAACCTATTTAAAAATGCAAGAAAACACATTCTTACAGGAAAAAAAAGAATAATGGTGCCTACAGATAGAGGATGTATTGTGATCATAAACTAATTACAAGTCAGATATTACCCTAGGTCTTTATCCAAAGATAAGGCTTTCTAGAAGAGTTTACATCAAAGCTGTGATAGATTGGCTAGTAGATTGCCTATAATGAAAGGCAGAGAACTAGCATGGTATCGCAGAGCTAAAGTAGCCCAATACTCACTTTCAAATATTTCTCTGATGTCAGCTTTAAGAAAGGGAAGCTCTGCCATTAGAATACATTCCTCACTTCTTAAGTGATTAACTGGAAGAGACACAAAACAATATTATAGCCTACAAATTAAGAAAGCTGTTAGTTACATGCACACAACTGCTGAATAATAGATTTATGCCTACATGCGACAGGGTAAGCGGATGGTGACATGATATTACCTATAACTACACACTCTTTCTTCCTGTAACTCAGCTCAACTTTTTGCTGAAGCACAGAACACAGTTCTGTCTTAAGCCAACAGAGTTTAGCCCTGAGGTTTTTCTATAAGTCAGCTTCAGGGAGAGTAAACAAACATTTAATACATACAAAAAAATTGTAAATATTCCAAATTCTGTTATGAATAACTTCTTAAATAAAAGCTACTAGGTAGTAGATTTATTACACCAGTAGAAACACCTTCTTATTAGTGCTGCCATGCAATTAAAAATCATGATTAATCACGCAATTAAAAAAATTAATAGTGATTAATCACACTGTTAAACAATAATAGAATGCATTTATTTAAATATTTTGGATGTTTTCTACATTTTCAAATATATTGATTTCAATTACAATACAGAATACAGTGTACAATGCTCATTTTATATTTATTTTTGATTACAAGTATTTGCACTGTAAAAAAACAAAAGAAATGGTATTTTTCAATTCACCTAATACAAGTACTGTAGGGCAATGTCTGTCATGAAAGTGCAACTTACAAATGTAGAATTATGTACCAAAAAATGCATTCAAAAACAAACATCTAAAATTTTAGAGCCTGCAAGTCCACTCTGTCTTACTTCTTGTTCAGCCAATTGCTCAGACAAATAAGTTTATTTACATTTGCAGGAGATAATGCTGCCTGCTTCTTGTTTACAATGTCACCTGAAAGTTCTCATGGCACTGTTGTAGCTGGTGTCACAAGATTTTACATGTCAGATGTGCTAAAGATTAATTGTGTCCCTTCATGCTTCAACCACCATTCAACAGGATATGCGTCCATGCTGCTAACAGCTTCTGCTCGATAACAATCTACAGCAGCGCAGACTGACGCATGTTCATTTTCATCATCTGAGTCAGATGCCACCAGCAGAAGATTGATTTTCTTTTTTGGTGGTTTGGGTTCTGTAGTTTCCGTATCAGAGTGTTGCTCTTTTAAGACTTCTGAAAGCATGCTCCACACCTCATCCATCTCAGATTTTGGAAGGCACTTCAGATTTTTAAATCTTGGGTCAAGTGCTGTAGCTAGCTTTAGAAATCTCACATTGGTACCTTCTTTGTGTTTTGTCAAATCTGCAGGGAAAATGTTCTTAAAATGAACAACGTTCACCATGTCACCATCTAAGACTACTATAACATGAAATATATGGCAGAATGCGGGTAAAATAGAGCCAGACACTAACAATTCTCCCCCAAGGAGTTCAGTCAGAAATTTAATAAACGCATTTTTTTTTTTAAACAAGCATCATCAGCATGGAAGCATGTCTTCTGTAATGGTGGCCAAAGCATGGAGGGGCATACGATGTTTAGTATATCTGGCATGTAAATACCTTGTAATACCAGCTACAAAAGTCTCATGTGAACGCCCCTGTTCTCACTTTCTAGTGACATTGTAAATAAGAAGTGGGCAGCATTATCTCCTGTAAATGTAAACAAACTTGCTAGTCTTAGTGATTGTCTGAATGAGAAGTAGGACTAAGTGGACTTTTAGGTTCTAAAGTTTTGCATTGTTTTGTTTTTGAGTGCAGTTATATAACAAAAAAAATCTACATTTGTAAATTGCACTTTCACAATAAAAAGATTGCACTACAGTACTTGTATGAAGTGAATTGAACAATGCTATTTCTTTTATCATTTTTACAGAGCAAATATTTGTAATAAAAACAACACACACTTTGATTTCAATTACTACACAGAATACAATATATACGACAATGTAGAAAAACATCCAAAATATTTAATACATTCCAATTGGTATTCTATTGTTTAACAAAGTGATTAAAACTGCAATTAAAATCATGATTTAAAAACGTAATTGTGATTTTTTTTAATCGCATGAGTTAACTGTGATTAATTGACAGCCCTACTTCTTATACAGACTTTCCCATTTTGTTGCTGTTTTACATACATATATTAGTTCCAAAATAATATTTACCATTCTGTACTTTAGCACATACATCCGAACACATTTCCCTGTGATCTTCTTTCAGAGATCATTTCTCAGTCTTTATAGCATGACCATAATACATAGTGTCCTGTGGCACCTTATAGACTAACAGACGTATTAGAGCATGAGCTTTCGTGGGTGAATATGCATCCAACGAAGTGGGTATTCACCCACGAAAGTTCACGCTCCAATACGTCTGTTAGCCTATAAGGTGCCACAGGACTCCGTGCTTCTTTTACAGATCCAGACTAACACGGCTACCCCTCTGATACATAATACATAGTCGGCATCATCTGGACTCTTCAGTGCTTGAGAAGAAACGCAGCATCTCAATTCTTTTCTCAACACTTCAGAACCCTGTCAGCTAACCAAGTTCTATAGGCTCTGTAGCCTTTAGGGATAACAAATGCTCCTGTCCCTGATATTCCTCTAGTTCCATCAAATTCACCACAGCAGATCAAACATTATCCTAATGGATAAAGTAAGTAAAGTTGGAATAGCACTTACCTGTATCCAAAAGGCTACAGGTATTGGGACCCAGCCTTCACAATAATCCAACTGCTCAGTCCATTAGGCTGTCTTTAACTCCTATATTTATAACCTTCCTCACCCTATCTGAGCTTTGATTGGCTCCCCTCTCAGATAGTGAATGTGTGGCACTGCTTGCCCTCAATGTAATACCTTGCATAGCTTCAGAAACCGCTACTGAGTTTGTCCTACTTCTAGATATTTCTGGGCCCTTCTAGCCAAGTTGTCATGCTCTGCACACTATTAAATCAAAAAATGTCTGTCTCCTCCCTACTGCTGCCCTCCCTTTCTTTGCACTTAATCCAATGCTACAGAATAAGGCATGTAGGTTACATACATAATTAAACTTTATTACTCTAAACTTAGGTTTGTTTAGTGTTGTCATAAACAGATAGCTAAGGGTTAATGTCTCTTTCACCTGAAGCACCTGACCAGAGGACCAATCAGGAAACCAAATTTTTTTCAACTCTGGGTGGAGGGAAGTTTGTGTCTGAGTCTTTGTCTGCCTGCCTGCTTTCTCTGAGCTTTGGAGAAGTAGTTTCTGCTTTCTAATCTTCTGATTCTAAGTGTAAGGACAAAGAGATCAGATAGTAAGTTATATGGTTTCTTTTCTTTGGTATTTGCATGAATATAAGTGCTGGAGTGCTTTGATTTGTATTCTTTTTGAATAAGGCTGTTTATTCATATTTCTTCTAAGCAATTGACCCTGTATTTTGTCACCTTAATACAGAGAGACCATTTGTATGTATTTTCTTTCTTTTTATATAAAGCTTTCTTTTTGAGACCTGTTGGAGTTTTCTTTTCTGGGAAATTTCAGGGAAATTGAGTCTGTACTCACCAGGGAATTGGTGGGAGGAAGAAATCAGGGGGAGATCTGTGTGTGTTGGATTTGCTAGCCTGATTTTGCATTCCCTCTGGGTGAAGAGGAAAGTGCTTTTGTTTCCAGGAGTGGAAACGGAGAGGGGGAGTCACTCTGTTTGGATTCACAGAGCTTGTGTCTGTGTATCTCTCCAGGAGCACCTGGAGGGGGGAAGGGAAAAAGGATTATTTCCCTTTGTTGTGAGACTCAAGGGATTTGGGTCTTGGGGTCCCCAGGGAAGGTTTTTCAGGGGGACCAGAGTGCCCCAAAACACTCTAATATTTTGGGTGGTGGCAGCAAGTACCAGGTCCAAGCTGGTAACTAAGCTTGGAGGTTTTCATGCTAACCCCCATATTTTGGACGCTAAGGTCCAAATCTGGGACTAAGGTTTGACAAGTGTGAAATTCATCTCTACACTTTTGGTTGACAAACTGCACCCGCTGTGTCAGTATGAAACCGTTGCATGTTGGAGAGAAATCCATCACCAGGAGCAGGTAGGCAATGTTTACACTGACACCCTTTCTAGAAATTCAGCCAGTGGTCAATCAATTTACACTGTAGTCGGGACTCCTGGCACCCTGCAAGTGGAAGCTGTCCAGGGAAGGTACTGAACTAGCCTATCCCTACGAGGCCTTGGTCACCCTTGAGCCCCAGCCAATCCTAGCTAGTATCAACTGCCTTCCTGGGCAGACTAAGCCAAAAAGCAGCTTTTATGTGGCTACTCTATGTCAGGTCAGACAGAATGCTCAAAGCTGTTTGGGTTACTGGTGAGACAACCGTTTGCCTGGCCTAGTGCCTGGGGATTTAAAGAGCTCTATTTAGCAGGCCTAGAAAGGTACCTACACTATGCCTTTTTTGCCAAGGGTTTCCTATTGTTACTACCACAGTCTCAGCTCCACCAATGGTAGGAACAGTGGGGCAGCTAGAATAGGAAGGGTTCCAGGTGACTGCTTGTGTTTTAAGCATCATGTCAACTTACCCTGTTCAGGGCATGCCTCAATGACATGGGGAGATTTTCCAAGATACAAATAGGAGTTAAGCACCTAACTGCTCTTTGTCTTTTTGAATTTCTTCCCTCATGGCTGCCTGGAGTCCTGTCTATACTAGTATCCCACCAACTCTGGGGAAACAAGGAACCAGGTCATGCCTTACCTCCCTGCCATATGGCCTTGGGAAAATATTGTAGAGAGGAATCAGCCAGAGACTGGCAACCTTTGGCACGCGGCCCGCCAGGGTAAGCACCCTGGTGGGCCTGGCCAATTTGTTTACCTGCCGTGTCTGCCGGTTCGGCCGATCATGGCTCCCACTGGCTGTAGTTTGCCCCTCCAGGCCAATGGAGACTGCAAGAAGCAGCGTGGGCCGAGGGATGCACTGGCCTCTGCTTCCCGCAGCCCCCATTGGCCTGGAGCAGCGAACCGCGGCCATTGGGAGTTGCGATTGGCCGAACCTGCGGACGTAGCAGGTAAACAAACTGGCCCAGCCCACCAGGGTGCTTACCCTGGAGTGCCGCATGCCAAAGGTTGCCGATCTTTGGTCTAGCCCATAGAGGTAGCTGCAAAAGCGGCCAAAGCAGGGATTGCTGCTCTTGGGGGAGAGGCAAAATAGGGCCACCTCCTAAGACTCCAAGCTGGGCAGGAGAAACAGTCGCCGCCGCCCCCGCCCCGCGCGCGCACACACACACACCCACACACACCACTTGGGGGAAGCTAAGACCTAGGTGGTGACTTCCTTTGGTACCTTTTAAAATCTCAATTACATATTATGTGGCATAGGGGAATGATGCCCCTCCCCCCAGCCATGTGGCCTGCAGAGACTCTAGCAGTAGAAACAAAGCAGGGGCCTTTGGACATATGGAGACATTCTACAGTTTTAACTGAACTTTCTCTGCCCTATGCTGATTGGCTGTTTGATCCAACCCTCCCACTCCTCTTCCCTCCAGCTCTCTTCACCTCAGCTTTATTCCATACTGGATCTTTTTACCCTCTTCTCCCTGCCCTGTCTCCCCTCACCCCTTTTCCCAACAATGTCCCCTCTCCTCTCTTTTTTCTTTCCATTTACATATCACATAACTAAACCTCTTCCCCATAAAAAACAAAAGTTGTGGCACCAACCTGGTGTTTGCCACCATCGCATTGTTCTCTCTGCTTGTGTATTATGCCCCTTTCCCCACTCCACATCTCTATTGTCTATTTAGAATGTAAATAGAGGTAGAGACTGTGCTCTAACACAATGGGGCCCCATTTTTTACTAAACGTAATTAACAATAGTCATCACTAGTGAAGCTGAAATGGTGAAAACAATGTTGAGAAATCTTAGCAAAGCCAAAGGTAGGGAATAACCGAGTCAGGAAAATAAGCCATTTTCTGAAACACTGTTGGCCTCTGTCAGTCCCTCGTGGATGGTCCAAATCATGCAGTATTTGTATGACTCATATGATACCCACAGATGGGAGATTAACATATATTTTAGTTTACAGTCTAGGGAGATACTTTTTTTCTGTATTTGTATAGATAGGGTCCTAGTTTTTTCAAGGAATTTTTACAGTGTTACATTAGATTGGAAGTCTAGTAGGCACACACATAATATGTAATTGATTTGTCAAGATATTACAATTTTGATAGTCATATCCTTTCCTATCAAAAAAAGGAGAGGTGGGGGTTAGGGAACCAATTGTTAATAGTCTTTTAAATTGCATGTTTTCAGTACTGAGTTCTGTAGTCCTCTCTAATTCACCACAGTAGGTCACAAAATATCTTCCATTTGGTTTCCATTTAAACTTAAATAGAAGGCATGTCAGCAGATGTGAATGCAGAATATTTGTGAGAGAGCTGTTAATAGTTACTAGTTTATTTCATCCTGAGAAGAGTGAAAATTTGTCACTGATAGACAAGACCTGGTATAGGAGAGAGGAACTGGGGAATTAAGCTTAACAAAATAAGCCAGCAAGTCATCTATACATAATGGAAATTTAGAATTTGTTTTACCACTCATAATGCCTTCTAGACCTTTGTCATTTCTTCCTGAGTTGTCAGGGGATCCAATATCCAAGTAAAAAAGAGTAATAAGAAGAATCTGGTGTCCCTGACAAGTAACCACAATGAGATAATCCAACTCAGTCTATGTAAAACTCAAGCTCCCAAATTTGTATGTAATACAGAGATTTATTCAAGGTCTAAGCCAAACCATTTCAGGATGAAGACATTCCATAAATGTCTTCTCTGTTATATGGTAATTGAGAGATACTGAAAAGAGGTTCTTGATGGTCCCATTTTAAGTTTAGTTCCTTTCCACTCATATAAAAGTAATAACGTATACCATCTTATACCTCTTATTTTCAAATCTATATTGTACTGGAGTACATCTATATTTGCCAGATTGCTAGTCCAAGTAACAAATGCATAATCTGTTCTAAATTTCTATTTAATATAAGGCCACCAATTAATTACAGTGACAGCCAATTTATAATGTTTGTTACCTGCTGTTTAATAGAAGTGGAGCCCTGAAGAAAATGGGGGTTTTGAATACAAAGAAATAGAAGCTATAAAGAATGAAGATTCAGCCCAGTAATTAAATTATGGTTGGTCAAAAAGTGTTGAAATCAGATACAACAGGCCTACTGCAAAGGCAACAAGTACTTTATGAAGCCAGTTTTTCCTCCGTGACATATTATAATGCAATGCATTATTAGACCACACTGAATGAGCTGATCATAGAGTACCTTTTAAAGACATATAAAGCTTGACTTGTATTTAATAATGCACCACGTAACGTATTGATATCTGAACAGAACTTTAGCAGTTTTATATTGATACAGTAAACATATGATGATTATTGTTTTTAACAAAGCAGAACAGTTTAGGACATGATGTGAAGAATACCCATATCCTCTTAAAATTGGACAGGCAATTCAGTTATTAGCTTTTAAGAGATGGCAAGTAATTTGATTTGTCAGCAACTGTTTCAATACAAGTATTGAGAGATGTCAGATGTGCAAGACAACCCATCTTCATTCAGTTCACACATACTCCTTTGAGTTACAGTAAGATTATGTAGTGTTATTATAGATGTTTGTCAGATTTCTTTCCACAAATTAAAACATGTAACCATGATGCCTGTGCTATTTCTATTTTAGTAAAAACAATACCCCCTTTCCATTGAAACAGGTACTGCAGGCACTACCTACTTTCGCACAGGCCACTGAACAGCTATTACATAGCAATTATCTTTGGAACTAGGCTGGGCTTTAAGTCATGACAGAGGCAAAGGCTCTATATTTCATCACTGATCCTATGAACCATCTATTCCTTTGTTATTTCATTTTTAAAATAAAGTGACACCTCTTGGTCACAGCTGTAACTGATATAATATTGCTCATCTGAGGTTTAGCAATATCGTTCGACTTGCTCTAAGATGACAGTCTTAGCCCAAGAGAAATTTAAGACTATTTGCATAAGAAAGTCAGTTAGCACACACCTGAGATTATGCTAATATTCTATATTTAAGACACTTGTATAACTCAGTATCATTCCTTGAGAGAGAGGGAGATTAACATACTTCTGGTATTTTAAGGAATTGAAACAATAACTGCCCTCTGGAGATTTAAAAATCAGCTACTTATCTCATATGATTAGAGCTCAACAGAACAGCATGCCGTTTCCTCAGAGCCAAAATGTTTTGCAGAGTTGTGCTGGTTTCCAGAAAACTTTCATCAAGAAGATTTTTGGGCCCGGGGGAGGGGGAAGGGGGGAAACAAGGACACACACACAATAGCTGGATGGTTAGGGTACTTGCCTGAGATATGGGAGACTCAGGTCTAAGGTCCTGCTCTATCTGATTTGGAGCCATCAAAGATGAAAAACTGCTCTAAATAAGGCAGTAGAGCAGGGGACGGCAACCTTTGGCATGTGGCTTGTCAGGGTAAGCACCTGGCAGGCTGGGTCAGTTTGTTTACCTGCCATGTCCGCTGGTTCGGCCAACTGCAGCTCCCACTGGCCGTGGTTCACAGCTCCAAGCCAATTGGGGTGGCGGGAAGCAGCGTGGGCCAAGCGATGTGCTGGCTGCCACTTCCCACAGTCCTCATTGGCCTGGAGCAGTGAACCATAGCCAGTGGGAGCCATGATCGGCTGAACCTACAGACACAGCAGGTAAACAAACCAGCCTGGCCTGCTAGGGTGCTTACCCTGGTGATCCGTGTGCCAAAGGTTGCTGACCCCCTGCAGTAGAGACTGAACCCGAGTCTGCCACCTCCTAGGTCAGTGCTCTAATCCCAGGCTATATAGACAGACTGACAGACACACACTCCTATCTCTCTCACTTGACAATTCCCTGTTTTCACAGGATTGGCTTTTGTTCTAATTCAGAATAAAAACACATCCAAAACCTCAGAAGTTGCCACAAAATGGAATTGTCATCCTCTGGTCAGCTCTACGTACAATACATTTTTCAGAGGATTTCTGCCTTTGTCTTTATACTTTGAGATGAACTAAGAGTGCTGCGCTTTGTTTTCACACCATAGAAAGCCGGCCTTTTTTAAGCAGGCAGAAGTATAATCCAGATAACATCTGCTAGATGCTCTATTTCAGACAGATATTCTTACAATTTTAAGGATTCCATTATGTCAGTAGTTTTTCACAAACCAATAGTATTACTGCTATAGGTGTTTCATTTCAAGCTGTCTTTTAAAGACATGACCTTCAAGCAGAAATAAGGCATGAGCAGTAGCTGAAGTGAAACAGTTTTATAGTCTTCATTGGAACTGGCTGCAACAGTAATCTGTAATCTAAAGGATTTACTCTAATGGTTCCTCATAAGTACCAAATATCCCCTCTGCAAGGAGCATCTAAAATGTGGATTACATATTCATTTTATATATTTAATTCTTCAAACGCATAGAAATGTCTAAGCACCCATTGTTTTATCTGGGAGCCACATGTTAGAACACAATACATCTAAAGAGTCACTACAACCTGTCAGTAAATATGCATTTCCAAAGCTAGCTTAAATACTAAGGTCCATATACTGCCAGACACTCCACAGACTGTGCCTGCATGGAACATCATTGATTTCATTTGGGGTCCATCCACACAAATCTCATTGAAGGATTTGGAATTAAGCTTAAATGAATTCAGGAGCTAAAATGCTCAAGTCATTTGTGATTTAGGACATTGGCACTTTTGAAAATTTTACTCTAAATGTGTACTTAACTGGTTAAAGAATATAATTATCAGCTGCCGAGAAAAAAAAGGCCAATGAAGTTTTCCTGGGATAGTCTTCCTAGATATTTACATACCCAAGAGTCAACAGATTTATTGAGCAAAATTTCCTAAGTGGCCCTCAAGCTGGCCTCCAGTTCTAGCTGGCATAAACATTAACATGTAGTAGTTTAACTCTTGATTCACAAGAATGAACAGGTAGAATTCTAAATTCTAGCACTGGTGCCTAGCTGATTCATATAGTCCATTAACCTATTGCAGAGATGGGCAACTTTAAGGTAGCAGAGGACCATAAGATCCACTAAAACCCTTCGGTGAGCTGTCCTGACTGAAGAAGTAGTGGCCCTGGCTATCCCGAGGCAGCTTGCCTGGCTGCTACTGTGAGAACATACACCAGAGCAGTGAGTCCCACACCAATACCAACATGCTGCACTGTGTCACATATACCTGCCCACCCACATTCACCCCCATGGTCTCCAGGTCAGCAAATGAGCCTGCACCCCCTGAATACTGCCTCTGCCCTGGTCCCTACTGCTAGTGTCACATTGGCCCATTGGTAGTCAATGGGTGCTGTCCACCAGCGCCATTACAGAGCAAATCTGCTGCAGTCAGGGAACTGACACCTCCTGCCCTTACTCCATGAGGTGCCAAGTAGCAGCCTCCTCTTCTCCTCCTGGTAGTGGGAAGAGCAGCCTCTTGCCCTCATTTGCCATCCTCTGCACTGGCAGAGCTTCTCTCCCCTGCCCTCCTTCCAGGGGCCTGCAGAGCTGCCTCAGTCTCCTCTTGTTGGTGCGCCAGACAAAATGATCTGGCATGCCAACTGCCCGTCTCTGACCTTCTATATGCTTTGTGTAAACCCAGAACCATCAAAATCTGAGATCCCCAGGCCATATGCTGTTAATTCATCTACCTAACACGGTAAACTAAGAACAGAGTAGGAAGCAAAAGATAAATTATCAGCCTTCACCTTGAATTTCCCAATTTGGATACAATGTTCAACCTTGTTTTAAGGAGAGAAGCCTAAAATTTGTAATATTTCTTTAAAGTAATATCTGCCCTTTTAAAAAAAATATGCAAGTGAGCATTTCAAATCTTATTCTCTGACAAATGAGAGAAAGTGAAGGAGCTTGTGAGCAAAGAAAATACCTTGTAAATTGAGATCTGTGGGCATACTTAAAAGGAGTGAAAGGTGAACAGAATAGAAGGCAGAGTCTTGCCCAAAGTTCAATGACTAGCAAGTAATTTTGCCAGAGGTAAGATTTTTACTTATTTTGTTATTTATTATTTGTATTAAAGTAGCACACAGAAACTATGCAGCTTTGGGACCCCAGTGTGCAGACGGTTATACAAACACAATAGAAGTCAATCCTTACACTAAAATGTTTAGAGTGTTAGGTCCTAATCTTGCAAAGATTTACATACAAGCTTAACTTTACACATGTGAATAAGAAGGGATTTGCTCCAGTATTTATTTTTTTAAAGCATATCCGTTCAGCCAGTCCCAAGAGCTTTAAAGATAACAGTGAAACTTCATGGAGTCTGGCTGATCCTCAGTGCACAAGGGGTTCACTGCAGCTTCACTTTCATCTCACTTTGTACATGTACTCAGGGGAAGAGCTGTGAGGAAGGCAGCTGAAGAGACAGAAAAGGGAAAACTCCTGATGCGGTAGAAAGCTGTGCTCCATAATCAGGTACAGAATGAATCTTAGGATGGGGCAAGTCCTTGATCAGCTTATTTGTCTTTATGTATGCTGATAACTGCACTTTTATTTCTGCAGAATTACCCCCACTATTTTACAAATATTTAAAAATAATTATTTATCTCTTTGGCCAACTCAAGTCAATTTCAAAACCTGTAAGTCTCTTAAATAAATCCTGCATAGTAAGAGTTGTTTTAGATATTATGCATTTTTTCATTGTATAAATCAGGGGTGGGCAAACTTTTTGGCCCGAGGGCCACATCCAGGAATAGAAATTGTACGGCGGGCCATGAATGCTCACAAAATTGGGGTTGGGTATGGGAGGCGGTGAGGGCTCTGGTTGGGAGTGTGGGCTCAGGGGTGAGGATGAGGAGTTTGGGGTGCAGGAAGGTACTCTGGGCTGGGCCTAAGGGGTTTGGAGGGCAGGAGGGGGATCAGGGCTGGGGCAGTGGTGTGGGAAGGGGTGCAGGCTCTGGCTGGGGGTGCAGACTCTGGGGTGGGGCTGAGGATGAGAGGTTTGGGGTGCAGGAGGGTGCTCCAGGCTGGGACTGAGGGGTTTGGAGAGCAGAAGAGGGGATCAAGGCTGGGGTTAGGGTGTGGGGAGAAGCTCGGGGTGCAGGCTCCAAGCGGTGCTTACCTCAAGTGGCTCCTGGAAGCAGCGGCACATCCCTTCTCCAGCTCCTATGTGGAGATGCAGCCAGGTGGTTCTGCATGCTGCCCCATCTGCAGGCACTGCCCCTGCAGCTCCCATTGGAGTGCCAGAGGGTATCACTGGAGCGCATATGAGCCAGAGTGGGACAATGTCACAACTTCTGGGAGCAGCATGGTGCTGCCTCCAACCCAGCGCCCCGGCCAGAGCGAGGCCAAGCCACATGGTGCAGCCCTGGCTCTGCACCCTGGCAGAACATCAGACTGGGCTAAGCCGTGTGGTGCAGCACCCTGGCTGGAGCGCCGGAGAGGAGCCAAGCCATGTGCTGTGGCCCCCAGCCCCACTCCCCAGTGGGAGCTCATGAGCCAGCTTAAAACGGCTTATGGACTGGATCCGGACCAAGGGCCGTAGTTTGCCCACCCTGGTATAAATCAAAGATGTGTCAATTATTCATCTAACCCGAAATAAAAATAATCCCAAATAAAATGTAAACATGCTGAATTTAAGGAGTTACATTAGAAATTAGATATAAAAGATTGCCAAGGTCTAACATCTTTATAAAAAAAATTGTCAGTGCCTCAAAGATTTTTCTGCAAAGAGAGCACAAAGGAAGATGAAATATACAAAGGATGTAACCCCTTTGAAACTTTGCCTTCCACATCAGTAATTTAAACCAGGACAGAATATGCATCAACTAAAACAAACATTCAGAAAGATATTACGTCAACATTGTGTATGCATTACACACACATTTACTTGTGAATGTTTTAGAGGTGTTTGGAGAGATTATGGAGAGATGTTGGTTTCTAGCAGCATAGCATGCATACACAAATTTAAACCACTACTTGGACATTTTTTTCACCATATAAACAAAAGCTTCGGCAGTGCCATACTTCTGCTGCAATTCATCCTGAATAGGCCAATGTCTCCCCTATGGCAATTATGCAAGTTACTGCTTTTCTACAATAACTGAGCACCGCTCCCCTCCCCACACTGCCATCACCCATGCCCTGTGCTGCTCATAGAAGAGACTAGAAAAATCAACGTAAAGGTTTCTTATTCAAATTAATGATGCAAGTAATTGCTTCTGGTTAAAGAAACAGGAATACTGTAGATACTGCTGGAGTGCATGGTTTTTGTCATTATTAAAGGAACAGAGCTCCTTTTTCCAAATAAAAATATCTGCACTGTGAGCAGAGAGTGATGGAAATGTGATGGAAAAGACAAATGCAGGTGAGAAAATAAAAGCAATGGGCCTCTAAATGTCAATAAAAGCAACTGGCAAACTTTGCTTTGTTCAATATATCAAGGCACAAAGACTCCATCTAAAAGTAAACACCAAGAGCTGCTATTTTATTCTCCTCTACAAAGTGATGCTATTACAGTAGTATCTTTTAAAGACTGTGCAGCACAATAAACGATTTTCTTTAGTAAACTAAACATAAGCCTTTCCATTTTTGGTGCAAAGCCAAAACAAGTGACAAAAGACTCCAGACTGCAATGAAAGTACATGATTATGTAGTACAATTGTATAACACTGCAAGTGTAAATTAGAAGCTTTGATGGTCAATTTAAATGTAGTCTTTGAACCCTGTGAATATCTAAATGGGGAACTGAACAAAGGAGTGTGTTTTGTGACAATAGTTAAAAAAATAAAGTGAGCTTCTCTTGACACTGAATGAGCAATAGCAGCAAAGAATCCTGTGGCACCTTATAGACTAACAGACGTTTTGGAGCATGAGCTTTCGTGGGTGAATACCCACTTTGTCAGATGCATGAATGAGCAATGTTAGCAGAAATAAGGAAAACAGGATTATCCCTAAAGCTACTTTCTCTCTTTGCTTAACTGTGGAAAGCTGCTGCTTAGAACGTTTGTCAGACCTTCCTGTGTGATTTCCTGCTATAGATTTAAAGAGTATTTACACATGAAGTTTGCCAATAACTCTGGCTGAAAAGGTTAAGATTCATTGTTCTTATTTCCCCATGGATTGTGTGCACCTCATGTTTCCATCACACCGTTTGTTAGGTGTTTTTTATGTCCTTTTATTTGGAAAAAATGGAACTATATTACTTTAATGATGACAAAAGACATAAAAACTATCTACTCATGTTTATCAGTACCAAAGCAGTTACACTTTGATAATAAATCTGAATAAGAAAACTTTCTATTGATTTTTCTCATTGCTCCTGTGAACAGCACAAGACTGAGGGAAGGAAGAGAGCATGTGGGCTCACCTATTGAAAAGTAGTAACCCTCACAATCTGCATAGGTGATCTTGACCTGTTTAGGATGATCTGCACTGGTTGTGTAGCAATGCAGAGTTGCATTTGTTTACATGATGGAAAGTTATCCCTATCTCACTTAAAATTTGCATTTTTTTTTTATTCGGATACAAATAGTTTTACTGCACAACCAATACATGGAAATAGGGAGATATGTGTGTGTGTGTGTACTCTGCAGACAGTCTTCAGAAAAAATGAGGAACCTTTTACTGCACCTCACACATTCCAGGAGGGATCACCTCAAATGAGAAATCACCACAGGCTCCCACATGCTGGAAGTAAAAATGCATGGAAAGTTATCTGGAAACATGCAAGAAATCCAAAACAGCGATTAAAAAAAGACCCTGATGGCATTCATCCTGCTACAACTACTCCACAAGGCACAGAACACCACCTCCAAGAGAAACCATAGCACCAGTAACCACCACATAGACATTACATGACACCCCATCATCATCAATTTATCAAGACTACCCCTAACTAGAGCTGAATTATCCACACTCTCTACGGGACTGAACTTCTGTTCTGCCACAGAACCTGAAACTCTACTAATGGAGAGCTAGAAGAATTCTTCCACCAACTACACCTCAGAGAATTCTTTCACAATGACAACACCACTCCTAGTTATAACAGAAGTTGGTCCAATAAAAGACATCACTTCACCCACCTAGTCTGTCTAAGAATGTCAGATTCAGTCAGCAGCTTCTAGGGGTCCCGCCACGGATTCCAGCCTCTGACAGTTGTCAAAAGGACTTCACCATAACCAGGATCAAAGCAGTTGCCCTGGGGTGCCACATCACTTGGCCAAGTAATATTTATTTTTTTCCTCCACAGCTGAGGATGGAGGTCATAGCACTGAAAACATTTTCCACACATGATAATTGTGAGCATGACAAAATTAGTTCAATGCAGTTCAGAGTTCAGTTCTGTTCAGATCAATTTCAGCTACTGGAAAAATGTTCTTTGGCATCTCTTTAAACAAGCAGTTCATACTTGCCGTGGTTTAGTGTACATCCAGAATGCTCAGATGCACTGGCCTGGATAAGCATGGATAATAAAAGATAGCACATACATCATACAGTTCTTTTCCATTTACTATGCCCCAAATCCTCCTATGCAATTGTAGAAGCAAATCAGAGAGCTACACTAGAAAAGTCCACTAGCATCTCAGCCAGCTGCACCTCATCATATATGAACCTCCATATATACACCTCAAGGTACAACAATGAGCATAGTATATCAGAAGGAAGACATGGGAAGATCCACAGTACTTGCAGAAGTGATTACAGTGTAGGTATATCCAGTGGGCTATGTATGTAATCCATTTTGGATATTATGACCTGTCCCTTTGGATGTGCGCCTGAGAGTGGTCTAGACCTTTGAACTGGGAAGCCAGTTTCCATAAAAAAATTTTAGCAATGAACTTAAGAACATAATCATTTACTGTCAGGAATGCCCACAGGGACTCTAAGATGTTAACTAATGTCAGATAAGCTGTTACTAAATGGTTTGTGCAATACCCATTCTGAATTCCTAGGGACAAGTAGTCTCACTGGCCACAGATGTTAACAGTTGTGCCCATCCAGTCAAGAACTACAAAATCCACCACACACAATACTTCAAGTGTCCAATCAAAACAAATGAAGTTTTGAATATAAATATTCTCAATGAGTCACTCAAATGCATGACAAAAAACAATTATTTACAAAAATTATTCAGCCTTAGAGATTTTTTTAGAAGGCAGTACATACTAACATATGATGGATGTAATTCAGCTTTCTGCAAGAAATTATCGGGGGCATGGTAGCATAGTCACATAAAGCTATATTTGCACTATTAATTGCAGAATATAGGATTAAAAGGAATGACTCTGTCCTGTCTCCTTTTGTTCTACTGGTTTTTGACAAGTAAGTTGATTAAGATGTAGGAAAATTAAACCTTTCCATCAACATCCTAGCCTGGATTAGATCTGAGCTCTAAATAAACCTCTATTGATTTTTGATGCAACTGTAGCAAGAATTGAATAGATTTATGGGCATGGAATAATCACACAATCCCAGACGAAGGACATATAAATACATATGATCAGCAATTTCAGAGCACTCCGAAGAGATCTATGACAGAGGCATTCACCACCTAGAGTTGAATTTTAACATGTGTGATAGGATCGAGAGACATGGAAAACTACAAATACAAGAATACAAATTTGTTAGGCAAAAAAGCTGGATGAATCTTCTGTGGCCTTTGTTCTGCGTTCAACATTTCAAGGCAATGTTTTGATACTGTCTGTTACAGCTATCCCCCTATTCCATTTTGTTTCTTACAGCTGTCCCCATACTCCATTTTGTTTTTGTTCGCCTCCTGTGGCCACCCTTCCCTGGCTGTTAAGTTGTTTACCAGGGCCACTGCCCTTCTCAAAGGGAGGGCCCCTTGAGTTGTTTAACAAGAGCCACTACCCTTCTCAAAGGGATTGCTACTTGTGCTGCATGCTAAATGGGACCACTACCCTGTTCAAAGTGTTAGTCCTGTTATCACCTCATTGAACCTGGGCTCGGTGTAGGGCAGGCAATGTCCAGAGCTGCAAGACCTATTGCGTTTTTAAGATCCTGGGCATGAGTCATAGGCCTCATGTGCTTCTGAGTCACCTGTTGCACAGGACTCTGCCCAGACATGTTTCTGTGCTCACCTGCAGTCTTTTCCCTGTGCCTCCTCCCCTGTGACAGAGGGAGCCTATCAGGATTACTGGCAGAAACTGCCTGAGTTTGCCTTTGAAAACAGACATTTTTGAAACAAACATCAGAAAGGTTCCTGCATTGCTGCCTGGTCTGATCAGCCAGGGGTTCTGAGGGGTCCTTTCTCGGCTCTCGTTTTATTTTGTGAGCGTACCCTCGTTTTTTGAACTCCCCCCAGGAAGAAGGAATTGCTGCCTGAGAGATCTCCTGATTATCAAGACCCTACCGAGCCTTCTGATGGTCTTGCTGCTTCTGCCTTTGCTGCTGCCTTGGGGACTGGTAAGAATCCCTCTGTGAAACTTTCCCTACTTTTATTTTATTATTTTAGCTGCTGGCTCTGTTTCCCCAGCACACAGACTCAAGCTAAACCTTGGTCTGTGTCTTAACCTCTCTTAAGCTCCGCGGCACTTTGCTGCTAAAAATAAATTTGTGCCGCTGCTAAGCTCTGCTCCTGTGGGCTTTGCCTCGGAGCTCCTTGCTTTCAGCTGTATCCCTTGGCTTCAGCCACTATCCCTTGGCTTCCTTGGGAGCTGTATCCTGGGCACATACCACTCTGCCCTCTGTGACTTCCCCATAGCATAAGGTGCACCATAGGTTTTGGTTTTTTTAGTTTAATAAGTCATAGTTTGTTAAGAGTGTAGAGCTTGTAAGTTCACCTGCCTTGTTATAGTTTACTGTTTTGTTGCTCCGTATAGTTGCTTGTTATAGTTTTGCTTAGAATTGTGATATTTGTTGTTTTGCCTAGTCGTTGGTTAAGATAGATAAGGTTTTTGCTGCTTAAATTCGTCTTCCCGCTGTCCCGATCTCTCCCTGAACTTTCCCGTGTCCGTTTTTCCCCCACTCCAGTCTCCCCCTCTGTGTGCTTCTCCGTGTCTCCCTGTTATAACCCTTTGCTGCTTTTCCCCCCGCATCTGCACTCTCTCCGAACTTCCCAACTCCTTGCTGCTCCCCCCCGTGTCTGCATCACCCTCCGAACTTCGCAAACCCCTTGCTGCTTCTCCCCCTGTGAGACTTCCCAAACCCTTTGCTGCTTTTTTTCCTTTGTTTTTGGTGTCCGCTTGTTGCTTAAACCTCTCTCCAGCCCTTCTTTACACTTCTCCGCTGCCCTTCCCCTACCGAAGATCACCATCATGCTGCTCCGTTGTCCTTACCCTGCAGGGCTTCAGAGTCTCTCGCTGCTTCCAGCCACACTCTCCTCTCATCAGTTGCCACTAATCATTCACTCCCCCCCCCACCTCCTGTTCCTTGACCCAGCACAAATTAAGCCATTAACTTTCTTTTAAACCATTGCATTGCATAAGTTCACTTATATTCACATTTTACTTGTAATTATAACACCCCATTGGTTGCTTCCACTTTTCTGATATACTTTGTATTTGCATTGATACCATTGTGTTACATTGTGTATAAGGCCACTAACCACTTAATACATTCTATCTAAGATTGTTGACCATTTTATACAGAAGCTACCATTTTATTTTGCATTTCTTTTTGATACGCTTATTGACTGTACTGTATCCCATTGTGCTGAACCCCACTTACTGTACCCCACTGTTAGAACTCCCTACACTGTTCAACAACAAGAACCCCCCCATCATTGTCTATTGTAAACACCCTATACACCCATCCCATCGTATTTCATTGTTAAATTCCCACCACTTCCTTTTTCCTTTAATAAAGAAATTAATTGGCACCCCACCTGTGTGGTAATTGCTCCCCAAGATCCCATATACCTGTAGGCAGGGACAGATACCACTGTGTACAATGGATCAGTCCAATGCAAAGACATCATAATGATCTCATGAATCTAACATTTAATAAGGAAACATAAGTAATTTTTGGACGAATAGTAAAAACGGCATTTCAACTAACACTTGAATAACAGAGATGCTAAAATAAAGACAATTTGCTTAGTAATAAGAATATGGTTCAAAAATTATCAGTGCAGCCCCCACAAGAGATGCATAGTAAATATTATTTACACCAATCAACTGATGTGGATCAAATATTTCCATAGTATAGTGAATCCACTGGTTCCAATAACGATTGGAGAATTCCTCGCACATCCTTTCCTACATGCCTTTTAATAGAAACTGCACAAAAAGGCTACCAACAGGGAAAGTTTTGAATCATACAAAAAGACTAATAAACTTTTTCATTTGTAAGATGTGCTGAAAACCCTACAGTCACAATGGTATAGTACAGGGGAAGAGCAGCTGGCAGTTTTAAGAAAAATGAAGCACCCTATCACAAAGAAAGAAATTATAATTGCTTTTGCTACTGCTGTAGGAAAAGAGACTGAAGGAAAGTCATTGGCAATTGACTAGGATTTTGTTCTAGAACTGGCTGAATATGATCCGCAAAAAAGATCAGATGAAGGATAGTCATGGAGATGGGGGAAAAACTAAGGCTAGAGGAGGTTTTTATCTGCAATAACTTTGAGAGAGCAGAACACTCGCATTAAAGCCAACAAAGGGCATGGGAGTGAGGCAGACCTATTTAAAGCTATCTACTAGCATTAGGGTAGCAACTTATTAACAGTCAAAATGATCAGCAATAAAGCACTGGCATAAATCTCACAATTGCTATATTCCTAAACATTCAAAGAACAACCAAAGGAACAAAGTGATTCAGTGCATTAGTCTTTCAACTCTGTAAAACTATGGAGTTGACTACACTGGGATACTCAGAAAAATTAATGAGTTAGAACAAGATGTGAATTCAAACTGGATTAGTTAAAACACAATAAACCCTTTAGTGGACAGTCACATTCAGAATTACAGTGGATTTACTTCAATTTCATTTTAGAATTAATTAGTGACTTGAATTCTGAAGGAGAACATCTACACAGGAATTTAATACCGTTTAACTAATCCACTTTAAATTCACACCTTTATTTAATTTGGATGAATGTTGAGTATAAACCCTAGATGAAAGCAAGCTACTAGATAAGATTACAACACAATTATATGTGCACATCACAAAACTATTGGAGAGTTTTGGACAACTCCACATAAGTGGTGGCCTCTGCTCAATTTTTTGCAATTGGATTTAAGCAACTCTGTATTTCCTGTCTTCTCTTTCTGTTATGGATTTATTATTTCCCCTAAAATGCCCACAATTCAGTCTAGCAAAATACATTATTTATACAAAAGGCAGTGGCTGCTTGGCTACAGGTATCAGAGACCATTCCCAACCTGCCCACACACTGCCTCTTAACCTCACCCCTGTAGCATGACCAAACAGAGTAGATACATTTTAGGGTCAGTCTAGAGATTGTCCCTCCAGATCTGGATTGTGGTGTGTTGGCAGGGCAATTTGGGGAGGTCTGTACCACTGCTGCTCATTCTGCACTTGTTCTGTGAATAAAGTAAGGACTTTAGACTTCAGGGCTACCAACCCTGCATTTTTCATGAGTAGTTCAACAAAAGTTATAAAAACTAGGACATGTTTGGATAACATAACTCTCTTTTTCTCACGGTTAGGACCGTTACTTCAGAAAACCCAGCAATAGGTAAGGCTCAATCACAAAAGACAGAGACGGTTGAGAATAAAGCAATCTTATCAGGATTTCACAACAGTGAAAAGCTGAGGGTGTGGTACAGTGGAGATGGGTGAAAGGTAGGAGGAAATTTAAAGATTTACCTGCTTTGGACTCATTTTGAATACCCCATCAAGTCAGTGTCTACTACCCACAAGCTCTTATATTCTGTGCACCTAGTATTGTGCTGGGATACAAGGGGACACCATCTATCCAAAGGCAGAATTGGATCCTATTTGCAGATAGATTAAATTTACTGCTCATTTGAATGCAATAAGGAAATGGCATGTTTTTCAAATGTAGTTTCAAATGACTCATTTATTGATCTCTGACTTGCGACTCTTAAAAACAAGCTGTTTTTTAAAAAAAAAACTACTAAAACTAAATGCATAGTAGCCCAGTATACTAAACATTTACTTTTTAGTGGGTCAGCTTTCTATTCTTATTTGTCCCAGTTTTAGTCTCCATCAGGTTTTTAAGCTCACAATAATCAACTTCTAGGTATACGCTGTATGGCTGTGGTCTCTCAGTGACAAGAACTGTTGTCTTAGATGGTGGGTGGAAATGAGAACAGAACAATGATGTTCTTTATCATCATTGGTCTAGAACATGCTATTGATTAGAAGCAAATATTAGCTAAAAAGCAGTTTAAGGGAATCCATAATTGCTTCAACCCTGTTCCTCCCAGAAGATGCCAGCACCGTTTGAGAGACAGGGTTAGGAATTAATTTTGGGGGTGGGGAAAAGGTGGGAATTAGCCAGAACCACCTTAAAATAGCCAGTTGAATGACTTTGACATATGTCCTTGACGGACCTTTATACTATGTGGTGACAACCACAAAGTGACTCTTAACAATGGCATATCACTATTAACAGTCTTTGAACACTCAACATAGAGCATCTCCTGGTATCTAGCTTGCTCCATGGGTAGGGCAGAACAAGGCAAAGGTGGCTTAAAATTATCCTTGCATATTTCCAATTACAGATCTGTACTGTAATTTGCTATACTACCATTCTGATAGTTTTGTACTGTATGAAACACCCTCTTTTCCCAGTTTGCTATATCAGTGACAGTTTCTTAAAATAAAAGTTACAATAAAAATTGTGCTGGAAACCATTATTAGCAGAAGCTTCAGATAGATTGTTGCCCAGGGAAGGTAGATTTCTTTCTGGGGTTTCCCACTCATTCCTGTAGTTCTGTATCTTGGTCTGCAATCTGCTCAGTGCTGACTTCATCGATTCTCTAACATATAGCAGGGACTACAGTTTACTTAGTCTTGAATAATTTATTGTAAAGTGCTTCTAATTGTCGGATCACTCTTGCGGTCTCCTGGACTGTCCTTAGCAGGAAAGGTGTTGACACTTAGTGCAAGGCCCACAAGTGGCATAGCAGGCCATGATTTGAAAAAAAGGCTTATTTATCATGTGGCATGTCCCAGAACAAACTGCACCTTCATCTATATTATCTGGAGCTCTGCACAAAGTGTCCTTCTGAACGACTCACTCTCAGTGTGTTCTGATACATTAGAGTACAAGATTTGTATTGGAACTGGTCAAAAAATGAAGGAAAAAATGGCGACACCACCATTAACTTTTGTTGTTTTTCAGTGAGAATTTCAAAATTCAAGAACATTGACTAATCTCTCTTTACTAGCATACACCCAGGAGCTAGCCCACTTTGCAGCCAGTCTATGCTACATTCTCAACTCATATAAACAGTGTCAGCTTTCCTATTTGCTGAGGCACTCTATTTAAGAAAAGAATCTATTTCTACATCATAGCCCTCTTTAAAAAGAGAGAAAATTTAACTGAAATACACAGTACTAAGGGTGTCTAAATGTAGTGCTTAGCTTCAGCAGAATTAAGCCCCATAAAATCTACATTTATAATACAAACATTGCTTATTCCAGTACTAGTGGCCAGCATTACAATACACTTCATATTTCAAGGAAGACACTCTAAGGGGATCTCCCCTTGCAAAGGAAAGCAGCATACCACACCACTTAGTATCATATCACACATTGCTGAACTCAGAAATCAACCACTGACCAAGTGATAGGTTTTTCCAGGCTTAAAAGGTCCATTCAGTTCTAGATAGTATCAAGTCATTTGTTAGGCCACAACATTTTTCAGTGAAATCCTACTAGTCTTAACCATTTCCCAAATAATGTAAAAGTAACTCTTGTTGTGAGTTGCATTTTTTTTGTATGGAGTATGTTTGTATAACCACATAAAGTTCCTCTAGAGACAAGGGCAGTACAAAGAGGAAGTTATAAAGCTACCTAAGTGCTTGCTTAACTACCTACCTGCTGGTAATGGTGCTGTGTTTTCATTGTATGAAGTCTTTACACTGACATGAACATTTCTGTCCGTAGTCCCAGTTGGGCACACAAACATTGCCATGAATTGTTAATTAAATCTGATCGTAGCTAATAGGAAGGGTTGTTTCCCTAAGGTGGATTTTTATACCAAGCGCCCTCCTACATGCTCTAATCCTGCTCATAATCATGACCTACCTGCACCTGTGAGGGATGAACCAGTCAATCAGGAAAAGAACCTATAACTGAGCAGGCTACTGTCTATTTGGGTTCTGAGGGAGTGCACACATCTGGATCACATCAAAGGATACAGCATTGAGAACTTGCAGTGCATCATTTATATACAAACATTCATTACAAGGCAGTTCCTATTCTGATCTTTTTTCTTGGTTAGATCTTGCAGACCTCACTGCATATAGTCAGATAGCAGTCATTAAATTGGTGTTTTGGCTTAAGATCCTATCAGGTGTCAGATAAATGTTAATGCACTGATGCTTTAGGCTGGTTGTGATCCACTTCCATAAAAACCTCTCCCAGAGCCTGTTCTTTTTTTACTCACCACTCATTTGTTTGATATTCAAGAAAAGGCTCATATTGCATTTGGATGTGAAATAGAACTGAGCTGAGATGTCAGGAGAAAACAGATGCTGTAGAAAAATACAGGGAAAAGGTTAGGGGTTTTTTTGTGTGGTTGGCTGGGTTTTTTTTTTCAAAGGGAGAAAATTATCACAGCTGATCAGAGTAGTTTGAGATTTCTCCAACAATCTGAGATATTAGCAGATTGGCAGTAAAATGTGTTTCCCTCAGCCAGCAATATGAGTGGCCAAAGCAAAGAGAGTCTGGGCAACAATTACTACACAACTAGTTTGACCTTTTGGGTAGGAAAGCAGCATAGTAAAGATGATGCAATGTATTATGACATTTCACAGTCTGCTGGTGCTAGTAGATTGTGTTCTCTCTGTAAATACATCACAAGAGAAGGAATGCAAATTACTAGTCCCAGAAAAATCAAACATTAGATCAATCTGCTATTGCTACTTTTTTCCAGTGTATCAAGAGTGTTATGATATTTTTTGCCATGATGGTGCACAAGCACATTTTAATGTAATAGGGTTTCTATGCAATACCACCAGGAGCCATTGCATCAGAAACACATCAAAATCATCATTACAGGCAGTTTTGGTCAAAGGATTGCCCTATAATACAGGGAAGATCTTGAAATCGTCTCACACAACATATGAAAATAGTTACCGATGCTAGGGGCACGGTACCAATCTCCGTTACACTGATACAAATCAAAAGTAATTTCAGTGAAGTCAAAAAGCCTAAATCTCCCTTCTATTACACCATTTTTACACTAGTGTGACTCCACTGACTTATACAGAGTTACGCTAATAAAGAATTGGTGCAACAGCGTAGAGAGTTGGGCCCAAACTCAAGGAAATCAGGGTGAGACTAGAACACATATTGTGTCCTTATGGTTTCTTCCTAGGCCCCACCTTTCAAACATCATTCTTCGCACTCAAAGTGATATCAATGGAAAGTCTCAGAAAGCAATAGCCCATAACTTTCACAAGATAGGAAAAACAACATTCCTTAGAAGCGTTGAGGTTGATTGTGTCTTCTTTTGTCTTGTCCTGTAATAGGAACAATATTTGTGCTTTGGGATAGCCTCAATAAATTACTTTTGTGGCTATCCAAATGCATTGCACCAGAATTTAATCACCCACTAAACCCTCATCTGTTCTTCCATTTTTAACGCTGTCATTTAAACAGCTGACTCAATGACATTTGCAAGTATATACATTTAAAAAACAAAATCTATGTATGGGTGTTTGAATAAATGCTGCTACTTCTTCCTCTGTCTTAAACTTTAGTTGTTGTGCAGAATTTGTGCTTGAGGCCTAAAATTAGCATTTGTGCAGCATGGTCCATGTCCCAAGTGTGGTGTGAATGATCCTCACCTCAGTGAGATATTTTTGGAGCATTTCTGGGGGTTTATGTTCTTCTTATAAATGTGATACACCCATTTAGAAACACTATCACAGACATTCAGTCTCAGGCATATTAACCTTTTAAATACATGCAATTTTATTAAAATTTAAGAGGTAAACAATTTTCTTTTAAAAATGCCTGTGCTGTTCTATAGATGGGAGTTAAAATATAATGGCCCAACCTCCCCAAAGGGGCTTAAGTATTGAATCACAGAGTCACAGTGCCTTACTTTTAGGTGCCTAGAAAATCATAGGGAGAACACTGCAATCCACAAAGCCTGAGTTAGGTGCCTAGACTCCTATGCAAATAATAGGAAATGAGAGGTGCCTTAGACTATGATCCATAAAGCCAGCACACTAGGTGAGGGGCTGCCTAAAGTAGCTAGTGGGAGATGCCAGCGAAAGGGGTGCATGCTAAGCCCTTAACCCTCTCTTGGAGTACAGTGACTAAGTCTGGTCTGCAGGGATGAGCCTATCTCTGCTTGTAATTCACAAAGTGGGAAGAGAGGCATTTGGCTGCCTAAGTCATGTGTGGGGCCTGATCAGAGGCACCTAACTCCATACAAAACAGCTGGGGGTGAAGGATGAGCCCATCTTCCTTTATAGCCTGTAGCCCAGTGGTTAGGGTACTCACCCAATGTATGAGAGACCCCCAGTTCTGCCTGACAAAAAGGGACTGGAACAGAGATCTGCCGACTCTTAGGTGAGTGACTCTGTATGCTAGAGCATTCTAATAGGCACTGGACCAATTAATTATTATTCAGTTAATGTGGAAGAGGTTGAGGGAGCCCCACATCAGAATATGCCACAGCCTAAAGGTTAGAGCATTAACCTGAGATGCAATGGACCCCTGTTCAAATCCCTCCTTCTCAACAGGTGGGGTGGGGCTTGAACCGACGTGGGTCACCCCCATCTTAGATGAATACCTTAGCCATTGGGCTAAAGGTTATCAAGGAGGTGATTCTTCCCAGCTAGCTGTGTATGGAGTTAGGCAGGGTGTGTGCATACCTCTATTGGATCACATGGAACCTGGTGGCTGCACAGTTTGTTTTCTCCTGGTTCACAAATTGCTCTAGGGATTAGGCAGGAAATGGGCACCTGAGTGCCTAGACCAAGGCAGTAGTGCACATGCCAGAGACAGAAACATGGGGAGTTAGGAAACTCTGTGCCCAAGTTTTTGCAGTAAGAGTGAGTTTGGCACATGCAGGGTTAGACAACAAAGCAAGAGCTTTGCAGATCACAGGGGTGCTTAAGAACCTTTATGGATCCCACCCAAAGTAACTAGTTTAGTAATAGTGATTGGTACTTCTATGCAAAACACACAAGTAATTCTAAGAGTCAAATCTTTTACTGCCTTGCCTGTTGGGTAGTCACTAGCATCTCTGCAAAGTAGAAATCACATGCTATCAAAGCAATAATCACACACCAGGGGTAGCATCAGTGCTCAATTTGTAATGAAAGAGGTGCTCAAGAAATTTTTTTACTTTCATAACTGACATGCCAAGCCCAGAGGTACAGGGCTATGAACTGCCAAGACAAGAGGTGCCAGGGCTCAGTCCTGACCAGACCTGGCACAAATGAAGCACTGGGTAATATTGATTTAAGCAACTAAGCAAAGTGCAAGAACCAAGCTTTAATATAGTATTATCTTGCTTCCAGAAATGGCAAGAGTCTTGATATCTCAAGTGCAGTGGTGAGAGACAGAATACTAAAGCAGTCCCTTTCCCCAGAAGCACCTCCCTTGTGGACTTTCTGGTCCCTACTCTCTCTCCCCACACTCAAGTTTTGGGAACCACTACCCCCAGCATGCCTTTCTGGAGCTAACTCTCCACATTTAGCAGCAAAAAGCAGCCAATTTGCAACTAGCTGCCTATTTTTCTCTTCCAGCTAGCAATATGTTACATTTTCTCTCTATTTTACCTTTCTAAACGTTCAGTTGCTAGAATATTCTTAAGCAAAGCACTTCTCTCCTTTGGGTGACTAATAAGTGGTATTGAGGATGGACACTTCATCATGTATCTTCATTATGTGAAACTATTCTCAGCTGGCAGGATAGCAGCAAATGTGTGGCACCTAGAAAGGGGTAAGTCAAATCTTCAGGGCTAGGTCACTGCTTTTAAGTTTAAGAAGGTTCAGAAACTCATGACTTAACCAGAAGGCCCAACAACTGATCCATTTTTTAGCTGAAATTATCTCCACTCCTGATATTATTTCTATGGTTCTCTTAAGTTCCCAGAGAATCACTTGGCAAGCCAGAGCTAGGAGATATTCCACAGCTGCAGATCCCCACTGATATTTAGTGACAAGCAAAGCACTGCATTTTTTTCCTTAGAGATCAGCTGTTGGAAGTACACTGAATGCAAAATCATAGGTAAGTTACAATGTGTTAATTACACTAAATGCTTCTGTAGTATGACACAGTTCATGATATTCCTTTGAAAATTATAGCTCATGCACCTACTATGGCGAGGAGGCATAATTTCTTCATCTTTTTATGCAGAAATTAAGAAGAATGGAAAGAATCAAACCTTTCAAGTTAATTGCATCCCAGTCAGGCTTTTATTATCTGAAATATTTTGATAATCTTTGGGCACCTCTAAAATCTGACAAAGAGGTAAATGGCTGGCATGAATGGCTTTCACTGACTGACATCAGGAACTGACCTGTCAGTCAATGGGAGCTTTTGGCTGCTCCTACTGTTATGTAAGGGTTTGGCTGGAAAATACAAATGGTCACACTTCACATTGCAGTGAATGGCTTGATGAATGCTGTTCAGAACAGAGCGCTGCTTGCTGCAGCTAGCAGAGGCTAGTTGTGTGGTCTGAGGTAGATGTAAAGATAAATAATGCATTTGTTTAACACATTTTCTTTGTGTTAATGGGAAGAAAAACACAGTGGTCCCTGTGAAGTTCTTCCTCTGATGAGAAATGGCACAGAAAATGTGTGGGGCTCCCTGAGTATGTTCAATGGGGTTCCTCTCAAAAAGTTTGATTTTTATATCATTTTGGATGAATGAGATGGGTAGAGTCCTGGATTCTGCTCTTGTGAAAAATCACAACTGATATCCATGACTGGAGAATTGCAGCTGGTCTCTGTCACTGTGGAACTTCCAGGGATTAGCAGTCTGACCAATCTACACTTGAATTTTACAAAGTACTTACCCCCTTCTTATATGTAATTCAAACGTGATAGCAGAAGATTTGATAGATGTAGCAAAATAGATGTAGAACTCTTTGGTTAAGGAATATGAATTGATTGTTTTATAGTACTACTGTGTCATACTATATGCATAGGAACCAAATCCTGGTCACAGTGTAGTGAATGAGAGTTTTGCCATTGATTTAAATGAGACCAGGTGTTAAGAATACTTAAGACTTTCTAAATCTGTCCGGCAAGAACACTAAAGAAAGGAAGATCCACTGAATATATACTAAGAACTGATGTTACAACATGAAGTCCTCTGTCTTTTCCCTAAAATGCTTTCATCTGACTGCAAAAATACATTTTTACAATTTTTGCATAAAATTTGTTTAAGAATAGATTGCTTTTGCATAAAATTTGTTTAAGAATAGATTGCTTTTAAAAATAAGTCAACATGCTTCAATACCAAACTGAATATTTTATGTGTTTTTCCTTTAGTTACACAGGTGCAGTATAATGGAGTCTCACACATACACACTTTTGTTTAGAAATAAATCACACAGTCTGCCCTTCATGGGTAACTTACTTGCAGCAGAAGGAAATGAAGAAATAATCTTCATAGTTCTTATTGATCTTGCATTGCATTATCACAAGCTGGGAAGTCAAGCTATTTATTGACTGCACTCTGGATAGCCACCTTTAATTAGCTCAGCTTTTGCAAGCAAACGTTACAGTGCAGTGAAAATACAGCAGGCTGTCAAAGTGTAGGAAGATGCGATATTACAAAACGGCTGTCATTTTATTCTTTACTAAATACATTTAAAATAAATCACAGTTAACCTGACTGTATTTGATGCCTAATCAGAAGGTGTTGGCTAACATGTTCAAGATGACACTTTTCTCATTCTTAATGGTAAAAATATCTAACAAATTTTCAAAAATTCTTCAGTATATTTCATCTTGAAAAAATATGGCAGAAATCAAGGAACTGGAGACACTGAAAATTTGATTAATTAATCTGGATGAAATCCTGCCTTCACAGACTTCAACAGGGCCAGGATTCCACCCTCTAAGTTAATATTTAATACAGGCAAATATAACCATGCAGAATAAAGTCACTAAAGCCTACCCTGCATTCCTTGTGCACCCAAGTCTCACACTGAATCCAAGCTTTGGGTGTGCAAGGAGTACAAGATTGGGTCTTGCACTGGTAAATATAACAATTTAAGGCCCCCAAATCCTCTAAGCTCTTCTGTTCTGGCCATTGCAGAGCAGAGTCACATAGACATCCCTGGAGAACTCCAATTAGGATTGAGGCCTAATATTAGGCCTCCTTTTCTCTCTCTCAAGTTTCTCTTAAGTGTCTGGGTTCTCTCTCATTCTGTTTCAAGGGGACATCTGTAAGAGCATGCATATTTTCAACCATAAGTCCTTCCTTCCTAAATAAATTCATTTCCTTTTTTCATGTCACATTAGTTGCACTGTTAGAAACTTGGTGGACTTTTGGTGGCATTTTTCTAAGCTTCTTAAATTCACTATGGCTTAAATTTATTAGATAAATATTCACAGGATTTTCTGTTTAAAACTGCAGTTTTCTTTGGTTTTTTTTTTTTTTTTTAAATGAGAAAACCTACAAGAGTTCAGCCTGGATTGAAATGCCAAGTAACAACATCTGGGATTAACAAACATCAATTTTAAAAATAGCTCCTTTCAATTACTGAGCTGGAAATCAGAAAGTCAGTACAACATCAAGAGGATGTTGTAACAATTATTCACATTCAATAGGGAAAAAAAACACAAGTGAGATGTGCTCTAACCTTTTTAATTTACACCTTCAAGACATTTCACTGAATCTCTTACAATTCTAACTTCTTCCTGTTTATTGTATATGGTTTGCAAACCAAATTTTAAAGCCCAGAATAAACTTTGAGACCTGATCCAAAATTCCTTGGCAACTCAAATGCCCATTGAAAGGAGCTATAGTTGCCAAGGCTCTGATACTGAATTCCTTAGGACCAGATTTTCTTTAGCTGCCTAAATAACTTTGTAAATCTGGCCCTTAGTTAATACTAATCAGCTGGATGAACTGTGCCACAGTCACATTTTCTGATGATTTGTTCTCCCCCACTATTAACCTAGCTCTTTCAGAAAGTAAAGAAAGAGAGGTGTTATTCTCCATATGGCTTTACCAGGACATGTATTTAAAATTCATATGGAAAAAAATGAGGTGCCTGTAGGAAAATTCCACAATGTAAACTTTGGTTTCCCTCCAAGATACAAATTCTAGCTTTATCTAATTAAAATATGGCAACCTAAGAAAGCATTTTTACAGACTGATACAGTAACATCATTGTAACCACCCATCTCATTCTAAATAGTAAGTTTCTGTTTAGTTAAACTACATCCTATTGAGAGCTCCTCATTTTCAGCAGGTTATTTTTTTTTAACAATAAAGAAAAATTATAGCCCATCCCAGTCTCACTGAAGTACACTGGCAACTCGTGCATAAAGCTGGATTTGTTTGAGGTGATGACCTGCCTCTTTGAAGTACCCCCTTCCAAATAAGCCTTAACTTGACTCTTCATTGTACGACACCCAGCCAGAATAGTTTCCACTGTTGAATAAGCAATGTTAATTTGACCAAAACTTGACTTTGAAATTTGCTGTCTATTGAGAACATAATCATTAAAACATGAAAGTATAGTCACTTAGTTTTACAAGAAATTCCAACAGAATATTCTATATTCTCTTTATTTGGTCAATTTTCTATTGCATTGTTCTTTTACAGAGTGCTGAGAAGTTTGTTGTCTTTTTTAATTAGTATATTTCTTAAGTGTATTTTATCAGCCCTATGTGCCCACCCTGATTTTGTGAAGAAATCACTTTGAAGACATCAAGGTGGAATAAATATCCGCTCACTAAGGAAACAGCAGACTCTTTAGGACAAATTCTGATCTTTGTTACACCAATGTATATTTGGAGTGACTCCATTGGCTTGACCATATCATCTGAGACAGATGAGATGGAGACACAAAGCTTGTCCCTAACTCCAACCACATGTTGGACAAGAGTGTTGATAAGATAGAACCAAGCAATAGAGAGTCTTGGGCAGAGGGTTAAACATCTTACAAAAGTGATGACTAAGTGGACATATGACAGAGATCTATCATTCATGAATGGTGTGAAGAAAGTGAATAAGGAAATATTATTTACCCCTTCACGTAATACAAGAACCAGGGTCACCCAATGAAATCAATAGGCAGCGCATTTGAAACAGACAAAAGGCAATACTTCTTCACACAATGCAGTCAACCCGTGGAACTTGTTGCAGGGGATGCCTTGAAGACCAAAAATATAACTGGGTTCAAAAAAGAGTGAGAGAAGTTCATGGAGGATATATCCCTCAATGGCTATTAGCTGAGATGGTCAGGGACACAACCCCATGCTCTGGGTGTCCCTAGACCTTTGACTTCTAGAAGCTGGGCTTGGATGACAGGGGACGGTTCACTCCATAATTTCCCTGTTCTGTTAATTCCCTCTGAAGTATCTGGCATTGGCCACTGTGAGAGGATGAGGCTCTGGGCTAGATGTACCATTAGTCTGACCCAGGATGGACTTTCTTATGTTCTTAAATTCTTAGTCCTGCAGGATCTTTCAGAAAAAAAAAAAAAAGAGCTACTCCAAGGCAGTTTCAGAGTATTGGATGCTGTAAGTGCTCCAATGTTTTCCTGGCCTGGAGCCCTATTACCCCATTCATAACAAAATTGAGGAAAGTGAGGATTATGAAACATTCTTCAAAAGTTACCTCAGGCCAGATTTTGCATTTCCACACATGTAGGAAGGAGTAAGATTGCATTAGGGCATCCCATACTGCAGTTCTAGGTATTTACGGGAGCTGAAGGGCTATACCTGAGCTGCTTCTTCCTCCCCAAATCACTGATGGTGAGTGGACATAGCCATGACCTGCCTTTTCTATGTACCAGGCAGCAGAGTTGGCTGGATGTATGGTGGGGAGCACAAAGGAGTGTCATAAGACCAGCCATATGGGCGCAGACCAATGGCCCATCTAGCCCAGTAGCTTTCTCTGACATCTGGCACTGGCTGCTGCTTCAGAGAGAATCAACAGAACAGGGCAGTTTCGAGTGATCCATCTCCTGTCACCTTTGTCTAGTCCCAGTTTCTGGCAGTTGGAGGTTTAAATTATTCTCCGACTCCTTCCTATTTTTCCTCTTTAACCAACTGGAAGTCCTAGAGGGCCTTAGGCTTGGTCTACACTACGCGTTTAAACTGATTTTAGCAGCGTTAAACTGATTTAACGCTGTATCCATCCACACTACGAGGCCCTTTATATCGATATAAAGGGCTCTTTAAATCGATTTCTGTACTCCTCCCCGACGAGAGAAGTAGCGCTAAAATCGGTATTACCATATCGGGTTAGGGTTAATGTGGCCGCAAATCGATGGTATTGGCCTCCGGGCGGTATCCCACAGTGCATCACTGTGACCGCTCTGGACAGCAATCTGATCTTGGATGCAGTGGCCGGGTAAACAGGAAAAGCCCCACAAAATTTTGATTTTCATTTCCTGTTTGCCCAGCGTGGAGCTCTGATCAGCACGGGTGGCAATGCAGTCCCAGATCTAAAAAGAGCTCCAGCATGGACCATACGGGAGATACTGGATCTGATCGCTGTATGGGGAAACAAATCTGTTCTATCAAAGCTCCGTTACAGAAGACGAAATGCCAAAGCGTTTGAAAAGAAAACTAGAGGCTACACAGTGCTGCGTGACAAGCCTAACGGGAAGCCAGAGGACACTCATGGAGGGAGGGAGGGAGAGGGTACTGAGGACTCCAGCTATCCCACAGTCCCCAGCAGTCTCCGAAAAGTATTTGCATTCTTGGCTGAGCTCCCAATGCCTGTAGGTTCAAACACATTGTCCGGCATGGTTCAGGGAATAGATGGTCAATTTACTCCCCCCACATGTGAAAGAAAAGGGAAAGAAATCTTTTCTTGACTACTTTCAATGTCACCCTATGTCTACTGAATGCTGCTGGTAGACGCGATGCTGCAGCAGTGAAGAGCAGTATCCACTCCTCTCCCCTGCCCAGTGGCAGATGGTGCAGTAGGACTGGTAGCCGTCCTTGTTATCAACCCGTGAGTTCTCCTGGCTGGCTTCAGGTGAGGCTGGGCGGGGGCGCCTAGGTGAAAATAAGAATGATTCTCGGTCATTCCCAGTAGATGGTACAGAACGGCTGGTAACCGTCCTCATCCTAGCAACTGGGGGCTGAGTTCCATCAGCCCCGTCCCTTTCCTGTGTAAAGAAAAGATTCTGTACTGCCTGGACTGTCATAGCAGCGGGATGCTGGGCTTCTCTCCCCCGCACCGCTTAATGTCCTGCCTGGACTGTCATAGCACGGGGAGGCTGCCTCCCCCTCATTTTATCTCACTAACAAGTCACTGTTTCTTATTCCTGCATTCTTTATAACTTCATGACACAAATGAGGGGGACACTGCCACGGTAGCCCAGGAAGGTTGGGGGAGGAGGGAAGCAACAGGTCGGGTTGTTGCAGGGGCACCCTCCCCGTGAATGGCATGTAGCTCATCATTTCTGCAGGATCTGACACAGAGCAGCTGTGCTCTCTGATACACTGCTTCTCTAGTACACTTGCCCCATATTCTAGGCAGGACTGACTCTATTTTTAGAAACCATAAAGGAGGGATTGACTCGGGGAATCATTCCCAGTTTTGCCTTTGAACCCCCGGCTAATCTCAGCCAGGGGCACCCATGATAGCAGCAGACAGTACAGAAGGACAGATAACCGTCATCTCATTGCCAATTTACACAGGCAGTAGACAGTACAGAATGACTGGTAACCATCTCTATCATGCAAAAGCAAATGAATACTGCTGTGTAGCACTGGAGTATCGCCTCTGTCCACGGCATCCAGTACACATACGGTGACTGTAAAAAAACAACAACAAAAAAAAGGCTGAACGGGCTCCATGGTTGCCATGCTATGGCATCTGCCTGGGCAATCCAGGGAAAAAGGGTGCAAAATGATTGTCTGCCGTTGCTTTCCCGGAGGAAGGAATGACTGATGACATTTACCCAGAATCACCCTCGACAATGATTTTTGCCCCATCAGCCACTAGGCTCTCAACCCAGAATTCTAAGGGGCAGGGGAGACTGTGGAAATTATGGGATAGCTACGGAATAGCTACCCACAGTGCAACGCTCCGGAAATCGACGCTAGCCTCGGACCATGGACGCACACCGCCGAATTAATGTGCTTACTGTGGCCGCAGGCACTTGACTTTATACAATCTGTTTTATAAAACCGGTTTATGTAAAATTGGAATAATCCCGTAGTGTAAACGTACCCTTAGAGAGGATTTCCTTGGGCCTGGCCTGATGTGCCTGTTGGATGCACTTTAGGCTTGTCTAGACTAAGACGAAAGATGCGGTGTTGGAGCATATTTGCTAACATGTTTTAAATAGGGTGTTTGAAAAGTCAATTGTAGAAAAGGCATGCTGTCTTTAACATGAGCTAAAATGGTTGGTTGAATTAAAGTTTCCCCACAAATTTTATTTTTGCCAAACACCTATCCTTCCAAATGGAGAATATGTTTATGGTGGTCTGTAACTGCAATGTTTAACTGCAGTAATGTCATTTAATCTTATGTTTGAAAAACACCATGCAAATGATGTATAAAAGATCTTTAATGTTAGTGACAGTAAATTACCCCAGCCAAAATCTTCCCCATCCAATACAGGTATTTATCTCAGCAAGTAGAATTTGTTAGGGTAGATGTGAATTAGAAATTATTTAATGCAGGAAGCACATTTCTAAAAGTAGATTGAATTTTCAATGAAGCTTTAACATTCTCTTGCCAAACTTCACACATCTCATTTGATTTCAGAAGAGAAAAAGTAAATGCTGAAATTTCCCTCACCACTTCCCATGGAGTACTCACAACAATAAAATAGAAGTAGGTCTAACAATGCCAGCATGCATTTTAAGTAGGAAACAACTGCCCATTTCTTTTACAGGAGAGGAAGTCAAATTCCATACTTGTACCTAGAAGCCTCCTACTGCAAGACAAACCCAAGAAAGAAACCAACAGGACTCCACTGGCCATCACATACAGTCCCCAGCTAAAATCTCTCCAACGCATCATCAGGGATCTACAACCCATCCTGGACAATGATCCCACACTTTCACAAGCCTTGGGTGGCAGGCCAGTCCTTGCCCACAGGCAACCTGCCAACCTGAAACTTATTCTCACCAGTAACTGCACACTGCACCATAGTAACTCTAGCTCAGGAACCAATCCATGCAACAAACCTCGATGCCAACTCTGCCCACATATCTACACCAGCGACACCATCACCGGTCCTAACCAGATCAGCCACACCATCACCGGTTCATTCACCTGCACCTCCACCAATGTAATATATGCTATCATATGCCAGCAATGCCCCTCTGCTATGTGCATCGGCCAAACTGGACAGTCGCTACGGAAAAGGATAAATGGACACAAATCAGATATTAGGAATGGCAATATACAAAAACCTGTAGGAGAACACTTCAACCTCCCTGGCCACACTATAGCAGACCTTAAGGTGGCCATCCTGCAGCAAAAAAACTTCAGGACCAGACTTCAAAGAGAAACTGCTGAGCTTCAGTTCATCTGCAAATTTGACACCATCAGCTCAGGATTAAACAAAGACTGTGAATGGCTTGCCAGTTACAAAACCAGTTTCTCCTCCCTTGGTTTTCACACTTCAACTGCTAGAACAGGGCTTCATCCTCCCTGATTGAACTACCTCATTATCTCTAGCTTGCCTGCATATATATACCTGCCCCTGGAAATTTCCACTACATGCATCTGACGAAGTGGGTATTCACCCACGAAAGCCCATGATCCAAAACGTCTGTTAGTCTATAAGGTGCCACAGGATTCTTTGCTGCTTTTACAGATCCAGACTAACACGGCTACCCCTCTGATAAATTCCATACTGAATTTCATGCCATTTTTTTCTCTTTATTGGGAGAAATGTAAATTCTCTGTGCCAATTGAACTACTGCAGTAGTTCAGATAAACAGTGAAATAGAACTGAGAAGGACGGAACTAAATTACTTCTGTCCATCTTAATATGGCTTTTTAATGAATTTTACTTATACAACCCTGAATCTTGCCACATTAAATTATCACTTCAGCCATGTCCACATACTTGTTAAAGTAGTTTAACCAAGGTACAGCAGGTTATGGTAATGAGAATCGTTGAAAGCAGAATGGTCACAGAGAGACTCAATAGCTCCCTGAATTTAAATAATTTTTCTTCTAAAGTGACAGCCCATTAAATCCCTAAATTGTTTTATTTGCCACTTATAGGAGTCTTTGCTTAGTCTTTGGGGCTGACAGACTAATAAAACAGGCTTTGGAAAATGTTCAGCTTCTATAAAAATAGGGCTAATGTGACACGCACAGCTTGTGCGATGTGATTTTTTTTTTATTTAGCTTAGTAGAAAGTGAGACTGTAGATCATGCAGTGTTTTATTTCTCTGAGAAGAAATAACATTTATTACTACATTTATAAAACGGTTGAAAAATGTAGCCATAGCAAAATGTTCTAGACAGTCTTAAAAAAACCAAACCTTTTCATCAAGAAAATTTCAGTATATTAATTTTATTTCATAAGTGACTGCTGCTTGAACTTTAGATGTTAACCCATTTTAGTAGTTCACCAACTGTCTTTTAATTCCTGTCAGAGTTCAATACAAAGAATATTTTGAAATATCTGGTTGATAAAATTGAAACTGCTCTTATTTTAAATTAAATTGTGGGTTATCCTCCTCCCCCTTCACATATCTTCTGAGTTGAATTTCACTCCCGTGAAAACTCCAGCCCTCATAGGCTATGTCTTCTAACTTATTGAGAGCTATAATCATGGAGATATTTCATATTCTTCTATAACATACCAATTTTAAGGAGTTTATAGCATGTGGTAATGTTAATTTGGTAACGTATCAAAATGACAAATGTACCATTTCATTTGCTCCAGAATTAGAAATATTTTTCCAATTTCCCTTCTCCATATCAAGCTCTAACTCCCATGTCTTATCCTAAGTATTCATTACTAACACCAGTAGAAAGGCTATGGAGATTGCTGAAATTATTCAATAAAAGTGCTTTTCCAATTCTATTTCACCAAGAGGGTAAATCATCTACTTCTTTGAACAATCACTAGTTAATCTTCCTCTGCATCCTATATTCTTTTGTTTTCATACGGGCCAGAGTGTTGCTTTCAGCAGGACTTACTTATAATCTGCATTGAGATGGGCCAAGATTTTCAAAAGTGATAAGAGGTTTTGGATACCCCACTTGAGATTTGCCATGAAGGGGGCCTGGTTTTCATAAAGTGCTAAGTAACCACCCTCAGAAAATCAAGCCCCTGTTAAGGTGTCTCAAGTTGGCCACCTAAAAACTGAAGCACCTACAACCACTAGTCACTTTTGAGTAGCAATCATGTTAGTCTGTATCCGCAAAAAGAACAGGAATACTTGTGGCACCTTAGAGACTAACAAATTTGTTAGTCTCTAAGGTGTCACAAGTACTCAGGGGCAGCGCTTCCATTTAGGCCTAGGGTGCCAGGATTATTGGGGGGCGGCATTTTGCCCCGGGGGGGTGGGTAGCAGGCTGCTTCAGTGGACCTGCCGCAGGCATTTCTGCGGACGGTCCGCTGCTCCTGCAGCTCTGGTGGACCTGCCGCAGGCATTTCTGCAGATGGTCCGCTGCTCCCGCGGCTCCGGTGGACCTCCCGCAGACACGCCTGCAGCAGCTCCACCAGAGCCGTGGACCAGCGGACCCTCTGCAGGAATGCCTGCGGCAGGTCCACCGAAGCCACAGGAGCAGCGAGCGGGGCGGAGAACTGGCCATGCACTTAGGGTGCTAAAAACACTGGTGCCGGTCCTGCAAGTACTCCTGTTCTTTAGTCACTTTTGAAAAGCTTGACCCAACTTTTTAAAAATTCTATGAATGCAGACAGCCCTGACATATACTGTGTGTAACCAAATTGTTTTTACTAGGGTTGTATGAGACTTACATTGGGGAAGAAAATGGCCCATAGGGCCAGATCCTCAAGAGATTTTATGGAAGTTAAGAGCCTAAATACCTTTAGGGATCTGAGCCTCAGTGACTACAAGAGGCATTGAAAAAACAAAGGCCATCCATTTTTAATCACAGCTCCTCATTGACTTCAAGATGAGATGCAATGCAAAAATGAATCAGCCAGTAACTCTGCTAAGTAAATGTTTTTGGTTTTTTGCTTGTGATATAGAAACAGTAGGATTTACTCATACCCTGCTGTGGATAAATGGGCCTGTTTTTATTTTAAAAAAACCAACAAAAAATAGTATTAAAATTTTCTTTAGAGGCTAGATAGGGGACATTTCACTTATTCTGCAAATTATAATAAAGTTTAAGAAACTTTTTTTGTGGGAGTGAGAAAGCTTTTGCATTGTCCACAAATCCAAAGAATGTTTCAGTAAAATTTACAAGTGAAGCATTTAGTTTTATTTTTAAACATAGCTCATTTTAAGAGTCACAAGTCAGAGATCAATAAATGAGTTATTTGAAATGACATTTGAAAAACATACCATTGTAATTTCCTTAGATTAAATTTAATGCTTATTTGAACACATTATCTGTAAATAGGGTCCAATTCTGCCATTGGATACAAGGTGTCCCCTTGCATCTGACTGCAGTACTGGGTGCACAAAATGTAAAAGCTTGTGGGTAGTACACACTGGCTTGATTAGGTAGTCAATATTAGTCCAAAATCTTTCCATTTCCTCCTTTCCTTCACCCATCCCCACTGTATCCCAGCCTCAGCTTTTCACTGTCATGAAAAGCAGATTGATTGCTTTATGCTAGACTTAACTTCCCCCGTGACATTTTAGCTAAACATCCTAATGAAAGAAGATAGCAGTTGCTAACAGTTTCTCTGAAATGACTGCTGCAAGGGGTGGAAATATGATTTCTGCCTGAGACTGGGCTTATTCCAGGCAATAAATAGTATTATGAAATGTATCGTTTATTTGATCTGATGTCATATCATCTGAGGCTGTGACTATTATTTTATGAGGCATCCCAAGTCAAAAGACTGGATGGATGTAAAGTATATTTTGGTATGACTGTGCTGTATCTCCATAGGAGCTACAGCAATTAAAGCAATCATGCATGAAAGGATATGAACTCTTTGCTGTACCTAAACCCATCCTGAATGCTGATCTAGACAGAACTTAGTTTTCTGCAACTCTATTTTGGTGCTTCAGTTTTGTATCAATATTCAGTCAGCAAGCACCTAAGCAACCAGTAAAAACAAAAACAACTGCTTGACTAGCATAGGTGTTTTTAAGTTGCAAGACAAACAAAATTTGTCTGGAAACCTGGAGTATAATTCAAAGATAGGTGTTGCCTCAGTGTAGTGGGCTTAGTGCAAATTTCATTTACAGATTAAAACCCTTTGTTAGACAGCTACTATGATGCGATCTTTACTGTAGGCAGAAAGTTAAGATGCCACCACTGATATCAGCACAAATACTGCTACACCAATTGTCCAACCTAAAGAAAAGGGAGCAATGTTGTATGTTTGCTGCGGCAATGACACCTGTGACATAAACCATCATATCTAGTTTGTGGTGGTGGTGGTTTGGGGTGTGTGTGTTGTTGTTTTTTTAATTTTTTTTAAATAAAAATTTATTTTTGTCACTCTGGACAGTCTGCTATAGAGAAGGGTTCTCAGTGCATTTTTGTAACTTTGGTTTTCTGTATGTACATTGTAATGGAGTCTGCATTTTTATTTGATGTTTTTCCTCGTAACGGATTAAAATATTGTGTGCTATTAACTTTTCCTTTCTTAAAATGACTTTTTCCTTTTTTTTTTTTTACGCTATACCGGACAACCAGCTTTATGCATTATGGATCCAGTTCAACACAGAGTATTTAAGCATGTACTTAAGTCCATCTCTATTCAGCAACACAATGGTTCTTAAGCTCTTGCTTAGGTGCTTTGCTGAATCAGGATTGACAGTCCACAGAATCTAAAAACATTACCTCCAGCCAGAAAATCTGTGGCCAATAGATCCTCAGTTGGTATAAATTGTTCTAGTTCTATTTCCACAAGTTGACTATCTGCCCCTAGTGTCTGTTTACAGGCTGCTTCTGTCATGCTGCCTCTAAGCCATTAAATTGAAACTGGTCCATAATGAGAGATCCTGAAAATCTAGTGCAATTCTTCCAGCTTTGGGTAAATTCTCCCCCAGATTCTATGGAAGATTTTGGAAAATCCTTAGATTTTTGTTAGCAGAAAATCACTCAAAGCACATATGAAAGCAATTGTTTAATGTAATTGTATCTTTGTGGAGTAGCTTTAAATAAAATTGAACTTCATCTAAGCCTAATTCTTTTTTCTTTTAATATAATCATCTCTAGAACTACAGTGGTCTCCCAGTCCTGCTAGATTTATTTTTTCTCATCCCATCTTTGAAGACAAAAAAATTATTTGCATCTTTAACATTTGCTGCCTTATTCCAGTAGAATGTAGTTTTAAATTAATCCAGCTGTTATGCACAGAGCACCCCTTCAGCTGTACGGAGGAATGAAAAGGGGGAGAAGGCAGCTGGGATGGGGAGGAGGTGGTTGTTAGTGGGTTATAGAGAGTTGTAGTAACCCATAAATGCAGAGTCTCTGTTCAGTCCATGATGTTTAGTGTCTAGCAAAGTTATGATTTAAGCTCTGAGGCTCATCTTTTGAAAGAGTTGTGCAGATTTCCTTTGAGGATGAGAATTGATGGGTCTGAATTACAGCAACTGCTTCGTGAAAAGTGTTCACTCACAGGTGAAATGGTGTTTGTCTTATTTTCCTGTGTGAGTTCACTCAAGAGCTTAGTGATTGACTGACTGGATTAATCCACATAGCTGTTATTGAGTCATTTAGTGCCCTGGATGAGGTACATAACATGTTGTGTTAGGCATGTGTATGGCTCTTGAAAGGTGTGTCGTAAGGGGTGTTGACTATTTTACCAATGGAGATGTGTGAGGTGGTAATGGGCTGCCTCACTTTGAAATGTCCCTTGAAATACATGTTAACTACTTATGCTAAACAATCTGTTCCATCTTGTATTTAGCTGTGACACTCTGAGTATATTTCCCAGACCTGAAGAAGAGCTCTGTGTAAGCTGGAAAGCTTGTCTTGCTCACCAACAGAAATTGGACCAATAAAAGATATTACCTCACCCACCTTGTCTCAGCAGTGACATAGTTAATATTGACATTTAAATTGCTGCTATTCAGCTTTAATGTCAACATCCCACTGAGACAAACAAGGAAGGTCGCACCTCCCCGTTATTTCATTGTGCATGCATGCTCAGAAAGATACCACACCCCTGCTTTACATTCAGAAGGGTAGCTACACAATAAGAGAGGTTTTTTATTGAAGAAAAATCGGTATACGTTTGGCAGACAACAATGGGGGGAGACCCTTAATCCATCCAGCTCGGTCCTGTGAGGTGCGGTGGACTATATGGCATGATCATGTGCTTAACTTAAAGCATGTGAGTAGTTCCATTGAAGTCAATGGGGACTCACGTTTAAAGCTAAGAAAATGCATAAGTAAGTTGCTGAATCAAGTTGAGGTGCTTAGGACCTGGCAGGATCAAACTCATAGCATGGAATTTCTGTAGCACATATTTCCTGTGGCTCTGTCCAGAACTACTCTTTGCTATATTGTTTTCAGCTTCCCCCATTCCACATTTCTTATCTTCCTCATCCCATATACAGTAACAGTAGGGAGAGATTAGTACTGGGGAAATTAGCTTTAGGGTTTGTAATGATCCAACCACTCCCAGTCTTTATTCAGGCCTAATCTGATGGTATCTAGTTTGCAAATTAATTCCAGTTCTGCAGCTTCACGTTGGAGTCTGTTTTTGAAGGTTTTTTCGTTGAAGAATTACCACTTTTAGGTCTGTTATTGAGTGACCAGAGAGATTGAAGTGTTCTCCTACTCGTTTTTGAATGTTATGATTCCTGTCAGGTTTGTGTCCATTTATTCTTTTGTGTCGAGAGTGTCCGGTTTGGCCAATGTACATGGCAGAGGGGCATTGCTGGCACATGATGGCATATGTCACATTGGTAGATGTGCAAGTAAATGAGGCCCTGATAGTGTGGCTGATGTGGTTAGGTCCTATGATGGTGTCCCTTGAAAAGAGATGTGGACAAAGTTGGCACTGGGGTTTGTTGCAGGGATTGGTTCCTGGGTTAGTGTTTCTGTGGTGTGGTGTGTAGTTGCTGGTGAGTATTTGCTTCAGGTCGGGGGGCTATCTGAAGTGAGGACTGGCCTGTCTCCCAAGGTCTGTGAGAATGAGGGATCGTCCATCAGGATAGGTTGTAGATCCTTGATGATGAGCTGGAAAGGTTTTAGCTGGGGGCTGTAGGTGATGCCTAGTGGCGTTCTGTTACTTTCTTTGTTGGGCCTGTCCTATAGTAAGTGATTTCTTGGTACCCTTCTGGCTCTGTCAATCGTTATTCACTTCACCAGGTGGGTACTGTAGTGTTAAGAATGCTTGATAGAGATTCTGTAGGTGTTTGTCTGTCTGAGGGATCAGAGCAAATCTGGTTACCACTGTTTCTTTTGCTCTTTCTCCACTTTCCTATTTTTTCTATATGAGCATTTTGAAAAGCTCCAGCATTTGCAACAGGTGTGTTTTGCAGAGATTACTTTCTGTGAGCCTTTTATGTGAGGAAGAACTGCTCTAAGCCATCAGGCCCTCTTCTTTCCTAGCCCAGCCTGACACAATGCTAATTTAATGCAATTAATGTACTGGTCCAGGAGGAATAGAAGGCTTGCATGCATGTGTGCACCTACACACACATTATTTGTTTTATTTAGCTGCTATGTTGCTCATTGCATTACTTTTAAGAGTTCCTGGCCTTTACCAGCATGCACAACTTTGTACTGGGCAATCCCATATACTGAAGTCCAACATTAGGAGGCAAATAAAGCCTTTCCCAGCTACTGAAAGTAGAGAATCACATGATGTATCAAGTCGAAACAGCAGGGATCCTTAGGCGACTGAGTTTTTCTTGCCGCACATTCTGCTTCTCCTCTAGTCAAGCTATCCAACATGCCCAGCTAAAATATTGCCCCTTTCCCATTGCTTCAGCTGTCACCCCTTTTACTTTAACTCCCCTCACTGTTTCACTCCCTCTCGCCATATAAAAATCAAACTTCTTTTCCTTAATTTTACAGCTCTGTGCCATCAACATCTCAACCTCCATTTCCTCCCTCCCGTGTCATTCTGCTTTTTCTTATCATTTATTATTAGTTCTGCTATGGTAACTCCTTAAATCTCAATCAAGGTTTAGGGTCCTACTGTTGCTAGACACCGTACAAACAAGTCATAAAGAGAACTCATTCTCCAGCCAGTTTGCAGTCCTGCCCTCACCTTCTGACAATACTTCATGGCATCAATGCCACACCTTCAGCAGCGCAGCTGTACCTATGCAGCTGCACCGCTGTAAAATCTCTTATGTGGCTGCTCTATGCCAGTGGGGGAGAGTTCTCCTGTTGACATAGCACTGTGCACGCTGCCACTTATGCCAATGAAACTTGCGTCACTCAGGCAGGTGCAGCAAAGAATCCTGTGGCACCTTATAGACTAACAGACGTTTTGAAGCATGAGCTTTCGTGGGTGAATACCCACTTCGTCAGATGCATCAGGCAGATGGTGTTTTTTCCCCGCACCCCCAAGCAACATAAATTTTGCCAACACAAGTGGTAGTGTAGACATGGCCTTACTCTCTGCATCATCCCATGTGAAGGTACATGCCCATTTTCATCCTGTAACTTCCCTTTCACAGTATCACTTCCTCTCCAATCCCACTTCTGTTGCTTTCCACTGCTGACATCTGTGCATGCGCTAGCTTTAATCCACCCCCTTGCCATTATCAATATTACATTAAAAATAATAATCAGGGGTTTCATTACATCAGGTCTTCATACTGGGATTATCTTTTTCATTTCTATGTGTCATGCTAATTTTATGATCCCACATCAATGTTTAATGGAGTTGGTTGCAATATTTTGCATATTCTTTTCTTCTTAGAATTGAAATATTTTGATCTGCCCAAATATTCAAATCCAAGCCAAGTTGCTATTATTTAATAAGTGACCTACAGATTAAAGATTACATTGGCCATTACCAGTGCCACACACTGAATTATCACATGAGAAACTTGATTGGAGCTGCAAGGTTCCAGACAGCTTAAAGATGAAAAGGAGAGTGTATACAGGGATAGACCACTCCTCCCCCGGATGCTCTGCTTCCCATTGGCCAGCTAGAGAGATGTAAACTGTTTAATTCTTCCTTCCCACATTTATTTAAACCCTGGTCTGCTGTTTCTTAGGCCTCTTGCCTCATTTTTAGTTGAGCTCACCATTCCCCACTGGGGACAAATTGCTGGGACCTAGTGGGTTGTTTTATGGGGTTGGTTTGTTTGTTTGTTTTTTTGCCTTCCTTATAACATCGTGGAGATACAGGTTAAGCAGTCATAGGATTTAGGAATTGAATATGAGGAACTGTATTAACTGTTTGTTCATCGCAACTTACAGCCAGCATCCAGCGCAGCTAAAAGGTCAAAGGACCAGCAACCAGTAAATTAGAGACATGGGATTTTCTTGGTGGACCATATGTCAATTGGAAAAAAGGAGACCTGAGGTTCTTGCAAACCAGGGTCCCTCTTCACTACGTTCTTTACCTTTCACAGTGGGGAAGGTGAGAGGATTCAGCAGAGTTAACTGAATCCTTGGGCTAGGCATTTGGAGTGTCTATCCTGAGTTACGAGCTATATGCTTAGATGCCTGAAAACACCACACTGGACAATCAGCCACTTAAATGCCCAATCTGGGGAGATGAGAAAATAGCACCCCCTCCAATTTTACAATTTAATAAAATGGCATCTGCCATTTAAAATCCATTCCTGTGTCTGTCCTCATTCTCTTTCATGTCCTGATCAATGCTAGAAGCTACTGAGCTCCATCAAGTGCCACCTGCTGCTTTTTTGTTGTTTGTTAAATGACTGCTGTGTGAGCCTGACAGTAGTATAATTCTGAAAATATTTTAACACTGAGATCAAGTCATAGCTTTGGAATTTTCTTCCGTGTGATTCTATAATGTGTGTTAGTGCAGATTAGTAAGAACAATACTATATCATTTGCATTCCAAGAGCACTGGTAAAGTACCTGTATCAGACTCCTGAGCCATATCTGCAAATGAAATAAAAATCTAATACCAAGCAAGTAAATATAACTGCACTTGCTTAATAGTAACCATCTCCTTGTAACCCACCATTTTCTTTTTCCTCTTTGTGACTTTAAGAAACATTTGGAAAAGGTGTTTATGAATTACTTACCTGTGTTGAAGCTATTAAATTAGAGGCGCTTCTCTTCAGTATAAAAAGTAGATTAAAACTCAAGTCATTTCATGGTCTGAATCGGCCAAGAGTGTCAATAAAAGAAATAGTGTTTGTACAGTTTAGTAAAGCATGCCAACTTTCTTAGCTTCACAGCAGTATTTTTGTAATATATCATGAAAGAGGCAAAAATATCTGTATTGAGCTGCATGTATTCTTATCATTACCACTTACTAGATTTAAGAAACAGAGCAGTCAAAGAATCCAACAGAACTGTCTGAAAAATCAGTTACGTCAGTCTCAGCTTCTTTTTTGGAGGAATTTTTGTTCTCCTCTGCAGTACTATGATAGTCAGTATAGAGTAGCTTTAGAAGTTTTAGCTACTGTGTGTCTACTTTATATTATGCTGAGTTCACTGCTGGTTTTAAGTGTCAAATGCTGCTTGAGACATTTCTATAAGCCTATTTCCTTTCACAGATGATTCAAGACAAGACTATGGGAGAGTGAAGTTCTTCTGCAAGATTACATCCATTGCTATATTAAGTGGCACAAAATCTCCTAGTCATTCTAGCCTTTGAAAATGAGGATCTAAATTGAATGATTGTGCTCATATTCTTTATTTGACTGGGTGGCTGCCACTCATAATCTATTTTCGTTGATACCAAATGACCGTGACCGCAAGAAATGAGGGGGGGGGAAAGCATACAAAAGAACCCTACAAGTGTGTATTTAAAACAGAAAAAGGTAGCGTATGTGATGCAGTGTGAAGCATTGTGTACAGTTAATCATTTTCCTTCATACATTTGTTCTGTTACATGTAATAGCTTACTTGTAATCTAAAAATTAGCCAATTAAGAATGTGGTTTTTCATTCTTTTAATTTTAGAGGGACTTTTAGAATTCTTAAATCAAACCCATTTACTGTGGAAAAAGCTGCTAATTAAAGATAACACATAAAACAATCACATGCTGTACTGAATATGGTAAAGCCACCAATGTACTGAATAACCTCAGATAAATTCAGCTGCTGATGGGAAAATATCCTGCTGCCTCTTTCATATTGCAGATATTTCCCTGTCAGTTTCACATCTATCCATTATTTTAAAATACCATAGTCCCAATGGCTTAATACTTGGCAACCAGCCCAAACCAAAGCATATTCCTCTTCATATTTTGGCTGTGACTTTCCCTTATGATGCAGCACTTCATGTTGTGCATCATAGTGTAAGCTGATGTGATACATAATGTAACAAAAACATTCACTCCACCAGTAAATGATGCACAGCAACCACAACCATATATTTTTTGTTTTCCTTTTCCTTTCCAGTTGATATTGTTAATTTAAACTGCTAGAGGCTGGTCTTTCAACAAACTGTGATAATAGGTAACATACCACTCCCACCTATATATTTCAAATTACTGTTCATTTTCTTCATGACTCTCCTCTTCAATTGTTTTCCTCATTAATGGACATAGCAGCCCAGGATGAAGTGAAGTCAGCTAATATGCCAGCCATAAAACCTGAAGAGCTCTGTGTAAGCTCAAAAATTTCTCTCTCACCAACAGAAGTTGGTCCAAGAAAAGATATTACTTCACCCACTTTATCCCCCAGGCATAAAACACTAATTTATTCAGTTTTTGAAACATACTCGATCAGTTTGGGAGAATTTCAGGATACTTAATTAACTGATTCAAATCCAACCTTGCTTATATCTCCAAAAAGTCAGACCAATCCAATTATGCTCAATTCCCCCATTTTGGTGTATGCAGAGAAACTTACTATCTTGGCATCAAATTGCATGCCAATTTAGGGATGCTAGCTAAATCCAGTCTCATCTTCAAGAAAAATCTCTGATATGAACAGATGCTCATTGAGACACAGGTTCAAATTCATCCTTTGTATAACTCCATTAAAGTTGATTATGTTTGCCAGGGATGAATTTATTTCAGGGAGTTCATTGTTGACACCAAGGCAGATATTCATGATGACTAATATACCATGTGATCTCAATGGAATCAACAGGGATGCACAAGTAGTAAATTAAGCAATGAATCTGATCTAAAGAGTTGATTGGAATTAAAGAGGTGGTGGGTATATACATAAACCAGTGTAACATGAACACCACACCAAGATATATTTAAAGGGATAACAGCCCTCACACTTCAGGATGTGGTTGCCAGCAGGGACTTCTTAGAATGAGAACAAGTACTATTAGTCCATTTCTTTCCTGGGTATATTAGGATTGCTTTGAAGTTGTTTTGACCAGTGGCAGGATACTAACCCGACGAATGGTCTGGTCTACAGGTGGCTCTATTTACAGATGATATTTACACTTCTAATTTGTGGCAGATACATTTCTCTGTGTTTTAAGTGTTATACTTGATGACAAAGACACTCTCATATGAAGAATATTTCCCTCCCCCTTTAAAAACAAACATTGGGCCTTATTCTCATTACATTACGGCATTGCTCTGGGAGCCTTGAGATGAATGTAACTGTTTCATTACACTCTTAAGGCCCCTTTACCCTGCCAGAGAGGTGAAGAGACTTTAGTGTTAAAAATAATGGACTTGATTCTCATTAATATCATTAGGAGAGTATTAGAAAGCTACTTGCAGATTAATAAAGGAGATTAGTAAGAAAGTTAAATATAATTATGTTTGGAATATATCACATCTCCCAGATAAAGGATTTTATGATTAAAAGTTAACTAAAAACTAAACTTTCCTGAATATTAAATATTCCCCTGTCTGCCTGTCATAAACAGATAGTTAAGGGTTAATGTCTCTTTTACCTGTAAAGGGTTAAGAAGCTCAGTGAACCTGGCTGACACCTGACCACAAGAACCAATGGGGGGACAAGATACTTTCAAATCTCGGTGGAGGGAAGTCTTTGTTTGTGCTGTTTTGTTCTTTGTTCTCTCTTGGTGGTAAGAGGGGCCAGACGTGCAACCAGGTTTCTCCAATCTTTCTGAAACAGTCTTTCATGTTCAAAATAGTAAGTACTAGCTAGAATGCGGATTAGTCTTTTGTTTTCTTTATTTGCAAATGTGTATTTTGCTGGAAGGATATTTTGCCTCTGTTTGCTGTAACTTGTAACTTAGGCTAGGGAGGAGGGAGTCCCTCTAGTCTATATATAAGCTGAAAACCCTGTAAACATTTTCCATCTTCGTTTTACTGAGAGAGTTTTTAACTTTTTTCTTTCTTTAATTAAAAGCTTTCTTTTTTAAGAACCTGATTGATTCTTTTTCTTGTGTAAGACCCAAGGGGATTGGGTCTGAACTCACCAGGGAGTGGTGGGGGGAAAGAAAGCGGGGGGAAAGGTTAATTCCTCTCTGTTTTAAGATTCAAGGAGTTTGGATCACAGTGATCTCTCAGGATAACCCTGGGAGGTGGAAAGGAGGGGGAATGGTTTATTTTTCTTTGTTTTAAGATCCAAGGGGTTTGGGCCTTGGGTCCCCTAGGGAAGGTTTCGGGGGACAGGAAGTGTACCAAAACACTATTTTTTGGTTGGTGGCAGCGCTATCAAACCTAAGCTAGGAATTAAGCTTAGAAGGGTAGATGCAGGTCCCCACTTTTTGGACGCTAAAGTTCAAAGTGGAAATAATACCTTGACAGCGCCTCAGTTCTATTTTTGACTTTAATTATTCATCACAATCTATGCCAATCTAAGAGTGCTTAGCTTTTCAGTCCAAAAACTGCCAATATAACTTCATTAAAAATATGGCAGCAAAGGATAATTTGGCAGAAAACTGTTAGCGCTTTCCCCAGTTTATCCAACTACCATGATAACCAGATGGAAATGGAAAATGAAATTGCTCACTAGGCTGACCAATGGGGATGAGGGGGGAAGGTGTATCTGTATGTGGTGGGTCTCTGCAGGAGGGTATAATCCAGTCCTCAGTAATTACTCTATTCTGATATAATGGAGTGAACAGTAACGACATGTATCAGCCATTCTATTGCATCTGCTTTGCTCAAACAAGCACATGTAACTTATATGAACAGGTGAGGATAGAATATCTACCTTACACAAACTACAATTCACAACAACAACAAAAGTTACTTGATTCAAAGGCTGTCTTAAAAGACAAAAAAGGTCTAGCAACATTTCCTCAAGATTTTCCAAGTCACGTCTATTTAAACAAGTCAATGAAATAGATGGAATTTTACTCACGTTTCTCAGAATGTGTGATTCCAAGAGAACGGCATTCTGACTGAGGATAGAAGGGAGGGAATCCCCTAGTGGTCAGAGCACTAGCTCACTATATCCCTTTTTCAGTCAAGTCCACAGGTTGGTGGTAGGGGAGCCCAGGCCCTCATGTTCCCACCCAGACCGCTGGGGCTAGCACTACAGGAGTGAGTTCTGAGCAAGGATATCACCAAGCCTGTTCCCAGTCACTTCCTACTGCACCCCCTGCCTCTCCAGAGGCCCAAAGGGGGGCTGATTATTGACTTGCAATGGAAGTGTTGCGCTGTTTCTCCAGCGGCATTCTGCAGCTTCCTACTGAGGTCAACTCTGGGAGGCATAGGACTCCTGCTATAGCCCTGCAGGAGCTATCAATGCAGGTCTGCTTCCTCACACTGACTGAGCTACGTTGCATCCTTTTAAGCTTAAGCTCCACCTCCACTGGAAGCACTCCCAGCAGATGAGAATGGACAGAGCCTCCTGGGCCCAGAGCTGCTCTGTAATGATCTTTTCCTCAATGTGGAGATTGTACATCTGACCACAGGTATAAGTAGAAAATGGCAACTTAGATTGTTACTAAATCTAAGGAGTAAGTTTTTGTGTCATGGAGTCAAAAACTGATGGATTCAAAAGCCAAAAGGGATCGCTGTGATCATTCAGTCTGACCTCCTTTATAAACACATGCCATAGAACACCCCCAAAATAATTCCTATAGCAGATCTCTTAGGAAAATATCCACTCTTGATTTTAAAATTGTCCATGATGGAGAATCAGCCACAATCATTGGCAGGTTAGTTACTCTCAGTGTTAAAAATGTACACCTTCCAAATGTACAAATTCCAGTCCAAATTTGCCTAGCTTCAACTTCCAGCCACTGGATCATGTTATACCTTTCTCTGCTAGAAGAGTCCATTATTAAATATCTGTTCCCCATGTAGGTACTTATAGACTCAAGTCACCCTTTCACCTTCTCTCTGTTAAGCTAAATAGATTTATTAAAATATGCTTTATAGTGATAAACTAGAGGAGCTCATTCTCCTAGCTCCTTTCTGAACCTTCTTCAATTTACCAACCTCCTTCTTGAATTTTGGATTACCAGAACCGGACACAGTATTCCAGCCATAGGCAACACTACTTTATACTCAAGAGTCTCCTGTTTTAAGTAACCCAGGATCACATTAGCCCTTCTTTTGGGCATAGCATCACACTAGGAACTCATGCTCATCTCATTATCAACCACAACCCCCAAATCTTTTTCAGAGTCACTGCTTCACAAGAGAGACTTCCCCATCATGTAAGTATGGCCTACATTCTTTGTTCCAGATGTATACATTTACCCATATTAAAATGCAGATTGTCTGCTTGTGCCTAGTTTACCACACAATCTAGATTTCTCTTGATCAGTGACCTGTCCTCTCCATTATTTATCACTCCCCCCCCCCCAGCTTGCGTGTCATCTGCAAACTTCACCAAACACAATTTTAAATTTTCTTCCAGGTCATTAATACAAATGTTGACTAGCATAGGGCCAAAATTTGATCTCCCCCCAGAATTATACTAGTAACGCACCCATTCAATGATGATTCCCACTTGTTAATTTTATACCTTTCTAGTTTTTTAAACCAAAATACGAGCAAGTCAAACAACTCACAGAAGTTTATTAGATCAACACTATAATTTTTGTCAAACAAATTTGTGATATCAAAATAAAAGCTCTCTAGTTAGACAGGATCTATTTTCCATAAACCGAGGCTGATTGGTGTTAATTATATTGCCCTTCTTTAATGCTCCCATATCAGAATGCTCCATTATCTTGCCCAGAATCGATGTCAGACTGACAAGCCTATAATTATTCAGATTGTCCCATTTACTCTTTTTAAATATTGGCACAGCTTTAACTCTCTTTCAGTCTTCTGGAACTTCCCCAATTTTCCAAGGCTTTTTGAAAAAAAAAACCAAAACAAAACACCAATATTAATGGTTCAGTGAGCTCCTCAGCCAGCTCTTTTAAACCTCATGGATGCAAGTTACCTGGACCTGCTGATTTAAAAATGTCCAACTTTAGTAGCTTCTGTTTAACATCCTCCTGAGATAGTAGTAGAATGGAAAGAGTATCATATAATATGACATCATAGTTCCCCACCCTCACAAATACAGAAAAGAAATATTTACTGGACACCTCTGCCTTTTCTGAATTATTATTGCTAATTCTACCGTCTCCATCTAGTAACGGATCAATACCATTGTCAGGATTCTTTTTGTTCCCAATATCCTTAAAAACTCCTTTTAGCCATAGATTTCTCTTGTGTCCCTTTGCTTTCCTTATCAATTTTATACACTTCCCCTTTCTTCTATTTCTTTACATCTGTCCATATTTCCATACCTACCTTCATTTCCTCTGTAAGCCAGGTCAGTTTTTTAATGAATATAGCCTTCTTCCTCAATTGTGGTTTTTGGGTATCTAGTAAACTGTTCTAAAACAATTCCCAATTATCATTCACATTTTTCTGACTAAATTCTTTCTCTCAGCTGATCTAGCTCATAATTGTTTTCAGCTTTGCAAAAGTGGCCCTTTTAGAGCACCAAGCATAAATACTACTGGTCTAGACATTATTCTGTTTGCACATCGTAAATGTGATCAAGCGATGATCACTTTACCTAAGCTACCATTATTTGGAGTTCTAAAATAGAATTTCTTCATGTTGAGTACACTTTTTGAGTTAGGAAACTGTCATGTATAATATTTAGGAATTCCAAGGATGTTTTATTTCTGGCAGTATGAGACCTTTAGCATACATCAATATAATTGAAGCCACATGGTTTTTTTCCCTCTACACTTTATCTATAGGTGTGTGAGGAGCTAGTCATCCTGTTCTCAAGTGTGATTTAGTGCTCTGTAGCAGACACTAACTAATACTCCATCTTGTGCTTTTTCTGTTAAGACATTGATCTATAAGCACTCAAGACCATTTTCTTCTGAATTATCAGTGACTCCCCCTCCCCTTTTGCCCATTCAACACGTCCTAAATGGGTATAATCTATTTATTTTCACATTCCAATCATTGGATTAATCCCACCAGCTTTCAGTAATACCAACGAGATCAAGTTTATGCTCATAAATAAGCAATTCCAATTGCTCTTGTTAGTTACTCACGCTGCTAGCATTGGTGTAAAGACAATTAAAGCATTTCTTCTCAGAAGCGGAAGGATCAATACTGCACTATAGTCTCTTGTCTTTTATTGCTCAGAACAGCAGCAGATTGCCTCTCAAATAAAAGACTGCTCAGCACACAGGATGTTGGGGCAGCACTGGGAAAAAAAAACTTCTCTACCTGCTTCTAATATCAAATCAGGCAACAATGGGCCAAATTCTCTTTTTCCATTGGCAAAACACAGCATAGCTCAGTAGGATGACACCAGGGTAAAGGAGAGGAGAATTTGCTTTTAAGGAGATCAACAGATTGATGCTTCTGACTGAGAATTTTTACCTATAATTTTTGTAAGAAATATCTAAGACTACTACAATTTAAAAAGAGTAGTGGGAATTTTTTTTCTGTTTTCTCAGTTTATTTAGTTAATTTGACAGTGCTTTAAGTATAGTCAGTTTCAACATTTCACACACATAAGCAATGATTGTATTGTTTATATTACAATATCACCCAAGGGCCATGTCATAGTACAAGCTGCCCCAGAGCACCCCCTTGTGGTCAGGTATGGTGCCGCTGGTTGGTCTGACTTGATTTCCCTTCACCCAGAGTATAAATACATCCACCACACAGGCTTCAGATATTAAGGATTGCCCTCTGGGAGGGTGGGGGTGGGGATGTCTCATTTATTTAACTGAAAGTCCACCACAAAGCATAAACAAAACCTTCATCCCAGCTAAGAGATGGAGTCAGATTCGGTCCATATACCCCTAGGTGAGTCTACATCTTGCCTCTATCTAGTCTCTTCACCTTGGGCTCTCTCAGCTCAGATCTCCTGCTACTTTGTGGATAGAGCCCTTCTCTAGAGACAGGGGTTTGTGCAGATCTATCAAGGGCAGCTCTTCCCCTGGACAGCTTTCAGTTCCTGGCAGGCCAGGCTTCCTGCCACTGTGACTCCCCCCTACTAAAGCTAGGTCTTCCTGGATCTCTGAAAATGCAACTCTTCCTCCAGAATTCTCCCATCTCTAGGAACATCCCTCTGGTAAGCTCCCCAAAAGTTCTCTGGCTCCAGAAATATATCCTATACTCTCCCTGCCTTAGTAGCACACGTTCTACTTATTTCCCCAGCTGGCTCACCTCCTCAGGAACTTACTTACTTTCTTTCTTTCTTTCGCTTCCTCCTTTAACTGAGCTTGGGTGACCTTTATTAGGTACCAGTGCTCATTTACTACTCAACTCTCAATTGACCACCTGGCCACTCAGTTGCCCAAAGATTGGCCTTCAAAAGGCAGTCACCGGCAGACTGAGGCCCTGATTCCCTTTAACAGGACTGTTGCCCTTTGACAGGCCCAATCAGGATTTGGGTACCATTGTGCTCAGCACTGTACAAACATATAGGCAGTGATGAGCTGCTAAAATCTTAACAACTGGTTCCCTATAAAAAGTTCTGATTTAAGGGATGTGCTAAAGTATGTATTTTTTGTACCACTAGGGTTAGCATACATCTGTATTTTCCCGGGAGGAATTTTTAAATTCTAAAAATTCCGCCCAGACAGAGATTTAAGAAACGAAAAGCCTGACATCTTCTGGAAAATACAGATGTATGTTAACCAACCTAAAGTTCTTTTTTTTGTTAAAGAGATGGGCCTGAACTAGAAATGAGCTCTGTTTCACATATGTGGATCCCCGCCACTCCCTTGGGGTGTACTAGGGTGACCAGATGTCCCAATTTTATGGAGACAGTCTCAATTTTTGGGTCTTTTTCTCATATAGGCTCCTATTGCCCCTCACCCCCTGTCCCAATTTTTCACACTTGCTATCTGGTCAGCCTAGGGTGTGCACGTATGTGGATCCCAGCTGCTCTCTTCCCCCCGTCATTGAAGCAGGTGTGCAGGGTTACTGCCCTGAGAACTGCAGGGCACCAGTGGACATGAGGCTGGCTGTAGACAGGGGGGTGGGGCAGGGCTAACTGGAGGCAGGGAGTGTGACACAGGCTGGCTGTGGCAGGGGGCAGGGGCTGGCTGTGGGCAGAGGGTGCAGGTACTCACATGACAGAGTGGCTGGGAGCAACCCGAGCATCAGGACACAGCCGGGGATCCACCAGGCAGCAGTAGGAGTTCCAGGATCAGAGGTCCAAAGACAAGCAGCAGCAACAGGTCCAGGAGGCAGCCCACATGGCGCCTGCAATACAATGCAGGGCCCCGAGGTGGCCGGGAAAAGGAATTACTCGCTTCCCAAAGGGATCATATCAAAGCTTCCCTCGCAGGGAAGCCAGTTAACAAGCGATTCTAAAACTGCTTTTAAATTTAACAACAAGTTCGTCTGAACCGGTGAGAACGGGCTCAAGCTAACCCCTGGTAGGGCACTTGGAGCCAGGGTAAGGGTTCCTATGGGTAGGGCTTCCCGCCCTAGGATTAGGGTTCCTAAGGGTAGGGCACTTGGAGCTAGGGTTAGGGTTCCTATGGGTAGGGCATTTTGAGATAGGGTTACGGTTCCTATGGGTAGGGAGCTCCACCCTAGCATTAGGTTTCCTATGGGTAGGGAACTTGGAGCTAGTGTTAGGGTTCCTATGGGTAAGGCTTCCTGCACTAAAGATAGAATTCCTAAGGGTAGTGCACTTGGAGCTAGGGCTAGGGTTCCTCTCTGTACGATGCCATGCCATAGGGTTAGGGTTCCTATGGGTAGGGTGACCTGCCCTAGGGTTAGGGTTCCTAAGGGTAGGGCACTTGGAGATAGGGTTATGGTTCCTATTGGTAAGGCATTTGGAGCTAGGGATAGGGTTCCTATGGGTAACAATTCCTGCCCTAGGGTTTGCGTTCCTAAGTTTAGGGCACTTGGAGCTATGGTTAGTGTTCCCAAGGGTAGAGCACACCATGCTAGGGTTAGGCTTCCCGTAGGTAGGCCACTTGGAGCTAGGGTTCCAAAGTGTAGGACTTCCCACCCCAGAGTTAGGGTTCCAATGTGTAGGGCTTCCAGCCCTAGGGTTAGGGATCCTAAAGGTAGAGCACTTGGAACTAGGGTTAGGGTTCCAATGGGTAGGGTGCACCACCCTAGGATTAGGGTTCCTATGGGTATGGCACTTGGAGCTAGGGTTAGGGTTCCTACGGGTAGGGCTTCCAGCCCTAGAGTCAGGGTTCCTAAGCGTAGAGCACTTGGAGCTAGGGTTAGAGTTCCTATTGGTAGGGCACCTAACCCTAGGGCTAGGGTTCCTATGGGTAGGGCACTCCGCCTGAGGGTTAGGGTTCCTAAGGGTAGGGCACTTGGAGCTAGGGTTAGGGTTCCTATATGTAGGGCTTCCCACCCTAAGGTTAGGGTTCCTATGGGTAGAGGACTCCACTCTAGGGTTAGGGTTTTTGTGGGTAGGGCACTTGGACCTAGGGTAAGGGTTCCTATGGGTAGGACGTCCCGACCCATGGTGAGGGTTTCTATGGGTAGGGCTTCCCATCCTAGAATTAGGGTTCCTAAGGGTAGGGCACTTGGAGCTAGGGGTAGGGTTATTTCAGGCACGGTGGTCTGCCCTAGGATTAGGGTTCCTAAGGGTAGAGCACTTGGAGCTAGGATTAGGGTTCCCATAGGTAAGGCACTTGGAGCTAGGGTTACGGTTCCAATGGGTAGAGCTTCCTGCTCTAGGGTTAGGGTTCCAAAGGGCAGGGCACTTAGAGCTAGGGTGAGGGTTCCCATTGGTAGGGCTTCCTGCCCTAGGGTTAGCGTTCCTAAGGGTAGGGCACTTGGAGCAAGTGTTAGGGTTCCTATGGGTAGGGCATCCAGCCCTAGGGTTAGGGTTACTATGGGTAGGGCACTTGGAGCTATGGTTAGGGGTCCTATGGTTAGGGGTTAGGGTTTTAAGGGTAGGGCACTTGGAGCTTGGGTTAGGGTTCTTAAGGATAGGGCACATGGAGCTAGGGTTAAGGTTCCCATTGGTAGAGCTTCCCTCCCTAGGGTTAGGGTTCCTAAGGGTAGGGCTTCCCTCCGTAGGGTTAGGGTTCCTAAGGGTAGGGCTTCCCTCCGTAGGGTTAGGGTTCCTAAGGGTAGGGTTCTTTGAGTTAGGGTTAGGGTTCCTATGCATAGGGCCCCCCGCCCTAGGGTTAGATTTCCTAAGGGTAGGGCACTTGGACCTAAGGTTAGGGTTCCTATGGGTAGAGGACACCACGCTAGGGACAGGGTTCCTATGGGTAGGGCACTTGGAGATAGGGTTAGGGTTCCAATGGGTAGGGCTTACGGCCCTAGGGTTCAGGTTCGTAAGGATATGGCACCTCGAGCTAGGGTTAGGATTCCTATGGGTAGCGTGTCCCACCCTAAGCTTAGGGTTCCTATGGAGATGACACTTGGAGCTTGGGTTAGAGTTCCTAAGGGTAAGACTTCCCACCATAGGGTTAGGGTTCCTATGGGTAGAGCTTCCCGCGCTAGAGTTAGGGTTCCTATAGTAAGTGCACTTGGAGCTATGGTTAGGGTTCCTATGGGTTGGGCTTCCCGCCACAGGGTTAGGGCTCCTACGGGTAGGACTTCGCGACCCAGGGTTAGGGATCCTATAGGTAGGGCTTCCCTACCAAGGCTTAGGGTTACTAATGGTACGGAACTTGGAGCTAGGATTCAGGTTCCTTTGCGTAGGGAACCCTGCCTTAGGGTTTGGGTTCCTATGAGCAGGGCACTTGGAGCTAGGGTTAGGGTTCCTATGGGTAGAGATTCCCGCCCAAAGGTTCGGGTTCCTAAGGGTAGGGCACTTGGAGCTAGGGTTAGGGTTCCCATGGATAGGTCTTCCTGCACTAGGGTAAGGGTTTCTAAGGGTAGGGCACTTGGACTAGGGTTAGGGTTCCTCTGGGTTGGGCGAACCGCCCTCAAGTTAGGGTTCCTATAGGTAGGGCACTTGGAGCTAGGGTTAGGGTTCCTAAGGGTAGGGCACTTGGAGCGAGGGTTAGGGTTCCTATACGTAGGGCTTTCCACCATAGGGTTAGGGTTCCTATGGGTAGAGAACTCCCTGCTAGGGTTAGGGTTTTTCTGGGTAGGGCACTTGGAGCTAGGGTTAGGGTTCCTATGGGTAGGACGTCCTGACCCACGGTTAGGGTTTCTGTGGGTAGGGCTTCCAGTCCTACAATTAGGGTTCCTCAGGGTAGGGCACTTGGAGCTAGGGTTAGGGTTAGTATGGGTAGGGTGCTCTGCCCTAGGGTTAGGGTTCCTATGGGTAGGGCACTTGGAGCTAGGGTTAGGGTTCCTATACGTAGGGCTTTCCACCATAGGGTTAGGGTTCCTATGGGTAGAGAACTCCCTACTAGGGTTAGGGTTTTTCTGGGTAGGGCACTTGGAGCTAGGGTTAGGGTTCCTATGGGTAGGACGTCCTGACCCACGGTTAGGGTTTCTGTGGGTAGGGCTTCCAGTCCTACAATTAGGGTTCCTCAGGGTAGGGCACTTGGAGCTAGGGTTAGGGTTAGTATGGGTAGGGTGCTCTGCCCTAGGGTTAGGGTTCTTATGGGTAGGGCACTTGGAGCTAGGGTTAGGGTTCCTAAGGGTAGGGCACTTGGAACTAGGATTTGGGTTCCTAAAGATAGGGCACTTGGAGCTAGGGTTAGGGTTCCAATGGGTAGGGCTTCTCACCCTAGGGTTAGGGTGCCGAAGGGCAGGGCACTTAGAGCTAGGGTTAGGGTTCCCATTGGTCGGGCTTCCTGCCCTAGGGTTAGCGTTCCTAAAGGTAGGGCAGGTGGAGCTAGTGTTAGGGTTCCTATGGGTAGGGTGTCCCGCCCTAGGGTTAGGGTTCCTATTGGTAGGGCACTTGGAGATACGGTTAGGGTTACTGAGGGTAGGGTACTTGGAGCTAGGTTTAGGTTTCCTATGGGTAGGGCGCCCCGCCCTAGGGTTAGGGTGTCTGTTGGTAGGGAACTTGGAGCTACGGTTAGGGTTCCTATGGGTAGGGCTTCCCGCCCTAGGGTTAGGGTTCCTAAAGGTATGGCACTTGGAGCTAGGGTTAGAGTTCCCATTGGTAGGGCTTCCTGCCTAGGTATAGCGTTCCTAAGGGTAGGGTACTTCGAGTTAGGGTTAGGGTTCTATGCGTAGGGCCCCCCGCCCTAGGATTAGGGGTCCTAAGGGTAGGGCACTGGGAGCTAGGGTTTGGGTTCCTATGAGTAGGGTGCTCCGCCCTAGGATTAGTGATCCTATGGGTAGGGCACTAGGAGCTAGGTTTAGGGTTCCTAAGGGTAGGGAACTTGGAGATAGGGTTAGGGTTCCTGTAGGTAGGGCACTTGGAGCAAGGATTACGGTTCCTTTTGGTAAGGCATTTGGAGCAAGGGTTAGGGTTCCTATGGGTAAGGATTCCCGTCCTAGGGTTAGAGTTCCTAACCGTAGGGCACTTAGAGCTAAGGTTAAAGTTCCTGTGGGTACAGCACGCCACACTATGGTTAGGGTTACTATGGGTAGAGCACGTGGAGCTAGGCTTAGGGTTCCTCTCAGTGGGGTGCCCCACCCTTGAGTTATGGTTCCGATGGGTAGGGCAGTTGAAGCTAGGGTTAGGTTTCCCATAGGTAGGTCTTCCCGCCCTAGGGTTAAGGTCCCTAAGGGTAGGGAACTGGTTGCTAGGGTTAGGGTTCCTATTGGTAGGGCGCCTCTTCCTAGGGCTAGGGTTCCAATGGGAAGGGCATTTGGAGCTAGGTTTAGGGTTTTATGGGTAAGGCACTTGGAGCTGGGTTAGGTTTTCTAAGGGTAGGGCACTTGGAGCTAGGGTTGGAATTCCGAAGGGTAGAGCTTCCCGCCCTAGGGTGAGAGTGCGCAAGGGTAGGGCACTTGGAGCTAGAGTTTGTGTTCCTATGGGTAGGGTGCCCCAAGCTAGGGTTAGTGATCGTATGGGTAGAGCACTAGGACCTAGGTTTAGGGTTCCCAAGGGTAGGGCACTTGGAGATAGGGTTACGGTTCCTATTGGTAAGGCATTTGGAGCTAGGGATAGGGTTCCTATGGGTAACAATTGCCACCCTAAGGTTTGGGTTCCTAAGTGTAGGGCACTTGGAGCTATGGTAAGCATTCCCAAGGGTAGAGCACACCATGCTAGGGTTAGGGTTCCCTTGGGTAGGCCACTTGGAGCTAGGTTTAGGGTTCTTACAGGTAGGGCTTCCTGCCCTAGAGTCAGGGTTCCTAAGGGTAGAGCACTTGGAGCTAGGGTTAGGGTTCCTATACGCAGGGCTTCCTGCCCTAGGGATATGGTTCCTAAGTGTTAAGCACTTGGAGATAGGGTTATGGTTCCCAAGGGTAGGGCACTTGGAGCTATAGTTAGCATTCCCAAGCATAGAGCATGCCATGCTAGGGTTAGGGTTCCTGTGGGTAGGCCACTTGGAGCTAGGGTTAGGGTTCCTATACATAGGGCTTCCCACCCTAAGGTTAGTGTTCCTATGGGTAGAGAACTCTGCTCTAGGGTTAAGGTTTTTGTGGGTAGGGCACTTGGAGCTAGGGTAAGTGTTCCTATGGGTAGGATGTCCTGACCCACGGTTAGGGTTTCTATGGGTAGGGCTTCCCATCCTAAAATTAGGGTTTCTAAGGGTAGGACACTTGGAGCTAGGGTTAGGGTTAGTATAGGTAGGGTGCTCTGCCCTTAGGTTAGGGTTCTTATGGGTAGGGCACTTGGAGCTAGGGTTAGAGATCCTAACGGTTGGGTACTTGGAGCTAGGATTAGGGTTTCAATGGGTAGCACTTCCCGCACTAGGGATAGGGTTCTGAAGGGCAGGGCACTCAGAGCTAGGGTTAGGGTTCCCTCTGGTAGGGCTTCCCACCCTAGGGTTAGGATTCCTAAGGGTAGAGAACTCTGCACTAGGGTTACGGTTTTTGTGAGTAGGGCACTTGGAGCTAGGGTAAGGGTTCCTATGGGTAGGATGTCCCGACCCACAGTTAGGGTTTCTATGGTTAGGGCTTCCCATCCTAGAATTAGGGTCCCTAAGATTGGGGCACTTGGAGCTAGGGTTAGGGTTAGTACAGGTACGGTGGTCTGCCCTAGGATTCGGGTTCCTAAGGGTAGGGCACTTGGAGCTAGGGTTAGGGTTCCCATAGGTAGGGCACTTGGAGTTAGGGTTACGGTTCCAATGCGTAGAACTTCCCGCACTAGGGTTAGGGTTCCGAAAAGGCAGGGCACTTGCAGCTAGGTTTAGGTTCCTAAGGGTAAGACATTGGAGGTAGGGTTAGGGTTCCTATGGGTAGGATTTCCCGCCCTAGGTTTAGGGATCCTAAGGGTAGAGCACTTGGAGCAAAGGTTAGAGTTCCCATGGATAGGGTGCCCCGGCATAGGTTTAGGGTTCCTAAGGGTAGGGCACTTGGAACTAAGGTTAGGGGTCCTATGGGTAGAGTACTTGGAGATAGGGTTAAGGTTCCTGTGGGTGGGGATTCCCGCCTTAGGAGTACAGTCCTAAGGGTAGGGCACTTGGAACTACACTTAGTGTTCCTAAGGTTAGGTTACTCCACGCTAGGTTTAGGTATCCTAAGGGTAGGGAACTTGGAGCTGGAGTTAGGGTTCCTATGGGAAGGGCTTATTGCCATAAGGTTCGAGTTTCTAAGGGTAGGGAACTTGGAGCTAGGGTTACGGTTCCTATGCATAGGGCACTTGGAGCTAGGCTTAGGTTACCTATGGATAGGTCTTCGCGCCTTAGGCTTAGGGTTCCCAAGAGTAGGGCATGTGGAGCTATGGTTAGTGTTGCTGTGGGTAGGGTACTCCGCCCTAGGGTTAGGGTTCCTATGAGCAGGCCACTTGGAGCCAGGGTTAGGTTTCCTAAGGGTAGGGCTCTTGGAGCTAGGGTTAGAGTTCCTAAGGATAGGGCACTTGGAGCTAGAGTTAGGGCTCCTATGCGTAGGGCACTTGGAGCTAGGGTTAGGGTACCTATGAGTAGGTCTTCTGGCCCTCGGGTTAGGGTTCCTAGTGATGGGGCACTTGGAGCTAGGGTTAGGCTTCCTATGCCTAGGGCTTCCCACTCTAGGGTTTGGCTTACTAAGGGTAGGGTGCCTAGCCCTAGGGTTAGGATTCCTATGGGTAGGGCCCTTGGAGCTAGGCTTAGGGTTCCTGTAGGTAGGGCTTCCCACCCTAGGTTTAGGTATTCTAAAGGTACGGAACGTGGAGATAGGGTTAGGGTTCCCATGGGTAGGGCACTTGGAGCTAGGGTTAGGGATCCTGGGATTAGAGCTTCTTGCCTTAGGGTTAAGGTTCCTATTCATAGGTCACTTAGAGTGAGGGTTGGGGTTCCTATGGATAGGGCACTTGGAGCTAGGCTTAGGGTTCCTATGGTTGGGGTGTCCCACCCTAGGATTAGGGTTCCTAAGGGTAGGGCCCTTGGAGCTAGGATAAGAGTTCCTATGGGTCGGGCTTCCCTCCCTAGGGTTAGATATTCTAAGAGTACGGAACTTGGAGATAGCATTAGGGTTCCCAAGGGTAGGGCACTTGGAGCTAGGCTTAGGGTTCCAATGGGTAGGATTTCCCGCCTTAGGGTTAGGGTTCCTATTGGTAGGGCTCTCGGAGCTAGGGTTAGGGTTCCTATCGGTAGGACTTCCCGCGCTAGGATTAGGGTTCCTAAGGGTAGGGCACTTGGAGCTAGGGTTAGTGCTCCTTTGGGTAGGGTTCTCCGCCCTAGGTTTAGGGTTCTACTGGCAGAGCACTTGGAGCTCGGCTTAGGGTTCATATGGGTTGGGCACTTGGAGCTAGGGTTAGGGTTCCTAAGGGTAGTGTTTCCCACCCTAGGGTTAGGGTTCCTATGGATAGGGCACTTGGAGCTAGGCTTAGGGTTCCTATGGGTAGTGCGCCTAACCGTAGGGGTAGGGTTCCTATGGGTAGGGCACCTGGTGCTAGGGTTAGGGTTCCTATGGGTAGGGCTTCCCGCCTTCGGGTTAGGGTTCCTAAGGGTAGGGCACTTGGAGCGAGGGTTAGGGTTCCTATGCGTAGGGCACATTGCCCTACGGTTAGAGTTCCTATGGGTAGGGTGCTCCGCCCTAGGTTAGTGATCCTATAGGAAGGGCTTCCCGCCCTAGAGTTAAGGTTCCTATGGATCTAGGGTTAGTGTTCTTATGGGCATGGCTTCTCCCGCGCTAGGGTTAGGGTTCCTAAGGGTAGGGAACTTGGAGTGAAGCTAAGGGTTCCTATGGGTAGGGCACTGCGAGCTAGGGTTAGGGTTCCTATGGGTCGGGCTTCCCGCCCTAGGGTTAGGTTCTCTAAAGATAAGGAATTTGGAGATAGGGTTAGGGTTCCCATGGGTAGGGCTTCCCGCCTTTGGGTTAGTGTTCCTAAGAGTAGGGCACTTGGAGTTGGGTTGGGGTTCCTATGGGTAGGACACTTGGAGCTAGGGTTAGGGTTCCTATGGGTAGGGCACTTTGACCTAGGGTTAGGGTTCCTAGGGTTAGGGTTCCCCACCTTAAGGTTAGGGTTCCTATGCATAGGTCATTTCGAGCTAGGATTCGGTTCCTATGGGTAGGGTGCCCAACCCTAGGGTTAGGTTTCCTAAGGATAAGTTACTTGGAACTAGGGTTCCTATGGGTAGGGCACCTTGACTTAGGGATAGGGTTCCTCTGGGTAAGGCGCTCTGCCCTAGGGTTAGGGTTCCTATGGGTAGTGCGCCTCAACATGGGGATAGGGATCCTATGGGTAGGACACCTGGAGCTAGGGTTATGTTTCCTATGGATAGGGCACTTGGAGCGAGAGTTAGGCTTCCTATGAGTAGGGCTTCCCTCCCTAAGGTTAGGGTTCCTAAGTGTAGGGAACTTGGAGCTTGGGTTAGGATTCCTATTTGCAGGGCACTTGGAGCTAGGGTAGGATTCCTATGGGTACGGTTTTCCACGCTAGGGTTAGGGTTCCTACGGGTAAGGCACTCGAACTTAGAGTTAGGGTTCCTATCGGTAGGGCTTCCCGCCCTAGGATTAGGGTTCCTAAAGGTACGGCACTAGGAGCTAGGGTTAGGGTTCCTATGGATAAGGCACATTGCCCTAGGGTTAGAGTTCCTATGGGTAGGGTGCTCCTCCCTAGGTTTAGGGTTCTATGGGTAGAGCACTTGGAGCTCGGCTTAGGGGTCCTAAGGGTAGGGAACTTGGAGCTAGGCTTAGGGATCCGATGGGTAGGGTTTCCCACCCCAGGTTTAGGGTTCCTATGCGTAGGGCACTCAGACCTAGAGTTAGGATTCTTGTGTGTAAGGTTTCCCGTCCTAGGGTTAGGGTTTCTAAGGGTAGGGCACTTGGAGCTAGGGTTCGGGTTCCTATGGGTAGGACACTTCGAGTTAGGGTTAGGGCTCCTATGGGTAGGGCGCTCCACCCTAGGGTTAGGGTTCCAATGCATAGGTCACTTGGAGCTAGAATTAGGGATCCCATGTGCCCCGCCCTAGGGTTAGGTTTCCTAAGAATAGGTCACTTGGAACAAGGGTTCCTATGGGTAGGGCACCTTGCCCTAGGGTTAGGGTTCCTATGGGTAGGGCATTTGGAGCTCGGCTTAGGATTCCTATGGGTAGGGCATTTGGAGCTCGGCTTAGGGTTCCTATGGGTAGGGCCCATGGAGCTAGGCTTCGGGTTCCTTTGGGTAGGGTTTCCCGCCCTAGGGTTAGAGTTCCTATGGGTCGCGCACTTGGAGCTAGGGTTAGAGTTCCTATGGGTACTGCGCCTCACCATAGGGCAAGGGTTCCTATGGGAAGGGCACCTGGAGCTAGGGTAATGTTTCCTATGGGTAGGGTACTTGGAGCTAGGTTTAGGGTTCCCATGGGTAGGGCTTCCCGCCGTAGGGTTAGGGTTCCTATGGGTAGGGCACTAGGAACTAGGGTTAGGGTTCCTAAGGGTAGGGCACTTGGAGCTAAGGTTACAGTTCTTATGGTTAGGGCTTCCTGCCCTAGGGTTAGGGTTCCTAAGGGTAGGGAACTTGGAGCTCAGATTCGGATTCCTATTCGTAGTGCACTTGGAGGTAGGGTTAGGGTTCCAATGGGTACGGATTCCCGCCCTAGGCTTAGGGTTCCTAAGGGTAGGGCACTATGAGCTAGGGATAGGGTTCCTAAGGATAGGGCACTTGGAGCTACGGTTAGGGTTCTTATGGGTAGGGCTTCCCGCCCTAGGGTTAGGCTTTCTAAGGATAGGGCACTTGGAGACAAGGTTAGGGTTCCAAATGGTAGGGCAATTGGAACTAGGGTTAGTGTTCCCATGGGTAGGGCGCCCCGCTCTAGGGTTAGGGTTCCTATGCTAGGTCTTCCCGTCGTAGTGTTAGGGTTCCTATGGGTAGGGCACTTGGAACTAAGTTTAAGATTCCTAATGGTAGGGCACTTGGACCTAGGGTTACGGTTCCTATGGGTAGGGCACGTGGAACTCCGGTTACAGTTCCTATGGGTAGGGCTTCCCTCCCTAGGGTTAAGGTTCCTAAGTGTAGGGATCTTAGAGCTAGGGTTAGGGTTCCTATTCGTAGGGAATTTGAAGCTAGGGTTACGATTCCTATGGGTAGGGTTTCCCGAGCTAGGGTTAGGGTTCCTATGGGTAAGGCACTCGGACCTAGGGTTAGGGTTCCTATCGGTAGGGCTTCCCGCCCTAGGATTAGGGTTCCTAAGGGTAGGGCACATGGAGCTAGATTTAGGCTTCCTATGAGTAGGGCTTCTTGCCCTAGGGTTAGGGTTCCTATGGATAAAGCATAGGGTTCCTATGGGTAGGGCACTTCGAACTAGTATTAGAGTTTCCCGCCCTAGGTTTAGGGTTCTTATGCATAGGGAACTTGGAGCTAGGGTTAGTGTTCCTATGGGTAGGGCTTCCCACTCTAGGGTTAGGGTTCCTAAGGGTAGGGCACTTGGAGCTAGATTTAGGCTTCCTATGAGTAGGGCTTCTTGCCCTAGGGTTAGGGTTCCTATGGATAAAGCACTTTGAGCTCAGCTTAGAGGTCCAGTGGGTAAAGCACTTGGAACTAGGGTTAGGGTTCCTAAGGGTAGGGCACTTGGAGCTAGGCTTAGGGTTCCTATGGGTAGCGCACTTCGAACTAGTATTAGGGTCCCTATGGTTGGGGTTTCCCGCCCTAGGTTTAGGGTTCCTATGGGTAGGGCACTTGGAACTAGATTTAGGCTTCCTATGAGTAGGGTTTCTTGCCCTAGGATTAGGGTTCCTATAGGTAGGGCTTCCCGCCCTAGGTTTAGGGTTCTTATGCGTAGGGAACTTGGAGCTAGGGTTAGTGTTCCTATGGGTAGGGCTTCCCAATCTAGGGTTAGGGTTCCTATGGGTAGGGCACTTGGTGCTAGTGTTAGGGTTCCTATGGGTAGGGCTTCCTGCCCTAGGGTTAGGGTTTCAAAGGGTAGGGAACTTGGAGCTAAGGTTAGCTTTCCTATGAGTAGGGCACTTCGAGCTACGGTTAGGGCTCCTATGGGTAGGGCGCTTCGCCCTAGGGTTAAGGTTCGTATGGGTAGGGCACTTGGATCTAGGGTTAGGGTTCCTATAGGTAGGGCTTTCCTCCCAAGGGTTAGGGTTCCTATGGATAGGGCACTTGGCGCTAACGTTAGGGTTCCTAGGATAACGCCTTCCCGCCTTAGGGTTAGGGTTCCTATGCGTAGATCACTTGGAGCTAGGGTTAGGCTTCCCATGGGTACGGCTCTTGGAGTTAGAATTAAGTTTCCTATGGGTAGGGAGCCCCGCCCTAGGATTAGGTTTCCTAAGGATAAGTCACTTGGAACTAGGGTTCCTATGAGTAGGGCACCTTGCCCTAGGGATAGGGTTCCTGTGGGTAAGGTTTCCTGCCCTAGAGTTAGGGTTACTATGGGTAGGACACTTGGAGCTAGGGTTAGAGTTCCTATGGGTACGGCACCTCACCGTACGGCTAGGGTTCCTATGGGTAGGGCACCTGGATCTAGGATGTTTCCCATGGGTAGGGCACTTGGAGCTAGGGTTAGGGTTCGTATGGGTAGGGTTTCCTGGCCTAGGGTTAGGGTTCCTATGGGTAGGGCTTCCAGTCCTAGAATTAGATTTCCAAAGGGTAGGGTACTTGGAGCTAGGGTCGGGCTTCCGGGCCTAGGGTCAGATATTCTAAGGGTACGGAACTTGGAGATAGTATTAAGGTTCCTATCGGAAGGGCTTCCCACCTTAGGTTTAGGGTTCCTAAGGGTAGGGAACTTGGAGCTAAGGTTAGGGTTCCTATGGGTAGGGTTTCCCACCCTAGGGGTAGGGTTCCTATGGGTAGGGTTAGGTTTCCTATGGGTACAGCACTTATAGCTTGGCTTAAGGTTCCTGTGGATAGGGCACTTGCAACCAGGGTCAGGGTTCCTAAGGGTAGGGCACTTGGAGCTAAGCTTATGGTTCCTATGGGTAGGGCACTTGGAGCTAAAGTTAGGGATCATATGGGTAGGGCACTTGGAACTAGGCTTAGGGTTCCTATGGGTAGGGTTTTCTGCCTTAGGGTTAGGGTTCCTATGGGTAGGGAACTCAGAGCTAGAGTTAGGATTCCTGTGTGTAAGGCTTCCCGACCTAATGTTAGGGTTTCTAAGGGTAGGGCACTTGGAGCTAGCGTTACGGTTCCTATGGGTAGGGCTTCCCATCCTAGGGTTAGGGTTCCTAAGGGTAGGGCATTTAGAGCTAGAGTTAGGGTTCCTATGCACAGGGAACTTGGAACTAGGGTTAGTGTTCCTATGGGTATGGCACTTTGAGCTAGGGTTAGGGTTCCTATGGCTATGGCTTCCCCCCTTCTGGGGTCAGGGTTCTTAAGGGTAGGGAACTTGGAGCTAAGGTTAGTGTTCCTATGGGTAGGGCACTTCGAGCTAGGGTTAGGGTTCCTATGGGTAGGGTGCTCAGCCCTAGGGTTAGGGTTCCTAAAGGTAGGGAACTTGGAGCTAAGGTAAGGGTTCCTATGGGTCGGGTTTCCTGCCCTAGGGTTAAGTTCTCTAAGGGTAAGGAACTTGGAGCTAGGGTTAGGGTTCCTATGGGTAGGGCACTTAGAGCTAAGGTTAGGGTTCCTAGGGTTAGGCCTTCCCGCCTTAGGGTTAGAGTTCCTATGCGTAGGTCACTTGGAGCTAAGGTTAGGGTTCCTATGCGTAGGTCACTTGGAGCTAGGTTTAGGATTCCTATGGAAAGGGCACTTGTAGCTAGAATTAGGGTTCCAATGGGTAGGATGCCCCACTCTAGGGTTACGTTTCCTGAGAGTATAGCACTTGTAGCAAGGGTTAGTGTTCCTATAGTTATGGCACTTGGAACTAGGGTTAGAGTTCCCATGGGTAGGGCTTCCCACCCTAGGATTAGGGTTCCTAAGTGTAAGGCACTTGGAGGTAGGGTTACGGTTCCTATGGGTAGGACTTCCTGCCCTAGGGTTAGCCTTTCTAAGGGTAGGGCACTTGGAGCTAGGGTTAGGGTTTCTATTGGTAGGGCGCTCCGCCCTAGGGTTAGGGTTCCTATGGGTAGGGCACTTGTAGCTAGAGTTAGTGTTCCTATGGGTAGGGCTCCCAACCCTAGCGTTACAATTCCTATGGGTAGGGCACTTGGAGCTAGGGTTAAAGTTCCTATAGGTAGAGCTTCCCACCCTAAGGTTAGGGTTCTTAACGAAAGGTCACTTGGAGCTAGGACAGGGGTTCCTTTGGGTAGGGCTTCCCTGCCTAGCGTTAGGGTTCCTAAGAGTAGGGCACAGTGATGAGCTGCTAAAATCTTAACAACCGGTTCCCTATAAATGTTCTGATTTAACGGATTTGCCAGAGTGTGTATTTTTTGTACCACTAGGTTTACCATACATCTGTATTTTCCCTGGCGGAATTTTTAAATTTTAAAAATTCTGCCCAGACAGAGATTTAAGAAACGAAAAGCCTGACGTCTCCTGGAAAATACAGATGTATGTTAACCCTACCTACAGTTCTTTTTTAGAAAAGATGGGCCTGAACTAGAAATGAGCTCTGTTTCAGATATGTGGGTTCCCGCCATGCCCTTGGGGTGTGCTAGGGTGACCAGATGTCCCAATTTTATAGGGACAGTCTCAATTTTGGGGTCTTTTTCTTATATAGGCTCCTATTACCCCTCATCCCCTGTCCCAATTTTTCACACTTGCTAGCTGGTCACCCTAGAGTGTGCACATATGTGACTCCCAGCTGCTTCCTGTCCCCCCTCATTGAAGCAGGTGTGCAGGGTTACTGCCCTGAGAACTGCAGGGCACCAGTGGACATGGGGCTGGCTGTCGACAGGGGCGTGGAGCAGGGCTAACTGGAGGCAGGGAGTGTGACACGGGCTGGCTGTGGGCAGGGGCTGTGGCAGAGGGCAGGGGGTGCAGGTACTCACACGGCAGAATGGCTGGGAGTAGCCCGAGCAACAGGACACAGCTGGGGACCCACCAGGCAGCAGTAGGAGCCCCACAGCCAGAGGTCCAAAGACCAGCAGCAGCAATAGGGCCAGGAGGCAGCCCACATGGCTCCTGCAATGCACCGGAGCACCCTCCGGCAGCCGGGAGGAGGAATTACACGCTTCCCAGCGGGAGCCCATCAAATCTTCCCTCGCAGGGAAGCCAGTTAACAAGCAGTTCTAAAATATAGTTACAAGGTAGTATGTAGAGATAATCAATTTAAACACTTCCAAGACAATCTCACTACGACGACTCTGGGCTTAGCTATAAACAGGGCTTTGAGAGTTCCACCACAGCACAATCTATATAATGCCACAGAATTGTAATCCAGAATCTAAACTTCCATTTTAAAAATAACACTTTTCAGATATGAACCAATGCAGCAGCGTTGCCTTTCTAAGTCTGCAGACAGCCTGAAATAACAGCTCTGAGGCGTAAGTTGCTCCCATTCTTCTTACTGTGGGATTAACTAAAAACCCTAAGGATCATAAATAAAATGTCAGCATTATTAAATATTTTGCTCCTGAATATATTAGCAGAAACATCCAGCTAGTGTGCTTATTTTACATTTCCAAACCCACATTTTTCTGGGTGCCAAAGATCACCACCCATCCCTTTCCCAGTTGCCAAAACATCCAGATTCCCCCTTGCCAATACCTAGCTTTGGGCTAAATCTCACATTAGTAATGATTTTTTAAAAATTTACTTTAGTTATTAAATGCTTTTCTACCCATCAAAAGATGAATAAAGATTATCTTGGTGTTGAAGAATAACTGAATGAGTATAATGATGGGGTTACCAGAAATTATTAGTTTTACTATAGGAATGAAAGTAAGATATTAAGGCTCTAATTCAAGAAAGCATTTGAACAGTAGGGTCAAAGCAAATAAATGAATTTAATATCAAAATGAATAGCATAAGTAGTACTTTACTGATTGTAATACCCATTTTCATATTGAATTTAATAAAACTTCCATCACTGAATTTATCTGGAACTTTGCCAAAACATTTTCAGTAGATTGAACCAAAATGCCACAGAAATCAGAAAGAATTTGCCACAATGCCTCAGAAACTTGCAGGAGACTTTCAGTCCAGTTTGCTGCAGAGTTTGTAACAGAAGGCCTTCGCTACAAATGTACTATCATTTGGTGAATATATTCACTATGGTGAATATTTTCCAGGAAGGTGTCTGACAGCCACTGTTGCTTCCTCCCGTTAATGCTCCTCCTTCAGTTTGCCTGTAATTTGTGCTGTGTCAGACTCCATACTCCAGCTCAAGCAAATGAGCTGTTGAAAATATTGCCAAAGAAATTATTTATTTCTTTTACCGTACTTCTAATGCTCCTTTGAAGCACAATGATGGGCTGGTCTTCTTGAGTTAAGGCTAAACTCTCAATTTTTTCCTTGTCCATGAAGAGTAATTTGCATTTTCACAGGTAGAGCTGTGTGTTGCAAACTGTGTTTGAACATAAAATCTCCCTAAATGCACTTCTGTGCTTTCAAATTAGAAAACATGAGTATGGAGAAACATTTCAAGATGGGATGAAATTTTCCACAATACCCTCCTTCCCTGGACACCAGCTACAAGGACACTACAATGGTTGCCCATAATAGGCATGGCTGTGAGATATGGTTGATATGGATGCAACACTATGGGTGCACGAAAATGTGTTAGCTAGAACCAAGCCAGACAATGATTTGAAAGTATAATTGAGGCTAACATAGTTGTAAGTTACTGTATAACTTTGCCTTTGGTTGTTTATGGTTGCTCATATCTTTGCATTCATATTTCTCTTCTCACTCTTGATTCCAAAAGCTATCCCATTATTTTCTAAAATATCAAAAGTATTATTCTTATATTATCTATATTATTATAAAATATTTTACAGAATTTTTGATATAGCACAAAAATCCTAGATTTAAGGAAAAGTTAGTCACTGGGCTGACTCTAGTGGAAGCAAATGTTATATTGGAGACTCCAGTGATGAGTTTGTTTAACACAAATGTTACTGAGATATGAATAAATGATAGAACCTTCAACCTGATTCTCCAGTACTGATGTAACCTTACTGACATGGAGTTACACTGGTGAAATGGAGAGGGGAATCAGACCCCATAGCATAGATTTCCTTAAAGGCTTTCAGGTGAAGCCTTTGCTTCTGAAGATATGCCCTGCCGATGGCCAAAACTACATAGAGGAATGAAAGAGAAAGCTTTTATGTCAAGACATGAGTTTGTATAATCACTGCTGTAAAAATCACATTAAATACTTCTGTACTTTTCAAATCAGAAAATATGAGTAAGGAACAACAAAGAACTTCACAAGAAACATTTCCAAATGACACTAAAATTCACATTAAAATACCCTTTAAGCTACTAGCCAATACAGCCTGCACTATTGTATCAGACTTCCCCGGTCTGTCACTTTGCTAGAAATAAGGAAAAGCCTAATCTGAACTAGATCCTGCTGTCTGCTTGAAATAGACTCCACTTGTGCTCTTGGAAACAATTAATTGATAAACACTTTAAGATCTAGAATTTATTTCCCGTCACTATCATACCATCTATGTAACTGGCATGAAACACTAGAAACCTTCTCTTCTTATGTACTCAGTACAAATCCCATTTTCACTAAAGTTAGCATTTAGTTCAGTACATCCTATTTTGGTCTCTTACCATGGAAATATAGCATTGGTTATATTGGCACACCACCAATGCCCACTTGACAATGAAGTGGCAGCAACTTTGCCATCACTTCTGAAATGTTAACCTAGTACAGAAAAAAAAAAAAAAGGATTTGGTAAGCAGGCAACACTGTGTTGGAGGATACTCAAATTTGCACAACTGAAAGACTAGGATACAATATAATAAAAACCAAGGGAGAACAGGTTTCTAGCTATACTATACTTTATTTTATGATAAGTCAATCTCTACATCTTCCTCACTATTTAGTTAATCTTCTCTGAACTCTCTCCAATTTGCTAATATCTTTCTGGTAATAATGTGGTCAGAGCTGGGGAAAGTACTCCTAGTTTCCCTTGAGTGATGTTATTTTTTGTATTAGGTACAACAGATATTACTTTAGTGTGTCTGGTAGTCCAAAAATATTGTGGCTGTTCTGATTTCATAGTGAAATATTCTTTTTGTATCTCTTGAGAAGTGGGGGATCCCATTAAAGAGATTTTTTTTAAAAAAAAAAAGTCCCATTCTGCCCTCTGATGCTATAGTGAAGAGCTTTTCCTATGTAGGAATAAAAAAGATTAATTGTAGAAATGCATAAGTAATTGAGGTGCATAAATGCACTCTAATGAGGCAAGATTTCAAAAACCATCAGCAATGGAAAGTATAGTACTATAGATCCACTGAACCACTTAACAATTGTATCCAAACCGCTGAGTACTTCTGACATTTGACCTACAATAAAAGTAATTTATTTGGCCTCTTCCCCTCCACAAGGAAAACAAGCTAATGGCTTATTGTTTGATAAGTGACTTCAAAGGAAACATTTCTTATTCTTCAATAACAATATAAAATCAATTGTAGAGGTCTCTGCTCAAGTGAAAGTTTGTGAAGACTCTTTCAAAAGTCCTTAACTTAGCTCAAGAGTTTGCAAAAGTAATGTGATTTTTTTTCCCTTTGAAAACTGTTTTAACTGAAAGTGTGAAATCCATCCAGTTATCACATAGAAAATAATCCAAGGTCTGATACAATTTATGTTCTAATACAGTCAAATACCAACAATTTCCTCCTTCTAAAGCCTTATTAACCAAAACTCACAACTGATGTGTTTCTACTTCTTCCCATTTGTTATTGCAATGTGATTTTGTTCAGTTTCTTATTAAGGAATTCCTATTTTCTCTAATTTTTTTCTCTTCCAACAAAACAAAAACCAAAGATTATCAACAAGTGACTCAGATGAAAAATGCTCACAGCTGTAGAAATAAGAGTGGTTACGATATTTGCTGAGTAACTTATTTCAGCAAAGAGCCGCAAGTGTTGACTCCAAAGCAGCAGACTTGTGTGCACATCTCCTATGCCCTAATACTGCAAATGAATCTGCCCAGGAAGATCTTTTGGCCAGTGTTGAGTCTCATTGAAGTCTGCAGGATCAGGGCCTTAAACTGATTCAAGGTGTGTTTAGTGAGAGGAAATGATTGTTTAAAGGGGCAACCTTCAAAAAGAGCTACAAAAAACCATCAGTGACTATTTCTATTTCTTCGTAAATAAACTTGCTTCTCGGCTGGTTTGTTCTTGCTTCTGTGTTTGCTTTCTCAGACAGTCTAGTAAATAAGTTCAAGAACAGGGATTTACATGGAAACAGCATTTTTAAAGTAAATATTCAAGAATATTGACAATAAGCAAATTTGACTTCATAAACATGAGTATTTGCACCAGATAACAAAAATGTGGTATGTTCTACTGTATGTATCTAAACAACTAACCAACACACCTCAAGCTTATTTCCTGTGTATTATATATTTATTTTCATTTAATATCAAATGCTATGGGATCATCATTTTCACCTATCCAATCAAGCTAGTGATTGGAAATGGCCTTCTTTCTATTTCTGTTCAGTATAGATCTTCAGACACAAGCTAAATCTGACAGTCATTACTATGCTGGCAACTGTTACAGCTGGTAAGGAGATTAGACAATGCTTTTTGAGCAGAGCAGATATAGTTTTCAGTTTTACTGGAATCACATACAGTGTAGAAAAACGTTTGTTTGCTGCTGTATCCAAAATGTTCATTTGAGATCCTAGAATTTTTCTCCCTTATGTGAGAGGGATCTTATACTGGATGATAAATTTTGAAGACTATAGAAGAACTTTCAATTTGCCATGTGATCAAGACCATGGTTAGAGAAATCCTGAGATCTAATTTTAAAACATACAAATTAAACTGGACCTCTTTACAGAAGCTAATAGTAAAGATTACAGTCTCAAACACTAGAGTTCCTTTATAATTCTCTGAAAGAAAAACTATTTAATAGCCCATATTTAGCTTTAATGTAAATGGGTTAAACGCCATTGAGCTCATTGGAATTGTACCCACCTACATTAAGTCTGAACTGAATCATTAACATTTCATATAAACTGCCTCTGCAACTTGCAAACTGAATCAAAGTTTGAAGTCTATTTTAGGAGCTACAGTAGATGGCTTGAAATTTTATAAACAAGATGCAAAGGATAACACTTCCCGTCCCAAGATATTCATTCTGTAATAATAATGCTTTCTAGGCAAGGAAGAATACGATTTTAAATTGAGAGGCAGATAAAAATTGATAGATTGTGTTGTCTTTCAAGAACATTTACCATAGACATCTCTGTAGGATTGTGTGAACAAATCTTGTACCTTAAGTGTAAAATTCTGAAGTTGAGAATGTCTGGCTTATTCTATGAAAGCTCTTATTTTGAATTGTGCCTTCACTGTTCCTAGATCCATTAGGAATGAGAGACTGTGCAGATGACAGTTATAGATTTTTTTTTCATTTCAGAGTACAGTCAAAAGTGTTTCCATCTTTCAGGAAACATATTTCATAGTGAAAGTAATTTGTTTCAAAAGTAGTAGGTTGGTCTTCTACTGGTGCTTCTACTGTAAAATTCTTGTAACTTCCTGACAAAATAATCTTATAATAATTTGATTATAGTTTGGAAACTCAATTTTTAAAGGATCTTGGACAAAAACAGTGCCATTTCTCTAGGTCTCTTGTGTCTCCATGGAATGAACGGAAGTTTCTGCATTTGTTTTAGGAAAAAAAATCATTTTATGGTAAGAATAATCCATAGTGTCATAAAATCTTCTTAACAGTATGAGAAGAACAACTATGGCAAGAGAAGAAATGGGGTTCACCATCTCCATCATGTTGACTGAATTGTTTCCACAAGGCTTGCCTTTCAAAAGAATGCCATTTGGCAGTCAGGATCTGTTAGCCATTTTGTTTCTGTCCTATTATATATGTAATTGGAATGGTCAAATAATACTATGGTTACCAGAAATTATTAGTTTTGCTATAGGAATGAAAGTAAGTATTAAGGCCATAATGCAAGAAAGCTTTTGAACATGTGTCTAAGTCCATTCATGTACATGAAAGCACTTAAAGCATGTTCTTAAGTGTGCTTTATTGAAGAGTAGGCTTTCCTGAATTAGGGCCTAAAGCACTGTGCAATTTCATCAGAAGTTCTCAAAGCATATTAAAATATTATAATAAATAAGAAAAATGTGCAAATTCTGTAATTGGGTTCTATTCAATCACCAATAATATGAAACATTTCAAAAGCTAAGTGACAATTCTAAGCACTCCATTACTTTTGAAAGTACAGTATGTTCTTCAAATTGGCACACATACAGACTGAGTAATGGAACAGAAACTTGTACAATGCACAACCAACCTTCCTGCAGGAAGTGTTGATGACACCTTTAAGAGTGGTGTCTCATTGCCTGAATAGAGCCAGCTGTATCAAATGCCAATTTACACCAGCCAAGGATGTGGTACACAGTGTGCAAAAGTCAAGGTTTGGTTGAAAGCACCTCAGAAAGATTTAACACAGAGATTAATTGAATGTGTGAAAAAACAGATTGGCAAAAGAAGCGGTAACAGTTGCTACATAGATAGATAGATAGATAGGTAATATACACAATGTCCCAAGATAAAGTATACTGGGATAAAAATATTAAGATACTAAATAAAAGATACTAAGCTGCACAAATATGTCATGGTTTTCATTAAACAATATGTGTATGAAAATATATGGAGAATTTGAATGTTTAAAGAAAATATATGTCTGTAATGAGCCCACTCATAGATTGTGAAGCCAGAAGTAAACATTGTGAATATGCAGTCTGACCTCCTGCATAACACAAGCCATAGAACTTCCCTGAATTAATTCCTGTTTGAACTAGAGGATATATTTTAGAAAAACATCCAATCTTGATTTTAAAATTGCCAGGGATAGACAATCCACTTTGGTAAATTATTCCAACAGTTAATAACTCTCACTGTTAAAAATGTGCATCTTATTTCTTGCTGTATTGGTCTAGCTTCAATTTCATGAGTATGAGCAGACATGATTCCTCTATTAACAAGTTCGGTCCCCATCCTGCAACTCTTTGTGCTTCGATGGACTGCTACCCCATTGATGTTATGTTCCATGTATGTGCAGATGTTTGCCCGCAAAGAATAAATTGCAGGATGAGGGTACAGTGATCATATTTCCCAAAGGGAAAATAGGACACCACATGGGGCTGGCCCCAGCCCTCCCTCCTCCTGCAGGGCTTGCCTGAGTTGTTCACCCAAGCCCTCCTCCCCATACTAGAGAATGTAACCATATTTCCCAAAGGCTTCGGCTGGTGTCACTGCTCGCTCGAGCCTTGTCTGCCCCCATCGGAGCCCTGCCTCCCCCCATGTGGGGCTGGCATCGCCGCTCACCTCTGCACGTTCCTCTGTACCCCCCTTGATCAGTTGGCAATAGCAAATGGAACAATTGCCCACTTTTGCCAAAAAAAAGTCAGGATGGCAGGGACAGGGTTTAAAAAAGGGACTGTCCTAGCTGAAATGGGATGTATGGTCACTCTAGATGAGGGACTTACACTCAATTTTTCTTTAACTATAACTTAGTTAATTTTACACTCAGTCTTTACATGCATATTCAAGTTATAAAAGAAATGAGTAACAAATGGCACCTTCTTAATTCATATCTGCTCTCTGTGGGCCAAAGTTTTTAAAAATGACTAATTAACTCACTGAGCTTATATCTTTTGGTTAAAGATTCTCTACCACTTTGGGTTAAACCTCACATTAGTAAGATTTTTAAAAATCTATTTATTTTACTACTTCAGTTATGGAATGATTTTCTAGATACTCAGAAGATTAATAAAGATGATCTCTGTGTTGAAGAAGAACTGAATGAATATCTCTGATGGGGTGACTAGGCCCAGAGGCCCCTTGCTGGGGGCCTCAGTCTCCTGCCATACCTGTCCCAGAAAAGGAGTAGTAGAGGAGAAGAGATAGCTCAGTGGCTTGAGCATTGGCTTGCCAAACCTATGGTTGTGAGTTCAATCCTTGAGGGTCCATTTAAGAAACTGACGAGTCCTCCAAGTAACCTCCACTGGCTTCAGGAGGGCCATATAAAAGGAGCTGCAGAGCCAGAGACAGTCAGTTCCTTGCTGGAGGAAGAGGAGTGCAGCTGATACTCATGACAGGCCAATGGGAACTGCATCACCATGGAGAGCTCCATGCTGGCACACACTGAGGAAATGAGGAAATATTCCTAGCTGTCTGCTGGGCCTGAAGTTAGATGAGCCATGAGTTAAGCATGAAGCTTTAGCGAAGGCTGGGGCCAAGGATAAGTGGCCCAGGGAACTAAAAGCAGTGTAGTTAAAGGGACATGGTGGCGTGTGACAGCATTCTTAGGGGACCTGGAACAGTGGGTCCCTTCCATAGGTCACTGGGGAACCAGCCTACAATTGGATAGTGATAAACCCCAGCAGGGGAATTGAACTACATAGTGGCCAAGCAGAGGCCAGAATAGACCAAGAGGGTGAAACCATTGCCTCCTGGAAGGAAGCCTGATACTAGAGCTAAGGCTATTTAAAGACTGCAGACACACCTGACCTGAAGGGGTGCTAATTTTAGTTCTGTCGTTTGGTAAACTTTATGGCAGTAGCCCAGAGGTTTTCAAACAGTGAGGCATGCCCTCTTGTGGGGGGGAGCATGGAGGAACATTTGGGCCAGCAATACCAGGTGGCTCAGACTAGCAACACACGACAGGACTCAGGGATACTTGCCACCTCCACCCTCTGACTCGCCTCAGTGCACCACCCAGCCTGTTTACAACCAAAAATTGTAAATCAAAGGGGAGTCTCAGCTCAAAAAAATTGAAAACTGCTGCAGTAGCAAAATATGCTAAAGTGTAATATTTGAACCTAATCAGTATTACTTTTTATTTGTTGATGACCTACATTTTATTTGTGGGGTCTACTTAATACTCAAGCTGATTTGAAGTTGTTTGTATCTCAGACAAGGACTTAATGAACATTAATAACCTTTCTGCTTTTACAATAAGTGAAAGACCTATTTAGGATTCTGTTTTAATCATTTGTGTTATTTTTCTTTGAAATTAGTATGGAAATATGTCTGAGTCCACAATTTTAAAGAATTATCACATTTCTTCTATCACTGATGCCAAGAAAATTAGTCTTGCCCATTCTCTTTTTAATGATACCATGACAGGATGTAAACTCCACATTGGCACTGAATGATTAAGGGGAACTGAGGAACTCAATTAGTGCACCCAGTTGCACCTGGAGGATGGGCCAGGACCAATTTAGGATGAGACCCAGCTAAGGAGGAGCTAAGTGGTTACTAGAAAGGAAAATCTTCAGGGTGGATGGAAGGCGAAAGTATGTGGGCCTTGGTTTCAGGGTGGTAGCCGTGTTAGTTTGTATCAGCAAAAACAATTAGGAGTCTTTGTGGCACCTAAGAAACTAACACATTTATTTGGGCATAAGCTTTTGTGGGCTATAACCCACTTCATCAGCTGCATGGAGTGAAAAATATAGTAGGCAGATATAAATATACAGCACATGAAAAGGTGGGAGCTGCCTTACCAAGTGGTGGATCAGTGTTAATGAGGCCAAATCAATCAGGATGTGGCCCATTCCCAATAGTTGACAAGAAGGGGTGAATATCAAGCCTTGGAAGTCTTGCCTAAGAAGATGCTCTGGTAGGGGTCAGCAGAGACATGGAACAAGTTCCAATGGGGAGTTCTGATAAAAGGGCAGGACCTGGACCTAAAGCGAGAGAGTCTTGGAAGGTGTTCAAATGAGGAATGGAGCAGGGGATAAGGTAAAGCCTGAGGAGAGCAGAATTTGGAGTAAGTTTATATCGGCCACTGGAATTTGTTGTAGGATTCTGGAGGCAACGCTGTGAGCCTGGGCCTGAAGAAGGGTGAATTTTGAGAGGCTGTGGAGCCTGAGAAGAATGCAGATACACAATGCTCCCAAGAACAGACTGTGGGAAAGGCCTGCTGAAAGGCTGAGGCAGGAAAAAGCCCAAGGAGGTAGTAGAGGATGGGTCTTAATGGACAGTCCTTGGCTGCTCACTATAGAGTTCCTGGGCTGGAACTCAAAAGAGAAAGATGGCCTGGGTTCCCCTATCATACACTGAGGATGGTGGTATGAAGTCCCCTGATATAAGGAGATATGGACTCTTCAAAGCCTGGAGTCATGAGGCCCTGAGCTGGGGCTAGAGACCTGATGTAAGGACATTGGACTATATTGTTCATGGGAATTAAATCAGGAAGGGGCAGCAGAGGTGGGGTGAAACTATAAGTAACCTGGCTGGAGGACTGAGTCATGAGAACAGGATGACCAGAGAAGGACTGGAGCAGTTATCTGTCAGGGGTGTTAGATGAAGAGAGCTTACCATGCTTAACCAGAAGGGGGTGGCTAGCAGTAGTGAGTCCACTCTTCTACATATAGGTGTTCACTTATTTTAAGCGAATCTCCTCTAGCTGTCAGGAGGTTTTATCTTTCCCTTTTGGAGCTTGGAATCTGTAGGGTGCTCAGATATAAAGATCACAGTATAAATGCTCAGTTAGATCAGGTAATAGACCAGTGGCTACCTTTTGCACCTCCAATATGTTTTATGTTATGTTATATATGGTCTCCAAATTAATAATTTTCAAAATATACAATGTATCTTTCACAGTGTCTCTAGATTCATGAACTGTAAAACCGTAAAAACACAAACAATAACCTAAATTACTGTAATTCTAACACTAATAAAATAATTGCATAGATACTGCATTTACAATGTGTTCAAGTTACAGCTGCTATGCAACACTTACCTTTGAATTTCTTGACTTTTAGATACCTTAATATTTTTTTTCTTCCCATTATATTTCTTGGTTTGCTTTTGAGGACAAAAAGAAGCTGCAGTAACTCATGTAGGTAAGATGCATTCTTAAGTAAATGGGATCTCATAGTAAACTAAAAACAGCTTCATTTATTTCTGTATATGGCTCCCTAGATAAATGCATGTATAATTATAGGCTTGTCTACGTTAGCAGATTTAGAACCTGTCACATATACTCACTGGACTTAGGCATTTTCAGCACACTGATTCTCCTCAGCCTGTGCTCAATAGCAAATCTTCCAGTGACTTCAGTGGTACAGGATTGGGGTCTACATCCTATGCTCTGCTCTATCAAAGGCTTCTGGACCTGGTGCTCAAAGTGACTGACTTCCTGCTTCATTTCTAGCATCACAGCTAGTGCACCAGTGCTGAAAAAGAGGCACAACATTTGCTGTTATAGATATAACAGAGGTCCACAACATGATCTACTGCTAAAAAAGGAAGTGGAAATTCATGAATCAAGAATGAACAGTATGCAGTGTTCAAACACTTACAAAGTCATTCTTTCTAAACCAAATTTCTTTAGTCATAAGTAAGGCTGTGGGTTTGTCATGGAGGTCATGGAAGTCACAGATTCCATGACTTTCTGTGACTTCTATGACTTCTTCAGTGGCCGGTGAGCCTGGCTCAGGGGTAGCTCAGGCAGCCCCTGTACCAGGGTGCACCAGCAACAGCAAGCCACCCGCCCCCAGCAGAAGTAAAGTTTGGGTGTGCGAGGGGGATGGGGCAAGGGGTGGGGTGAGGCGAGCTCTGGGTGGCGCTTACCTAGGGGGCTCCCCGAAAGCATTGATGTCCCCTTTGCTCAGCTGCTAGGCAGAGGCGTGGCCAGCCAATGGGAGCTGCGAAGCCGGAGCCAACTCATCCCATCCCCTGCCCCAACCACCTGCCACCTCCCAAACTCATACTCTGCTGCTGCTGCATGGGGAGGTGCGGAGCAAGGTAGGGAGCCTGCCAGCCCCGCCAATCCCCGACCCCAGCACCAGTGGGAGTCCCGGGCCACGCACTGCTGCCCCTGCCCCCTCCCCAGCAGCCGGGCTGCCCTCCTCCAGCACCTGCTGGGCCCTCTGGGCAGCCCTTTCCCCCAAGTTTTATTCACTGATATTTTTATTAAAAGTCATGGACAGGTCACAGGCCCATGGCCTGTCGTGACTTTTACTAAAAATACCTGTGACTAAAATGTAGCCTTAGTCATAAGACCTTTGTTCTCACTGAGGACTAAGGGCCTACTTCTGTTCTCTCCTAAGTTCATGGAAATGTTCTATTACTTCACTGGTGTTTAATTAAGCATTAGAAACTTAAAAAATAAAGTTTTGTTCTTCAAGTAAAAACTTACATGCAAAAATATCTTAATATAATTTTTATATGGTCAAAAATGGTCATTTAAACATGCAAAATTAAAATAGTCTTTGGGCTGCATGAGAAACTTCAGCTCAAAGACTAAAATTTTGTAAAAAGTTGAAAAGATGAGCTTATAATGAAGCATTGCTTCTGCAATAGCATAATATCCTGAAGATATTTGTCATGTCATTGGGGATGACACATTTTCCCTCCACTGCAGCATTGCTGTAGACTGCTCCAGGAAATCAAGCTGTGACAAACATCTGGATACTTCTGTACACAAAAGGCATCTTATTTAAAGATGAGCAGCTGGCAACAGAAAAATCAGTGGTCCATGTAAAATTACACATTACTACAAATTCTCAGTTCAACAGGAATATGAGAGACTGAACTGCTGATGTCAACTGAGAATTGTGTGTCAGCAAATGTTCTTTTTCATGCCACAGACCATTCAGCCATGAAAACTTACCTGGAGAACAATCTAAGGGATAGCTGACTAATATTTTTCCATTTAAAAAAGCTGTTATGACTGCATGCTTTGAAGAACACAAAGAAATGGGAGACAATGGCACAAACTACTGTCTGCATTGAAATAACAGGTGTATAAGCCTAATGCATTCAGAGAAATCAGACCAGTCTTATCTTAAGAAATTCATCAGGATGAAGCTATTGAAGCAGCTGAAAGACTTATTAACACAAATTAGATGTTGCTTCATTATTTCTCCAACAATAGGCCATGGATTCCTGGGATGAGATTTTCCATCAAAAGGAAACATGAGAAAATGGCAGCGCTGTCTTTGTGAAACCAGAGCTCATCGTCAACACAACAACAGCTATGATGGAGCAAAAGGGTATCAGTCTTGACCGTCAGTATGGACAATATCTCCATAATGTCTGTGTATAAGCTCCCAGAGAAGCGATTTGCCTTTGAGTTCAGGAAACCAACGTCACAACAAAGCACACATGATCACTGGTGACTTCAATAGCTACAGCATCACATGGGGTTATAGCGAAAACAATGAAATCGTGACTTGGTCAGGATGTGGACTAAGGCATAAATCTAAATCTGATCTATGATTCAAACCTCTCTGGGTCCTTTAATAGCTCCCGATGGAAGGGAAGATATAATCCAGACCTCGCCTTTGTTGAGAGCAACATAGAAGTTATGTGAAAAAAAGATGTTGGAACCCAGCCCGCATATACAACACAGACCAATTGCAATCAGTGCAACAACAGCCATAACTCCAAATCTGATATCAGTGCATAAATGCTTCAATTTCAAGAAAGCAAATTGGAGAGGCTTCCCTGAAGACCTTGACAAAAAATGACTGGCATTGATCCAACCTCTGAGAATTACAATCTCTTTGTGAATCGCACTGCACAACACCTCCAAGAGGATATACTTCGAGGATATAGAACTAAGCACATGCTAGGCTTCACTCCCGTGCTAGCCGCTGAATATAAAAAATACCAACAAATGTTCCAAAGAGACCCTTTTTGAGAAGACACTATTGTGGCAGAGACAACTCTAACAAGCTTCAAGAAGAAAGGCAACAGAAATGGAAGGAATAGATATGACCCACACTAGTAGGAAAGCATGGCTGACCAATTACAAATGGAATAATGATTCAAAGAAAGTAGAGCAACATCACAGACAATCAGGTGATACACTAGCTTCTGCTCAGTGTGAAAGCTCTGAACAAGAAGTCTAAAATATTAATTAGACAGCTAACTGATCTGGAAGAAAATCACTTCAGTGCACCATACGCAATAGACTAATTCAATGCCAGAATAAGTCACTTGAAGAACAGCAAAGCACCTGGACTCAACATATGCATGGAGCAGATTAAGCATTTTGGTCCTGCAACTAATTTATGGGTATTGTACCTTTTTAACGATTGCTCATCAACCCTTAGAATACCTAAATTATGGTGACAAGCCCATGTAATAGCTCTATTGAATGCAGGGAAGGATGCCTCTGACCCAAAAAAACTTCAGGCCAATATCACTTCTATGACACACTTGTCATGGTATGTACACCCCATCCTCCTTTGGGCCATGGCGGGGTTATGGTACCACCATGGTTACAGTCTTCCTGGCAGTGTTTAAGCTGACAGCAGCATGGCCCAGAGGCCAGAGACAATACAGTGGCCCTTGAGGTCAGGGCAGTGCATCTCAATGGCCAGAGTCAATTACAACTGCCCTTACATTGACAGTAGCACGACCTAGTGACCAGAGTCAATATAACAGTCCACCAACACAGGGCAGTATGGCCTAGTGGCCAAAGTCAGTTAGTGGCCCTTGCATCCAAGGCAGCATGGTCTAGTGGCCAGAGTCAATTACAGTGGCCGTTACGTTCATGGCAGTGTGGCCTAGTGGCCACAGTCAATATAACAGCCTAGCAGTCAGAACCCAGGGTCTAACAGTGGTGGAGTGGTCTGCCACTGGGTCAGCTGGGAATCCCACGGAAACAGGCTTACCTCGGGTGGGAGATATCACTCATTCACCCTCCCTGGGTCACTTCCTACCATGCTTCCAGAAGCTGCAGACCATGGGCGTCAGGGTCACCGGGCTTCTCAGCGCAAATGATTCCCTGGGGCTCTGACTCTCAGGATCTCTGGTTCCCACAGGCAAGGGCTGTGATGGCTCTTCAGCTGGAGCCTCCACCAAAGGTCCTTCCCCTCTGGCGGTCAGCCAGAATGAGCTGGGCTGCTTCCTTTTATACTGAGGCAGCAGTTGGAGGATGCCCACCATGGTCTGACAGGCAGGACTTCTGCTGCTTATGGCATGCGTTTAACCCTCTCTTGTCCAATGCTTGGTATGCATATGCTGTAACACATCTTTATAAACTCCTCATTCTCAGTCGCCTCTCAGCTCATATCAAACAGCATCTAATACCAGAACAAGCTGGATTTAAACCAGGAAAGTACTGTACTGGCCAAATATTAAATATCATCCACCATATTGAAGATGGATTCAAGTGAGGGATGATAATGGGTGCTGTGTTCGTAGATCTACCAGCAGCATACAATACAGTCAACCATCAAAACTTGCTTGCCAAAATCTACAATATGATGCAAAACTACCACCCAGTGCAGCTCATCCAATCTCTTTTGGAGAACAGACACTTACATAGAACTGTGCAAGAAACAGAGCCATTGGAGACAATAACTAAATGGCCTCCCACAGGGCAGTGTGTTAGCCCAATTCTCTTCAATATATATACCAATGTCCAGCCCATACAGAGCAATACAAGGAGCTTATATATGTCAATCTGTGCATCACTTCACAGGAGAAGGACCTTGCCACTGTCAAGAATAGACTGAAATGTTCACTGAGCAACCTCTCGACTTATTACAATAAGAACCAGTTTCATGCCAACCTGACCAAGACACAAGTGATGGCCTTTCACATACACCATCAAGATGCCAAGCAGAAATTAAACAACATCAGGGATGGAATTCCACTGGCTAATCATCTGATCCCTGTCTACCTCAGGGTGACATTTGACCAGACCCTTTTCTTCAAAGTACATGTAGAGAAGATGAAAGGGAAAGTTATCACCCATAACAACATCCTCCAAAAGCTGGTAACCTCATATTGGGGAACCAATCCAGTTACTTTGTGAACCACAGCTATCACCTTGCGCTACTCCAGAGCAGAGTATGGCATGTCCAGTGTGGGAACAATCTGTCCATGCTAAGAAATTAGACCCTGTTCTAAACAACAGTTGTTGCAGAATAATAGGATGCCTAAAGCCAACACCAAAGGAAAGCCGGTACTTACTGGCAGGCATTGCACCACCTGATATCAGGAGGAAGATAGGAAGCCAATGGGAAAGATCATGGCAGATGGAAGATCCAAAACATTATATGGTCACACAGGAGTAATCAAATGCCTTAAATCGCAGAAGTGTTTTGCCTTTGACTATAGCAGCTGGTAAGGCACAACTGAGGTTATGGAATGAAAGACTATATGTGCAGTCAGATGCACTGAAATAGATCTGGAGCCCAGGAGGACCTTCCTGGAGGGGCCAATACAGATGGTCAACATGGTAATGCCTGAACCACCTACACACACAAACTGGCAGATCAAAGACTATATGATCAAATGGGGCTACTCTAATGACATGAATATATGCAAGTGCGGTGAAGTGCAGACTGTGGAGCATCTGCTTGTTTACCAACCCTTTGGGAACACCTATACAAAGGAGGACCACACTACAGAAATGGAAAGAACCATTGCTTGTGCATCATTCTGGAAAAAATCTAGTTTGTGACAAGGACATGAGAAGAATTATTTGTCCATAAAGAAAGGCATGGTTCCATATCTCTGTGAAACAAAATGAGACGCCAACACAAACTCGGAGTAAGGCTATATAATCTATCCTCTTAACCTTTTGTGATTGAGGGGATGAGTGATGGTTGATTGGGCGTGGGTTACTTCTTTTGGGATTTATGGAAACATAGTTTAAGAGTTATAATATGAGGATTATTGTGGGTTAAATGACATTGCACTTTGATATTTTCCCTTGGTTGAGCAGTTAGCGAATATTTGAGCCCTTGCTGGGTTTGTTTCTATTAGGTGGAGGCATTTATAACAGTGAGGTATTTCTTTGGTGAAATCCTTTTTCATTACACAGAATGTCCATAAAGTCCTGTTTCCCTGAACATAGTAGGAACAAACAACTGGAGGCAGTTTTCATGCTCACAATTTTCAGGAAGGCCTTTCCAGCAGTCCTGTGCCCAAAACATGCTCTCTTAGCTACCTCTCAGGGTTACACTCATGCAGCTTATTAAGTTTGCGGACGATACCAAACTGGGAGGGATTGCAACTGCTTTGGAGGACAGGGTCAAAATTCAAAATGATCTGGACAAATTGGAGAAATGGTCTGAGGTAAACAGGATGAAGTTCAATAAAGATAAATGCAAAGTGCTCCACCTAGGAAGGAACAATCAGTTTCACACATACAGAATGGGAAGAGACTGTCTAGGAAGGAGTATGGCAGAAAGAGATCTAGGGGTCATAGTGGACCACAAGCTTAATATGAGTGAACAGTGTGATACTGTTGCAAAAAAAGCAAACATGATTCTGGGATGCATTAACAGGTGTGTTGTAAACAAGACACGAGAAGTCATTCTTCCGCTTTACTCTGCGCTGGTTAGGCCTCAACTGGAGTATTGTGTCCAGTTCTGGGCACCGCATTTCAAGAAAGATGTGGAGAAATTGGAGAGGGTCCAGAGAAGAGCAACAAGAATGATTAAAGGTCTTGAGAACATGACCTATGAAGGAAGGCTGAAGGAATTGGGTTTGTTTAGTTTGGAAAAGAGAAGACTGAGAGGGGACCTGATAGCAGTTTTCAGGTATCTAAAAGGGTGTCATCAGGAGGAGGGAGAAAACTTGTTCACCTTGGCCTCCAATGGTAGAACAAGAAGCAATGGACTTAAACTGCAGCAAGGGAGATTTAGGTTGGACATTAGGAAAAAGTTCCTAACTGTCAGGGTAGTTAAACACTGGAATAGGTTGCCTAGGGAAGTTGTGGAATCTCCATCGCTGGAGATATTTAAGAGTAGGTTAGATAAATGTCTATCAGGGATGGTCTAGACAGTATTTGGTCCTGCCATGATGGCAGGGGACTGGACTCGATGACCTCTCGAGGTCCCTTCCAGTCCTAGAGTCTATGAGTCTATGAGTCTATGAGCTTCTCTCACTGCCTGCTCACTTCTTGTTTCTTTTCAAACACAGTTGGACACAGCTGCAACCAAATCAATGCAACTAGTCCCTGAATTTGAAATTGGTCCCCAGGGAAAATCCTTGGGCCACATGGCTCATCTTCTACTCATGTCTAAACATGGTAGCCTGTGTCTTGGGAAGTGGCTTTTATTGTTTCAGCTGTCACTAAACTAAGGGACATTTAATTTCTCCCTCATTTAGCCTGATTAATAGATGGCTAGCATGCCCGGTGCACATAGCTGCTGGATCTAGTGGGTGGGCGGTGCTGCCGCACCCTCTTGGTTTGAAGTAGCTTCCATTTTATATACAGGGTTTACAGTTTGGTTCAATGGCCCTCAGCACCTGCACTATACAAATTGTTCCAGCACCCCTGCCAGTACACTCCAGCGAGGACTGTGATTGTTCATACGTCAACAACTTGCTTGCTGACAGCCACCAACACTCCAGCACAACAGTATAATACAACAAAGACTCCCTGGATTTGTAATTTAATTGTATTAAGGATACATATCGGGTTTGTCTAGTTTGGACAGTAGCTTTGGTTTGGACTGCCGTTCCATTACAAGGCAGATTGCTTAATCTGTGGTAGTGCGATTTCACTTGTAAATACCTTAATTTGTTTGATCAAAAACATGGCTGTATAACATTAACAGTGCATATTTTTGTATTGAAGAGACAACATTCTCATCATCTCACACTTCATATATAAATCTCTTTAAAACAAACGCACAATAGACATCTATAATTTCCCTGCTGATTGGGAGACCCACTGTGAATTACTCAAGTTTACAGGTTAGCAAGTAAATTAATATACACGTAGTGTAATGATGATGCATAATTCAATTAGACCCAGGGGAAAATTTTGGAATGGCAATTTTTTCAGTGAAAAATACAGATTTGGGTTGACTGAACCATTTCATGAGTATGTCAGTTTTGATAAACTGTTTTGGTTAAAAAGAAAAATCTTTGGAGATGTCAAAATGAGCCATTTTGCAATTAATGAAATGTCCTGTTTTGGCATTGGGTGATTTTTTTCCAGGCTGGATTCACACACCAAAAAGCAGAGGGGGAGGGCCTCTGAATCTTTATCCCAGTGACTAGGGCATTCCCTGGGATATGGGATACTCAGGTCTAAGGTAGGGACTTGAACACAATTCCTCCCTATTCCCAGCTGAGTGCTCTAAATCCCAGGCTTTGGATGTTCTAGGATCGAGTGCTCTCATTCTTTCCTTTCATTTTGAATAGTTATTGGGCCAGAGAGAGCTGCTGTAGCCCAATGTTTAGGAAATGCCCCGGGGAAGGGGGTGGAAGACCCGAGTTCCACTCACTGCTCCTCTGTTTTGTGAACCTAGCTCTTCATTTCCTTTGCTTTTATTCTACCTATCCAAAACAAAACACTTCATTCAACCTGAAACATTTTCTGATCTTTCGATTCACCAAAAAAACTTCAGTTTGACCTAAACCAATTTTTTTCTTTGGAACTGTCAGCAAATTGAGAAATCAGTTATTGACAGTTCTTATAGATTCATAGAGTGTAGGACTGGAAGGAACCTCGAGAGGTCATCAAGTACAGTCCCCTGCCCTCACGGCAGGACCAAATACTGTCTATATCATCCTTGATAGATATTTATCTAACCTTCTCTTAAATATCTCCAGAGATGGAGATTCTGCAACCTCCCTAGGCAGTTTATTCCGGTGTTTAACCTCCCTGATGGTTAGGAACTTTTTCCTAATGTCTAACCTAAACCTCCCTTGTTGCAGTTTAAGCCCATTGCTTCTTGTTCTATCCTTAGAGGCTAAGATGAATGAGTTTTCTCTCTCCTCCTTATGACACCCTTTTAGATACCTGAAAACTGCTATCATGTCCCCTCTCAGTCTTCTCTTTTCCAAACTAAACAAACCCAATTCTTTCAGTCTTCCTTCACAGGTCAAGTTGTCTAGACCTTTAGTCATTCTTGTTGCTCTTCTCTGGACCCTCTCCAATTTCTTCACATCTTTCTTGAAATGCAGTGCCCAGAACTGTACACAATACTCCAGTTGAGGCCTAACCAGCGCAGACTAGGGTGGAAGAATGACTTCTCGTGTCTTGCTCACAGCATATCTGCTAATGCATCCCAGAATCATGTTTGTTTTTCTTGCTACAGCATCACACTATTGACTCATATTTAGCTTGTTGTCCACTATAACCCCTGTCATAAACAGATAGCTAAGGGTTAATGTCTCTTTCACCTGAAGCACCTGACCAGAGGACCAATCAGGAAACCGGATTTTTTCAACTCTGGGTGGAGGGAAGTTTGTGTCTGAGTCTTTGTTCTCTGTCTGCCTGCTTTCTCTGAGCTTTGGAGAAGTATTTCTGCTTTCTAATCTTCTGTTTCCAAGTTGTGAGTACCAAAGAGTTTGTTTCTTTTGTATTTACATGAATATAGTGCTGGAGTGCTTTGATTTGTATTCTTTTTGAATAAGGCTGTTATTCATATTTCTTTTAAGCAGTCGACCCTCTATTTGTCACCTTAATACAGAGAGATCATTTGTATGTAATTTTCTTTCTTTTATATAAAGCTTTCTTTTAAGACCTGTTGGAGTTTTCTTTACTGAGAAACTTCGGGGAAATTGAGTCTGTACTCACCACGGAATTGGTGGGAGGAAGAAGTCAGAGGGAGATCTGTGTGTGTTAGATTTATTCGCCTGATTTTGCATTCCCTCTGTGTGAGGGGGGAAAGAGAGATTAACTCTCGGTAATTCTGTTCTCCAGGACTGGAAAACGGGGAGGGGGGAGTCCCTCTGTTTAGATTCACAGAGCTTGTGTCTGTGTATCTCTCCAGGAGCACCTGGAGGGGGGAAGGGAAAAAGGATTATTTCCCTTTGTTGTGAGACTCAAGGGATTTGGGTCTTGGGGTCCCCAGGGAAGGTTTTTCAGGGGGACCAGAGTGCCCCAAAACACTCTAATTTTTTGGGTGGTGGCAGCAAGTACCAGGTCCAAGCTGGTAACTAAGCTTGGAGGTTTTCATGCTAACCCCCATATTTTGGACCAAATCTGGTCCAAATCTGGGACTAAAGTTATGACATGAGTGGCAGCGGTTACGGGATAGACAGAATCCAGAAGCCAGTAGGAATATTATATTTTTCTTTTCTCTGCTAAGGGCTTTTTAGCAGAGAGAAACAGTTTGGTTTTAAAAGGGAACCAGAGAGAATTTTTTTTTTCTGCTCTCTCTGGCAGTTTGTGGCTTGCATAGTAAGCAAGAAGTCATTAAGAGGCTGTTAAGGGTCTTTTGTCACACAATAGCACTCCCATTAGGAGTCAATTACCAGCACTATATACATGCAAATAAAGTGGTTTTTCTGGTTTGCTTTACATTGAAAACAAAGGGCAAAAGCCCTGTTGCTAGGCAGACCCCAGGAGGCAACAGAGCCTGCAGTTCAGAAGATAAACACCGGAGGGCACTCCAACACAAGAAAACAGGAACCATGCCTACCAAGACAAAAATGGGAGCTGAAGAACAAATCAAAGAAGCTGAACACAGGCGAGAACTGGAAAAAAGACTACAAGAGATGGAGCTGAGAGAAAGAGAAAGACAGGCAGCCTACAAAAGAGAGCAAGCAGCCAAAGATGCAGACCACCAAAAACAGCTGGAACTCCAGAGGGAAGCCCACCGACAGGCCATGGAATTAGAAAAGGCTAAGCAAAACACAGCCAACCCTAACAACCCTGCACCAATGATTGTTCCACAGCACAGGAAATTTCCCACCTACAAGGCAGGTGATGACACCGAGGCCTTCTTGGAAAATTTTGAAAGAACCTGTCTTGGGTACAGCATCCCTGAAGACCAGTACATGGTAGAATTGAGGCCACAGCTCAGTGGACCTTTAGCAGAGGTGGCAGCTGAAATGCCTAAGGAGAACATGAACGACTATAAACTTTTTCAAACCAAGGCCAGATACCGAATGGGGATAACCCCGGATCATGCCCGTCGGCGTTTCAGAACCCAAAAGTGGAAACCAGATGTGTCATTTCCCAAACACGCCTACTACTTTGGGAAAAATTATGAGGCCTGGATATCAGGACACAATGTTAAAACCTTGGAAGAACTGCACCTCCTCATACAAATGGAGCAGTTCTTGGATGGTGTTCCTGAGAACATAACACGGTACATACAAGATGGAAAACCCAAAAATCTCGCTGAGGCGGGGGAGATTGGAGCCAGATGGATGGAAGTGGCAGAAAGCAAGAAAGCTACGGTCAAGAGGAACGAATACCCCAGGGGGCACACTGACCATAAACCCTACAACTGAGGACAGCCAAAGACCCCACATACAACCCAAGTAAAGCCACAGACGCCCTATTCTTCCACCTCACCAGTCTCCAGTAACTCACCTCGGCCCACTGACCCATCAGATGGAAGATGCTTTAAGTGTAATGAACTGGGACATATCAAGGCCAACTGTCCAAAGAACACCATGCGAGTGCAATTCATTACACCACCATCACACCAAAGATCCCCAGGCCCAGATGCCTCTCAAATACCCTTGGAGCGAAGGGAAAATTTGAGAGTGGGCAGAAAGAAGGTTACTGCGTGGAGAGACACGGGGGCACAAGTGTCAGCTATCCACCAATCCTTCGTTGACCCCAAATTCATCAACCCAAAGGCCAAAGTTACAATTTACCCCTTCATGTCACAAGCTGTAGACTTGCCTACAGCTGAACTGCCTGTCCAGTACAAAGGCTGGTCAGGAATGTGGACTTTTGCAGTCTATGACAATTATCCTATCCCCATGCTACTGGGGGAAGACTTGGCCAACCAGGTGAAGCGGGCCAAGAGAGTGGGAATGGTTACTCGTAGCCAAACCAGGCAAGCTTCCAGACCCATTCTTGTTCCTGAGCCGTCCACAGATACCCCGTCTGTGTTACCAGAGACCCAGACAGAGATTGTGGACCCAGATTCCATCCCAACCACTGAAACAGCCACAGTACCTCCAGTCCCAGGCCCGGAACTGGAACAGCAACCAGCACCAGCAAGTGCAACCACATCTTCAAACTCAACGCCAGAGGGCGCCAGCGAGCCAGAACTGGCAAAAGCAACAGACAGCCATACCCAAAAGGCTCAGCCAGAGCCTGAAATACCCTCAGGTGCACCAGCGGAGAGCGGTTCACCAGCAACGGAAACAACCCCATCACCTACATTGCTTCCAGAGGGACCAAGCCCAAGTCCACAGTCTGAGGAAGAACTGGTGACCCCAGCCTCAAGGGAACAGTTCCAGACTGAGCAGGAAGCAGATGACAGCCTTCAGAAAGCTTGGGTGGCGGCACGGAGCACCCCACCGCCTCTCAGCTCTTCTAATCGATCCCGGTTTGTTATAGACCAAGGACTTTTATACAAGGAAATTCTTTCTGGTGGACACCGGGAAGAATGGCAGCAGCAAAAACAGTTGGTGGTTCCAACTAAGTACCGGGGGAAGCTCTTAAGCTTAGCCCATGATCATCCCAGTGGCCATGCTGAGGTGAACAGAACCAAGGACCGGTTGGGGAAGTCCTTCCACTGGGAGGGGATGGGCAAGGACGTTGCCAAGTATGTTCGGTCTTGTGAGGTATGCCAAACAGTGGGTAAGCCTTAAGACCAGATCAAGGCCCCTCTCCAGCCACTGCCCATAATTGAGGTCCCATTTCAGCGAGTAGCTGTGGATATTCTGGGCCCTTTCCCAAAAAAGACGCCCAGAGGAAAGCAGTACGTACTGACTTTAGTGGACTTTGCTGCCCGATGGCCGGAAGCAGTAGCTCTAGGCAAGACCAGGGCTAACACTGTGTGCCTGGCCCTAATAGACATCTTTGCCAGGGTAGGTTGGCCCTCCGACATCCTTACAGATTCAGGGTCTAATTTCCTGGCAGGGACCATGGAAAAACTGTGGGAAACGCATGGGGTGAATCACTTGGTTGCCACCCCGTACCACCATCAAACCAATGGCCTGGTGGAAAGGTTCAATGGAACTTTGGGGGCCATGATACGAAAATTCATCAATGAATTCTCCAATAATTGGGACCTAGTGTTGCAGCAATTGCTGTTTGCTTACAGGGCTGTACCACATCCCAGTTTAGGGTTTTCACCGTTTCATCTTGTGTATGGTCACGAGGTTAAGGGACCATTACAGTTGGTGAAGCAGCAATGGGAGGGGTTTACGCCTTCTCCAGGAACTAACATTCTGGACTTTGTAAGCAACCTACAAAGCACCCTCCGACACTCTTTAGCCCTTGCTAGAGAGAACCTAAAGGATGCTCAGGAAGAGCAAAAGGCCTGGTATGACAGACATGCCAGAGAACGTTCCTTCAAGGTAGGAGACCAGGTTATGGTCTTGAAGGCGCAACAGGCCCATAAGATGGAAGCATCATGGGAAGGGCCATTCACGGTCCAAGAGCGCCTGGGAACTGTGAACTACCTTATAGCATTTCCCAATTCCTCACTAAAACCTAGAGTTTACCATGTTAATTCTCTCAAGCCTTTCTATTCCAGAGACTTACAGGTTTGTCAGTTTACAGTCCAGGGAGATAATGCTGAGTGGCCTGACGGTGTCTACTATGACGGAAAAAAAGACGGTGGCGTGGAAGAGGTGAACCTCTCAACCACCCTGGAACGTCTGCAGCGGCGACAAATCAAGGAGCTGTGCACTAGCTTCGCCCCATTGTTCTCAGCCACCCCAGGACGGACTGAACGGGCATACCACTCCATTGATACAGGTAATGCTCACCCAATCAGAACCCCACCCTACCGGGTGTCTCCTCATGCCCAAGCTGCTATAGAACGGGAGATCCAGAACATGCTACAGATGGGTATAATCCGCTCATCTACCAGTGCATGGGCATCTCCAGTGGTTCTGGTACCCAAACCAGATGGGGAAATACGCTTTTGCGTGGACTACCGTAAGCTAAATGCGGTAACTCGTCCGGACAGCTATCCAATGCCACGCACCGATGAGCTATTGGAGAAGTTGGGACGTGCCCATTTCATCTCTACAATAGACTTAACCAAGGGGTACTGGCAAGTACCGCTAGATGAACCTGCCAAGGAGAGGTCAGCATTCGTCACCCATGTGGGGGTGTATGAATTCAATGTCCTTCCTTTCGGCCTTCGAAATGCACCTGCCACCTTCCAGAGGCTGGTAGATGGTCTACTAGCTGGACTGGGAGAATTTGCAGTTGCCTACCTCGATGATGTGGCCATTTTTTCAGACTCCTGGCCCGAACACCTACTACACCTGGAAAAGGTCTTTGAGCGCATCAGGCAGGCTGGACTAACTGTTAAGGCCAAAAAGTGTCAAATAGGCCAAAACAGAGTGACTTACCTGGGGCACCAGGTGGGTCGAGGAACCATAAACCCCCTACAGGCCAAGGTGGATGCTATCCAAAAGTGGCCTGTCCCACGATCCAAGAAGCAGGTCCAATCCTTCTTAGGCTTGGCCGGATACTACAGGCAATTTGTACCACACTACAGCCAAATCGCTGCCCCACTGACCAACCTGACCAAAAAGACCCAGCCAAATGCAGTTAAGTGGACTGATGAGTGTCAAAAGGCCTTTACCCAACTTAAGGCAACCCTCATGTCTGACCCTGTACTCAGGGCCCCGGATTTTGACAAGCCATTCCTAGTAACCACGGATGCATCTGAGCGTGGTATAGGAGCAGTTCTCATGCAGGAAGCAATGGATCACAACTTCCATCCTGTCGTGTTTCTCAGCAAAAAACTGTCTGAGAGGGAAAGTCACTGGTCAGTCAGTGAAAAGGAATGCTATGCCATTGTGTACGCCCTGGAAAAGCTACGCCCATATGTTTCGGGACGGCGGTTCCAACTACAAACTGACCATGCTGCACTAAAGTGGCTTCATACTGCCAAAGGGAACAACAAGAAACTTCTTCGTTGGAGTTTAGCTCTCCAAGATTTTGATTTTGAAATTCAGCACATCTCAGGAGCTTCTAACAAAGTAGCTGATGCACTCTCCCGTGAGAGTTTCCCAGAATCCAGTAGTTAAAAGTGTTCTTACCATGTCTGTTAGTTATATACTTAGTGGTATATGTAAAGGTGCATGTGTTGTATTAATCAGTTTATTTTCAAGTTCTAGAAGGAAATCGCCGCCAGTGAGCTTCCCCACTGTCTGCAATTTGGGGGGCGTGTCATAAACAGATAGCTAAGGGTTAATGTCTCTTTCACCTGAAGCACCTGACCAGAGGACCAATCAGGAAACCGGATTTTTTCAACTCTGGGTGGAGGGAAGTTTGTGTCTGAGTCTTTGTTCTCTGTCTGCCTGCTTTCTCTGAGCTTTGGAGAAGTATTTCTGCTTTCTAATCTTCTGTTTCCAAGTTGTGAGTACCAAAGAGTTTGTTTCTTTTGTATTTACATGAATATAGTGCTGGAGTGCTTTGATTTGTATTCTTTTTGAATAAGGCTGTTTATTCATATTTCTTTTAAGCAGTCGACCCTGTATTTGTCACCTTAATACAGAGAGACCATTTGTATGTAATTTTCTTTCTTTTATATAAAGCTTTCTTTTAAGACCTGTTGGAGTTTTCTTTACTGGGAAACTTTGGGGAAATTGAGTCTGTACTCACCAGGGAATTGGTGGGAGGAAGAAATCAGAGGGAGATCTGTGTGTGTTAGATTTATTCGCCTGATTTTGCATTCCCTCTGGGTGATGGGGGAAAGAGAGATTAACTCTCGGTAATTCTGTTCTCCAGGACTGGAAAACGGGGAGGGGGGAGTCCCTCTGTTTAGATTCACAGAGCTTGTGTCTGTGTATCTCTCCAGGAGCACCTGGAGGGGGGAAGGGAAAAAGGATTATTTCCCTTTGTTGTGAGACTCAAGGGATTTGGGTCTTGGGGTCCCCAGGGAAGGTTTTTCAGGGGGATCAGAGTGCCCCAAAACACTCTAATTTTTTGGGTGGTGGCAGCAAGTACCAGGTCCAAGCTGGTAACTAAGCTTGGAGGTTTTCATGCTAACCCCCATATTTTGGGTGCTAAGGTCCAAATCTGGGACTAAAGTTATGACAACCCCTAGATCCCTTTCTGCCATATTCCTTCCTAGACAGTCACTTCCCATTCTGTATGTGTGAAACTGATTGTTCCTTCCTAAGTGGAGCACTTTGCATTTGTCTTAATTAAACTTCATCCTGTTTACCTCAGACCATTTCTCCAATTTGTCCAGATCATTTTGAATTATGACCCTATCCTCCAAAGCAGTTGCAATTCCTCCCAGTTTGGTATCATCTGCAAACTTAATAAGCGTACTTTCTATGCCAATATCTAAGTCGTTGATAAAGATATTGAACAGAGCCAGTCCCAAAACAGACCCCTGCAGAACCCCACTTCTTATACCTTTCCAGCAGGATTGGAAATCATTAATAACTATTCTCTGAGTATGGTTATCCAGCCAGTTATGCACTCACCTTACAGTAGCCCCATCTAAGTTGTATTTGCATAGTTTATTGATAAGAATATCATGTGAGACCATATCAAATGCCTTACTAAAGTCTAGGTATACCACATCCATTGCTTCTTCCTTATCCTTCTAAACTCAATTTACTCTGTTCATGTATTTAACAAGTATAGCATAGCTTAATACATTTCATGATATACTAATAATGAACTGCATAGTTTGTTAGTCAATGAATCCTAGTAATATGAGACTTCAGTATAATATTCAGTTCATCTTTGAGAAGTGGGGAGAGACTGCTGTTTAATGTGTAAACTAGTGATGTGGATAAGGGAGGGTCTAATGTGAAATCAGATGTAAGTGTAGTTTTTACTGTTGTCTCAAGGGGGAAGTTGTGGAAGCTGAGACCTCAGCATATCACAAGATGAGGCCCCAGTTTTGTAGCAATATAAAGCATTTCCAGTACATTTTGCTAATCTGAACTTATATGTTTCAGAACAGTGAGATTCTCATGGAAATGTATAGCCTCATGGAAAAAAAAAAGAACATTGCGACATAGTGAAAGAACCACATTGGGGAAAATTCCATTCCATTGGGTGAAAACATAGCGTGGGATTTTAGAACATAAAGCAGCATATAATGTAAGTATGTAATCACAGAAGTCAGAGCTAAAACAGACCTATCAGAATAACCAATCAGTTTTCTTGTCAAGACTGAAATGAATTTTGCACAAACTTCATGTATGTTGTGATGGGGCAAGGCCAGATGGCTACAGTAAAGCAGTGAGGAACAGGTATGTCAGCCCCAGGCTAAACAAATTCCTGGTACCATGGTAACCAAATGGCAGTTGCTCCAGGTTAAGCAAGACACCTGGGGCCAATTAAGATCCTTCTAGAAGGCAGTGGAGATAGCTAGATTGATTGGGACACCTGAAGCCAATCAACGGCTGGTTGGAACTAGTTAAAAGCCTCCCAGCCACTCTGTGAGTTGTGTGTGTGTCAGGAGCTATAGGAGGGAGCGATGCTGTTGGAGGAATGAAGCCATATCAGGTGCAAGGAAGGAGGCCCAGAGGTAATGGTGAAGGAGATATTGAGTGGGGGCTCTCTGTGGAGAAGTGGCCCAGGGAATTGTACATGTCCTATTTCCAAAAAGGCAGCTACTATAGCTGTTAATTTTAGGGTCCCTGGGCTGGAGCCTGGAGTAGAGGGTGGGCCTGGGCTTCCCCCCTGCCCTCCCTGATTAATCACTGAGACTGGGAGACAACAGAGACTGTGTGAGGGAGAATTGCTTCTCCTCACCTCCATTGTTGGCTTATGTTGAAAGTGGCTCAGTAAGCTGTGACCCTTGCCTCTAGAGAGAGAAGGGCTACATGGAGGGTCACAGTGAGCCTCCGAGGCTAGCAAAATCTCCCAGGAAATGCAGGACCCATGGAGTCAAGAACAGACGTTTGTCACAATGTTTTGTAGATAGTGCTTGTGCTTTCTGCAAATCTGAAAAACAGACTTTTGAATAAAAGTAACTACTCTGTTTCAGAGGTGGGTATGGGAGGGGTGAAATCTCTCCACTTTGTCCTAACAGGCCAGGTAATGGATTAAACTAGTCAGTGTTGGTCCTCCCTTATAGCTTATTCTTATTTGAATTTTACAAGAAAAATGCTATCCAGCTTTGTAATCCAGTGCAAGAGGGCAATCAATGACAAAACCCACATTGACTTAAGTTGGCATAGGATCAACCCTTGGGTTGTAAATTCTTGAGGCACGGACCCTGTCTAACGGTTTTTGGAAAGTATCGGGTACGTATGATACTACAAAAAAAATAGCTTTGGATAAAGCTGATCTAAAATAATCCGGGTCCTTGATTTAGAAACAATCTCTGATGGTTGGAACATTCTAACAAACTATTGCTCAAAATTTACCAAACATACTGCAAGGCTCCCTAGCTGAAAATAGAGGATTTAGACAAACTTCTCTCTATGGCTTTTTAATCTAAGGCATTCAGATTTTTCAGGAGCAGATTTGCAGGGTAAGGGAAAGAGAATTTGTGCTGCAGTGGTGGGTCTCCATGTTATGCATCAAGGGGCAGATAATGCCAGGGATGAGTATCACCAGCTATTATCCTAGTGGAGATGGTAGCCTAGAGAGTACAGAAAGGACTTTCTGTACTGAAAACTCTTGTGCAGTAAATGTGATATCCCTCTTTTGTTGAAGAGACAAATTTGTTTGTAAATGAAACACTGAGATTCAGTTAAAGTAAAAATCCATTAGAGTAGTTCCAATAATATTAAGGGTCTATAAATGTTTGGATATATGAGGCCAGTCAGATAGTACTGATGTAGCCCACATCATTTCTAAAGCCTTCTAATGCTGGCAAAACATTTTGGCTAGATTGTCATCTCATTTATACTGGTTTTGTACTTTTGTAACCACATTGATTTCCCTGCAGTCATTCCAGATTTACACCAGTGTCAAGAATCAGGCCCTTTATGTCCACATGCAGAAATTCTGTGAATATTGCAAATGAATTGTTAGTGCTTTTATGGTTGCCCCATCTCTGTCAAAGTCTCAAAAATGCCTTTGCTCATATTGGTTTAATTCTGTTTCAATGCTACTACAGTAGGAATCCAGCATTTGCAACTGTATTGATGCAGCTATTCCTCCCAGTGTAATCCCACAATGCTCCAGCTTTTCCTTCAGCAATTAAGGATGAAACTTCCTCTGCGTTCTCTGTCATGCTGGAGGTTATCGACATTCACATCTCTGAGATGATCACATCCCCAACTGGATTCAGCCACTGAACTAAACCACTGGAACTACAAACAAAAACTAGCAAAAAATAACTGTAATATTAGTATTATGGGATGCCTGGTAGCATACCTCTTATAAAGGTCGACTGACATTTCCCATTATAAGAACCTTTTTCAGTTGCTTATAACTTTCTCAAAATCTAAGTATTTGGGTTGAAATTATCCATTCTAGCTCAGCTTCTGCCAGAATTGTTTTTGGAAAGTTTCTACCAAATTAGTCCAGCTGTTTCTGAGAATAAGGGTAGAAAAATATACAGTATTTTGCAATGACAGAAAAATTTGACCAATTCTTTGAGACACTCTAATGCCCCTATGCTTTGTCTAAGGACTTGATATTTGGCAGGGGGATGACCTTTGTGGCAGTGATGTGCCTTTTGCTATTTCTGTGAAAATGCATCCAAATTTGAGAAATTATAAGCCTCTGAAAAATAGCATTTGCACATGCTCAGTAGAAACTTGCTAGAGTTAAACTCTCTAAAGATTTCACCGTCAATGAGCATGCTCAAACATTTCACATCTCGAGGGCTGATCAGACTGTTCATGCACTATCCTCTACAAAGCAACTTTCAAGGTAAATTATGTATTGTTATTAACTCTTTTGACCCAAGCAGTTAGCTGATTTTGTCTGTTGGACACCAGTCTCATATGTTGCAGAAGTTGGAAGGTACATGGAGAAAGAGGCAGGGAATTGCAAGGGGGTGGGGAAAGGATAGTAGGATGGGAGTGTAGTTGAATGCTGCCCTGAAAAACCGGATTCTACCCCTGCCTCTGCCACACAGTTTGTATGTGATGCTAGGCACATCATTTAAACCAAACTTTTTTCAGAGATGGTCACTAATCGTGTGCTCAACATTTTCTAGGTGCTCAACTGGAGATCTTAGGGTCTGACTTGCAGTCATGCTGAGCACTCACAGCTGCAACTGATGTCAATGAGAGCTGTGAATTCAACATGTAAACTCTATAATGCTAAATAGTCCGAAAAAAATCTGTCCTTGGGTGTCTCAAATTGAGCACATAAAATTAGTGCATACTGTACATTTCACCTTAATCTTTGTGCATCTGTTCCCCATATGTGGAATAGAGATAATACCATCCACTCAGTTAATAGGGGATTTGTGAAGGAAAAAATAGTGTGTGTGAAGCATTCGGATACTACAGCGATGAGTGCCATAGAAAATTTAATTAAGAAATTAATAATCTTGTATTCAGATTATTTGACTAGTGTGCAGTAGACAAGGCATGGGGCTACATACTGCATATTGAGCACTGGCAGTCTTGTGCACTGAATGAGGCAAGGGTCCTGTAGAAAAAAAGTATATGATCATGTAATTAAAGCCTATATCACAATGTATACACACAGTGGGGCAACCCTAATTCTAGCATTTCCTAACATTAAGTGTTTGAGATTATAATCTTAAAGCACATCTACACAGCAGGTGGGAGGGTGCTTCCAAGTGATGGCAGACATGCACTAGCTCCACTAAAGCTTGCACATTAAAAATATCAGTGTGGCTGCAGTGGCACGGGCACCAACTTGGGCCAAGTGTCCAAGTCCAACTCCATCTGACCCCAGGGTACTTACTTCTCAGACTAGGATGTGGGCAGTCATGCCTAGTGTTTAGAACAGGAGTCACTCCTAGTGGTTGGACAAAGAGTCACAAGCCAGGAATTGGAACTGAGGGTCAGAGCTGGGTTACTTGAAGAGAGAGAAGGCAGGATCAGGGTTGGGTCCAAGACAGGAGCAGGAACTATTGCAGCTATGGGTGAATACTTTCAGCAGCTGCCAAACTGCTACAGCTTCTGGGCTTTAAGAACTGGTCTGCTGACTCTTCCCACCAAATCAGGCAATGTTGTCACTCAGACAGCCTACTGCAGGCCAGCTATGCTCATTAGAGTGCTCAGAGACTGGCTCTGCAGGCCCTGCTTCCTGACAGTATTGCCCTCTGATGTTGCCTCAGGTACCAGTTTCTGGGGGTACTTCCAATAGAACTCTAGCAATAGGTCTGCAGTGTGGATGTTCTCTACTGGTTCCCAAGGCTGTTCATCTGTACTGTAGCCTTCCCAGTCTACCAGGTACTAGATCCTTTCCCTAATTCACTGAGAGTCAAGGATTCAGTGGGCCAGGAACTCTTCCTTCCTGTGGACAGTATGGGTGGCAGTGGCAGACTGGAGTGGTTTGGGTTTGGGTGTCAGTGTAGGGCTTTAAAAGTGATATGTGAAAGATGGGTGGATCTTCAAGGATTCAGGTAGCTGTAACCTGAAGGCCACTGGCTTTACCTGTTCTAAAATCTTGAAAGGGCCCATGTATTGGTAGTCTAATTTAGTGAATGGGCAGCTAGATTTTAAGGTCCTGGGCAGGGAGCCACACCTTGCTACCTATGGACAGATCGGGGACCAGCCTGATAGTCTTGGTTTGCATGGTGTTTTATAAGGCTTTTTTGGCAGACTGCAAGTGTCCTCTGAGCTTCCAGTGTAGCTGGGAGGCTAAGTCTGCAGCAGCTGTACTGAGGAACTCAGGGGTAAATCTGATTGGATGCGGAGGTGCAAACGAGTTTGCAAAGAACAGGCTCTTCTGGGTTGAGGCAGGGGTTGAATCTGTGAATTTGGCCCAGCAGGAAGAGCCAGTTGTACTCATGGTAACTTGAAAAGCAGCAAAGATCATTAACTGTTGGAGCAATGACTCTCTCTGTTTGCCTGTTAGTAGGTGGATAAGTTGAGGGATTTGATGCTAAAGAGTCTGAGAAATTTTTACAAGAATTGAAAGATAAACTTGGATCCCCATCCGACACAATGCCTGTCAGTAATCGTGGTAGGGGAAGATCCTTTTTAGGAAGAGCTGAGCAGTCTTCCATGCAGTAGGAACAGCAGGGCACAGGATCAAGTGTACCATCTTTGTTAGAAAGTCGACACCAATCAGGATTGAGTGTCCCCAAGAGTATGGCAGTTCTACAATGAAGTCCACTGATATAATAGATCAAAAATGTCAAGGCCTGGGCAGAGGCTGGAGGACACCTAGCATTTTTTATTCTGGCTTCTTGGTATGAGGTCACAGGAGCTAATTCTTGATGTAAGCTTGTAGGACTGGCCAACAGAAGTTCCTCGATACTAGATTCAAAGTCTTGAATTGGCCAAAATGGCCTGGAAATAGCAAATTGTGGCATAGTTTCAATGCCTGAAGCCTAGGTTGTACCTCCAGAACATAAATACAACCCTTGAGAGAGGAGGCTTGTGACAGGGTGTGTATACCCTGCACTGGACACATGCTCAGACTGCACTGGGCATGCTCCAACTACTGCGTCAGTATAAAAGGGAGTAGCCCAGGTCATTCTAGATTGACAGGGAAGGACCTGGGGCAAAGGATCCAGACGAAGAGCCATCACAGCCTTTGCCTGCAGGAACTGGAGACCCTGAGAGCCAGACTAGAGGGCTGCAGCTGACGGAGACACAGGGAATCGCCTGCACTGAGGAGCCCGGGAGCACCGATGCTCAGTGGACTACAATGCCTGGAAATGCAGTAGGAAGTGATCCCAGGAGGTTGCACAAGTGGTATCTCCCACTCGAGTGAGGTCAGCATGTTTCAGTGGGAGTCCCCGGTGACCCAGTGGCGGACCACTCTGCCACTGTCAGGGCCCTGGGATAAGGCCCAGTGGAGTTGGGTGGGCCCTGGCCTCCCTACCTGGGCCACCACTCCCCTGTGGCAGCCCCTTTCTCCTCCCCAGATGCTGGCAATTGGGCCTCACTGCCCCACACCTAGCAGCTGTGATATTGACTCTGGCCATTGGGTCACACTGCCTTGTACCTGAAGGTGGCTACACTGGCCTTTGTGCTGCATTACCTCGTACCAGAGGGCTATAATATGGACCTTGGCCACTAGGCCATGCTGCCCTGAACATAGGGGCCACTGTGACTGACTGGCCACTAGGCTGCACTGCCCCAAACACAAGGCCTGCTGGAAGTGACTCTGGCCATTTATGGCCTCAAGGCTGTTGGGGAGACTAATGGTAGTGGTGTCACAACTCTGCCCCACCCCGAAAGGGGGATAGGGTGTGCATACACTGCAACAAGGCTGTTCTGAGAACTCTGAACTTTCAGAACTCTGAGTTGGGTTGGGAACCTGCATTGTTCAAGGTCTGGTGGCTTTGGGTTAGTAAACGTGCATCAGGAAGCAGATGGAGAATGTCAGACTTCTGTCAATCATCCTATGACAGGTTCGGTCGCAGAGATCCCCTTGGGACTACCATCTGATGTGCTGAGACTACCTCTGAGCCCGTTTTCCCTGCCAGCTTGGGACTTCAGTACCTTGTCTTGTTGAGCCAGACATGCTAGCCTGCTGCAAAAACAAACCCAGGTCTGAACCACTTTCCCCAAAAGCTGCAGACTTAACTGAAAACAGCTTAAGAAGTGCTCCTATCTCTAGCACCCAGACACCCAGCTTCCAATGGGATCCAAACCCCAAATAAATCTGTTTTGCTCTGTATAAAGCTTATACAGGGTAAACTCATAAACTGTCCGCCCTCTATAACACTGATAGCTGTGCATACCTCTGTTTGCCCCCCTAGGTATTAATTGCTTACTCTGGGTTAATTAATAAACAAAAGGGAGTTTATTAAGTAGAATTTAAGTTGTTTAAAGTAATAAGACAGAACAAAGTAAGTTACCAAGCAAAATAAAATAAAACACACAAATCTAAGCCTAATACAGTAGGAAATGGAATATAGATGAAATCTCACCCTCAGAGATGTTTCAATAAGCTTCTTTCACAGACTGGACTCCTTCCTAGTCTTGACCCAATCCTTTCCCTTGGTGCAGTCCTTGTTCCAACTCTGGTGGTAGCTAGGGGATTTCTCATGATTGCAGCCTCCTTTGTTCTGTTCCACCCTCTTATATAGCTCTGGCACAAGGCAGGAATCTTGTTTCTCTGGGTACCTCTTTCTGAATGGAAAAGCACCAGATTTAAGATAGATTCCAGTACCAGGTGAGATGGTCACATGTCCTCTGAGACCCCAAGCCTTCATTCTTTCCTGTCTGACTCACAGGAAGGCTTGCAAGTAAACAGAGCCATTCACAACCAATTGTCCTAGTTGATGGGAGCCATCAAGATCAAACCACCATTGATGTCCCACACTTTGCATAACTACAATAGGACCTCAGAATTATATTTCATACTTCTAGTTTGACACAAGAATGGTACATTTATACAAACTGGATGACCACACTTAATAGATTATAAGCTCTGTAATGATACATTACAAGAGACCTTTTTTATGAAGCATATTCCAGTTACATTATAGTCACACTCATTAACATATTTTCATAAAATCACACGGAGTGCAATGTCACATCCTATTTACAAAGTTGGATACCTTGAGCACGATGGTGGAGGGCTCTTCACTAGGTTTGAGATATTCATCTTTGAGGCATAGGGCTATCACCCAGGAAAAATATGAAGTGAGCTAAGAAAAGGGACTAGCAGAACTGGCACTGGTTAAGGTGTCTAGTAGTCCATAGGTACATTCAGTTTCTTGTAGTTTGTCAGGACTTGGACTAGGAATCTGGCTCCTTTTCAGAGGTGGTGCCACTCCTCAAAAGCTGCCTTGATAGCTGGTAGCTCCTTGCCCTAAATATTTTTTTCTGCCAGGGTTAGCTTCTGAGAATAAAAGGCACAGGCTGGAGCTGATTGTGGGGGCCTGCATGATGAAACAATACTGCACCTATGGAAAAATTCATGACATTGGCCTCAATTGCAAATTGTTAGTAGGATCAGCCTGAATCAGGATGGGTACTGAGGTGAATACTCTCTTCAGTTGATCAAAGGTCAAATGAGCTTCTATGGAACAGGAGAACTGGGCCATCTTTTGCATGAGCACAATTATGGGTACAATTACACTAGAGAATCCTTTAATAAATTGTCTGTAGACATTTGTGAACCACAGGAAACTCTGCACCTTGTGTGTGTCCTCAGATGTGGGCCAGTGGGAATTGCCACCACCTTGAGCCAATCCATGCTAAGTCCATTGGGTGAGACAAGATGTAGCAAGAATTCCACTGTTTCTTTATCAAACCCACATTCCTTGAACTTCAGGTAGAGGTGTTTTTGGTGAAGTCTCTCCACATCAGATCATACGTGATGATTGTGGAGGGCTAGACTTTCAGATAAAATTAGGACGTCATTCAGGTAAATGATTATACATTGGTCCAGCATGTTCTGAAGATGTCATTTATAAAATGCTGGAAGGTTGCCAGGATGTTGGACTGCCCAAATGACAAAACCAAAAATTCGAAGTGGCCATATAGGGTATGGAAGGCAGTCTTCCATTTGTCTCCTTGCTGAATCCTCAACCAGTTATAAGCTTCATGGAGGTCCAACTTTGTGAAGATCTTGTCAGAGCAGAGTCTTTCAAACAGCTCATTAATATGTGGACAGAGGTAACCATTTCAGACTGTAATCTTGTTCAGAACTCAGTAGTACAACAAGGCCAGAGAGATCCACCTTTCTTCACCATGAAGATGACCAGGGCCCCCACTGGGGACATAGAAGGGTAAATGAACCCTTTCTGTGGGTTAGCGGGCCTGAAGTTCTGAAAGGGAGTAAGTACACCTGAAGGGAACTTCTGCTTCCAGCTGGAGGTTGATAGGGCAGTAGGGTATCAGCTTTCTTTTGTCAAACACATCACCATAGTGTTGATATTTAACAGAAATCCCTGGGGATGTTGGGGAGGTTTCTGGGAGTTGCTTTGGTTGCCTTTGGGTCCTTTTCACTTCTCTGAATTCTTTGGAGTACCTAATAAGCTATAAAAGGTTGTTGGTCCCCAGTCAGCTATCAGGAAACAGGACTGTAGGCAAGACAGGAGTCAAAGCATGTCATGGCTGATCACCAGTAGATGTATGTGTTGTGGGCAATGACCTAACTAATGCTAAGGCAAAGCAGGGAATGTGGTGCATGAATTAGGGCAAATTGGAAGGCCTCAGTGGCCTCAATGGGTAGTTATCTCTAAAGGGAGCCATCTGGTGGGTGACTGGTCCCAATGAGACAAGTGACTCTTCTATAGAATCCACTAACTCAGGGCAGGGTCCTTATGCTGGATGAGAGTCCTGTGTGCTCATTAAACTGCCTGAAGCATCCTAGTCCACCAGCACTTTCAGAGTGGTATCAGGCATTGCAGAGTGTCAGAGCCAGAGATGAAGTTGGAGATGTGTCAGATGCTGATTGGCCATAAGCAGGATACTGGCAGACAAGTGTTGGTGTGGACTGCTGGGGAGGAGTGGTGACGGAACTGGCAGGGCTGGTGGAAGTCAGGAGGACCAATTTTTTCTTCACAATGTTTGGTCAGGCAGTTGTTGATCTTGATTCCTAGGCTGACTAAGGTATCCATGCTGGTCAGTGATTCCACTGCACCAGTTCATCATTACTATAATCATTTAGGCCAAGTCAGAAATAATGCTGGGCAATCTTGTTCCGTTCAGTGTCCACTACCAAACATTAGAACTCCAATGCATATTTAGCAACTGGCCATGGTCCCTGACACAACACCTGAAGTGTGGCTTTCGCCATATACTAGTAACTTGGGTCATTGAAGATCACCACCATTGCTTGAACAAAGTCTTCAAATTGTCCCAGAATAAGGCATGATTTTTCCAGGCACAGAAATGCCAAATCAGGGCCTTCCCAGTAACTTATCCCATTTGGGATTTCAGGCATAGCAAAAATTAGAGCTGACCTGATTTGGGAACCCATGAAGTTTGTCACAATCACCATCAAACTTGTCAGGCAGGAAGCTTGGGCTCATGGGGAACAGCAGTCAGAGCTGAAGGTCATGCAACTTAAGCTTGCAGGACCACATGCTGCACTTGGAGGGTGGCAACCTAGCCTCAGAAGATCTATAGGGCTCCCACTTTCTCCATCACTGAGATATTGGGCCTTTGTAGGGATCTCTGGTCACCATATCAGCTCTAGTTCTTTTATGGTTGATTGTTTTAGGGCTGATCAAACTGTCAGGATGGGGGCAGTTATTCCTAATGCTAAGAGCAGGAGTCAGTAGCCAGGAATAGATCCCAGGTTCAGACCTGGGTTACCTAGAGCAAAGCATGGCACAGGCAAGGCTGGGTTCAAAGCAGGGGCAGGACTGGGACCAAGCAAGCACAGAAGTTATCATGTTCCTGGGCAAATGCTTTGAGCGGCTCCCAAACTGCTGCTGGGCTTAAGAACTGGTCTGCTGACTCTTCCTGCCAATTAGGCAGCCTGCTACTGGCCAGCTATAGTCATTGGGCTGCTTAGAGACTGGACTTGCTGCAAGCTCTGACTGCTGACAGTACTTAGGTGGGTTAACTCATGCTGCCACCCATGCTGTGACAACCACATTTTAGTATCCTAGCTTGAGTAGAGCTAGTGCATGTCTGGCTACCTTTGCTGAGAAGCACCCTCCCAGAAGTTGTGTAGACATACTCTTGATGTTCTTCTATGTAGTTTTTTGTGTGTAATTATATAATGGAGGTTTGGTGGTTCCCAGCAAGCATGTCTTTAATTGATGGTTAGTCAGATCTTGTTGAGGCTACTGGTGTGATAGATGCTGCTTATTCAGGCCAGCTGAGGAAACAGCTAAATGCGGCTACTGAGAGTGGGGGATTGATTTGGGTGGAGCTGTGTGGATCAGAAACAGCTAGGATGGCTGAAACACCCAGGAGACACCAAGAGAAGCACTGGAAGTGTGGCCCTGAGCAAAAGCCAACAGAGCTTTTTCAGCAAAGTTCTGGCTGAGGAAAAAGCTTGGAAGTGGGAGCAAGAAAACTCCCTTGTCACTTGATCCTATTATGTTAAGGGAAACAGAGCTTTGGGTATCTTCTTTATAAATAAACAGAATTGCCTTATACTTGGCTATCATCAATTTCTGCTCCTAAAGGAAACGACCCACAGGACCCCAAATATCAGCTACCTGCTTGGGTCAAAAGGAACAATATATAATTTACCTTTTGAGTTTATTATAATAAAATGTATTCATCCAAGTTCTGGGGAACTGTGCAGAGAAGTGGGATAAGTGCTTTAATATACTAATGTAGCCATAGCTGGCTGAAGTGCCATGAACAGAAATTTCAGTGGATTTATTTACCCGAACAAGAATGGCTCACTGTGGACACACCGAACCACTGCAGGAATAAGAGATGTTTGGCTGCAATTTTTAACTGTCAGATAACATGCTTCTCTAGTATAAATGGCCTTGTAGAGTTATGTTGTAAATACCTCCCTTTGTGCACCGCATTGTGCTTAGATATCACATTCTGCATGGCTTTTGGGAGTTTATACCACGAACAACATGAATGCCCTTCCTGTCACAAGCTCTCTCCTTGGGGGGGGATAGCTCAGTGATTTGAGCATTGGCCTACTAAACCCAGGGTTGTGAGTTCAATCCTTGAGGGGGCCACTTAGGGATCTGGGGCAAAACCAGTACTTGGTCCTATTAGTGAAGGCAGCAGGCTGGACTTGATGACCTTTCAGTTCTAGGAGATAGGTATGTTCCATTATATATTATTACTGAAATATGCCTTGCTAAGTTAGTGTAGATCATATTGATGATACTTTAATGTAGTCTTTTTGTGAAATGTTTGATTTTAGAAACACATTCCAGCTTTATATTGTGTTCATACTAAACACAATACATATTAAAATGGTTTCAGATCAGTTACAATCTATTATGTAAATATGTATTAAATATCTACCAACTGGACCATTAGCTGGAAAGACTTGTCTGAAATGCTAGAATAGGGTGATGTGATGGGGTGGACTAGGCTCAGAGGCTGCTTACTCGACGCCTCAGTGTCCTGCCACACCTGTCCCAGGAAAGCAGCAGTAGAAGAGTCTTCCAAGCAGCCTACAGTGGCTGCAGGGAGCAGCCAATGAGGCCCAGAAGGGCCATATAAAAGGAGCTGCAGCACAAGAAACAGTCAGTTCCTTGCCAGAGCTAGAAGAGTAGAAATAGTGCTCCTGACTGGCCAATGGTAACTGCAGCACCAAGGACAGCTCAGTACTGGCAGGGACTGAGGGAGGGAGCGAGAACTCCTAGCTGGCTGCTGGGCCTGAATTTAGATGAGCCTTGAGGTAGGGTGAAGCACTGGGGAAGTGGCCCAGGGAACTGAAGCCGGTTTAGTTAAAGGAACATGGTGTAGCTGTCGTTCTTAGGGTTCCTGCAGTAGTGGTTGCGCTCGGGTCCCCCATAGGCCACTAGGGAACTGGCCTACAATTGGACAGTGATTAAACCCCCTTGTAGGGGACCCCGGAAGATATTGTTACGGTTTAGCTAGGGCCTGCGCTTTCTCAAGGAGAGGTTATTAGCGGACAGAAGTTGCTAGCAGCTGCTGCTTCTAACCGGTTAGAACTGCCCTGTGGGGGAAGCCCCGGTGTTTTGGGGAACTGCAGAAAGTCCCTGGCCCGAGGCCAGGGGAGGTGGCCATTGCTGTTGGAAAGTCCCCTATTGCATATGTAGAGGCTGCTTTGCATGATATTAGCATGATGCTATAATTGCTATGGGCTGGAGCTTGCACATTGGACTTTGCACCTGACCGAGCTGTTCAGACGTTGGACTCCCCAAGCCAGTGGCAGCAATGCGTGGAGTTCCCATTGCTGGTGTGTCACTTAACCTTTATTAAAGCCAATTAATTCACCTGTGTGTGTGGGCCTCATCCTTGCAGAGCATCCAGGCATGTAACACCCCTCAAAAGCGGAACTGAACTACTTAGTGGCCCAGCTGGAGAGTTGAGGCCAGAGTAGATCAAGAGGGCAGAACCATTGCCTCCAGGGTGAAAGCTCTGGGGGTACGGTCCAATATCAGGGCCAGGACTATTTGAAGACTGCAGGCCCACCTGACTTGAATAGACACTCGTGAGAGGTCGGTGCCACACTGTTGCTGGTGACAAATTTTTTTTACCTGCCCTTAAATACACTCAGTTTCTGAGGAGTACAATGTCTTGGCAAAACTAAAAGCACAAAAAGTCAGATTTCTCTTAGCAAGCAGCCTGACCATTCCAATGAATATTTTTAAAACTTCTCACTATTAGAGTCTCTAATGCCTCCATAACTGTGACTGTCAGAGGTCTTTTTCCCACACCAGCCTTTTTTCCAATAAATTTTATCAGACTATTACCCTACAGTTCCCTAAAGCCAGCTTCTCCTAGTAGTACTTACATAACAACTGCTTTCCCTGATAGCCCTCTTCCTGCTTCTAGTTTCCCCTGTACAACAGTTCTCTTGATTCTTTCAGATCTTCCCAGTTAAAGGCCCCTGGCTACTTCCTTCAGCACAAGCCTATACTGCTCCTGCTACTCTGATGTATCTGCATGTCCTCCCCTCTGAAGCGAGTGTAAATCTGCACAGCTGTGTTTAAACTAATGGGACTAGGCTGATTTATGCCAGTAGAAGACCTGGATCTAGTTCTCTAATCTGTTGTAGGCTCCCCTGTCTCTCTCAATACAGCTGCTGTGTGTCATAGTACCTGAAGGCTCCCTATGCTTATTCTGTTTCTGTCTACTATGAAGCAGCTGAGGAAAAGAAAAATCCTCTTGTTCAGCCAAATGGGACACCTCTTGTTCAGCCAATTGTCTGGTAGTCAGAAAGGAAATGCAAACTGACTTTAAAATCATGCACTTTAATCTCATCTAGATATTTATACCTGGCTCATCACCACGGTGTCTGAGAACCTAGGCCTGACCTCAGTCTGGGAATTTAAACTGGTTTATTCTCTTAGGTCCCAGTCCTGCTGCTGAGACCTTCTGCAGAGGCCCATTGATTTTACTGGGACCCTACATACACACAAGGGTCCATGTTTGTGCATCCCAGTGTAGAACTGTAACATTAATTTCCATGTAAATTCTGCCAAGCAACAGAAAGAATGAAGGCAGTACTATTACCCAGCTATTTACTAAATTATTTCTCTCTGGCTCTTCTTAATCCATTATGTCAGGCTCCAAACTGGGACATTTCACAAAGTTAATTATACATAGCTGCCTAGGAGAAAAAATGCAGACAACCAGAAGCCTTTCTTGACACATAACTTACATTTGAGATCAAGATAACCTGGCTGAGCCAGCCTAAGAACATCTTTCTTAGCTTATCATGAAACAACAGTCTTGCCCTATAGAGCAATGGTTCCTAGTCTTTGCCACTGGTACTTGGCTAGCTACCCTCTCCTTATTCAATGATCTCCAGCATATGCATCCTCCGCACCTTAGAGTTACATACAGTTTTAAGCAACAGCCTCTGTTGTAGGGGAATTGAAAGCCAAAGCTGCAGCAGGAGCTTTTGTAGGCATACCTGAGACAGACATAATGCTTCCAGGAGCTAGAGTGCAGCTGCTGCTACAAACTCTGAAAGACTGCAGTGGGTGCTCCCCTCTACTGGCTGGTGCTCCATGAGGGAAGGTGGAAGGCATTTCCTCTACCCCTTTAAAAGACTAGTACCACCATGGATACAGGCACTGCACCATCCTTGTGCTTCCTGAATGCAGTGATTCTGATTTTGCCCAGACCGGAGGAAGTGATTCGTGACTATTCCCCTACCTCATGCACCTCTGTAGAGTGAGGAACAATTTGGATCTTACTGACTTACTCTTATAAAAGGGAGCTACATTATTAGTGATCCAGAACATTAGAATGACTCTGTGTTCTGGGTGGTTGCTGTAGAATATAGTAAGGTTTTTTTGTTTGGTTGGGTTTTTTTAACAAATATTTGTGGACCATAAGCTGCCCTCAGACTCAAGGGCTGCATGGCTACAGTTGTGTCCTCTTTTCTCTCCCTGACCTCTTCCATTCTATCCCCCTCCTCTTAACCTCAGTGTGCTTTTGTGCAACTAGGACTACCCATAATTTGGACAAAGAAGGGCTTTAGCAGGACTGCTGAGGGAAGGGGAGGAGATGGGGATAAAGCTGGATTTTCAAGCCATACATTTTCCCACTAAATCCAAGGCCCAGTTACATAGCACCAGTCCTCCCTATTAACAGTTGAAAGGTGACTTCCCTGGGTCAATTACTGGATCCCTGTTTACTGCACGAATCATTATTTTCTCTCTACAACATTACTAATTGTATTAAACTATTTTATGTTATGCTGCAGAGGCCAAGATCAGATCATTTCTATTATTACTGCTGAGATTGGTCCCTAACATGTTTAGCTGAGGAAGATGGCACTAGATGATGCAATAGCTCTAGTATTGTTTTCCCTTTCTGTTTTCTACTCCTTGTAGACAGAAAAATGATGCTTGGAAATCTGTCACTGAATTTCCATGCATATCGTTTACAATTTTTGGAAAGGTGTGGGAGGGAAAGGTTATATAGCCTCCAGTCCTCTAATATGATTTTTCTAGAAGGTCCTGTCTAGCTGACCAAATTAAAACAGGCCTGGCCATTCTGTACTTCAGAACATTATGAGAAAAGGGATGAGAGGAGTGAGGGGAAATGTCCCCATCATTTTCCTAATATGATACAATTAGTCCAAATATCCTCAGAGCTGTATGTAAAGTTCTGAGCAGCCTGGAACTAGATGCTGATTTCACATAGGGAGGGCTGGCATTAGGCTTCTTAAGCAGACTGTGCAATTGCTTAGGGCCCCAAGCAGCTCCAGAGGACCCCCTATTAATTTAGTATGTGTTGTGTGCAGGGGAAGATCCTCCAAAATATTCCTGCTTAGGGTCCCCAATGGGCTAGCATAGGCCCTGCACCTGAGTGTAAATGCAGAACAGCGCCTCAAGGTTACACCAGTGTACACGAGATCAGGACCCTCTGTCCAAACCCTCTCCCATCCCATCCATGTTTGCAAATTCATTCCTCTTTGGCTGCCTGAGCAGAACCGTGAGTCATGCAGGCAGGGCCATCCTTAGGATTTATGGGGCCCTACGCAGTATTATTAAACTGGTGCCCCTATGCCGGATGGCAGCCCAAGCTCACAGCCTGTTGGGGGAGGGGGAGGAGGGACTTGACAGCAAAGGATAATGAGATGCCCAGCCTGCCTCATGGTGGTGGAGAGTCACAGTTCCCCGCAGAGACTTCCATGCCCTCTCCCTCATGCAGAATGGACATGAAGAAAGTACCTAATTAAAAGCACTAAAATTTGGGAATAAAAAATGTCAGTCACAGGTTTTTGATATGCCTTGAAGTTTGTCAGAGATTTATTTGCAAAAACTTCATAGTAAGGGTGAGTCAGCTGTCCTGCTGGATACAACATTACATATAATGGAATACATGATGCAGCTCTTCTCTGTTTTACATTTTCTTCATCAGTGTTTCTAAGTTGAATTTATATTTTAAATGTACTCATCTTAAGCCAGCATTCCAGATTACTACATATTTAACTCACTGAAACAAAGATATTCTTTTAAATTAATCAGAGAGGTTTAGTGTGTTCATAACAATGTTCATTGCTTTTAGAAAAAGGGAACAGTAATTTACTTTGTGTGATCTCCATAACAAGAGACATGGTTATGAAATTTCACCAACTTAAAAAAAATATGTTTCCAAAAATTTTAGGTATAACAAGGATTTTGTCTTACTAAGGTACTGATTTTGCTGGAGGGTTCTTTTAAAACTAGTTTGTCGGATAGTCAGAAGTAAAGAAAGGGAACTCCTTGTCCAGCTATCTGGAAGGGAAGGACTGTTGTCCCTTTAAGGGCTCTCTTCAGTGAGGAGTGGGGGGATAGGTGGTGAAGGGATGGACGGAAAGGACAGGAAGACTTGGAAGCACTTTTTTTTTTAACTATAGTAATTAAAATGTGTATTTTAGATAAGGGAGGTCTTTTGAAGGATTCATTTAAAAAACTATGTCTGAAGATCCACACATTTAAGGCTAAAGATGATTGTGCATCTAAAACTCTATGCAAGCATTTTTTAGAAATGTGATTTTATAATCTTCACCAGCTCACTAATGAAACATTTTTAAAGCAAATTTTAAACTAAGGTCCTGTAGACTTACATTTTCCGTGTAAATATTACATTAATGCACAACTGTTTTTGTCAGTAAAGTCAGAAACTGACAGTATAAAAATTTATTTGGGCATAAGCTTTCATGGACATCTGATGAAATGGGTTCTAGTCCACAAAAGCTTATGCCCAAATAATTTGTTAGTCTTTGAGGTGACACAAGGACTCATCCTTGTTTTTGCTGATACAGACTAACAGGATTACCACTCTGAAATCTGTCAGTATATATACCTTGGGGTTGGCAAATGCCCGTTAAATGGCTTTATTACCCCTTGAATGTCTCTTTAACAGTTTCAATGTTCTGCTAATAGGTCTGGCAGGCTGGAGGTTTTTTCACTTTTAACTACTAGATTCCCTCCCAAGGAAGACTCACCAGGCTAGAGCAGCCATCTGTGGGACCCTGCAGGAAGGGTCAGAACAGAGATAGAAAAACAAGAGCGTGGACACTAAGACCCAGTGGTGCCCCAAATTTTCAGGTGCCCTACAGCAGCTGCCTATGTTGCCTATGCCTAAGGACGGCCCTGCATGCAGGCAGCAATTCCTCGAAGCCCGCGCTCACCCACGTCCCGACACCTCTGCTGCAGAGAGTGGCTGTGGCAGCACAGGGTGTGCGCGGACTCCGCACAGCGGGGAGGGAGGGCTGGGAGCGGAGGGCGCACCAATGGGGAGGCGCGGTGGGCGAGCGGGGCGGGGCCGGCGTGACGGGTTCGAGCGGGCCTGAGTCTCCGCCAGGCGAGCGCTGCAGGTGGGAAGTTGGTGCCGCCGCAGCTCGGCTGTCTCCGGTTGCTGCCGCGTTGCGTGCAGAGCGCGTCAAAGCATCCCGGGTCGGCGAGAGAGCGCGCGAGCCTCCTCCTGGGTGCTGAGCCGCGGCTGGGGCTCCCCTGGGCCCCTTGTCCTGGAGAAAGGGGCGCATCGTCCGGAGCGGCAGGAGGAGCTGTTCCCTCGGAGGGCTCAGGTGAGCTGCCTCAGTTTCTTCCCCCCTTCGCCTGCTCCTTGCCCTGCTGAGCCCCGGTTATTTCAGCACGCCCCGCCAGCGCCGGATAACGATGCGCAGAAGGACCCGCTCTGCTGTCCTTGGCTTGAGGTCAGTGGGAAAGGCTGGTGGACGTCGGCTGCTTCTGCTTCCCTGCCGGCTGCCTGCCTGCCTGCCTTCCCCGGTCTGTTCGGCTGCTGGGATGCCAGGCACGGACTTCATCCCTGCCCATGGAAATACCTGCCCGTGCGTTGCCCTGTGCCTGCCGAGCCATAGGTTAAAACAGCTGCTCGGAGCGGGTGTAACATCTCACGCACACTAGACTGCAGGGGCAACGGGCTGACACGCAGCAGAGCGGCTCTGCGAAGTGCGTCTTCTCTCGGGCACGGGGCTGCAGGAGCAGCGCGATCCTGTAAGCTGGGCTCTAAGCGGTTAACCTACGGCTCTCAGCAACCGCCTGATTTCATTGCTCTGATTTTTCCTTCTGTGCGAACCCAGGCTTTTCTCTCGCTCCCCCGCTAATATGTAGTTTCCAGTTCCTTTGGGGCTTGTCTCTTCACTATGAATAGGAGTTGAGCTGCGAGCGCGCTTGCTTTCTGCTTCTCTCCAATGCTGTCAGTTGCTGCGGGGAGCGACGGGCGCGATCCGCCTTCCCCTCTTTGACTCCCTTCTCCGCTTCCAAAGCGCAAAGGTGAGAGGGGCCCGACTCTGCTCCCACTGAAGCCCACCCTGGGGAAGCTCCCAGAGGCTTCCGCGGGAGCGGGTTCCAGCCAAGCGCAAGTTTGCTCCAGTGGATTCAGTGTTAGTTTGTTTGGTCATGGACTTCACTGCTCCCAAGATCCTGCTCTGGAAGCTTGTGCGCTCTTGTTTTGAAGGCTCTGATGCTTTGCAGAAGATTAGGCTGTTCTGCATGCTGCCAGTCATGGCTGTGCGGTGGGGAAACCTTATCATTCAGCAACTGTCTACTGCTGTAAGGGTCTTGTTTGCAATCCCTTGGCTCTGGGGAATGCCACTCCCCCGTTTATATAATGTGTCCTAATTGACGGAAGGCGTTTATGGTTATAACGTAGGGGATTGTAGGAGGCTATTTACATCTCCAGCTATTATTAGCATTGGGTGGCTGGAAGAGGGGGTGTGCTAAAGGCTTCTTTAGTAAAATCGCTTTGGGAGCGGACTATTTCCGAGAGCGTTTGTGCTCTTTCCTCCTTGGGAAGACAGCGATCTTGTAGGGTTCCTGTAACCTACACTGGGCACGTTGCCTAAGCTAATGGACTTGCTGATTGTCCGAGCGCGTTGCTGAGATGACACTTGTATCGAGCAATTGGTGGCTGGGCAGTTTCATTTCATTGTGGTTAAAAGGAGGCGCGGGTCGTTCAGATGCATTTAAAGGTGAATCTGCTGAAAGTTGTCGTTTCCAGACACAGGGCGAGCCTTAAATAGCCGCAGGCGTGGGGTTGTAGCGCACTGATGACTAACAGAGATCAGAGTACAAAGTTACACACTGAATCAGCAGATTCAAGGTGGGTTTTCTCAGTGACAGGAGCTTGCTGGAAGTTTTAGCAGCATTATACAAACAACTCATTGCCTGGGTGCATGAGGTTGATATTATCATATGCATTCTTCTTGACTGATAAAGAGAGCCGGCACTGTACTGGTGGCTCAGACCCAGGACTACAAGGTGCTGAGGAACAATATTTTAAATAATTGTCTACAAAGTTATTTATTTACTGCATATTTAAGCTAATTTGGAGAATTGCAGCTTTTGAGAAGACTACAAATGTTGCGTTTCCTAATGAGCTGCAAGCTTTGTGGGTTAAACTGGCAGGGTAGATGCAGTCTTCAGGATTAGATGAAAGCTATATACTTACTGATTTTTTTTTGCCTATTTCTCTGCTTTTTTCTTGCAAAATATATTTATACTCAATGTTAAATTCTAATTACCCGGTATAAATATTGGAAACGGCATAACATGAAAATAAGATACATACATAGTAATATGAATGGATAAATACAATGAACAACATGATTCTAAAAATCTTCACTTCCACTGCGTCAGGAACGCGTTCTTAGGGACAGTGCTGACTTTTAGAAGCATTTTGAAATACATACGAGTTGTGAAAGATATTGTAGGACTCAATACAATAGTCTGAGCATTTAGAACTCTGAATTTTGTGTATACTTCAGCATTGGGAAGCCATTTTTCTAACTTTTCCTGACAAACTATAGGACTCGAGTGTTATTCAAAATGCTTTTCCACCATTATTTGATTTGTAAGGGCTATTTTAATATCTGATATTGGCACTCGTGTGTCTGGCAGCAAGCTTTGCTTCTGGGAGCGTAATGGAAAAATAAGAATCCCTGGATGCCACTATGTATCTCTGTAGAGTTGGGGCTACTCTCCTAATGGAAGTGGTAATGGTCGATATCCTCTTTTTTTTTAAAAAAAAGGAAAGCTTGAGCCTTTTTTTTTTTTTAAGTTGATTATGGGTCAGCTTCCATTTCTATTGCATGAAAAATTTAACTCTTGCTCATCCTTTTGAGCAGATACGTGCATCTTTCATAGTAATACAAATACCATATACTTCCAATGTATGATTAACTTCTCTTCATGTATAGTCCCTCTCTATTATTATATGGATACTTTAGCTCAGGCATTGGTGCTCTTGATCTGAAAATGATGCCTGCTCTAGCATTGAGATTTTTTAACATGCAAAACTTTTTGGGTTTTGTAAAAAATTTTTTTTCAAAAGTACTTCTGTAGAACAAACATCTTTATCTTTGGATTTCATCAGAATGCAAATATCAAGTGTTTTAAGAACATTTTTCTATGAACTGTTCCCCTTTTTCCTCCAACTTCCCATCTAGCATTCCGATATCAGATCACACAAGCTGAGCACTGCACTATTCTATAAATACTGTGCATTCCATTTTTTTTTCAGGAACAAAGTATGACCACTTCCAGCAAGTGCACTTAATATAAGCTTGTTTGCCAAATGGTCTTGTTTTTCCTTGGTTGTAATTGTGAGAGCAACATCGGAAAACACATTAATTGATTTCCACAATACTCCCCCATCCTTTCTGCAACGACATATCCTCCAGCATGAAATTTATTACAGACTCTAAGAGGGAAAATTTTGTAGCAGCCCCTTGTTCAAACATGGGTTGCACACTGCTGCCTAGAACAAGCTTATGAAGGCACTTTATCTAACATAACCTTATCTGCCATTCCAGAACTTCATAACAAACTTACAGGATCATGGAATGACCTTAAAAAGGAATCTTCCAATCTGACGTATGATGTTCTTGTACTTGGAATGGAAATGCTGCACCCAGAACTGACATTTTTAGATTGATGCTTCTAAACTGATTCTCCCAAAGAGAGTATAGAGATGGGTGGTGCATTTAGGTGGGGGGGGGATTTTTTGTTTTTGTTTACTAGTGGCAGTACCTGTTGGAAGAATGGGTATATTGAGAATGCACAAATTATCATGACCTCTAAATTAGAGATGAAATCAGATTGCATTTTAAATCTAAGGAAAATCACCACTGCTTCTGTCATTTGAGACAGCCTTCATCTTACTAATAGTCTAGGAAAAGTTTGCTTCTGACCATTTATGCACACGTTCAGAAGCCCCAGCTTATTAAGACTGACTAAAAGCTAGTTTGGTGTGCTAAAACCTGATGATAGCTCTGTTTTTAAATGTATTATTATCTTACATTTTATACAGTATATTTCTTCCATTCAAAAAATACTTCAGAGTACTTTATCAATTGTATGCAGGAATCACTTCATCTACTGAAATGCTGTCATCTCTGGAAAGGAATGCAGCAGTAGTTTCAGAGCGCACCGCAACACTACGCAGCAGCTTAGGACAAGAACTGAGGAGAAATATTCAAACTGTAGGGGAAATGTATGCAGGCAGAATATAATGACCTAAGCTAACATTTGGCCTAGGCACTAAGGCTAATAACTGTTCTTGCAGAGTTTAATGACAACTGGGGCATTAGTTTAAATTCTGTCAGAAAGATGAGCCCTTTGATTGCACAGTGCCACCTAACGTAGTGCTGGAGTATGGTTTGAGTGCTGACTCAGTGATAAAATCATACTGGATCTTAAACACACCACCACCTGGGGTATTTTTGGGAGGGTCTGCCAAATACCATCCAGTGAATTGAGGTGGATAGCTTAATGTCAAGCTCTGAAGACTTCTCTTGGAGCACTGAGGTGTAATTTGAGAAGGGTAAACTAAGCATTATATTATGTACAGCTTGCTGTGTCACATTTTGAATATCCAGAACGCTCCATAAAAAATTAAAAAGCATAATAAGAGAACCAACAAAGTTAAAGAAGCAGAGGCAAACTCAAGGCCATTGTGGAGAAAGTAAATGGATTTGTTGCATTGGTCTTCACGGCTGAGGATGTGAGGGAAATTCCCAAACCTGAGCCATTCTTTTTAGGTGACAAATCTGAGGAACTGTCACAGAGTGAGGTGTCCTTAGAGGAGATTTTGGAACAAATTGATAAACTAAACAGTAATAAGTCACTAGGACCAGATGGTGTTCACCCGAGAGTTCTGAAGGAACTCAAATGTGAAATTGCACAACTACTAACTGTCGTTTGTAAACTATCATTTAAATCAGCTTCTGAACCAAGTGACTGGAGGATAGCTAATGTGACACTAATTTTTAAAAAGGGCTGCAGAGGTGATCTTCGCAATTACAGACTGGTAATCCTGACTTCAGTACCGGGCAAACTGGTTGAAACTATAGTAAAGAACAAAATTGTCAGACACATAGGTGAACATAATTTGTTGGGGAAGAGTCAACATGTTTTTTGTAAAGGGAAATCATGCCTCACCAATCTACTAGAATTCTTTGAAGGGGTCAACAAGCATGTGGACAAAGGGGATCCAGTGGATATAGTGTACTTAGATTTTTCAGAAAGCTTTTGACAAGGTCCCTCACCAAAGGCTCTTAAGTAAAGTAAGCTGTCATGATATAAGAGGGTAGTTCCTCTCATGGATTGGTAACTGGAAGCTGGGAAACAAAGGGTAGGAATAAATGGTCAATTTTCAGACTGGAGAGAGGTAAATAGTGGTGTCCCCAGGGGTATGTACTGGGACCAGTCCTATTCACATATTCATAAATGATCTGGAAAAAGTGGTAAACAGTGAGGTGGCAAAATTTGCAGATGATACAAAACTGCTCAAGATAGTTAAGTCCCAAGCAGACTGCAAAGAGCTACAAAAGGATCTCTCAAAACTGAGTAACTGGGCAACCAAATGGTAGTTGAAAATCAGTGTTGATAAATGCAAAGTAATGCATGTTGGAAAACATAATCTCAACTATACATTTAAAATGATGGTGTCTAAATTAGCTGTTACCACTCAAGAAAGAGATCTTAGCGTCATTGTGGATCATTCTATTAAAACATCTACTCGATGTGCAGTAGCAGTCAAAGCAAACAGAATGTTTGAATCATTAAGGAAGTAGGGATGTAAAAGGTTAACCGATAAGCATCAGACTTATCGATTTCAGTTAACGATTAAACTCCATTGCTGCCAGAGCCGAGGATTCCGCTTTCCCCTTGGGCATGGTGGCCAGCAGCTGGGACCCTGCATAAAATGGGAAGGGATGCTGCAGCACCCCCCTACCTCTAGTTCCCCAGTTAAACGTTTAAACATGTAACCGATAAAATTTTAATTGGTTACACGGTTACTTTTTTTAACTACTATTTACACTCCTATAAGAAAGGGATAGATAATAAGACAGAAAATATCATATTGCCTTTATTTAAATCTCTTGAATACTGTGTGCAGATTTGGGCACCCCATCTCAGAAACATGTATTGGAATTGGAAAAGGTACACAAAAGGGCAACAAAAATTATCAAGGGTATGGAATGGCTTCCAGATGAGAAGAGATGGATAAGACTGGGACTTTTCAGCTTGGAAAAGAGATGACTAAGGCAGGGGAGTATGATTGTGGTCTATAAAATCATGACTGGTGTGGAGAAAGTAAATAAGGAAGTGTTATTTACTCCTTCTCATAACATGAAATTAATAGGCATCAGGTTTTAAGTAAACAAAAGGAAGTATTTTTTCACACAATGCACAGTCAACCTGTGGAACTTCTTGCCGGAGGATGTTCTGAAGGCAAAGACTATAACAAGGTTCAAAAAAGAACTAGATAAGTTCATGGACAATTGGTCTATGAATGGCTATTTGCCAGGACGGGCAGTGATGGTGTCCCTAGCCTCTGTTTGCCAGAAGCTGGGAATGGGCGACAGGGGATAGATCACTTGATGATTACCTGTTCTGTTCATTCCCTTTGGGGCACCTGGCATTGGCCGCTGTTGGAAGACAGGATACTGGGCTAGATGGACCTTTGGTCTCACCCAGTATGGCTGCTGTTATGTTCCTGGTTTCTTTTCAAGGCATTGGCATCCTATTGTGACATTGCTTAGCACTTTATTTAAAATTTACATTTGCTTAACATTCACCACATACAGAAAATGTTAATATTATTTGGCAAGGAAAGTTTATTTGCATAAAGCATTTCCATTTATTTTAACATTCTGAAGTTATCTTTACTAATTTAGCTATGACAGTAAATTATTAACATGTTCTACAGTGAAGCTTACCATTCTTTGGCAGCTCAGACAATAAAAGTAAATCTAAAATCATCAACAATAATGAAGATTTCCATTATCTTCCTTTTTTCTCAAAATATAGGAATATGTAATGGCAGATCCTGCAACTGGACCCTACTGTTGTATGTAAAGTAAATAAGTTTCAGGATCAGGGCCTTGTAGTTACGTTGTATTTTTCAATATAATATTACTGAAAGATGTGCAGTGGAGTTTGATTGTTTTCTTCATTGGCAGCTGACCGAATTGAGTCTGATAGTTAATACTCTGTGTGCGTGTACTGTATTAACTATGTGTTAGACTGGCATTCTTGCATTCAGTGGTGTATGATTCATTTGAAGTCTTTATTACTCCTACCCATGGGTTAGGATGGATCCAAGATGAATCATACATGCATGTATGTCTTGCAGCTAAAAACATTTAAGTGTGAAATAAATGGCTGAAATTTTGAATACTTATTCCTTTATTTTAGGATTTGTGGCGTGATGTATGAGTTACAATTCTTACCACCAAATAGGCTGGGTGGAAATGCAGCAGGTAATACACTTACACTATATCACGAAGACGGCAAATTGGAATCAGACCCCAGCATAGAAACGAAATAGATATTTCCGACTAAAAAGATTCTTATGTGGGTTGTGAGTAGAGGGTCCACACTGAAAATAGGAAATAAAAATCCACTATCCTCTGAAATCTTCACAGCTAATTTAATGCCTGGAAAAACTGTGATTTCAGCGTCTGATGAAGAAGCAATTGACCCTAAAATTGCTGCCTGGAGCTGAACCAACACTTTCAGCTTCATAACCGTTGTCTTGCATAAATGGAGAGGGTGAGGGTGGGGAGAGAGTCCATAAGGAGAGCAGTGAGAATTAAAAAAAAAAACAACTTAATTGCTCTGTAGACATAGTCTAATGTATCTCCTTCTTACCACATGCTAGCTGCTTGATTTAGGGTAAGTGCAGCAGAAAATGTAATAGTGACCTAGGTGATGGCCTGTGTTTTCATTCCCACTTTCTATCGCTTCTGCAATATTTACAACACTCAGCATCTAAAAATCATGAGATGGCTCAGATTTGAAATTTAAAAAAATACGTATATTTTTCACATGCCTTCTGATTTTTTTTTAAATGTATTTATTTTAGTGGGAAGCTGCCTATACAAAATTTGTGTCTGATCATCTCAGGTTCAAAACTGAACCTTATATACTAGGGGTAGGCAACCTATGGCGTGTGTGCCAAAGGTGGCACAGAAGCTGATTTTCAGTGGCACTCACACTGCCTGGGTCCTGGCCACCAGTCTGGAGGGCTCTGCATTTTAATTTAATTTTAGATGAAGCTTCTTAAACATTTTAAAAACCTTATTTACTTTACATACAACAGTAGTTTAGTTATATATTATAGACTTATAGAAAGAGACATTCTAAAAATGTTAAAATGTATTACTGGCACGCAAAACCTTAAATTAGAGTGAATAAGTGAAGATTCGGCACACTGCTTTTGAAAGGTTGCCGACCCCTGTTATATACTCAGAAATGCAGGCTTCTCTGCTCACTGTGTGGGGACTCCATGTAGCCTCTCCTATACCCTAGGATGTGGGAAGTTGCCATTCTATCCCTTTCCATCTCTACCTAAATAAGATAGGTGTCTACCCCTCTGATATTCTCCCTCCATGCTTCCCCACAGTCACTTGCCCCCTCTATTTCCCTCCATTTCTCCTCACATTCTCCTTCTCTGCCCTATCACATCTCCCTGCATCCCTCCCACCACCTATGCGCTTTCCCTGCACCACTCTGTCAGCTGCTACTTCCCCATGTTTTCTTGACTCTTCAGTTTCTTGATCAGTTTACTAACACATCCATTTATCTGCACCTCTGCATTCTTCTGTCACCCATCTGGCCTTTCCAGAGTGATTAAATGGCCACCATTTTTGCAGGGGGGAATCTTGCTTTCACTTGCAAAGGCTGAGAGGATATGATAACAATTCTTGCTGAGCACAGCCTGTTGCTTCAGTCCTATGGACAGTAGTGGTAGACAGTAGCCATTCTGGATAGGGGCAGAATGTCACAAAATTGAAGGTAGAAATCAGAAGTTAATGATCAGAGGAGTAGCCGTGTTAGTCTGGATCTGTAAAAGCAGCAAAGAATCCTGTGGCACCTTATAAACTAACAGACGTTTTGGAGCATGAGCTTTCGTGGGTGAAAGCTCACGCTCCAAAACGTCTGTTAGTCTATAAGGTGCCACAGGATTCTTTGTTGCTTTTACAGAAGTTAATGAGAAATCTTTTGCAAAAAAAGTTCACAAGACCATCAGCAGAATTCTGAAAGTTGGCAATACTGCTTCCTCCTTCGCCCTGCTGCATTCTCTAAGAAAATGTGTTGGCTAGCAAGCTGGCAAATGTATCCTCAATTAAGTTTGTGTGTGGAGGGGGCAGGGGGCATGGGAGGAACACAGCTGAGAATATTTGCTAATTTTATTTTTATGGGTGGAAAGCAAGGAAGGTAAATGTGGGAGATTTCTCCCACTCATTGCTTTGGGGGAAAATAGTGAATTACTTGTCTTGTCACTTCTTCGGGAGCATAAACTGCAGGAACAAACCTATATTTTTAAGAAAATGAGGTATGAGCAATCAGGGTCTTTCATTTTTAGTCTGTTGCAGTGCAGCCAGTGGCACTGAAGTACATACTTCAGAAAAACAGTAATTCATGCCACAGTTGTCTACCTCTTAGTTCTACTTCCAATATAATAGTATGTACTGACACTTGTAGCCTTTTCATTATAAACATGAATGGGAATTCATAGTTTTGTACCTGCCACAAACTGTGGCCATAGTTTTGCATCTGCAGTTCATTCATGATTTTCCTAGTCATTCACTTGTGGGTCCAAACTGAGTTCAAAATTGCACCTGAAAAAATATAAGCCTGATGTTAAAAATGTAGTAGCCCACGAGCAAGTTGAACTCTTCATTTGGGTCACTTGCTCTGGGTTCATGACTGGTGTGCTGGGGTGTGTGTGGCTGCACCCGCTGACTTAAAGTAGTAATAACCAAATACATGGTTTCTGCTTGGAGCACACATAGTATAAAAATTGCTTCTGCACCACTGTTCATGACACAGGCACATTACAACTTTTGGTGATAGATTGCAGTTGTGTCCTTAAAACATGGATTAAGCAATGTTGTCTACACATTCCTCTCTTTAATACTTATTGGACTGGAAAGTAAAACATTTAACGTTGGCTCATGGTCGCATACAAACTAGAGTGTAGATGTAAAGAGCTTTTACATATTATGCCTATTATGCTGAAGCTGTTTGTGAAGCTATAGCTAAGGTTGTGTTCAAATGTAGACAGAATGACTTGCTCAAAGCGCCTGATGTTAGAGAAAATCTTGTTGCTGCAACAACCCAGAATTCTTCTGGCTCTAGTAAAATGGGTTGTGTCTGATCGTAACATAGTTATTGTGAAAGAAATCACTGATGAACAAGCTGAAACATACGTGTGTGTGACTGACTAACCATTGTCTATTGAATACAAATATAATGGCCTCATTTCATAATATAATCTAGGGTTCAAGAATCTGGTAGTAAATCTGGTTCTTGATGTTACAAATGCTGTGGCAGATTAGTAGTAATCTATTACAATTTATATATCATTTCAGTTCAAAGTGCTTTGCTTCATTTCAGCCACCAGCTAAATATATTTACTTCTGGGATGAAATGTGGCAGTTTTTATAACAGCGTTTTAGGAACAAAAATGACAAAAAGTTTCAAATTAAATGCATAGGGAATCCAGGTAGGTAAAATGTACTAAACAGTACTTTAGTCAAATTGGCATACAGCCAAGACACTAAACTGACACCTTTTCTTGCAAAGTGTCATGGGCAAGGCCAAAGTAGTGGATGAATGCAAGTGATATAGGCAGTACAAAGAGAGTTGTGGTAAAATATTTGCATGAAGTGGTTAAAAGAATGTATCAATATGCATCTTTTTGCTTCTTGTAACTTGTCTCTTTTCGCTCACCATTGTATACACCGGGGGGAGGGGGGGATGGAGGATGGGGATGTGGACTTTTTGGCCTGAGGGCCACATCTGGGTATGGAAATTGTATGGTGGGCTAGGAATACTCACGAAATTGGGGATTAGGGTGAGGGCTCCAGCTGGGGGTGAGAGCTCTGGAGTGGGGATGAGGGGTTGGAGGTGCGGGAGGGTGCTCTGGACTGGGACTGATGGGTTTGGGGGCTGGGAGGGGGATCATGGCAGGATCAGGGATTTGGGGTGCAGGGCGGCACTTACCTCAAACAGCTCTGAAAAGCAGTGGCATATCCCCCCTCTGGCATCTACGTGGCCAGGTGGCTCTGCGTGCTGCTCTGTCTGCAGGTGCCGCCCCTGCAGCTCCCATTGGCTGTTGTTCCCAACCAGTGGGAGCTGTGGGGGCAGTGTGCTGAGCGCCTTGGCTACCCCTATGCATAGGAGCCAGAGTGGGGACATGCCACTGCTTCTGAGAGCCGTGCGAAGCGAGGCAAGCCCCAGACTCCACTCCCCGGTGGGAGCTCGAGGGCTGGATGTGGCCCCTGGGCCATAGTTTGCCCCTCCCTGGTATACACCAACATTCTTTACTTCCATAGTAGTAGACATTGGAGGTACGGGAGGGGGGAGGTGATGAAAAGTGACTCAGCAACTGCCATCCATAGGAGTGTTGAGTATTAGTGATGTTTGCTGGTTACAGTCTCCTTAGAGCCAGTAGATTATTTTTTCCCTGTTGGCCCATTAAGGACATTATTTCAGCACCAAGTCAGAGGGAAAAAGTACTACCTTTTGCATTGCCAGTTCTGCTTTTTGCAGTGCTTTGAGTTCTCTGGACATATAAACACTGATCGTGCCAGATTCTGCTTACCTTGTGAGATCTGATTAGACCCCAGCCCAAGATAGAGAGAGTGCGGCCTATTATAGTGCTTTAAACTTGACACTTGAAAACACACTCCTGAGAGCAGCAAGTTTCAGTGCTGTAAAGTGCCAGTGTAGACAATGCAACAACGCTATGCCCCTCATGGAGGTGGGTTTTTTTTAGAGCGCTGGGAGGGAGTGCTCTCTCCCAGCGCTGTGCTGCGACCACACCAGCCACCTTAAATTGCTGCTGTGTATACTAGCCCTTGATTTGAAGAATTTGGGCAGGCCGGGAAGATTATTACAAATCTCTGACAACAGATTAGACAAACTTTATCTGCTTGGCTCGTTTTCAGTATTGGCAGTTTCTTGTGGTACAGGCAAACTGTGGTGATCAAATCATTAGTACAATAAAGCTAGTATTTCTTGTCCTCCTTCTTTCCATTAGAGTCCATATTGTTTTCTTTATCTGACATAGTAACTCTGCATTTAGTATCTCTAATTCTCGCTTAGATAATCTGATTGTTTCTGGAATTCATCTAGGAATACAGACTTTGCTCTGCTGTTATATACACACACAATATTCTGGTTAGTCAGAGATGCATCTAGAAATTTGTACAGTGTCTCAAAATAATTCCATCCCCCAAATTAAAAAACAAAATGCATGCTAGTTAACTATTTCAGGATATATTTTTAATTTATTTTTCTTAAATACTGCAGGTGCATTCTGTTAGGCAACTTGCTAGCTGGAGCTAAGAGTGAAATTATACTTCCCTGAATACAAGAGCTCTATCGATGACCTACAAAATCATTGATGGGGTGGGGTACGCTTTAATGGGAAAGGCTTTTCTGGATGATTTTTTTGGCCATACAAAGTACTTTTTCACCGCTCCAGTCAACGGAAAACCTGCATTATTTTGACTCTGGTTACCACATAACTGCTGAAATTACCAACATTCAGGATGGATGTGATAACTTCTTATAGATAAGGAGTGGGTGAAATCCAGTGGCTTTCAGTTGCGCAAAGCTTTTGCATATATTGCTAGCCCCTAGTAAGTCAGTTCACAAGAGATAGGATCCTGAAAACTACCATTTGGTGTGGTCCTAGGTCTGTTTAATTCTGTCCTAATAAATAGTATATCTCAGTATTCAAGGAGCTAGCTCAGAGGCAGATTTACAGTAAAACACAGGGTGCCCTGGCACGGGATCCCCAACAACAGGGGGCCCCAGGGCCAGGCAGCTGCGGGGGCAGAAGCCTTGCCCTGCTGGCTCTTGGGGCTCCTGCTGCAGGCTCTGCACCCACTTATAGCCAAGCTCCCCACTTCCCCATCTCCTCCCTGCCTCCTCCAGCGAGTGTGCTGCATTCCTGCCCCTCCTCCCCAGCGCTTCCCCCACCACCAAACTGCTGTTTGCTCTGGGAGAGAGGGGGAGAAGAGGCAGAGGTGGGGCCTTGGGGAAGGGAGTAGAATCAGGGCAGGGCTGAGCAAAGGCGGGGCCCCTATACTCCCTCTATCTGTACACATTACCCCCCCCCACAGTGAGCTACTCAAGGCAGGGGACTGGGAGCACCCCCTGCCCTAACTCCTGCACCTCTGACACATACCCAGCCTCACCACACCCCATGCCCTGACTCCTGCACCCCCCATCCCTACCCTCACCCTGAGCACCAAATGGGTTCTCCTGACCCCTCCCCCACCTGCACCACTTGCACCAAATAGGAGCTACCCCAGGTAAGCGCTCCACACCCCAATCTCCTGCTCCAACCCTGAGCCCCCTCCTGCAACCCCCAGTCTGCTTCTGCACCCTGACTCCGAGACCCAGCACCTCCAGCCCTGAGTCCTTCACCTGCCTCACACACACCCAGTCCTCCGCCCTCCCTGACTCCTGCACCCCCTCACACACACCCAGCCACCTGGCATCCCTTACTGCTGCACCCCCCTCACACACTCCCAGCCCTGACTCCTGCATCCCCCCACACCTCCAGTCCCCTGCCCACCCTGACTCCTGTGCCTCCCCCCACATCCCCACCTGCACCCCTTGCACAAAACGGGAACTGCCCCAGATAAGCTCTCTACACCCTAATCCCCTGCCCCAGCCCTGAGCCACCTCCCACACCCTAACTCCTGGCCATACCTGCACTCCAGCCCCCAGCCTGCTCCTGCATCCTAACTTCCTCCCGGGCCCTGCACCTCCAGCCCTGAATCCCCTCTCCCGCTGTAAGTCCTGGCCAGACCCGGCATCCCAACATTTTTTTTACATTTCTATTTATAAAGTGCTCTTATCCAAAGCGCTTTGTACTTTTAGCTACCTCTTGTAAACAAAATTAAGTCGGCTGCTGAGACCCTCAGTGATTTTCAAGTGGTCTGTGGAAAAATAAGACTACCAAAAACAATCAAGGTACCTCACTTTATTTTCATTTACTTCCTATTACTTATAGGAGGAGGATGAAGAAAAAAAAGAATGAAAAACAGGGGCGGGGAAGAGATAAGAGAGAATGTTCTTTTTCTTGGCTGGGTCCCGAGGAGGGGCCCCAAAAATGAAGCTAAGCACAGGGCCCCACTAACTCTAAATTCTCCACTGGGTTAGGTATGTGTATTATCTGTGAAAATAGCATTCCTTTTCTATGCACCGTGTAGATGCAGTCTTTGCTGCCTAGAATTATCAATGAAAATAATACAAATAAAAGATACATTATTCTTCTAAAGCCTCATTATGATGTCATCTTTGACCGACCACTACTAAATCTTAATTTTTTTCAGCGCTAAGCTATGCCATCATGTTTCTTTAGGACTGGATTATTTTATGGAGAGAATTTTTCTGTGTTCAATCCAGTTAGTCAATTGATAGAAACCATTCTGTAATGTAAACCAATTTAATATTTGTTTCTTACATAAAACAATGACATTGTTATTGAATTACTAAATTGCTTTTCTTTTTCTTTTTTGTTTTTGCCAATTGTTATGACTGACTGCAACACGAACCTGATACACTGGATGAAACTTTGGCACATGGAATGTGGATAATTTTGGGGTGAGTCTTAGAATCATCTTAGTCATTGATTTTTTTTTTCCTCTTCTCAGTGGAAGGAAAAGAGCATTAGTAAACTTGGATTGGATTTAATGAGAGCTCTAGTTTGTGGGCCACAAAGAACTGCATGAGTGTAGAAGCAAGATGCAACTTTTATTGAATCTGATGCTTATATGGGTTGGGTTTATTTTTTCCCTGTAAGCTCTGTTCTGATATTGTCAGAGATGTGGAAGATAACATTAAGAGGATTAATTCTAAATGATGATTTTTTTAAATGAGCTTTAGTATTTATCACTCTTGTGTAATTGTTGACATGAAAATATTTTCTAAACTATTCTATGGAGCTTGCAAACGATTGCACCTAAGGTTTCCTAGGTTGATACTATTGCTTCTGTAAACCATTCAAAGAAAAAATTAATTCATTGTGTGACTTTTCAGAAATATACGGGCAAATCAGTTCATTTTCTCATAATACCACTGTTGCTTGTGACATGAATCCCTGGGAGAGGTATATAACGTTGTTGACTTGTTTGCATTAAATACTGTACCACATTCTTGTGTATGTAAAGGATTTCCAACCCAGCTAGTTTCTGTGAAGTTGTTTAAAAGTAATGCAACATAACTACTCCATGTTCTTCGCACAAATTGAGGGTAGAATACCAATGCCAAGGTAACTGATTTCTCTCTGCAGATGAGGCTAGCATATCTAGCGTTCTGGACTTTCAGTTAAAGGTGGTTAGAGTGCTGCAGATAAAATCACTTGTTGCAACCATATCAGCCAAGAGACCCGTTCCAGAAACATGTTTGGAATTTTTAATATTCACTCAGAATTGTTATAGGAGTAAGGTTGCCTCTTTGAAAAACTTAACTCAAAATGTTTTTCGGTTTTAGAAAGCTTTAAACATAACTCTTGGAATTATCAGCATGACTCTTATTTTGATATACATTGTGACACAACAGCATGAATCATTCATTTAGGGCTAACAGATTGAGTTTTATAACTAGTGGGCACAATTCAGGAAAGCATCTCAGATCTGAACAGAGATGAGCATCATCAATGATTTAGATAAAGGCATAGATAATACACATAAAGTTTGTGGATGATACCAAGCTGAGAGGGGATGCAAGTGATTTTGGAGGATAGGATTTTAATTCAAAATGGTCTGGACAAATGAGAGAAATGGTCTGAAGTAAATAGGATGAAATTCAATAAGGCCAAATGCAAAGCACTCCACTTAGGAAGGAACGATCAGTTGCACACATACAAAATGGGAAATGACTGCCTAGGAAGGAGTACTGCAGAAAGACATCTGGAGGTTATAGTGGATCACAAGCTAAATATGAGTCAACAGTATAACACTGTTGCAAAAAAGGCAACATCATTCTGGTGTGTGTTAGCAAGAATCGTATAAGCAAGACATGAGAAATAATTCTTTGGCTCTACTCAGTGCTGATTAGGCCTCAGCTGGAGTATTGTGTCCAGTTCTGGACCTCACATTTCAGGAAAGATGTGGACAAATTGGAGAAAACACATAGAAGAGCAACAAAAATGATTAAAGGTCTAGGAAACATGACCTGTGAAGGAAGATTGAAAATTTGGTTTGTTTAGTCTGGAGAAGAGAAGACTGGGAGGCGGCGTAACAGTTTTCAAGTACATAAAAGGTTGTTACAAGGAGGAGGGAGGAGAAAAATTGTACTCCTTACCCTCTGAATATCAGACAAGAAGCAATGGGCTTAAATTGCAGCAATGATGATTTAGGTTGGACATTAGGAGAAACTTCATAACTGTCTGGGTAGTTTAGTTAAGCCCTGGAATAAATTGCATAGGGAAGTAGTGGAATCTCCATCACTGGAGATTTTTTAAGGGTAGGTTAGAAAAACACCTGTCAGGGATGGTCTAGATAATATTTAATCCTACCATCAGTGCAGGGGACTGGACTAGATGATCTCTTGTGGTCCCTTCCAGTCCCATGATTCTATAAGCATGTGCTTACTCTGAATTAGAGCCATAAAACATAACCAAAAATTCAAAATTTGGATCTTCTAGATTTCCCATTAAATGCAAGTAGTGTGGAAATGTGAGTAGATGCTTCTGTTCTGATGTTTTAATTCTCTGTTAAATGTGCACAGACTGTCATTAGCTGCTCTTTGATGTATTGTAGTTGGATTTAGTTATTTGTAAATTAACTCCCTTTCTCATTGATTTCTGATATGCACCAAAGATCTCTCTTCCATCCCCTCTTCAGATGCCTAGGTCTTAGAAGCAGAGGGAGATTATCTGGGCTACTTCTAATACAATAGAAGAGGGTTAGTTGTGGCTTCTATCAGAGCTCATCAGCTAGAGGGGATTGCTCAGAACCATTACAAAACCCCAACTTGTCACTCTCCCTTTTCACTGACTAAACCGGTTCCATCCATGGACTCCCCACCCCTGCTGGCCTGGGGGCAAGAGAGTGAAGGACAAGAACCCCATTTTGAGATGACAAACATGGCTTTTTAAAGAATTCCCTAATAAAAATTGACAAATTTATTTTTTGTTGTACCTTTCCAGGGTAATGCCTCTTAATCCTTTTTTATTGACCCTATGCTCACGCTGCAGAGCTTTTTGTCTTAAGGCAGTAATATGAGTTCAGGGTCCTGGAGTGTAATGTCTATTAGGGATGATCCAGACAGTATTTGGTCCTGCCATGAGGGCAGAGGACTTTACTCGATGACCTATCGAGATCCCTTCCAGTCCTAGAGTCTATGAGTCTGAGACCTTAATCGTTTTCCATATATTGTTTCATGCTGGGTGAACATACGTTGCACTGCTACTTCTTCTCATGGATACCTGTTATTCCTCAGAAATGTAGCTAAAAATGCAGTTAAGTGGCCTTCTGCATGACTGATGCAAGGTAATTTCATAACTGAGTAGCAGTGGGCTCTGTAAATGAGCTGCTTCAGATTCCCCTTCTTTGATGTGCTAAGAAGCCTTCATCAACTTCAGAGAGTAATGACTCCTGTGCCCAGGAATATGTTGCATATTTTCTCTGCTATGCATACTAATAAATTCTCAAGTCCTGAGAACTATTGAAATATGTTGTTCGCTACCAAACTTCAGCAGGTATTTCATTTTAATTTTAGGCTACCTTAGTTAATATTTTACAATGTAAAAGTATAACTGACCATTCATATGCTGCATATACAGATACAACCTTTAATACCTTGTTTTGTGGGGCAGAGGTGCTTCCTCATACTGTTATAACTAACGATGATTAAAATTAACAAATTTTGTTTCATTCAGTTTTCATTGTTGTAGTTTTGATTATATCTGGGGCTGAGAAAAAGCAATCTGATTATATTTGAATGTCACCAAAATATAATACATTTATAACAAAAATGTAACAATTAGAAGAGTCCCAGGCTTGGTAAACAAGCTAAGTGGCAGGGAGTGTTGTATGTCTGGTGACAGCATGGTTCGTTAGTGGTTCTGAATAAAGTTCACTATAAGCACTCTCTCACAACAGAAATGTGATATATCACAAAATCCATGCCAAACTATTGGCACACCTGGCAGCCTTTACTCATTCAGCTGCTGCCTTGAAATCTTGTATGCTCCTTGCTTTCTTGTGGTCAAAGAATTCTTGGCAGTCTGCTCTTGAAGAGAATCCTAGGTTATCTGATGTGAAAGCTGTAGTCAACCAGCTATAGTAACGAGGATACAAGAGGTTTGTTGTTGTTGTTGCCTAATTGAAATGCCTTTATAAGGCATTTTTAAATGGTGGGTTCTCGGCACTTTCTGAACACTGGGCGTCTTTAAGGTGTCTCAGGTTAGGCATGGAGAATTGCTAGTTACTTTTGAAAACTTTGAACCTAAGATCTTGTGAGATCCTATGAGAGAGAGAGATTGGGATATCAGCAAATGTAAGATGCAGATTATTGTTTTGAGAGGAAAAGGGTGTTGGTGACTTCATAGAAAATGTGTGAGTTGGTGGTTGTGTGGAATCAACCAGAGCACAGATTGTAAAAGGAGGAAAGGGAAGAGAATTGGGAATGGATTGGGAGGCTAAATGGATGTAAGAAATGAGATTTCAGGAAGAATTTGCATGTTGTAAGGTGCAAAGTTGGAATCTGGAGGGGAAGAGACTTCCTAGCAACTTGTGTAAACTCTGAATAAGCATCCAAACTTTAGGAAGGTGACCTATCAAAACAGAACGACTCCACCAAATGCTTTGAATTCAGCTACCACTGGAAAGAATAGGAAGCCTGAGGATACTGCATTTGTTAGAAACATGTTAAATAGTCCATGTTAAATAGTCCATGTCTCTCTCTTTTTTTGAACTGCTTGAATTAAACAGATTTTGTTAATCATTTTTTGTTTTGTGAAGGGATCTAGGATAATTTACAAGTAGCTTTTCCCTTGCTTCATATAACCCAACAAATAGGTGGAGGAGGTTAAAATATAGATTTAACAACTCCAGATGAGATTTCAGAGGCTTTGACCTACCACTTTGTTCTACGCCTCCTTTTTCTACCATTATCCCATCTGCTCCCACCCACATAGCAGCTGAATTCTCTATGCTTGTCCTGTTGTGACCTGATCATGACCAACTGCAACCAACAGTGGGGGTCATAAACACAGTATTTGCTGCACACTTGCATTTACAGGGCCGCCTTGGGTCGGGGGGGGGGAAGTGGGGCAATATGCCCCAGGTCCGCAGGGGCCCCCGTGAGAATATAGTATTCTATAGTATTGCAGTTTTTTTAATGGAAGGGGCCCCCGAAATTGCTTTGACCCTGGCCCCCTGAAACCTCTGGGCAGCCCTGTCCATTTCCAGAGGCTGAAAGCACAATGACCATAATATTCTCATCATCCCATATGAGAAGCCAAAACCCTGAGGTTTTTCCTCCACTTGAGTCTTGAATATGGCTGTGTACAGTGACTGTCCTCAGAGTTGTATTTAAGGAACAATTGTATCTTAATGTTCACTTTTCTGTTAACCTCATATACTATGCAGGCAGATCAAGCTGAAGAATTTGCCTTTTATTTTTAATTTCTTTTATATATATGCAGAGGCTTTGTATTTTTTTTTTTTTTAACCATAGCTGTTCATTTTCAGTTGTTGCCTGGATAATAGTGCTGATGAACAAGTATTTAGTCTGACAAACAAAGGCTTCGCTGTGAAGAAAATGAAGCAGAGAAAATTACTGTGGCAAAGGTTTCTAAATTATACTTCAACAGGAAGATGTTGATAAGGAAGTAGTTAAAAATTACTGTTTAGAGAAGGGGAAGAATGCTCTTATGATCTGTATTTTAACTATCAGCAAAATGAAGAAACAATTGATTCATAAGGTCAGTGAGGTAATTTTGGTGCTAATAAAGTAATTGCTCTATTGAATCCAGAGCCTGATCCAAAGCCCATTGAAATAGTCATTCCGCTGTTGTCAGTGGGGTTTGGATCAGGCCACACATGAGTTTAAGTGCAAGTAATTTTTATTTGCTTTGAAAATAAAAATTAAACTGTATATTTTAAGTACTTACAGAACATATTTGTTTTACTCCCACTTGGGCAAGCTGAATATTTTTTTAATTAACGTATGTATTAAAATACACATAGCATAATAGTGCTACTGTTGGGACAGAATAAAAAATAATTTAGAAGTTTTAGCATTGTAACCAACTATATCCTTATTGAAGGCAATGACCAAAATCCCGTTGTCTTTGAAGGGAGCAGGATTTAGGTCCATGAGCCCTCATGCTGCAAAGCAATCCAGATGCAGTTCAAGGTTCACCTACCCAAATGGCTTTGTAGGATCAGGACCGTTGTTTGTGAGGAGAAACTTTTTTTTCAAGATTTAAATAGAAGGCATAGTCTGCTAGCAGTAAATCCTTCACATATTACCCTTCAGCTTGTTTCAAACAATCAGCACTAAGTAGGTAATGTAATAGTTACAAGCCATATATTATTTATTGTCCCTTTTTCTCATCCAAGATGTGGGATAAAGAAAACATACTGTACAAATCTTTTAACTGAATAATGAATAAGCAGGATATTTCTTTGGTGGCTGAGCCCCTACCTATACACACTTCACTTCTACTTCTGGAAATTGTATTTAGGATCCAACAGTGAATTTGGATTAGTAGTAATGTCCTCTGGCAAGACCTGTCCTGCCAGGTCACTTATGAAAAGTACTAAGGCAAATGACCACCACGAAGTATAGCTTATGTGATTAATTTAGTGTGATCAGAACAAATCACTGATTATGAACAAAATGAAGTTTTTTGGAATGAAGCATGAAGGCACTTAGCTCTATCTTAACCTTGATTAGCCTATATTCATAGCTTTGTTGGAAATGAGTTAAGTGAAGCCAATGGCCTGTACTGTTCAAAGGTTAAAGTAATCCACAATAGTTCAGCTGTCAGCAAAATTGAACTTTGTATAGCCTAGGTTTTCATGTAAGGCCTTAAACTACTTTTATTGTCCCTTTAGCTGATAGATATTAGCTGACATGTCCTTTATCAGCCTGAGAAATGGGCAAGGGTTGCCTTCTTCTAGTTGTATCTGAACTTTGCCTTTTGAGACAGGTTAGACAACAGTCTAGCTGAAATACTGCAGAAGTTGCAGTCTTTTGTAATGCAGCCTCAGATAACTGTTTGGATTTATCCAGTAGCTGTGAGTGATTACCAGCGTAGATATTGTATCTCAGAAGGTTCCCCCCCCCCCTTTCTCTCACACTCTCCAGAATGGCTGTACAGAGGTGTTATGCTGTTGCATCCTATTTTTAACACCAAAGCTCATTTACCATAGCTAATCATAGGGTGTGTTGTGTTCAGTGAACTGGCATTTTATCAAAGGAATCCCAAAATATTTTAGTTTTCTGATTACAACTAGTGAAAGCTAAGCAAAATTCAGTTAGCTTTAAGCTATTTTATAGATAGGAAAATACAAATATAGTCCGAGTCAATACGTTTGTATGTCAAAGTGGAGATACCTGACTAATTAATTTTACTCCTCCATCCATCTCAATACATTGTTTGTCATATGGTACTTTAAGTCACTGTTTCTAGTTTGCCAAACTACTATAGCACTTTTCTTTTCAAACTAATATAAAATGTTTTTAGAAAATTTACATTCTTCTAAATAATCCATTTTTACTACTGCCCAGTGTTAAAATCAGTGATTTTTATTCAGAGATATAATTGTCTAGTATATATTTTGGCTGTAATGATGATTGCCACAGATGTTTGATTTTTTTTTTGTCATGTTTATTCATAACTAGCTATTGCAATAGGCTTATAAGAAGATATTGTAAGGATAGTTTTCATTCTCAGTTTTGGGAAGTGGGCTCCACCTAGTGTTTAAATTACAGGATTAAATTTCTCAAATTTGTTTTCCTGAATGCCCTTGTTACATAGTTAAAGGACACAGAAGAAAGTTGAGATGGGTATAGTTTTCAGTAATGGTTATCTAAACTAGGAAGTTTATAGGTACAGTTAGTATACTATTGATGATGACCTGTAATACTGAAAGGGTCATAATCTTTCACAGAGAAAATATAATATTCCTGTTCTATACAATTTCTGTTATATACAATGGCAGGCAAGCATTTTAAAAAGAAATTAAAACAGCATGGTAATATGTTCCTAGATATTTTGCAGTTGATTGCCATATATTTTTTCTGATGTGGCATATTAGAAAACGGCATGGTAGTTGATTAAAATCTGATGCTGAAAAACTATTTAGAGTTCTTTTAAAAAGGCAAATGTGAGACAGTTTATCTGGATTAATACAGAATCAACAAAATATTTTTACTATAAATGATACCTGTTGATTAACACACATGCGTTCTGCCTATATTTGTTAATTACACCATAATTTTTAGTAAGAGCAATTTATAGTTTAGTCTTGGAGTGGTTGCAGATGTGTATTCCACTCAGGTGCATGAGGGCCCAGCACACCAAAGCCGGAGAACTTTGCTAAGCAGTGCTCATAGGGTTGGCGCTTGAGCTCTGTGGCCCCTCTGCTGGCTTTTTAAAATTAGTGCTTCCCGCCCCCCCGTTGCTTCTCACCACCTGTGGCTAGAGTTGAAGCATTCAGTGCGAGATTTACCTCACATGTTCTTTTTTTTTTCCCTCATTCTTTTCTGGGAATTTAATTTATTGTATATAGTTAGTGTAGCTCATTGGTACCCGTTATGTTTAGTTACAGTAGTTAGGCTAGATAATTCATTGCCCCGGATAATGCCCTCCCCGGGCTTTAAACATGTGGAGTTGCTATCCCCAATAGTGACCACATTCACTCACTCACTCTGTTTGTAGTGCCCAGGAGAAGGGCACATTAAGGAAAAGTGCTTGCTTTGCAAGTCCATTTAAGAAGTGGCTAGACACTTGCATATGAAACAGCGCTTCTGAAAGCAGATCATGAGGCCTACTTTGGCACCAGGGACCTCCTCAGATTGCCTGGTCCCACTTTGAAGCCATGAGGAGTGGCTCCTACCTCAAGAGTCCGTGCTTCTCTTATTAGGAAGAGGGATCGTTCCCTTTCATCACCGTTGGTACTGGGATTGGCACCATTCCTGCAGTAAGGATATGGGTCCTTGGCCTGGTATCTACTAGCCACTAATGCCTCACCCCTGTTCCTAGTTGTCTCCATGGAATCCTTGGCATGTGCCTTGGTCTGGGAAATCCCACTCTTCGGGAGTCCTGGGCAGGATTTTTGATTCCAGCTGTGGTTTCTATCCCTGAGCTTCCTCTATTACAAGCGTAATCAGAGGTTATTCTTCCTGAGTCACTTCAGACTGACCGTCTCTTGCAGATAATTTAATAACTGTTCAGATAGTTAAGCACTGGAATAAATTGCCTAGGGAGGTTGTGAAATCTCCATCATTGGGGATTTTTAAGAGCCGGTTGGACAAACACCTGGCAGGGATGGTCTAGATAATACTTAGTCCTGCCTTGAGTGCAGGGGACTGGACTAGATGACCTCTCGAGGTCCCTTCAGGTTTTGTGATTCTATTCTTGGTCTCTGTGGCCTCAGCAAATATGTGATGTTCCACGTGGTCCACTCTAGCAACTATCCTCCTTACAATTAAATCACAATGACTGGTTTACTGCCATAGACCTTCAGGATGCTTATTTCCACATGGCAATTCTCCTGAACCATGGGAGACTTAAGGTTTTTTTATGGTAGGCCACCACTGTCAATACACCATGCTTCACTTCAGCCTATCCTCGGCATATTGGTTTTTTTACAAACTGCATGACTCAATAGTTTCACAGTTTCATCTTAATCGAATGATTTACTTTTCAGTGTTCTTTCCTAAACCACATTGCAATGTGGACGAACAGCATCGTCACTCACTGGATGTGAAATGATGCTTAGTGTTCTACCTAGATAGAACTAAGCTTCCTAAGAACTTAGCATCACTTCATTCGTTTGTATCCTATGAGGCTCAAATGAGTGATCAGATAGTCTCTGTGCAAACGATTTCCAGATGGATAACTTCCTGTATTACATCAGCATATGAGACATATCTCCCTATGTTGCGGGGGGGGGGGGGGGGGGGGGCGGGGGGAATCCCCAAGTGGTCTGTCAAAACACTTATTTTGCCTGTTTTGTGCTACAGGAGTGATTGGAGAACGGGGTCCAAGATCTGGTCCTGTATCTTTGGCAAAAGGCTGGTTCTTATTTCATCTGTAAAACATTCAAAGTTTACAGATTTTCCAGCTTAAGCCTGTCTGTGCTTAAACAGCAAACATTTAGACACCAGATGGTTTACATTATGTTTTCTACTGAAATGTGTGTTGGGTACAGTGCCCATTTTAAAATAGTAAGTTAGTAGCTGTGAGGGTGGCTCAGCGTGCTCAGCACTAAGTTAAATTGCACTAAGTTTGAATTTGTACCGTTCAAACTAAGCTCCAGATTGTACCTCCTGACTCCATGGAGGGGGAAAAAAACACCACAGCTCCCTGTCTGCAGTGAGGGGCAGGAGGAGGGAAGAATGTAGGGTAGGCTGTTTCTCTGAAGCATAATTCCCACCTTTCCTTCCTCTCTCTGCCCACCCACTTCCCCAGAACTTGTGGGACCCCTTTAATGGCGCATAGAATCCACACACAAGGAGAGAGTATAGTTAAGCCATGACCAGGGATAGCAGGAAAAGATTAATTAATTATTAACTCTTGTTTGCATCTTGCTCCACTCTCTGGGGTCTCTACAAGAGGGCAAGGATTCAGGGACAATGGCAAGAAGCCTGGCTTCAGGAACCCAGTCTTAGGAAAGCTGGAGTGGGGATTGCATCTGCACTAGTTGTGAGGTTAAGGGCCTCTGGAAGACCCACCCAAGTTCAATCTGGAGACCTAAAGCTCTGCTGCATCAGATGGTGGGAAAGGCAACCTCATGCCATCACTCCCAAAGGAATAATGTCCACAAAATTCTGTGAGTTTTCATTGCCCCATGTGGGAGGTTTCCTTTACACAACAAGGCTTAGTCTTGGCCTTCGTAATTGGTAGAGATGGTCAAAAAAAATGAAATTGCAGTTAAAAACATGAATTTTAAATGAGTGTTTCCATAGTTTGTCATCATTCAAACAATTCCATGTTAGGAGGAAATATTACAAGTGTAAAATTAGTTTCCCCACTCTTTCACAAGATAACCCTTCACTCCCATAAGGGAGCATGAGGCCCAAAATTTTCATTGGCATTGGGTCCTAAATTTTGTAAGCAAATGCATTTCTTTGTTACTAATAATGTGTTTAAATTACTAAAAATAAAATGTTTGTAAATCCAGTTTTCTTTTTTGCTGTTTGTGGTGCTTACTTTTTGCATTTCTCCTTGCTTGAACAATTAAATGAATGCAATTTGTTTCACTTTAAGCTGCTTAGCACTTCTCGGGATTGTTTATTTAGAAGCAGCAGTTTCCACTGGAATTTCAAAACAAAAACATGGAAACTTATTTGTTAGACTTAAATTCATTTAAAATTTGGGTTTCTGTAATCTACATTTTGGACAAAACTTAAGTTCATGATGCCCATCTAAAATCTACTTGTGAGACGTAGTGGATGTTTTTTTTTTGCTCTTTTAGAATGTGAGTAAAATTAATTTTAATTAATTAATTAATTAATTTAAATTAAGATTATTTAAAATTAAAATAGAGCACTCTGCCCACAAAACAACTTACATAGGGACTATTGGCACAAATTATTTGAAGGTTCAAATTTATCACAGTCCAGAAGGACTTGACACCTCTTAAGACTTGTAGTGAGGTGTTGCAGGAATCAGTTATTGTAGTGGATACTAGTAGAATAAATGGGCCTAACATTTTCAGTAGACATATACAACTTCATTATCAGTCTATTAAAAGCATAAGGTACAATAATAAAAATATTTCCAACAATTGGTGGTGATAAAAATAGTAGTTCTGGAGCAGTTTAGGATTAATGGAGTTAAACAGTGACCTTACAAAGGTCTTTGGGGGTTTAGTTTGTTTCCCTTGATACAGAAAAGGCCATGAGGAAGGTAACATTTTGAAAGAGGCTAAATTTAGAAAATTGAATGCTAAATTGAAAATGAAGTAAAAATAAAATGGAAAATTTAAAAGAATGATGTATTGTGATTTTATGTTCTGTATAAGAATTGTTCAGTGTTGAAGTGTAAAGTAATAGACAAACACCAAATAATTAGTGTCTCCTGGGAAAAGGTAATCTAGAAGATAATCTGGAAAAAAAAGTGGAACAATTTTCAAAATAATTGCTGCCATAAACTGTTGACTTTAACAAGAAAAGCAAAACAAGTTTTGGGAATTTGGAATTATTATTTTGACAGAAGAAAATCACATTACGAACTTTCTGTGCAAATACTGGTCACCTTATTGTAGGACAGTAATTGCTGAGATGACAGTGCAGTAGACAACAGAACAAGATGAATCAAGTGGTTGAGTTTATGAAGAAAATGTAGTCTTGATTTATTTAGCCTAGAAGAAAAAGAGGGGTATTTTGGGTATGGTCAAACTTAAAATAAAAGGGGTAACCTGATGATAAAAATTGTTTGAGAGCTATTTCACTCTAACTTCAGTCCAGTCAGAATTTCTTTACAATATAGGTGGCAGGAATGTATATCAAATTGTTTAAGTAATTAATAAAGGTAGGCAGTTTATATCAGCTGATCAGAGAATTCCACTTTTTTTTTTGTTTGTTTTTTTTGGTTGGGTTTTTGGGGCAGTGTGGGGGAGGATGAAGGGGAAAAAATGCACGACATCAAATAACTAGATTATTGGTGTTAAGATAAGAGCCTTAATTAGATCTACATTTCTTGCATTTGTGAAGGCAGTCTTTGATAGTCTGAACACCCTGTCACGTTAGAATGGATTTCTCACCCTGTATGCTAGTAATATCATCATTAGGTTGTAATGCATGCACACAGTTTGTGTTTGTTTGAAAATGACACCTAATCAGTGGTCAGTTTTTTCTCCTTGGTTTCTCAATTTCCTGATTCTAAAAACAAGAATGTAATGTCTTCACTTTAAGGATTGTTCAGAGCAACCGTTAACACGCTGAGTCTACACCATCATGTAAGGCAACGTTAGAGATGTGTGCTGTCGAAGTCTAATGCAAGCAAATAGGCACATGCTGTTCTACAGTGAAGAGAGTTAGACAACTTTGTTACCAAAAGTGGGCGAGATTGTTTTTGTTGCTTAAAATTTATTTATTTTTTTGGAGTGTATCAGAGAAAGAGTTGTTGGTTATATAGCAGGTTGCCAGCATGCTGCATTCTTATTGTGCTCGCATAAAATTTGGGAAAATAATAGAATGGTCCAGTATTGTCTAAAATTCTTCATTATGAAGCACTTTTCTTCCTTTTTATAGCTGTTTAAATGATTTTTTTAAATTCAATTTTTAGTTATTTATTTGGTAGGCATTTATTTGCCTGTTGTAATTGTTATAATTTCTTCTCTGGCTGGTTACTACCACCTCACATTGGAATCATATTACTGAATCTAATTTAAAAATTGCTAAGGCTAATAAAGAAGAGGTTAGCTGTAAGTGTTTTGTTGGCTCAATCCTATCTGTGTTCTTTGCATTCACTCTGAGTTTGTATTTAGCTCTTCAGTGCTGACAAGTGCCATTTAGCTTCATTTATTTATTATGGGAAAAACAATTTTGAAAGGTTGGTTACTAAGGCTGCCTTCTGAAGGGGAAATAAATGAAATTGCCTTGTCCTAGAGACATAAGTTGTATAACCTAATATCAAAATCCAGAACAGAATGCTTAAGTCAAATTACCGCTATTAAAAACATTAGAGGCTCATTATGTTATGAAAAATGAGAACATCACCTTCCATCTATAATAGTTTGTAAGGCAAAGAAGCCGAAAATACATTGTGCAGATAACGTTATATAGCAAGACACCTTGACCCAACAGCAACTGTTTTTGTGCATAAAACAAGTATAGCTTGTAGCAATTTTTCTTAAATAAGAATAATACACATGCAGTGATTGCTGTGCTGTTTTTTGTTTAAATATCAGACTAAATCATGCTGGGTTGTGGAAAAAACAGTGGTTTTACTGTTTTACACAATCCTGCATAATTTAGTCTGGTAATTTTATTTAAATAAGCGTGACATATACCTGAACATTTTTTGACACTAGAAAAATTAGGACCTAATCTTTATTTGTGAATAAACATTTTATTTCCCTTTGAATTTGTTGGAATAGTTAGGAGAATACTGTGGTACTTTATATGCCTATTAGCTTTACAGTTTTCTTATTTCCTGTCTAGAAACCTAGACAGAACATGAATTGGTGGAGTCAATGGTAATTGGAAAGAGGTATAAGGCTAGCAGGAGGACTTGACTGACACTGGATGTTGAAGTGAGCAGAGTGGACACAGTTATGAAGTACTGGGGGCTTGCTACAATCTACAAGGTGAGATTCTCAGCTGGGTGTATCAAAGTAGGGACATTGACTTCATGGAGCTAGCTGATTTATCCTTGCTGAAAATCTGGTTCAGAGATTTCTGGAAGGTGGGCAGAGAAACTGATAACACAATTCTGTATAAAGCTGGCTATCCTACTTTTAGTTTTCAGTGTTGAATTCAGAATGAGATGGTTTTTCATAACCATGGTAAATGTGAAAACTGCTGGTCAATATGGCAAAAGTGTGAGTCAACATTTAATTCAATCAAAAATATTTAAACTTCCTTCACAAAATTCATTTCACTTTTTGGCCAGCTCTTCGTGATCAGTAATTACCAAACATTAATGCATGGACTCTTGACTTACCATGCCTGAAGTTGACGGAAATAAGGTGTTGACAAAAATGATGTAAACAGACAATTCTTTTAAAATAAAATGTAAATGTAAATACTTTCAAGAGTTAGTGAGATTTAAATAAAAGAAGAATGCGGTACATCAGTTTCTTTGGATTCTTCAAAATTGAAAGTACCATTGAATGAACTTTGTGTGTTGACTAGAAAAGCAACATACTGCTGATATTGATACTGCAAGTGAGACATTTTAGGTATCTACATTTTGGTGACAAGGCATGGTGATAATTTGTCTTGTTCTGGACCTTCCATCAGCCCTTCAGTATTAGCTTAATTCCAGAGCAGTCTCTGACTTCTGTAGGATTCTTTTATTGACTTTGAGTGTTTAACTTTCTTTGGGGGCGGGGGGGGGGGTCGAATCAGTGCATTTTTTTCTTCATATTTGTGAAAATCACAACAGGCCTGAGATCAGATGCACAGGAATTTTCTCTCAAAGAACGTGTGGGGTCCTCAATGCTTGATAGTGTGTGACTCTACAAAGGAGTTCTGTGGGGCATCATTTAAAAAGGTCTTAATTTGAAGACTTGATTCAATAATTTCTTATTGTTGAAAACCTCTCTTTTTAGTTATTTGACTAAAGGAAATGTTCTGGTAAATTAATTGACTGTGGCATATTAAAGCACTAATTTCAGGTGGAGCAATGTATTTTCACATACACTATCAATTTAGAAATTCAATTTATTTATTTCAAAATTTACTTTTCCTGATGTTACGATACACTTCCAACTGTTTAATAAAGTGTTTAGTGGTAATATTTCTATTGCAAAAATGCTATTTTGGTTGAAACAAGCACACAAAAATCCTTCTTGTTACAGATCCAGGCTTTTCTTTGAAAAGTAATCATCTGAGGGGGTATACTGAAGGGAACGAAATCAGGAGAGAAAGTAGAAGTTAGAGACTCTTGTACAATTAAGGGTTAAATTAAGGCACCAAGCCTGCAAACAGTATGCACCTGCTTAACTTTGAGCATTGGAATATTCCCACTGAAACTGAAGGGACTATGCATTGCTTATAGCTAAGCAGATACGTAACTTCTTGAATAATCAAGGCTCTAATCCATCTCCTAAGAACCTGATTCTGAAACACCTGATCAACCTATAAAGTATATAAGAAGAAAGGTTAGCATTTTTTATTTTGATAAACTACATGCCAAACAAACATAAAACTTAAGTTATGAAGCAAGTCATTACAGAATACTAATGCAGGATAAGTATCCTCTTTAAAAAAAAAAAAATTACCCATACAACCACAACTGGCCGCCTCCTACTCCTAGTCTTGCAATTATTGATACTATCTCATAGATATTTCTAGTGGGGGGGTCCCACAGGGATTGGATCTTGGGCCTATTCTATTTAAAAAAATTGTTAATGCATGATTTAAAGAAAACACAAAATTATCACTAATAGTTTGCAGATGACCCATCACTGGAAACTTTAAAAACAAGATTGGATATTTTTCTATAAAGAAGTGCTCTAATTCAAATAGGAATTAGGTAAATCATATGGCGTTTGTTTATACTGGAGATCAAACTAGATGATCATAATAGTCCCTTCTGGCCTTTAAAAAAACAAACCAACCTATGAATTGATCCATATGGCACAAGTTTTGAAATGGTTTGCTCATCCTTCAGTATAGTGAAACCTGTATGAGAGACTTTCCTTGTGAGGCTTGTCTCTTAAGAGGCCATCCCATATGCACTGAGTGCAATTCTTCTCCACTTTTACTAGAAGACCACTTCAGTCAGTTAATAGCTTTTGTTAGTCCCTTGACTGGTCTCTGAAGACAATTTTCACCGTGTAACCTTTGGAAAAGATACTTTTCCAATAATGAAATTTAATTTTACCCCTTTTTGCCAATATTGCAGACATATGGGCTGTTTTATCTTGTGGGAGATGGGAAATGTTGCATAGGAAGTTCAATATTTTAGTTATACATTGTACTTTCTTACTTTATTGGAAGAGATCTGCATTTCACTTAAATAAATTTAGTTTTGTGCCCTATTCTAGGGCAGAAATGAATTGTCAGATGTTTGCTGTGTCATTATATTTCACCTTTAATATATTCTTTACAATAATAAATCTCTCCAAATTTTAAATTATTAATAGAACATTGTATGCCCAAATCTCTGGAATAGAATATGGTACAAGTAGTTATTGCTGCTTATATATAACATCTTAGATAATTTAATCATTAGTTCATTATAAGGATGTTTGCATTGCAGCAATAATCACATTTTTACTGAGTCCAAGAAATTTACTGCTGTACTGTATAAATGTCATGAATCATGACAAAAAGCTTTTTATTCACTAAGCATAACTCTCTCTCAACCTTCACTTACTCCTGCTATCCCAATTCCCTTTTTTAACTATAAAGTGGGGGTTTTGTAAGTACTCTTAAAGCATGGAGTAATGGCCCTGGTTATAATATGCTACAATCTGTCTCCAGTGAAAATCCCATGATCACGCTAACTTCCTTCACTACAAATTTGTTCTCTCATTGTTCAGTTCTGCCATCTTCCTAGCTAAGCATCTCTCTTTCAGTTTAGTTGACTCCCATATCCTCAATCCCAGCTGCCTCTAATTCACTCCTCAAACCCTCCTATCATCCTGCCTCTGCTTCTCTTCCAGCACAGGATCTCACTGATTTCTTCCAAGAAAACCTGGAAAAAAATATCATCTTCATTCTCCTCCTCTTTATTTGCTTTCCTTTCCTCCTTCCCCTCCTATAGCTCTCACTGCCTTTTCCCAATCACAGACACGCGAGTTTCTCCTCTTCTCTCTTCCTTTGCCTCTGTGACCCCATCCTATCTCCTGATCTCCCTCATGCCCACTCTCAACCCCATCCTTACTCTTCTCCTTAATCTCTCATTCTGCTCTGGTTCTTCCCCTTCACAAGCACAACCATGCTTAAGTCACTTCCATCTTTATTTAAAAAAAAAAAAAAAAAGCTTTGACCCCCATCTGCCTGTCAAATTTCTTTTCATCTCTAAGATCACTGAATGTACTTACAATCACAATCTGGTGTTCCTGTTTTCCAGTTCCTGCCTCAATCCTCCTTAATGCAGCTTCTTCCTCTTGCTCACCGCTGAAATGGCTCTCAGAAAGGACCTCTTCCTAGCCAAAGTTCAGAACTCGACCCCTGTCCTTCTTGACCCGTCCTTCTTTGACACTGTTGAGCCTTCTCATGAAAATCTTGCCCTCCCTTGGCTTGACTGTGAACTCTTTGTTCTCTTTCCACTTCTCTTACTGCATCTTCTGTGCCTCCTGAGAAGGAGACTCCTTGTCCTCCCCAGGCTCTGTCCTGAGTCCCCTTCTATTCTCTATATGCTTTTATCTCTGAGTAGTCTCATCCACAGACAAATTCAACTACCATCTCTATGCTATTGATTCACAGATGTCCCTCTCTACTCCACACCAGTCTTTCTGCTCAAGCTAAAAATCTTGGCCTGTCTCTCTAACATCTGCTTGTGCATGTCCAGCTGTGAGCTCAAGCTGAACGTGTCTAAAAGAGCTCTTAACCCACCCCCCACAAACCCTATCTGCTACCTCATTTTTTGATCACTGTGGACACCACCACCATCTAGCCCATACTGGATTTGGACTTCTTTCCAGGCTATATCTAAATCTTGCCAATTCTTTTTGCATAGCATCTCTACGATATGGTTGTTACACTCTTTGGAGTGGCTCACGACCCTGAGTGCCAACCTCAGGGTAGACTGTCAAAAAAGCCGAGCAAAAACCCCAAACTGGCTGTGTGGTCTGTAATTAGATTTCACCAACCTGATAATAAGTGTGAACTCCTAAGACTGAGCTAGTGCTTTCCCATGGAGGCACAGACAGTCTCCTCCTATTGTGCCACCCAGGCAAACTGGACTATGTGATTGATAGATAGATGGTCACTGTGATGGGGGTCCTAGTGGGGAACCAGCTTTGGTCACTTAATTAGAGTGAACTCCAAAGAATGTGGCAGACAATCCCCCAAAAGCTGGTTGATATTCCAGTACTTATTTACCAAGCCAGCATAAAACAGCTGCTTTATTACCTCACTGGTTACTAAGAAGTCCAAACAACACAGTTCTCTTAAAGTGATCCAGCCTCAGGCTTCTATCCAGGTACCTAAGTCAAATATGATGACTTCTGAAAAATCTTATTTCATCATATAAAATAAGTTCTACCAATTCCAAAGGATCAGACATGTTATCTCCCATGTTAATTAATGTTTCAGATCTTACCCAAATACACGCTACAGCCAATTCTCATTAACTAAATTAAAATTTGTTAAAAAAAACAGAGTATGGTTAAAAGATCAATATACATGCACACATGAGTTCAATTCACTGAAGTTCAAATTCATAGCATAGATGGTGAGCTTTGTAGTTGCAAAGATTTTTTTTCAGAAATAGTTCATAGGTTATAGTTCAAAAGCCAAATGTCCTATTCAGGGCATACCAGCATAACTGGGACCTCAGTCTTGTGAGTCAAACTTCCCCTGATGAAGCCTAAGCAAATCTGAGATGACAGAATCAGGACCCAAGGATCTTTTATACAATTTCATGTCTTTTGACAAGTTGGGAGTTCAAAAGGTTATTAGCATGACTTTGAAGGAGGTCCATCACCAGTACTTCGCTATAGAATTAACATAAGGCAATTTGCTTGTTCCTCCACCAGTCACAGATTTGCTGTACACTTCAAAGAGAAGAATACAGAAATATCCTGTGTTTACAATTCATTTAAATGATAGGATTTTTTATAACCTCTGAAGTATCAGAATACAGCATATACAGGGACTGTTGACTGCATTGTCAACCCTACTCATACATATGTAAATACACAAAAACCAAACATTATCTCCCTACATGTCTTTTGGGGGTTATTTATTTTGCAGGAGGTTTAACCCTTTCTAGCCATGCGTCAGTCACTTTACACCAAAAATCACAACATTCAGGTTATTCCCAGTCCTAAGGGGACCAGTCACTTACCCCAGATCAATTGTACTCAGATCTCAAACCAGAGACAATGCCTGTAGCCAAACCTGTATAAACTAAAAAATTATTAACTTAAGAAAAGAAATTTAGTTATTTAGAAGGTTAAAACGGGAAACATACAAACACAAATGAGTTACAGTCTTAGATTTAAAAAGATAATATAAGCTTCTATAATAAGCACCTCTGCTCTTATCCTTTAGGGCTGACCCATGCCAAGAAATCTCCTTGTCAGGGATTTTTATCTCTGTCACCCCAGAATCCAAGCTGATGGGGTGAGTTCATGTGCAGGTCTCCCCTTCTGCAGGGAGTGAGGAATGCAGTCAACAAGATCTCTATCCTTTGATGCTACTAATGACTCCTTTGCCCATCTTGCGTGCAGGATGAGCACTTTACCTTAATTAATGCTGCTTTTCCTCTTTGGGATGTTACACAACAGAAGTTTACAATGCAAACACTTGATATTTGTATCCCATAGTATAAAGTTATATTATAAGCAAGATTAATACCTGCAGCATCCTACAAGTATTCTATAAAGTCTAAACATATTCTTATAACACTAATACCTATTTTAACTATACTTACTCACAGGTAAATGGGACTAGTTTCCAGCTATGCATTTGTCAGAGTTCAGTGAAGGCCTGAGCCTTTGCATGAGCTGGCACCTGGTCTGTCAGCATTACAGTGCTCCTATCCATCCACACATCGAAGTTCTCACCTTACATCTCAGTTATTGCAACATCTTTTTCTCTGGCCTTAACACATGTAATCTTGCTTTGCTCATCCATTCAGAATGCTGCTGCAAAGATCATTATAAGGTCATCCTTTTCTTTTCGTTCTCTTTGTATATCACCTAGCACAATGAGGTCCTTGTTCAGGACTAGGGTGCTTGGTTCTAGGTCCAGGAGGGTATGATTGTTGGTTTTAGGGGGCAGTAACCAAATCTTAAGAACATATCTCAAGGTGAGGAGGTGGGTTTTTGCCCCCTAGAACAGCATACAGAGGGAAACCTGTCTACACGGGAGGGAATTAAAAAAAAAATCTGCTTTCTCTGTCGTCTTCTTCAAATCCTCCAGGCCTCAGGGACGATTGTCTGTGAATCCAGGGATCTCTATAGAAAGTTGATGAAGAGTGGATGAGAATTGGGTTTCCAAGTGTGAGGGACTTCCATGGCTTTGAAGATTGCCTTTTTTCTCCAGCACAGTAGTATCACCTGGGATGTATCATCTTTTCCTTCAAGTCCCTCTGTGTTAGGGATTCTCATTTAGCAGGCATTTGGGGTGAGAGCGGTAGGTGCTGGAACCAGAGGTGCAGGGGGTGCTGCAGCACTCCCTGACTTGAAGTGGTTTCCATTATATACATGGTTTAAAGTTTGGTTCAGTGGCTCTCATCATCCCCAGTATAAAAATTGTTCCAGCACCTCTGGTGGCACTAGGAGCCAGAACTGTAGTGGGGGATAGAGCCTCTGCATATATGGCCCAGTCTTATGAAAGATTTCCCAGGATCCACACAACTTATGTCTGGGTAGGTCTTATAGCCTGTTTCACAGATGTGTAAACCCTTCTTCTTTGACAGTAATCTTCCAGGAGGAACTCTGTGAGAGGTTCCTCATGGAGACTTCTCCTTTGGGTTTCATTGTGGGAGGCGTGATTTCACCCTCTGTTTTTATTTAGCCCTCAAGTGAGGGCTTTGTGGAAGGTAATAGAGGAAATCAAAAGCAGCTGCACAAGTCAAAGATAATCCACTCTCCCCCTGAATTTTTGAAAACTTTATTATAGAAATGATTGCTGCTATTAAAATATGCTAAAATAACTTTAAATCAACATTGTTTTGCCTGTTGAAGCCATTTTTTATTTTGTCATGCTCCTTTTTCATGACTTAAACAAAAATGGAAAAATATTTCTAGTGGACTGGCTAAAAATCCTACAATTTAGGAGCTGAACAATGTATGTTATATCTGAAATGCTGTTAGTCATATGGATGCACTTTGTTTCACTTTAAAAAAACTACATCTGTCAGGATATCGATTATGAATCCTGGTTTTAGAGACTGCAGACGAGCATATAAACATAAATTCTATATATGTCTTTATAGCACAATAGAGTAAAGAAATACCATCAAAACAACTGTCACACTTCTGTGTGATAACTTGCTACCTAGTATAACAACTAATACCGTAGATCTGTTTAGGTGAAAATGATTAGCACATAATTCAAAAATAATTCTCTATTTGTTCAGTGTGCTTATTTTGTGCAGTTAAAAGCAGTTTGTATATAGTCAGTTTTGTTGTTTTCAATTCTCTAGTACATTTGTTCACTTTCCCCTGTTGAGTGTGTCTTGGATTTTGTTACAACAAAAAGAACATTGCTGTACCTTGGTATTCTACATGGGGAACTGGAGATTGTCTCTGATTGATGGTTAAAGAAACAGTGGCATTGTTTAATGTTTAAATTTCCTTCCTCCCGCCTTACCCAGTCAATGTGATGCCAAATTCAGTAGAGGGATTAGAGAGGCTTTTCACTCCCTCGTTTCTTTTTTTTCTCCTCCTCCTATCCCAGAAACTAAATAAGACACTCTCCCACTAAGCAAGCGTTTTGGCAATTACCTAAGCAGAAGTATAATACCCCTGTTCTATTTGGCAGACATGAAATACGGTAGCTGCTAAATCGACAGTGAACTGGGCAGTTACTATTTAGTGGTGTTGGACATCACTAAGGAATCATGAAAAGAATGCTTTAGAAATGGCAAATAAGTTCCAGTAGTGTGTTGTATTACACAAGCAGTGAAGCTGTTTTAATTTAAAATACTTTGCAGATATTATTGAGAATATCTGGTAGTTTCAAAATGTATGAACCCCCTAGTATAACATTTTGCTGTAAATATACAATTAGTATAGCATTCAGTTTCCCCTGTTTGAGTGTTTCACAGTGGTGGTTAAAATTTGCAGCTTTCCTTAGTTACTTTCCTGTTTTCCTGCACTAGTATTTTTCCTATGTGTAGTCCTCTGTGACAAGGCCTGGGCTTAGTGGTGTTGGTGGTTAGTGGTTAGGTTGTTGGACCTCCCACTTTGCCTGGTCGCTGGTGCCTCTTGCCAGTAACCATTCCAACACTCTGACAACCTGCCTCAGGCCAGGTTGCCAATTTGTTCACCCCCTTCTGGGATAAGAGTTCAAAGAAATAGATAAATATATAAAGCCCCACATCCTTACAGCAATGAAGGTCTTAAATCCATCTCCTAACCCCTGTAGCTGGCTTGCCCTTGCCTTGGTGCTTCCGATGTCTCGATCCTCTCCTTACTTCTGAGAGTGGGCTGTGAGATTTATGCCCTCTGTGCAACCAGGGTAGCTGTTAGGGGAGCTTGGGCCTTCCTGCTTCAGTAGGCTCTGGCCCAGTGCCCTATCAGAAGCAACAATATCAGGTGCCCTGGACTTTCTCGAGGTTGGGTCACTTCCTACCATTCATCTCTCCCCAGAGTCTCAAAGTCCAGGATAAGATGGCAAAAAAGAAAATAACTAAACCTTTAGCCCATCTGGGATCAACTGATAGACCTACCCTGAAACCTCTTGAATAAGGGAACTGCAGAAGCCTTCACTGCCTGGAAGAGATTATCCTCCTATCCTGTATGGCCCCTTCTGAGCAGTCTGATTCCCTTTTTAAGTTCCTTCTCTACCTGGAGCAGGATCTGCAGGTGCAAGGGTGTCATAAACAGATGATTAAGGGTTAATGTCTCTTTTACCTGTAAAGGGTTAAGAAGCTCAGTAAACCTGGCTGACACCTGACCAGAGGACCAATAGGGGGACAAGATACTTTCAAATCTTGGTGGAGGGAGGTCTTTGTGCTTTTTGTTTTGTTCGTTGTTCGCTCTTGGGACTAAGAGGGACCAGACGTACATCCAGGCTCTCCAAATCTTTCTGAATCAGTCTTTCGTGTGTCAAAATTGTAAGTAATAGCCAGGCAAGGCGGATTAGTCTTATTTGTTTTCTCAACTTGTGAATGGTTCTTTTTGCTGGAAGGATTTTTACCTCTGTTTGCTGTAACTGTGAATCTAAGGCTAGAGGGGTTTCCTCTGGGCTATATGAATCTGAGTACCCTGTAAAGCATTCTCCATCCTGATTTTACAGAGATAATTTTTACCTTTTATTTCTTTAATTAAAAGCTTTCTTTTTAAGAATCTGATTTTCCTTGTTTTAAGATCCAAGGGGATTGGGTCTGAACTCATCAGGGATTGGTGGGGGGAAAGGAGAGGGGATGGTTAATTCCTCCTTGTTCTAAGATCCAAGGAGTTTGGATCGGTGTGAAGCCTCTCAAGGCAACCCAGGGAGGGGAAAGGCCGGGGGGAAAGAAAGGGGGTGGTTAATTTCTCCTTCTTTTAAGATCCAAGGGGTTTGGATCTGTGTTCCCCAGGGAAGGTTTTGGGGGAACAGAAAGTGTGCCAGACACTAAATTCTGGCTGGTGGCAGCGTACCAGGCCTAAGCTAGTAATTAAGCTTAGAAGTGTTCATGCAGGTCCCCACTTTTTGTACTCTGAATTTCAAAGTGAGGGAAAAAAGCTTGACAAAGGAGTTGAAGTCAGCTTGGGCCCAGAACTGCTTCTTAATCCTTTCAGTTCCAATGTGGAGTTTATATACCCCATCACACTTTCCTTTAAAAATAGTGGTCCAAAATATTGCAGTCAGTGGAGCTGCACTTGTTTACACCAGCAGAGAATTCGGCTCCATATTCATTTAATAGTTTATGTACTGATGATCTTAGAGAGCAACGTTGTATAGACAGGTAAAAATGGAACATTAAAGAATAATAAAATACTTTGTACGTCCCTCCACCAGCAATTTGTGGCCATATGCAGAGAGATGTCATTACAGAAGAGCAAACCAATGGCATCCATTGGTTCTGTTCCATGGGCCTTCTTAGAAGATATGCTGTCAGAGTTGTTCACTCTTCTCCATGTCTTCCTGCTTCTGTTGTGTTTAGTCTTCTTTGGCAATCAAGGGAGCAATAATCCCAAATTTAATCTTGGATTTAGCACATGGCGAAGCAGCACACAGCTGTTCATGTTACATAGAGGAAACCGATTTTGCCTAATTACATTGAAACATAAATTCTGATGAAGCCCCTTAGCTGTACTATGGGATGAATTAAAAATTGTCATTTAGAATTGCCTCAAATTTGATTGGTGCTGCAGTTTGGTTTAACTGCTCCGTACAGGACAACTAATCAATCACTCTTTGACAGCTAGTTGGTTAAGGCCAAGATGTTCACATTATTGTAGCTTATGCGTAGAATTTAAAAATACTGCTACAGTGACTGTTTAACAACTCTCTGTGACTTCAAAAAAAATTTCTTTTTCTGTCCCTCTAATCTACTAATCACTTGCATTTTTCTTTTTCAGATTCTGACACATCTCCCTTTAGGTGAATATATTAGTATAATCAGACATCAGTACATTTTGTGATTGCTGGCTTATCTGAATGTATTGGGATATTTCTCACCCCTTCAGCTTTATTGCAAGATGGATAAAAATTATTTAAAAATTGATTTTAAATTTAAAATAAATAAAGGTTTATTTTTTAAATAACCCATTTGAAATTGACAATCTATGTAAAGCCTAAACTTTCCATAATTAAATTCAAATAAAATTTAAATTAAATAAAATATAATATAATATTAAGCAGTACATGTTTGCTGCTAAGTTTTAAAGAATGTGAAACAATTGGACCAGTGAAAGTCACTGACTAAGCACTTGAAACCAGAGTTCCTTGAAGTGCTAAACTAGCTCTTGACAGCAGCAGCCTCTTCTGCATATTCAGAGAGGATATTTTTTTCATTTCAGTTGCTTTAACTAGTTCAGTTCAATAATTAATTCATTCAAAGTTAAGAAACTAAAGGAAACTGGAAGAAGAAAACACACTTTTCTGCTTTTTTCAATCTAAGAATAAATACCTAGTAGTGAGAAGGTGAGATCTAATAGCTTTACAGTCTTGAACAACATGGTACCCAGAAATAATTAGTTCAGTGCAATAACTACTTTCTTTGTGTAATAAATCAATTAGGTTTTTAAATGCAAAATATGTTTGACAAACTTTTGTATGTATCCACATTTAAGAAAGCTTTATGTAACTAATAAAAAGCATTTTAAAATGCTGATTTTGTGCATTTAATTGAATTTGAATTTCCAGCCAAGTAGAGCTTGATACAAATCACAAGTAAAAAATAATCTAGTTAATTAGAAATGTATAGTTTGCCATTTTCTAGCATAATAAAAAATAAAAATTTACAAATTTGAATTAAACTATGTAATTGCTTAAACGTGTACAGATGTTGTGTATACCTTTAGTGTGTAACAAAAAAAAAAGCACCACATTTAGTATGAAGACTATATTTGGTTGCAAATCAATGTTTTAATGCTTATTGACCAGTGAGAATCAACCTTTCTTTAGGAAAATAACCAAGAAGTTCAAATACAAAAAATAATTAAAATTGATTAATTTAAATCAAGGTTTCCTGCTTGCTGATTTAAATCATGATAGAAAGTTGGCGATATAAATCTATTCACCCTGGTTTATTGTGTGCAGCAACACAAGAACAACCGTACTGGGTCAGACCAATGGTCCATCTGACAGTGGTCAGTACCAGATGCTTTAGAGGGAATAAACAGACTAGGGCAATTCTCAAGTGAGACAGTTTCTGGCAGTTGGAGGTTTAGGGACCCCCAGAGCCTAGGTTTGTATCCTTGACCATCTTGGAAAATAGCAGTTGATGGACCTAGCCACCACAAACATTTAATTCTCTTTTGAATCCAGTTCTCTGACTTCAAGAGCAGAAGGAACCACCATGATCATCTTGTCTGACCTCCTGCACATTGCAAGGCACAGAACCTCATCTATCCAGTCATGTAATAGACCCCTACCCTCTGACTGAGTTACTGAAGTCCTCAAATCATGATTTAAAGACTTAACATTGCAGAGAATCCACCATTTACACTCGTTTAAACTACAAGTGACCCATCCTCATGCAGCTGAGAGAGGCATCCACCCCCTACCCACCCCCCCGAGTTTCTGCCAATTTGATCTGGGAGAAAATTCCTTCCCAGCCCCAAATATGGTGATCAGTTAGACCCTGAGCATGTGGGAAGACCCTCCTGCCAGACATCTGGGAAAGAATTCTCTGTAGTAACTTAGAACCCTCCCCATCTAGCATCTCATCACCAGCCATTGGAGATATTTGCTCCTAGCAGTTTCAGATCAGCTACATGCCACTGTAGGCAGTCTCGTCATACCATCCCCTCCATAAACTTATCAAGCTCAGTCTTAAAGCCAGTTAGGTGTTTTTGCCCCCCATTGCTCCCCTTGGAAGCCTGTTCCAGAACTTCACTCCTCTGACCATTAGAAACCTTTGCCTAATTTCAAGCCGAAACTTGTTGATGGCCAGTTTATATCCATTTGTTTCTGAGTCCACATTGGCTCTTAACTTAAAAAACACCTCTCTCTCCCTGATATTTACCTCTCTCATGTATTTATAGAGAGCAATCATATCTTCCCCTGAGCCTTCTTTTTATTAGGCTAAACAAGCAAAGCTCTTTGAGTCTTCTCTTTATAAGGTAGGGTTCCCATTCCTTGGATCATCCTAGTAGTCTTTCTCTGCACCTGTTCTAGTTTGAGTTCATTTTTCCTAAACATGGGAGACCACAGTTATACACAATATTCCAGATGAGGTCTCACCAGTACCTTGTATAATGGTACCAGCACTTTCCTACCTGTACTGGAAATACCTCACCTGATGCATCCTAGAACTGCATTAGCCTTTTTCATAGCTGCATCACATTGGTGGCTCATAGTGCTCCTGTGATCAGCCAATATACTTAGGTCTGTCTCCTCCTATGTCACTTCCAACTGATACATCCTCACCTTATAGCAAAAATTCTTGTTTAGTCTCTAAATGTCTGACTTTGCATTACTAAATTTCATCCCATTTGTATTACTCCAGTATACAAGGTTGCCCAGATCTTCTTGTATGATATTCTGGTCCTTCTGTATTGGCAATACCTCTCAACTTTGTGTCATCAGCAAATTTTATTAGTACACTCCCACTTTTTGTGCCAAAGTCAGTAATAAAAATGTTAAATAAGATTGGTCTCAAAACTAATGCCTGAGGAACTCCACTGGTAACTTCCCTCCAGCTTGACAGTTCACTTTTCAGTATGACCCATTGTAGTCTCCCTTTTAACCAGTTCCTTATCCACCTTTCAAGTCTCATATTAATCCCCATCATCTCCAATTTAACTAATAATTTCCCATATGGATCTATATCAAATGCCATCTTGAAATTCAGGTGCATAAGAACTACAGTATTTCTTTGTCTAAAAAATTAGTTATCTTGAAGGAGATCAATTTGGTCTGTCACAGTTTATCTTTTGTAAAATTATATTGTATTTTATTCCAATTCCTGTTAACCTCTAGGTTCTTAATTACTTTCTCTTTCAAAATTTGTTCAATGACTTTGCATACAATTGAGGTCAAACTAACAGGCCTGTAGCTTTCTGGATCACTGCTTTTCCCTTTCTTAAAAATAGGAACAGTATTAGCAATTCTACAATCATAGACTACGACCCCCAAGTTTACAGATTGATTGATTAAAAATCTTTGCTATTGAGCTTGCAATTTCATGTGCCAGTTTCTATAACATTCTTGGGTGGACTATTTTGAGGAGCCCAGATAATCTCCCATTAAGCTGTTTGAGTTTGCTTTCTACTCTGGATCTAATAATTTCTACATCCATAATCTTGTTTCCATTAGTCATTATGCAACTACCCCGCTATTCATTAGCCTCATTAAAAGCTGAGGCAAAGTATCACTCTAGGTATGGCCCAACACCTAAAAAATCTTTAATCTCCACTCCATCCTTAGTGCTTAGCGATCCCACTTCTTCTTTCCTTGTTTTCTTTTTATGTATATGGCTATAGAACCTTTTACTATTGGTTTTAATTCCCTTTACAAGGTCCATCTCTGCTTAGCTTTTGATAGTTCTCACTTTATCCCTATTCTTTTTGAGTTCCAAGAGAGAGCTTTTCTTTTTGCTCCATTCCATCTTCCATCCCTTGTAGGCTTTCTGCTTTCTCTTAATCACCTGTTTGAGATACTTGCTCTTCCAGCTTGGTCTGCAACCCTTTCCTATAATTTTTTCCCTTTGATGGGTTGCAGGTTTCAGCTAGTTTCTGCAACTTTGTCTTAAAATAATTCCAGGCCTCCTCCACATTCAAATCCTTGAGGTCTTCCGTCCAGTCCACTTACCTAATTGCCTTAAAAAAAATTAAGTTAGCCCTTTTGAAATCAAGGACCCTAGTTGCAGATCTATTTTTTTTTGTTTATCCTTCCATTTAGTTTAGTTGTGGTAGTGCCTGAGAGCCCCAGTCATGGACCAGGACCCTGTCATGCTAAGCAATGTACAAACATGGTGTACTGAGGCTACGTTTGGAAATTCAAAGCTTGCAAGGGGAAAGACCACTTTCCTATAGGAGAGCAGAATACAGATTATCAGTAGCTTTCTTGGCTGTTGACGGTAACTGTAGCTGGAAGAGTTTTTTTTCCCCGCCATCAGTAGTTGATGGGATTCTTTCTTTATGACACTTTAACCAAATATTCTAGCTACCTAAATCTCTTCTTTTTCCAATAGCATCCTCCACAGAGGTAGCTAATGCACTGCGGATGTGCCTTGCCCTATCTTGTCTCTTTTACTGAGGCACAGACCATTTCTAGTACGGAGTGGACATAATTATTCTGCTTTATAAGTGTACAAGTAGAAATACCCATCCCAAGACCTGAATTAAATTCAGAATTCAATTAATCAATGTCACAATACAACACCTTTATATCAATCACACAATACCAGATAAGAGGAAGAACATGCATATGTAAAAATTGAAATCTTTGCTATTTCTTCCCACACCCAGAGAAAACATTACTTTTAGTATTGGGAGACTGAAAGAGTGCTGAGAACAGGGTCCAGATCCTTGTTCTTTTGAAATGTATTTTGTCATACCCCTGCCACAAAGCAACTGGAGCCTTTGGAGGAATTCTAGCTCACCCAGGCAGAATTCCCCAGGGTGCTAGGGGAGCACATACTGGAGCAAAAGCTCTGACACCCTTTGAAAGCATGTGTGGTTCAGGGCAGTTCTGGTGGGACAGTTGAAGTGGGTAGGACCATGGCTTTTTCCTGCCCTCCACATCCCCACATCTATCTTGCATGTGCACTCTCGTTACCCTTTCCTCATCCTCACACATCCCAGTTATGCACTTAGGCAATGCCAGCCACTAATGCAGATGTATGCTAGCAAGAAACTCCACTTAATTATTGTGCAGCTGTGTTCTGTGCCACCTTCTATTCCTGACTGGCCTTAAGGTGTGACTCCATTTAAACTGCATTGCAGTAATCTCATCTTGAGATGTTACCAAACTAATCTAATTCACTGCATCTGAAATAAACTGTTGCACACTTCTTCCCAATTGTAGATGGAAATCATAAAATTATACATGAGAAAATATATGGAATGATACTGGTTGATATTAGGCAACCAAAAACATCCTGAAATAGATGTGTGACCAGTTACGTAGGTCGAACTTGATAGGCTACATTGATTTGTTTTTAAGGTTTCTCTTATACAGCTGCCATTTATTTGAAACCAGGGACTATCCTTCATAGAGCACAGTCTAATTGTGTCATGTTTAAGGTGTCAAAAGTAAATATTTAATGTTGTGGAAGACTAAACTATAGGTTCCAGATGTGATCTTATTCTGTGTGAAAAGGGATTTAAAGCCAATGATGCCTTCCTAGCTGTGAGTCAGCTACCTCATCTCTTTTCCGTTCTTCTGTTATCCTGGTGAGGAATTTCAGAATTTACTTCCAACTTGATTTGCTTTCTGTTTTTTCACTTTTGCTGGCAGCTTTCCTGGGCTGCATATCAAATTGCACCACACTGAGGTTCCTCAACAACTTATGTGTAAAGCTGCTTGATAGTGATGTCCCCTGGGGCTCTGAGTTTTGATTTGAGAGAATGTGCTTGTGCTCTGTGAATACAGAGCCACTGAGGAACCTCAGGCTGAGATGTCTAGAGGCCTTTGTTTTAGTTTAAAAATGGATTGCCTAGAAAGTCATTAGTCTGTCTCTGCTCTTGCTACCCTTTGTACAACCTTTCACTGTCATTTACTTTAGAAATTGGAATGATGAAGCAATCTTGACAAAATCAAATTGAAGGCTCAAAAAACAAAAATGCAACTGTAAATGTCTTAGTTGCTAATGGAACATAATTTAATGATCTAGTTTAATAATTTTGTTTTTAAATCTGAGAACAAGGTTTCATTCAGTGACTATCAGCCTAGACAACAAAACCTATTGCAGAAGGCAGCTAGGGCCCATTCACACTATCGGCCAGATTCTCAGCATGCAGCTATGCTAATTTACACCAGTTGAGATTCCGGCTCCATTAGTACAACTGTGTTATGTAACTAGTTTGACCCTCTCATCCATCCCAGTTACAACAAACATAGTTGAACTTCATGCAGCCAGCAGCTTTTTTCACAATACAATAGTGTGTATCAGCCATCTTCCACATCTACCTTACTGTCTAGCTGTTGCTGTATTCTGAGAAAACTGGGCAAGTATAGGATACTTGCATGACATATACACACACAGCAGAACCTGCAGCACATCGGGCAACGTACTCTGGGATTGCACAAAGAACTTAAAGGAAGGAGGACTGCCAAACTAGATATGCAGCCATAGTTCAGGGGTTTTGTCTAAAGAGCAAAATAAGTGTTATGACCTGATTACAGGAAGATAACCATATGACAGGCTGGGTCACTAGCAACTAATATTGTGTGCTGTGAGTTAGTGATATTAATGTGTGTAGACACAAAAACGTGTAGAGCCAACCATGTCTCTCGATGGTTACAAATTTAATTAAAAGTGTATACACAGCCTAAAATGATGGTTAGCATCGCAGCATCAGAACCTAGTAGCAGTACATGTAGATGAAAATGATAGACCTCCCACTCCAATTTTTATTTTAGAAAAGATGGAATCTCTAGTAGTAGAAGATGGGATGTAGAGTTGCTGTAGCTCACAGTTCCAGTTATTTCTTCTTACAGACTGGACCCTGTCTCAGTCTGGACTTACCTCTGCCTTTCCCTTCAGGTTAGCTCCTTTGCCCCTTCAGGTTCTTTCAGCAGTCCTTCTTCTTGGGTAGGCAAAAGAGGAGAGTCCCGTTTGCCTTCCTCCCAACCCTTAAATAAGAGTTACATAAGGCAGGAATCCTTTGTTTCGCAAACTTGACCCCCTTCCTTCCCTTTTAGTGAAAAGTTACAAGAAGTCCAAGATAATATTTAGTATCAGGTGACCAAACCACCTGGTCTAGTAGTGTCACAGTTACCTCCTAGGACATCTCCCAGGAGGGGAGAGATTAGTATCTTCACAGTCTTATTGTTCCTGTCTGGTCTGTCCTCTGGTGAGTGTCTTCCTAATACACAACCTGTTGTAATTGTTACAAAGTCCATATTCCTAACTTTATATACAGAAATGATACATGCATACAAATTGGATAATCACGTTCAGTAAATCATAACCTTTCCAATGATCACTTACATGTGCCATCTTGTATAAAGTATATTATATCATATCCATATTATACGCATATTTCCATAAAGAAAATGGAGTGTTAACGTCACAGGGAGATTCAGAAAATGTGTAGGAGGAGTTGAGTGAAGATTGGGACTTGGACTGCGAGCCTGGATGAGGCTACTGGGACTGGCTGGGCAAGGAGGTTGGGACTGAGATGACACATCTGAGGAGTGGAGACTGGGATAAAGAGCCAAAGGTGGGGAAGAGCCTGGACAGGAATAGGGATAGGGACAAGATGAAGGGGATGGAGTAGAAGGGGTCAGACTTGGGGCAAATGAGCAGAAGATCTGTGCCCACTAGAGCACTCTCACCTCCAGTACCTGGAATGGAACCCAAGATTCTTGAGTCTCACCATTCCTCTGCTGTCAACTTACAGAAAATTACATGAAATGGTAAGGCTGGGAAGTCAAGCACTCCGAAGTCAGGAAGCCAGAATTCAGAATGCCTATAGTTTTTGTGTGTGTAATTTTGTATAAAGTGTGGAGGTGGGTATCTTTATTTCCCCTTCTCCTCCAGTCCCTGTTACACAAGCAGGACCAAACTGCTTATTCCTCTCTACCCTAGCAATCACTTTACACTTAAGGGCTAGAATCTTGTTTTTAAAAAAAAGTTGATCTTTTTCATAAGACAAATAAGTCAGCTCTATTAATGAGGAGGGGTGCACAAGCCTCTTCTATCTTGTCAGTACTAAATATATATTTCCTCCACATGTAAAGTGGCTTTATTCACACATTGGTTCCTGTTCATGGAACTGTGACTTTTATTTTTAGAGTGCTGCTATCTTCTTCCCTTTCTGCTATGTCTGTCCATGATTTATTGAACTCATGCCAAGATACCACTTTTTCTACATACACCAATTTGAAAGTTACATGTAAGCTTCAACATAACTTTTCTTTTTAAAGCAGCAAAGAATCCTGTGGCACCTTATAGACTAACAGACATTTTGGAGCATGAGCTTTCGTGGGTGAATACCCGCTTTGTCAGATACATGTAGTGGAAATTTCCAGGGGCAGGTATATATATGCAGGCAAGCTAGAGATAATGAGGTAGTTCAATCGGGAAGGATGAGGCCCTGTTCTAGCAGTTGAGGTGTGAAAACCAAGGGAGGAGAAACTGGTTTTGTAACTGGCAAGCCATTCACAGTCTTTGTTTAATCCTGAGCTGATGGTGTCAAATTTGCAGATGAACTGAAGCTCAGCAGTTTCTCTTTGAAGTTTGGTCCTGAAGTTTTTTTGCTGCAGGATGGCCACCTGAAGGTCTGCTATAGTGTGGCCAGGGAGGTTGAAGTGTTCTCCTACAGGTTTTTGTATATTGCCATTCCTAATATCTGATTTGTGTCCGTTTATCCTTTTCCGTAGCGACTGTCCAGTTTGGCCGATGTACATAGCAGAGGGGCATTGCTGGCATATGATGGTGTATATTACATTGGTGGACGTGCAGGTGAATGAACCGGTGATGGTGTGGCTGATCTGGTTAGGTCCTGTGATGGTGTCACTGGTGTAGATATGTGGCCAACTCTGCCCACAGATTGAACTACCTCATTATCTCTAGCTTGCCTGCATATATATACCTGCCCCTGGAAATTTCCACTACATGTATCTGACGAAGTGGGTATTCACCCACGAAAGCTCATGCTCCAAAATGTCTGTTAGTCTATAAGGTGCCACAGGATTCTTTGCTGCTTTTACAGATCCAGACTAACACGGCTACCCCTCTGATACTTTTCTTTTTAAATATTGTTAATCTTACTTGTTGTCTGGAGTCCCTAGGTGCCATCACAAAAAAATGAATAACAATACTTATGTATTTCTACTTTGAAAACTGGAAATCATTGCATTTTAGCAAATAGTTTAGAATAGTTGAGATAACTAATTAAAACATATATAAACAAATGATCCAATACAACTTGACATAGAGAGAAGCATTTATCCGCTACCTTTTCAAAAGTGTGTGTGTACATGAGAGAGAGAGAGAGAGAGAGAGAGAGAGAGAGATACTAGGGCTAGAGAGGATAAGATTTTACTTGGTGGCTGTGGTGATGTGTTTCTACATGATGAATACAATAGTCCCCTGACTGTAGAATGAAATGAATAGACTGTAATGATGGCTTCTAGGCATTCTAAACATCAAAATTCTTGCCCTAGAGGACAACTTTACACTTTTTTTCAATCTTTTTTTTAATTCTAACATCAAAATAAGATGCGGTGGTGTCAACGATAATTCAGTGGACACTTGTTTCCATTTAGCACTGAAAATAAATACTTTCAAGCTGAAATTTAATAAAATGTGTCACGCAGAGACGCGTATTCATGATATATTCGCCTGTGCAAGTGTTACAGGAATAATAATTTATTAATGGTCTGAATTATGGTATTCACTACAGTGCAGACACAAGATTGGTTCTAGCTGCACAGATATTCTGTTAGCTATGAAGCACATTGAAAATTAATTGTGTGCAACTGTGCACCTACTCTGGGGATTTACACGTGCAAATAGTATGTTAGCAACCTAACGGGGCTTTACTTGCACACGTCTCACTAGGCACATGCAGTACCTGCATGTATTAAGCACATAATTTCATTGGTCTGCATGCAGTAACTGTGTGTGTAGTTTTAATATACTGAACAGCTTTAAGACTTAATTCTAAAACTGCATATTACATATAACATGATAGTATGTCATGAAGTTCATTCCAAATTTATTTTAATATTCATAATCATTACTTCACAGTATGATCATTTCTATTTGTATGCTCTTTTCATTTATTTGAAAAAATAAAGATGGTGGTTGTTTGTTTAAAAACTGTTCAGCGACCAATGTTAGTATAGCTAAAAGATGGTCTAGTGAACAGAATGGAAGTAGGGGATAAAAGCATAAATACTAGTGAAGTTTATTTCATGGTATGTTGTGTGTTTTTACATATACACAAATGTGCAGTTGTTAAAATGCTTCCATTTTTGGAATTTGTATGTGGTGTTCATACTCCTGCTACATGTAGACTTGCTGGGTTAAATACTGACCTGATTTGTATCCGGTGAAATCCTGGACCTATTGACGTCTCTGATGAAACTCCTCTTAACTTAAATGAGGCCAGGATTTCACCCACTGAGTTTTCAAGATTTGACTTGTTCCATTGTGGGAGGAAGGGTCTTATTTGCTTATGTAAAGTTATTGAGTGTCAAATATTAGACATCACTTTGATTGCTGACATGAGTTAGATTATCCAGAATTCCTATTACCTTCATTAGACTTTGATTAGGCTCTTCTTGAGCAAGAAACAGAGAAACAAGATCTTCAAAAAAAGGAATAAAATTTCTCTGCTGTTCAGAAATGTGGATTTCGTTGTTTTTTTTTCTTGTGAATTGTTTCAAGATAAAAAATATCTTGATTAGTGCTAGCAATCAAAATACATTAAATATTTGATACAATAGTTTTAAATAAGCAAAGCAAGATACTTACCTGCAAGGAGGCTGAAGGTGCCAGAGGCTAGGAGAAGCACATTGTGCAACAGCAGCTTCCCCTATTGTGCAAGCACCAGGGGCAGGGGGCTCAACTCTCAGCCTGCCCACTCCACCCCTTCTCCCAAGCTCCCAGCCTTAACCCGCCTCTTCTCCCCCCTGCTCCGCCTCCTCCCCCTTTACTCCGCATGCCACATCCTCGCTCCTCCCCCCTCCCTCTCCTTCCTCCTGAATGCTGCAAACCAGCTGATTGCCGCGGGCAAGGGCGGGGAGCAGGGGGAAGGTGCGGATCTGCAGGGTCCGCTGGCGGGTGAGAGGCACTTGCAGGGGAGGGGGCATAGGGGAGCCGATGGGGGGCTGCCAGCTGTGGACAAAGCAGGCAGCTAAACAACGTTATAGTGGAGCATTGCACAACTTTAAATGAGCATGTTCTGTAATAGAGCAGGGACGTAAGGTCCAAACAATATTAAGCGAGAGGACATTAAGTAGGGGGTTACTGTATATGACTAAATAATTCACTTGCTGTGATCCAATTTAAAGCCCACTTTTGGGGATACCAGTTTCAACAGCAGTCTGGTTTCCATGAGGCACTAGTATCTGTTCCAGTACTACAAGATATTATCTTCAAATTCTTTTTCAACATCCTATTGAGATGAACAGACCTTTTTGTAATCCCTTTTATCTTTAACTGTTACTTAATAACCCCTTGTAATAGCTTCTGAGAATTGGAACCAACAGCTATAAACAAGAAACTAATAGGAGTTTATATAAAAATTGTTCATCACCCTTTCACTTCAACTTAAAATTGTCTTGCTGATTTAGTATTCAGAGAGAGAGAGAGCATAAAAATGAAGGACTGCTGGCTACAGCAGAGCATGGTGGAAAGAAGCAGCTATGCAAGCAAGCAGTTTTCCTCCAAACAATTTTTCCAATGTATATTCCACTCTGAAGCAGGAATTGATAATTGCCAAATTTAACAGGTATTTCACTATATTAATAGTCTCGTTCTCGATAATAGGCTGGGCAGAATTAGATTTTTTAATAATTTCAATATATTTCACTATTTTAAGCATTTTTATTGATTTAAATTTTCCCAGGTGCTGGAAATTATGGGCTTGGGGGAGAAGAGTCAGACAATTATTTAATGAAAGATTTTGAGACAAAGTTAAAGCTTTAAATGTTAACACACAAACTGTCAACATCACATGCCAAAATATACAAAGTTTACTTCCTGAGTACTTACTAAAGTTAAGGATATTTTTTTTTCTTTCTTTGCTCATCTGTAAAATTTAATAAAATTGATGGAAATATTTTTCCAATTTAGAGTGTACAGTGAAACTGGTCATTTACCAATAAAAATCTTTCCAAGCCCATCTATAAGTTACATAAGTAAGTTGGAGAGAATATTTTATCCCACTCAAATGGCATATTTTTGTTTAAATTCTAAAATTTATTTTCCAGACTGCGCCATTGCTATTCTTACATGATACTAGTAATACAATTTTTTAGTGGTGAACTGAAAGACCAATTTTTGAGATTTTGCTTTAGGATATATAAGGACTGCCTTCCAACTTGCCTTTTCCTTCTGGATGACTTTAGCAATCTTTGAAGGAGGACCTGGAATGTGACCTCGCAGCTGGATGTGGAAACCTGATCTGGAGCTCTTGCTAGCGTAAGATTCCACATCCCCTCTCCATTCAGTTGGAGCTACAGTTCAGGTTTCATCATGCATCGGTACTGTCACATTCCAGGTCCTTCAAAGTTTTACCAGGATCTTCCAGGAAAAGAGATGATTGGTCCTGGTTGTGACGTTGCACTCTGTGATTTTATGAAAGTATGCTGATGAATGTGAATATAATGTAACTAGAATATGCTTCATGCAAAAGATCTCTTGTAAGGTATCATTACAAAGCTTATAATCTACCATTCTGTACCATTCTTATATCTGAAACTAGAAATATGAAATATAACTCTGAGGGCCTATTGTAATTATGCAAAGTGTGGGCCATTAATGGTGGTTTGGAATCTTGATGGCTCCCATCATCCAGGACAATTGATTGTGGATGGCTCTGTTTGCAGGCAGGCCTCCCATGTGAGTCAGGCTGAAAGGAATGAAGGCTTGGGGTCTTACAGTGACATGTGATCATGTCACCTGACCTAGAATCCATCTTTAACCTGGTGTTTTTCCATTAAGAAGGAGGGGTGGGAACTCAGAGGGACAAAGGATTCCCGCCTTATGCAAATAATATATAAGTGGGTGGAACAGAAAAATGATGGAAGCCATCATGAGAAATCCTCTAGCTGAGCTGAACAAGGGCTGTACCAGGGGAAAGGATTGTGCCCAGACTAGGAAGGTGTCCAGTCTGTGAAAGAAACTTTTTGAAACATCTCTGAGGGTGAGATTTTGTCTGTATTCAGTTTTATTATTGTACTAGGCCTAGATTTGCATGTTTTATTTTATTTTGCTGGGTAATTCACTTTGTTCTATGTGTTACTACTTAGAACCACTTAAATCCTACTTTCTGTATTAAATAAAATAACTTTTACTTATTAATCCAGAGTCTCTATTAATGCCGGGGGGGGGGGGCAAACAGCTGTGCATATCTTTCTATCAGTGTTATAGAGGGTGAACAATTTATGAGTGTACAGATTTATTTGGGTTTAGACCCCGTTGGGAGTTGGGCATCTGAGTGTTTAAGACAGGAACACTTCTTAAGTTGCTTTCAGTTAAGCCTGCAGCTTTGGAGCATGTGGTTCAGACCCTGAGTCTGTGTTGGAGCAAACTGGCATTTCTGGCTCAACAAGACAGGGTGCTGGAGTCCCAAGCTAGCAGGGAAAGCAGGGGCAGAAGTAGTCTTGGCACATCAGTTGGCAGTTTCCCAAGGGGGTTTCTGTGATCCAACCCATCTTACTGGTATTCCTAATACAACACGGGAGGAAACTCCTTGACTCTATCTTTATACATCATAAAAATTGAACAATGGGTGCAAATATCTTACACTAAATATTTAAACATAGTGTTAAGAAAAAAGTTTTCACTCTGCAGTTATTTACTAAGATTCAAGAAGATATAAAAATCATTTTATTAACAGTATTTTTCTGAGGAACAGATATCCGCCTTCACCACAAAAACAAACAAACATGAAGAATAATTTATTCCTTAAACTAAGATTTGCGCAATAGTTATTCAGTTGTACCTGCATTGTTAGATCACCACTGTTAGCCCCCAGGTCTCCTGCTGCCCTCAGTGATCTCTATAGTGGAGATGCTTCATAGCTAAGGTTACTTAAAATTGAATCAGATAGTCACATTGGCTTTTGTTATTTCTCTGTTGGGGAGCATATGAGGGTCTTACTCTGAAAGCTATATTCTTAGTCCTAGCTCATGTCTTGCTCATCTATGTCCCTGTTTCATTTCTGTCACTTAGCATAATTGTTAAAACTATAGATTATCTTCTGCACGGAAAGATACAAAGAAAAAATAAAAGTGAAACTCCTCAAAAAGTGCATTTGGAAACAAAGATTAAATGGTATTTTGCTGCCAGCCAGGTGAAGTGAATGAGTGTATTTTCTAGTAAATGTAGACCAAATGAATTCAGGGGATGGAAATTCTGATAGTCTGACTTGCAGCATTGAGCTCTGTCACAAAAAATAAGTTTGATTTCTGCAGTTCATATTTTCTCTTAGCAGGATATAAAAAGTTTGAAATAAAAAGCATCTTTCACAGCGTTTACCACAGGTTTCAGAGTAGCAGCCGTGTTAGTCTGTATCCGCAAAAAGAACAGGAGTACTTGTGGCACCTTAGGCCTGGTCTACACGTTTAAACCGATTTTAGCAGCGTTAAACCGATTTAACGCTGCACCCATCCACACAATGACGCCCTTTATATCGATATAAAGGGGTCTTTAAACCAGTTTCTGTACTCCTCCCCAACAAGAGGAGTAGCACTGACATCGGTATTACCATATCGGATTAGGGTTAGCGTGGCCGCAAATTGACGGTATTGGCCTCCGGGCCGTATTACACAATGCACCATTGTGACTGCTCTGGACAGCAATCTGAACTTGGATGCACTGGCCAGATAAACAGGAAAAGCCCCGCGAACTTTTGAATTTCATTTCCTGTTTGCCCAGCGTGGAGCTCTGATCAGCACGGATGGCGATGCAGTCCCAAATCCAAAAAGAGCTCCAGCATGGGCCGTACGGGAGATACTGGATCTGATCACTGTATGGGGAGACAAATCTGTTCTATCAGAGTTCCGTTACAGAAGACAAAATGCCAAAGGATTTGAAAAAATCTCCAGGCTATGATAGACAGAGGCCACAGCACAGTGTTGTGTGACAAGCATAATGGAAAATCAAAGAATCAAATGGATGCTCATGGAGGGAGGGAGGGGGAACTGAGGACTCCAGCTATCCCACAGTCCCCGCAGTCTCCGAAAAGCATTTGCATTCTTGGCTGAGCTCCCAATGCCTGTAGGGTCAAACTCATTGTCCAGGGTGTTTCAGGGTATATGTCATCAATTTACCCTCCCTCCCCTCCCCCCCGTGAAAGAAAAGGGAAAAAAATCATTTCTTGACTTTTTTATATGTCACCCTATGTCTACTGCATGCTGCTGATAAACACAGTGCTGCGGCAATGAATAGCAGCATCCTCTTCCCTCCCCTCCCCGGTGGCAGATGGTACAATATGACTGCTATCCATCATCGTCATCAGCCTGTGAGTGCTCCTGGCTGTCCTCAGGGAAGGTCGGCCGGGGGCGCCTGGGTAAAAATAGGAATGACTCCTGGTCATTCCCGGTAGATGGTACAGAACGACTGGTAACCGTCCTCATCATAGCAACTGGGGGCTGAGCTCCATCAGCCCCCCCCCCCTTTCATGTGTAAAGAAAAGATTCTGTACTGCCTGGACTATCATAGCAGCCGGATGCTGGGCTTCTCTACCCCCCCCCCACCGTTTAATGTCCTGCCTAGACTATCATAGCAGCTGGAGGCTGCCTCCCCCTCATTTTATCTCACTAAAAAGTCAGTGTTTCTTATTCCTGCATTCTTTATTACTTCATCACACAAATGGGGGACACTGCCACGGTAGCCCAGAAAGGTTGGGGGAGAAGGGAATCAACGGGTGGGGTTGTTGCAGGGGCACCCCCCGTGAATGGCATACAGCTCATCATTTCTGTGGGATCTGACATGGAGCGGCTGTGCTCTCTGGTTCTCTGATACACTGGTTCTCTAGTACACTTGCCTCATATTCTAGGCAGGACTGACTCTATTTTTAGATAAACCATAAAGGAGGGATTGACTCGGGGAGTCATTCCCATTTTTGTCTTTGCGCCCCCGGCCGTCCTCAGCTAAGGAGCACCCATGACAGCAGCAGATGGTACAGAATGACTGATAACCGTCATCTCATCGCCAATTTACAATGGCACAGCAGCCGGTACAGAACGACTGGTAACCATCTCTGCTACCTTGCAATGGCAAATGAATGCTGCTGTGTAGCACTGCAGTACTGCCTCTGTCAGCGGCATCCAGTACACATACGGTGACAGTGACAAAAGGCAAAAAGGGCTCCATGGTTGCCATGCTAGGACATCTGCCAGGGCAATCCACGGAAAAAGGGCGTGAAATGATTGTCTGCCGTTGCTTTCCCGGAGGAAGGAATGAGTGACGACATTTACCCAGAATCACCCGCGACACTGTTTTTGCACCATCATGCATTGGGATCTCAACCCAGAATTCCAATGGGCGGGGGAGACTGCGGGAACTATGGGATAGCTACGGGATAGCTTCCCACAGTGCAGCGCTCTGGAAATCAACATTAGCCTCGGTACATGGACGCACACCACCGAATTAATGTGCTTAGTGTGGCCGCGTGCACTCGACTTTATACAATCTGTTTTACAAAACCGGTTTATGTAAAATCGGAATAATTCCGTAGAGTAGACATATCCTTAGTGACTGACAAATTTTTTTCAGCATAAGCATAAGTTGAAAACTTCAAAAAGAGACTGCTGAACTCAAATTAATATGCAAATTAGATACAATCAACTTAGGTTTAAACAGAGACTGGGAATGGTTGTGTCATTACACTAATTGAATCTATTTCCCTATGTTCAGTTCTCTTCACACCTTCTATGGGTCATCTCAATTGTCACTTGAAAAGTTTTTTTTTCTCCTGCTGATGATAGCTCATCTCAGGCCATGGCTACACTTACAGTTCTGCAGCGCTGGTAGTTACAGCTGTGTTCGTACAGCTGTGTAAGGCCAGCGCTGCAGTGTGGCCACACTGACAGCTACCAGCGCTGCAGTGTGGCCACATTTGCAGCACTTGCAGCGCTGTTGGGAGTGGTGCATTGTGGGCAGCTATCCCACAGAGCACCTCGTTCCATTTTGGCGCTGTGGCTTGTGGGAAGGGGACGGAAGGGTGCGGGTCTTTCCGCTTCCTGTTCCAACGCCCCGTGGTGCTTTGCTACACATTCCAAGCAGTTTGGCGGCATTGTGAGTCTGCAGCGCAATTTCTGTTACAAATGGAGCCCGAGCTGCTGAGGACCTTGCTGATGAATGTTGCCAGCACATCACGCATGGCAGTGGAGCTATTCCTTCAGCTGCAAAGTGACAGTGAGGAGTCAAACGATGATATTGAATCGCCTCACTGTGAAGACAGTAAATTGCTTGTGGCAGTAACAGACGTGCTCAGCACCGTGGAATGGCGCCTTTGGGCTCGGGAAATGAGCACTGAGTGATGGGATCACATCGTCCTGCAAGCCTGGGATGACGAGCAGTGGCTGCAGAACTTTTGGACGAGAAAAGCCACTTTCATGGGACTGTGTGCTGAGCTCACCCCTACCCTGCGGCGCAGGGACACGAGATTGAGAGCTGCCCTGCCAGTGGAGAAGCGGGTGGCTATTGCAATCTGGAAGCTGGCAATTCCAGACAGCTACCGATCGGTGGCGAACCAGTTTGGAGTGGGAAAGTCCACCTTTGGAATAGTGCTGATGCAAGTTTGCACAGCCATTAATCACACTCTGCTAAGAAGAACTGTGACTCTGGGGAACGTGCAGAACATTGTGGATGGCTTTGCACAAATGGGTTTCCCTAACTGTGGAGGGGCAATAGATGGGACGCATATTCCTATTCTGGCACCACCCCACCTGGCATCAGAGTACATTAATCGCAAGGGGTATTTCTCCGTGGTTCTCTAAGTGCTTGTGGATCACCGTGGGCATTTCACTGACATTTACTCAGGATGGCCTGGAAAGGTGCATGATGCACGCATCTTTCGGAACAGTGCCCTGTTCAGGAAGCTGATGGCCGGGACTTTTTTCCCAGACCGCAAGATCACAGTAGGGGACGTCGAAATGCCCACTGTGATCCTTGGAGACCCCGCTTACCCCTTAATGCCATGGCTCATGAAACCGTATACAGGGAAGCTTGACAGGAGCAAGGACCGGTTCAACTACAGGCTGAGCCGGTGCAGAATGACTGTGGAGTGTGCTTTTGGCCGTTTGAAAGCCCGCTGGTGTTGTCTTTATGGGAAGCTAGATTTGGGGGAAAGCAGCATCTCCGCTGTTTTATCCGCGTGCTGTACACTCCATAATATTTGTGAAGGGAAGGGTGAAAGATTCAGTGAGGAATGGACCTCCGAGGTTCGACGCCTAGAGGCTGAATTTGCACAGCCAGAGAGCAGGACTACTAGAGAGGCCCAGCAAGGGCTTCAAGGATTAGGGATGCCTTAAGGGAGCAATTTGATACTGAGAGCCAACAGTAATGTTTGGTGCCTTTGCTGTGCTCGTTTTTCCCTTGGGGTACAGTATTTACCACTTTCTGCAATAATAAAAACTATTGCAAAAGCCATGAAATCCTTTATTCAAAATACAGTACATAAAAGGGCAGGGGGGTAGAGTGGTGGACTGTACATTTAGAGGTTTGAATATGTCCTGTTTGGATTGCTGTTCAATGTCTGCTGCACTTCAGGATTAATATGCTGCAGTGTCATGGGGGTGGAGTGCACAGGGTAAGGATTGTAGTTATCAGGGCTGGTAGGTGATCGTACAGGTGTTGGGAGCAGCTGGGGGTAGTAAGAAACAGGCTGCTGGAGAAGTGTGTTTCGTGCAAATACTGGGGAGCAAGAAAGAGAGCTTTGGGAGGGGTGTAGGTTACCACGGTACAGATCTGCTTGCATGGCTACAAGAGACTCGAAAGAGTCAGTTTGGTGAGCCAGGAGGCTTATCAACTGCTTCGAGGTTTTTCTGGTAGCCAATTCCTTTCTCCTGCTTTCTGTTTGCCTCCATTCATGCATTTTCTCTCTCCATTCCTGCGTCCTCCTACTTTCTCTGGCGTACTGATTCATAACTGCTTTGATCAATTCTTCGTTTGATTTTCGCAGATTTTTCCTCAAGTTCTGCAAGCGACGGGCAGGCGGTGATCTGGCTGCATTATTCAAGGTCACTTAAAAAAACATAGATAGAAACATGTAATACACAGAGACTACATTGTTTATTATCACACAGTGAAGGAGTTGGTAGACTTTTTGTAGCATCATTCCCACATACCTAACATAGCACAGAGAGGCCACGGAAGCAAAGGCATGGTGAGCAATGGGGTGAGTGTTTCTGCCCCGACTTCACCTGGGAAGGGGAACTGCCTGATGGCTCACTGGGGTTTCTCTGCACTGGGTAGAGGAGGGAGCTGGGGGCCTGCACAGGGGACAGGAGGGAACAGGAAGCTGCCGACCTGCAAGGGGAGGGCGGACTGCGAAGCTGCCGACCTGCAAGGGAGGGGCGGACCGTGAAGCTGGCGACCTGCAAGGGAGGGGGCGAACCGCGAAGCTGGCGACCTGCAAGGGAGGGGGGGCCAGGAAGCTGGCGCCCTGCACTGAGCAGTATCCCTACATTCTCAACAGGGTTTCCTACTGCCAGATATATCACTGCTGCGTGTTACCTGGGAAGAGAGGGAGGGTCGTCTACAGCAATGTGGATACCGCCCTGGTCCCTATGCAGCTTGCCTGTGTGCAGCAATGGTCCGCCCACCCCTCGCGGCACAGTGGCTCAGACGAGTTAGCCTGACTGGGACAAGGACCACGGTGGCTCTCCCTATAAACTTGCACAAGCACATTACCTATGCTCTGGCTGCAAGTTTTCAAGAGATTACTGAGGCTGATTACAGAGACATGATAGAGCAAATCAATGGACTATTCCACATTTAGGCATGCATGCAGGCAGCCATAACCCAAACCGTCCTCTCCCAAAACATAAAATCTGCTTACCCGGAACACGCTCCTCTGCTTCTTCTTCACCAACAACTTCCCGCTGCTGTGACTGGCTAGCCTCCTCCTGGCTTGAGAAGAGCTCCTGGCTGCATGCCTCCTGGGACTCTTAGGTGTCTCCCTCCACCCCAGTAGCCTCACTCTCCGCTTCCTCTACACCCTCCCCCACTTCTCCCTGCTCTGAACTCTCCATCGTGCTCCTCAGATTGGCAGTGGGGTCACACCCAAGTATGGCATCCTGCTCCTGGTAAAAACGGCAGGTTGTGGGGGCAGCTCCTGAGCGGCGATTTCCCTCACGGGCTTTGCAATAGGCACTGCGCAGCTCCTTTATTTTTACCCTGCACTGCAACGCGTCCCGTTCATGGCCCCTTAGCAGCAAGGACTTTGATATCTGCCCATAGGTATCATAATTTCTCCGGCTGGAGCGCAGCTGTGATTGCACAGCTTCCTCACCCCAAACACTGATGAGGTCCTGCAGCTCGGAACTGTTCCATGCTGGGGCTCGTTTGGTGCGTGGAGGCATGGTCGCTGATTGATTGATTGATTGCACTCCACACCTGGCTGAGCAAACAGGAAGGGGATTTTTAAAATTCCCGGGGCATTTAAAGGGGGGGTCAGCTGAGCCCAGGGCAGTGGAGTGTGAAACGATTACCAGAGTGGCTGAAAAGGTATGCTGGGATACCTCCTTATACCCCGGAGGCCAATAAAAGCGCTGGTGGTGTCCACACTTGCTGACCAGCGCTGCATCACCAGTGCTGGAATAGCTACACCCGAGGCAGACCAGGTGTACAGCCAGTGCTGCAACCAGGAAGTTGCAGCGCTGGCTGTACTTTGTAAGTGTGGCCACTTCCTGAGTTGCAGCGCTGTAACCCCCTCACCAGCGCTGCAACTCTCCAGTGTAGCCAAGCCCTCAATTGATTAGACACTTCCTGTTGGTATGGCTGCTTCCATCTTTTCATGTTCTCTCTATGTATAAATATCTCCTGTGTGTGTTCCATTCTATGCATCCGATGAAGTGAGCTGTAGCCCACGAAAGCTTATGCTGAAATAAATTTTAGTCTCTAAGGTGCCACAAGTATCCCTAGTGTTTACCAGTTTTTCTTTTCTGTATTTGCACTTTAAGAGTTAATTAAACAGTTGTGAATTCTCATTTCTTTTGTTAGATACACTGACATTCTTTTGACACTTTGCTACAAGAGACTGCAGCAATTTTTGTTTCCTCCAAGTAACTTTATGGGTCAAGCTGCCTGACAGCAAGAGAATCTGATAAGTGCAATCACTCGATAAATGCTCAGTCTGAGGAGACAATGGTCTTATCTGTCCTGCTGATGAAACCATTTGGGGGAATTTGGTTACAGCACTGGTTGTAATGCAAAACACTGTTAAAAACAAGATTCCATTTTGAAATATACACAGGATCTAACTCTGATTTTTAAGAATATGTAAAAGTTTTGAAAATAATGAACTTCTGGCACTACTGTAATTAGAAGTAGCTCCACAGAAGTCAGTGGAATCATACCTGTGCGCAAAAAAGCTCAAATAAGAGGAACATCTGTTTCCATCTGTCTTCCTCCAAACTCAATACTCTGTTCATAAGCTTTTTTCAGAAGTTAATGCTTTTTAATTACATGTATGTGACCCCAATCTAGAAAGGCACTTAAGCATATGTTTAAACTTTAAGCGTATGTAATCCCGTTGACTAAATTACACATGTGCTTAAGCAGCTTGCTGCATCAAGGCCTGTGTCCGCAGTATTGTGACACGGGGTGGAAAGGCAATAAGTACTACCGTCCCTTTAAATTTCCAGTGGTATAGCTAGAAAGATAGAATGCACATTGCAAGTTATTGGTGTTTAGATTCTGATTTCAACTTAAGGCACTTCAAGCATGGAAAGTTGTTTTCTTTATAGTCATTGGAATCTTGTTAATTTTATTTCCCTGTTAAAAAGGGACATAAAGTGCAGACAGTGTTTGAGATTTAGGACACCTGTTGCAAATGTTAGGAGAGCATATTCTTGAAAGGCCGTCTGCAGTTCAAGTTTGCCTAATGCTTCCTAGCATTAGGCAGCTTGTGACTTTTTTGACAGATAAGGCACAAATCACAAAATAGCTATTTCCATCTCCGCCCGCTGTGTAATTTAAAAGTGTACTTTGTTTATAGTGAAGCAGCAGCAGGTGGGCCTGGGAACTGCAGGGGCATGAAGGGGCATACAAATGTTTAGCATATCTGGCACGTAAATACCTCGCAAAGCTGACTACAAAAGCGCCATGCTAATGCCTGTTCTCACTTTCAGGTGACGTTGTAAATAAGAAGCTGGCAGCATTACCGCCCGTAAATGTAACACACTTGTTTGTCTTAGTGATTGGCTGAACAAGAAGTAGGACTGAGTGGACTTATTTGCTCTAAAGTTTTGTATGAGTGCAGATCTGTAACAAAAAAAATCTACATTTATAAGTTGCACTTTCATGATAGAGATTGCCCTAAAGTGCTTGTATGAGGTGAATTGAAAAACTATTTCTTTATATTATTTTTATTACAAATATTTGCACTGTAAAAATCAAACAGAAGTGAGCACTGTACACTTTGTATTGTGTTGTAATTGAAATCAATATAAATGAAAATGTAGAAAAACATCCAAAATATTTAATAAATTTCAATTGGTATTCTATTGTTTAACAATGTGATTAAAAGTGCAATTAATTGCAAATAATTTTTAAATCATGATTTAGTTTTTTTTAAGTTAATCCCATGAGTTAACTGGGATTAATCATCAGCCCTAGTTTTTATTATTTATTTGTATTGCAGTAGCTCCTAGGTGCCTCAGTCATACACCAGGGCCCCATTGTTCTATCCACTGTACAAACAGACTGAAAACACGATCCCTGCCCCAGAGATTCCTAACATACTTCTTGCTGAGAAGACTGTTCCATGGGTGTGCTGCTTTTCCGTATCTCACAATTCTAGGACATTGACATGTATTTTATGAAATGAGATCTAGAGAGTTACACTTGAGCCTGGTCAATGTCTCTGTATTTGTCCTTCCTCACCAAACATGAGGATAGATGGTGAGGGGAAAAGTAAATTATCTAAGCTGAGAAGAATGATGTCAGTGTTTTGCTGCGTTCCACTTGACTCATTTTTATGTTTGAACTGTTGCTTGCATACCACTTGCATTCCTTCCTGTCAGTTAATGTGAATTTGAAAGTGAAACAAACTACAAATTGAATTGAAAGAATAGTATGAATGTAAGAGACAATGCTTCTTGAGAGGGACTAAGATGCTACAAACATAACAAACTAGGGCCCAGTGGAACTGCTATAATAGCCAATGGGAGTCTTTCAGTTGATTTCAGTAGGAGCTGGATTAGATCCTGTGAACCTGATCATGCAAATACTTAAGAATGCAAGTAATGTTGTTGATTTGAGCAGCCCCACTGATGTCCAGGGGACTGTCAATATGAGTAAAATTAGGTGTCTAAGGGCAAGTCTACACGACAGCACTACATTGGTGCAGCTGGTGAAGATGCACCAGGCTGACGGAAGAGCACTCTCCTGTCGGCATAATTACTCCACCTCTGTGAGAGGTGGAAGCTATGTTGGCAGGGAGAGCATCTCCCACCGACGTAGCACTGGTGTGGACAGTGTTTAGGTTGATGTATCTTTTTCACACCACTGAGCAACGTAAGTGACATTGACTTAAGCGGTAGTATAGACCAGCCCTAAGTTTTTACAGGATTTAAACAAAGACTGGGTATATGAGGCCTACTGTAAACTGCTCAGATTGTGTTGATTTAGGGCCAAGCGAAGTCCATTGGAGTGTTACTAGCTGGGCTCACTGGCAGTCTTACCTAGTGTTAGATCACTTGCTTCCCACTTGGCCTGCCTCCAGTGTCTAACTGGTAATTACTACCTCTGTGATGGTCTGCCTTTTGGTGGGTCACAACAAGGCCCTCTGGCCAGATCACCAATTTAGTCCTGCCCCTCTCTGGGGTTATAGTCCCAGGGAAAACGTAGGGTCTTACGCCATCCTGATTGCCTTGATTCTAAAGAGACTAAAGAAGTGAACCAGTAGATAATAATTGCATGTCTAAATAATCTTTTAAAATCCCTCAGTCAGGGTATGAAAATGACAAAGGGCAATGCTGAATTAATTACAGTAAGAGAATGCTTACTCAGCACTTTAAATGTAATAGCTCTGGGGACAGACTTATTGCTTGTTCCCTCAGTAATCTTACAAGGATGGTTTTGGCTCTGGGTGGGAAGGGAAGACCAATTTCAGACAATTTCATGTGTCCCTTGTATAACTCCACTGAAGTCAATAAATGTATGGGAGGGGTAAATTTGACCTGCTGAATCACCAGAACTGACATTTTATCTACTGTATGTCATGGGTATGTACGTATGGCATCCCAGAAAGTGGTCTCTTCAGTTAATAATACACACAGCTTTATTCCCTAGAGGGCATAAGACCTCTTCTGTCAAGATCCAGGGATCAGGGTACAAAAAAGGAAAAATCCCCTTGATAAGATATGTGCTTCTGGTACCCTTAAAGAGAGGGGAAATAAGTCAAAAATAAAAGGAGTACAAAAACAAATTTAATAAATGCAAGATTAACCCTTCTTGGAATTCATCCTCTAATGCTTGGGTGGGCAAACTATTGCCCGGAATTCCACATCCGGCCCTTCAGATGTTTTAATCCAGCCCTCGAGCTCCAGCCAGGGAGTGGGATTAGGGGCTTGCCCTGCTCCACGTGTGCTGTGGCTCTACATGGCTCCTGGAAACAGTGGTTATGTCCCCCCACTGGCTCCTAGCGTAGGGGCAGCCAGGAGGTTCCGCACGCTGCCCCTGCCCCAAACACCACTCCCACAGCTCCCATTGTCTAGGAATTGTGGCCAAGGGGAGCTGCAGGGACAGCGCCTGCGGACCAGGCAGCGCACAGAGGCGCCTTGCCACTCTTATGCCTAAGAGCCGGAGGGGGACATGCCACTGCTTTCAGGAGCTGCTTGAGATAAGCACCTCTGTCCCCCTCCCGTACTCCTGCTCCAACCCTGATACCCCTCCTGCCCTCCAAACCCCTCAGTCCCAGCCCCGAGCACCCTCCTGCACCCCCAACCCCTTATCGTGAGCCCCACCCCAGAGCTTGCACCCCTAGCTGGAGCCCTCCCCACCCCTCATCCCAACCCTCTGCTCCAGCTCGGAGTTCCCTCCAGCACCCTGAACTCCCCATTTCTGGCCTCACCCCACCCTAGAGCCCGCCTTCCCAGATGGAGCCCTCAACCTCTCCCACACCCCAACTCCCAATTTTGTGAACATTCATGGCCCACCATACAGTTTCCATATCCAGATGTTGCCCTTGGGCCAAAAAGTTTGCCCACTCCTGTGTTAGTGCCTCCATTGCTGAGAAAAAGAAAGTTTTATGACTCTAAACTGTTTAAAAGAATAATTAAAACTTTAGGAGATATGAAAACAGGAGCTTCTTATAATCTTGAAAGACTATAAAGCACTTGAAAGAATGAGGTGTTTATCCCTCTTAATGCAGCTTTCAGAGAGTCAATATTCTCTAATGGAACAGCAGCGCAGTAAGGACCTAAGACAAAATATTAGTTCTCTATTAGTAGTAGTGGGCCTTGAAATAGACACAGGTTGTGGCTGGGTTCCATTTCTCAGCATATCCTGATACAATCAATAGTGAACTATACCATTTGGTGTTATATAGCACTGGGAGACAATAACTGTTGAGTTCTATTACCAGTTCTTCCAATGACTCATGGCATATATATCTGTTATGCCAACATGAGCCTTATGAGAAAAGATACAATTTATGGCATAATCTTCATCATAACAGATCTGTTTGTTGTTGTAATTTTGTTTGGCTAACATGGTGTATGTTGTTTTTGCATTCCTTACATTTTGTAGCCATATGTATTGAGGTGAACTTGAGGAGGGAATTTGATATCCAGAGTGCACATCTCACCTTGAACTTTACTGTCTTACAGTATTTATCATAACTATAATATTAGCTTAATAGAGATGTGTAGGTTTTATATTTGCATAGAGAAGGAAGGAAGTATTAGAATGCTCCTTCATATTCCAGAAGTCTTAATTTCGTTCATTGTCGCACAGTGATCATTCTTTATTCTTTGAATTTTATTTCATTGCCATGCAGAAGGCTAAGCTGCATGAGTCATGAGCAGAAGCTTTCTTTTAGAAAACTGAAAATATGGGAATAAAATCAAAGTGAACCTGAAATTGTCAGACTGTCTACACCTGTAATGTCAAAGTGGTATTTAAGATTATTAGTAAGACATTTTCAGTAAAGTACTTTCAGTTTTCCTAAACTAATTGTTTAATGGAAAAATTTACTATTTAAGAAAAAAAGTTAAATAGTCATGTAACTGTATCATGGTAAAGAATTGCAAAAGTATACTTTGTTGTTTGGTTTTGATTGTGATTGTGATTGTTAGTGCTCCATGAAAGAGAGAGAGAGAATGGTACTGGTGAGAGCCATACATAGTACATTTGGGTACTACGTTGCTGATCCTGAAAACCAGCATGTGCATAACTTAACCATTAGTGTGATGACTCACATCATAAAGTTATGCACATGCTTAAATATTTGCAGGTTAAGGGAGGAACTTCTTTGCATAACGCACTTCGAAGCATGGATCTCCTTTTGAGTGGAAATTGCCAATTGTGACTAATTGTACCAAATTGTAGTGGTTATTGGAGACAAACAGATGCTATCATCAAACTATTAAACTAATTTTCATTTACTACTGACACCTACATTTTAAAGACAAAGTGAGTGAGATGATAATATTTTGGACCAACGTCTGTTGATGAGAGAGGCAAGTTTTTGAGCTTACACGGAGCTTCTCTTCAGGTCCAGGTGTAGCTTGAAAGCTTGTCTCTCTCATCAACAGCAGTTGGTCCAGAAAAAGATATTAGCTCACCCACCTTGTGTCTGTCTAATATCTTGGGAACAACATAGCTACAACAGCATTGAATACCTAGATTTGAAGACAGTCTCCGGAGGTGAAAGGAGTGATCTGGGGTCTCTTCCTAGTGCTGTCTAGACCTGGGTCTGATTCTTCTCTCTCATAATTGAACACTGCTGTAACTTCAGTCACTACAATGGATTAAGGCTATGTTTTAGTCACAGGTATTTTTAGTAAAAGTTATGGATGAGTCATGGGTGGTAAACAAAAATTAATGGTCCCATGACCAGTCCATGACTTGTTCTGTATAACCCTGACTAAATCTTGGGCAGTGAGGATGGCCCAGGGGCGCTGCGGGTTCTCTGGGGGAGGAGGCAGACTAAGGGTGCCACTGTGCTCGGGGAGGGGGCTGGTGGAGCTGGCAGGCTCCCTACCTGGTTCGTCATGGCTCCCCCTTAGACGGAGGTTCAGCGAGACAGTTCCACGTACTGCCTCTGCATCGGCTCCGCAGCTCCCATTGGCCAGGAACCATGACCAGTAGGAGCTGTGGAGGTGGTGTCCATGGGCAGAGGCGGCACATGGAGCTGAGGGAGGGGCATGTTGCTGTTCCAGGGAGCCCCCTGAGGTAAGCGCCGTCCAGCCTCCTCCTACACCCAAACCCCTGCTGCTGCTGGGGGCACAGCGGCCCAAGAATGCCCCAGCAGCAGCCTGTGCAGCTGGCTCAGGGCTGCCTGAACTGCTGAGGTGGTCGCTGGGCTAGCTGCACCAGCTGCTGCAGAAGTCATGGAGGTCAATGACCTCAGTGACAAACTTGCAACATTAGTCATGATTTACGACTGGGTGGGAAGGGAGTACTAGAGCCGGGTGAAAACTTTTCAACTGAACAATTTTCTGTTGGAAAATGCTGAGCTGATGGAATTGAAACATTCTGCAGCAATATGGCTATTCCATCAAAACTTTTGAGGAAAGCCAGGGAGGCAGACTGCCTGGCCCCGTTCAGGATGAAATATTTTGCAAAAACTTGAATTTTTTGGATGAAAGGAAATTCTGCTTTCCAGCCAGTTCTGGTGGAGACCTTTTTGTGAGGGCCTTCGGAAAATCACAAAGACCAGTGTTTACAGAAGTGGCACAGTCCTTTGGGGTGGGGAGGTGTTTAGCTTTTGGGTTTGATTTGAGATTTCTTAGGCCTGATCTTCAGAGATAATGAGCATTTGAAGTATCCTTTGTCTTCCACTGGAACTGTGAATGCTTGAAAGCTTTGAACTCAGGCCCAGGATTTTCAAGTTTCACATCCAAAGTCCATGGCCATTTAAGTTCTCTGTTGCTAATATTTCTCATTTCTAAAATGTGGTCATTAATATCACCCTCCCCCAAGTGCTGTAAGGCTACATCAATGTACATAAAGCCCTCCGAGTTCCTCAGGCCTCGTCTACCCTACAGGGGAAATTTGATCTAAGCTATGCAATTTATAGTGTAACTAAAATCGACGTAGCGTAGATCCACTTATCGTGGGGTCCACATTACGCGATGTCGACTGGAGATGCTCTCCTGTCGACTCCCCTTACTCTCCTCAGTCTGGTGGAGTACAGGAGTCTACGGGAGAGGGATCTGCAGTTGATCTAGCGGGTCTTCACTGGATGCACTAAATCAACTGCTGATGCACTGATAGCTGTAGATCCCACAGGAAGTGTGGACAAGCCCTCAGATAGAAGATGCTATTTATCCAGAAGTGTTGGTATAAATCATGATTGAGGCAAATCTATCAGCAGTGTTATCAATGGTTACTCTGAAGTGCTGATGTTCTAGTGGCTTTACTGTGCTTAAAAATAAAGTTACCATGTTTCTGCAGAACAGAAATAACAGCTGCAAAAGGTTAACCCAGTATATCTTATGCATCTTTTAAATGTGTGATACTTCTCAAGTCTCCACCCTCACTTTAGAGACCAAAGATTTGATTCAAACTGATTGTCCTTTTCTCACAATTTTAAAAATCACATCTCATCAATTCTAGTGTATATTTTATCTGTCAAATACTTTCCCCCTGCATTTCACAATGATTTTTCTGAGTTCCTGGTTGAGAACAATATATAACTCTTGCTGTTTAAACTGCCTGTCTTCTTTGAGTTGATGGCACACATTTTCCCTTTGAAGAATCTCTCTGTATTATGCATGTTACTGTATGCCAGATCAGCTGAATGGCAGTTCTGCATCTAGGGTGGGGAGGGAATTCTCTGATTATTCTACATTGGATAGTGTCTGCTGTTCTGTTTAATCAGAGAACCTAGATGGCCATTGCCTGCTGTCAGAACCCTTTTTGTCTTGCAAGTCCCAGAGACACTATTAATTAAAAAAAAAAAATTCTTCCCCTGCCATGATTCAGGTCGGGGAAAGATCCCCAGTTCTGGGCCCCCGTCAGCCCCTCAACTTCCACTGCCTAAATGGAGAATAAACCTAACTACTACTCCTGCACAACCCCCTCACTCTCCAACTGCACACACTCCACACAGATCCCCTACATTCTAGCACAGCAGCACTGCCAGTACTCCGATCTGGCACCTGGATCTTCTTGGATCCAGCTATTTTTGGCCCTACCTGTGCATTCCACTGTCTAAACACAGAACAAATTTAGTTGTTCCCGCTCCCACAAAAAAATCCAGAAATCAGTGCCTCTAAGTGCAGTGCTGCAAAATTCCAAATCTGGATCCTGTCAGATAAAATGTGATCCAGGTTATTCTAGTGTACTAGGAAAATCTGCATATGTACTGAAGTTAGATGGTAAAGCTAGAGGAATGCAGCCTAAAAACTATCCAGATCCAGATGTTAATTTAGAGATTTGGGTAGAACAGTAGAAGCAAAATATAATCTATTGCTACAATTTCTGGTTTATGGTCGAAAGTTGGCAGGCTCCAGAGCCTGGGTCTGAGTTTGTTGTGATCCTGTTGAGCTGCAGTGTAGCAGGGTGGATTCTGAAGGTGCGTAAGGAGCAGCTCCTCCTAGTCTCTTTTTAGACAGTGAACGTTGGGGGCTGGAGGGGGAGGGAAAGGGGGAGAGAGGAGGATCCAGGTGTTGAGACTGCAGGTTGGTCGCTGCCTCGGCGTGCAATGATGCTTAACGCTCTAGGTCTTGTGTTTGTGCGCGGGCGCGCAAATCGGAGCCCCTACACTTGATCTCCCAGCAGCGGTATTTGCACGGAAAGGGGCGGCTTACACTGGGATACATTAGGGCGAGGGGTTCTCCTTGGGGTCGGAGCCTTGAAGCGCCTCTTTCTCCATGTAGACGGGGCGTGGCTTCTGAGCGCCAAAGCCGGCGGATTCCGGCGGGATCCAGCTTTTCCCGTTTTCCGCGGCGAGGGGCTTTTTGAAGGAGCCTGTCTCCACATTCCTGATTTGCTGGGATATTGTGGAGGGCTCCTCCTGGGCTGGGCTGCTGCTGCTGACGCGTGGCCGCGGCTCTGCTGCTGCTGCACGTCCCTCTGACGTGTTGGAACCAGACCTAGACCCAGCGGAGACCCGGGCTCCAGCTCGCTGCTGCTGCTGCGCCGGTTTGCCAAGGTACCTTATCCCGGCACCTCGCTTCGCTTCCCCCCTGGCTGCTAGTCTGGTTGCAGTTTTCTCTTCTGGGGGCGGGCGGGGGATCTGCTCAGGGTCTCCGCTGCCAGGGGCGTTTTTACTCTTATTTTGTTTTTAAATCTCCTTTCGAGGAGCCATTTTAAAGTGATCAACGGCTGGTGGCGCGGGGGGGGGGGGGGGGGACACACGACACTGGGGCGAGATCTGCGTGCCGACCCCTGGGTGTCACTTGCCCCTTCCCTCTGCACCCCTGGAGAGCCGCTCGGATTAAAAAAAGCCATTGACCCGCCTGCCCTCCAGCTGCTGCGATGCAGCTCGCCAGCCAGCCGCTATTCCGGGGCCTGGCTCGGATGGTCCCGTTGCTTTGATGCGGTTGTGTCAGCAGGAGGGGAGGTGTCTTTTTGGGTGCCGGGATCTTCCCGCTGACACGCTGGGAAAAGCCTGGGCTGGGCACCGCGTGCCAGGGGAGAGGGCGCGGGGGGGGGGTGCGGATGAGGGATGTTTACACAAGGCATCGATTTTTTTGTTCCTAGAGAAAACTTCTCTTTTATATAGGACAGCAGCGCCGGTGGGGTGCGTGGATTGGGCTCTCTTGTAATGGCACCTCCGTAAAGCCCCCAAGCTGGGCAGCCCCCAGTAGAGTTGTCCCCATTCACCCCCTTGCGGAGCACAGCAGTGCGCCACCTGCATTGTTTACCTGGCGGGCTGTCAAGGGGGGTTGTTGCGTGCATCGTGTGAAGCCTGATGTGGGGGCGGCGATACTTTTGCGAGTGAGGACGGTTGGGAGTTAGCGGTCCATCTTTTTGTCTTCTTGAAATCGGTTAGGCTCTTCTTCTGCGTCTGCTTGTGGCGGCGGAGTTACTGCTTGTTGTTATCTGCGTACCCCCCTCCAGCCCGTGGCTTCTGCAATGCGGTGGGTGTGGTTACATAGTAAATTGGAGCTCTGGACCTCTGCAGTGGCAGCGCTGTCTCCGCTCCTGTTTTTAACATTTCCAATTCCAAGGTTCCCTCCGGTTTCTCTCGGCTGCACCCTGGGCTGACGTCTTAAGTTGGAGAAGAGAGGTTCTTGCAACCGAAAGGGAAAGTTCAGGGGAAACAGATGGTATTAATCAGATGTGTGGGAGGGAGGGAGAGAAATGAAGAGCCAGACAAGTTTTGCAATCGTATAATTTCAGCACTTGTGTTTTCAGATGTGAATCCTCTTAGCCTTGGGTTGAAGTGTGTACTTTAAAGATGGTGCAGAGATAGATGTGTGCATGAACTTCACTGCAGCTTAGACAGCAAAGATAAACCAAGTGGGCTAGAAAGTTTACAATGCCGTTATACAGTTACAGTATGTAGTTACACGTGTAGTTACAGAATTATTCATATTATTTTGGTTTTATCTGCTTTAACAGGAAACTTGAGGGTATTTTGTGGGATTTAAAAAATAGAAGAGGGAGTGGCTCTGTCAGTCTCCTGGTAATAGATTCTGTATTAAGCTGAGAACTGAGTATGTGGAGAAAGAAGGGAGAGCTGGAAGGGGCATTTTTAATTGTTTTAACTTTGTCAGATATACAATTAACTTGAAAATTTACACTTCCATAATAATTTAAAGTCAGTAAAATCAAACTTTTTTAGTTTCTTTTTTATTTTCCTCGCAGTATTGTTCATTTTATTGAAGTAATAGAATGTACTGAAAGACTAGCATTACTCTGAATACTACTTCTGAATATGGGCCTAAACCTTATTTATACTTGAGGCAAAGATGTAACACACTTGCTAAACTGAACTTTGTGCATCACTTTGAGGTAGGAACAAGCAAAAGTACTTATTTCACTTGACTTATACGTTTTTTAAGGAGAAGAACTGAAGAATCACAGGTCAAAGGTGACTCTCCACAGTAGTCTTATCTCCTATGCAGTGAACCATTTACAGTTAAATTAATCCAGAAATAAAGTAGGCTTTTTCACTCTTAATTTACTGTTAGACTTTGGTTAAGTTAATGTAGTGCATTGTGGCTTGTTTAAAATAAATATGGAAGATAACTTTAAGTACAGTATAAAAAGCAAAGCTAATCTTCCTGTGTCGATTGATTGATTTAAAATCATTGTGTGACAATTTGTTGCATCAGTATTTTTTTTCCTTCATGATGTTGAACCAGTCTCTTTGGTTGGGAAATCTCCACTCTAATATGATGATGAAATTTGCACATAAGGAATAATATAGGGGATGGAAAGAGAGGGATCACCATATTAAAGTGGAGAGCGACTGCAAGTTTATTCTGTATGATTCCATTAGAACAGGAAGGCTCCTTGTGATTCTGTTCTGCTACAGTCCTGTTCACTGCAGTAGTGAATGATTAGTACCAGAGAACATTAGCTTAAAGACACTGTGAAATATTTTTAATATATCATACTTTATTTTTATTTAATATACTAATACAACCAACACTGAATCTCCCTTCACCTAATTCATCCTACAGTGTCATCCCCTTATTAAAGTGTTGTTTAATGATGCAAGTGATGTTTTTCTTCTAAAAGGTTAGCCAATATTATTGGAAACTGGACAGGTACATTATAAGAGCTCATCTGACGTGAGTCTGCCTTTTATTTACTGCTGTGGTCTAAAGGCATTGTCTTTGTCGTAAAGAAGAGAGGGAGCGCGTGCCTAGAAGCAAGGAGAACTGTAGCAATGAAGTCATTGCGCTGCCTTGTGTTATGACATCACTCTGGCTCAAAGAAATGAGGGTGGGGCACTGAAAATCAGACTGTCTGAACCATCTTTGTTATAACTTTGTGTCTACCAAATGAGAGAGACTGATGCAGCCTTGTCTTAGGAACTGCAGCACAGCTGTTTTGTTTTTTTTTCAAAAGAGGGGCAAGTAGAGGTGAATCTAGAGTTTGTGTATATTTACAAATAAAACGAGATGCGGGTTTTCATCTATAGTGGAAACCTGCAAAATACGTATCTTTGCTGAACAAAAAATTTCCTCTAACAGGTATTTGTGTGAGGACTTTGTTGTTTGTTCGAGAGCTTCATTGTTTTATAAATAATAACTATTCACAATCAGTTTGGTATATGAAAATATATTCATTTAACATATATTTATTTATTAGGTATATTATATGTTTTGGTGTATGGAAATGATGTATTCCTTGTGAACATTTATGTAAAATGTCTTCCGTGTATTTTAAATATTTATTTTGATTTAACTAACAGTAAAATAGAACTTGAAATGGAGTGTTCATTCAGTGGGTAATATTTAAACTTGATTCATGTAATTCTCATGTACCAGTAAATGGTGGTATATGACCGGGAGGAACAGTCAAAGAATTTTTAAAGTATGTTACACAAGAACATTTGGTTCCTAAGATACGGTATATCAGCGGTATCAGTTACTACATTGACAACATACTCATAAGTGCTTACTTTTACAACCATGAAGTTTTTTTCCTTTGAACTACAGAATATAGGTCTAATTCTGCAAGTACACGTGACTAACCTTGAGTAGGTCCATTGAAATCAATGTGGCTATTCATTTAAGTACATTTATTTTGAAGGATGTGGTTCTTTAAATGTAGATGATAATGTTGTGGTATATTTTGTTTCAGGATCCTATTTATGACATTTTATACTGGCAAGATATTCCGTCACCGAAAAAGTGTTTGAATTTTCAGTGTGTTCTGTTAGAGCTTTGACCTTCCTTTAATTTAATCAATTGCTGATAAATATGAGTGTAAATGTGATTACTTCCCAGTTGCACTGAGAATTGAGTGATGGGTTCCTGAAAAGAGTATGTTAGTTCTCTAGGTGGATTGTTTTTACTAGGTACGCAAGCTGTAGAAAACACAAAAAAGTCTACAATTATGGCGACTAATACAATAAGAATGCTAAATGAAAATAGATTTAGAAAGTGGTAGTTAATAACTCAGACATTTACTGCAGTAGCAAACTTTTTTGAAGACTTCATAGATATGAGCAGGTTAAAAAAAAATCCTGAAAACTGTCTAACATTGAAAATAAATTAACTTCTAACCTCTTTTTTTTGTTTTTTATTTTTTTTTCCAATTTGTGGTGATGAGGGAAATATTCACTGATTAATTTCTGAAATTAGGTATTTAATATATATTCTTATGTTCACTTGTTGAAAACAAGAGGTTTGGCTATAGTTCTGATTCCACAAGCTTGTAACTAAGAGGAATCGCATCGATTTTTCCATATGATCAGAAGGTCCATATATGGGTCATAAAAGGACATGAACATTTCCTCAAGCAGGGCTTCCATTTCTTACCTTGGTAGTGGACCTAGTACTTCAATTTTCTAGTGAGAGACTCCTAGATGTGTAATAGGAAAGAGGCTGACCTTCCAAAGCTCTTGACATCTGGGAGCAGGAACAGCTTGGGTAGCAGAGAAGAAATAATAGCTAACCTATCACTCTGCCATCAGTAAGAGAAGTCCTGCAAGCTTATTACTCCTGCCCCTGCCATTACTAATGGTTGTCACTATGGGCATTAGTGCAGAGGAACTTCAGGAGGAATGTGCAGAACCCAATGCCTGGAAAAAAACCCAGAAATGGGGTCACAGTATTTAAGACAACTGAGTTAATATGAAGATAATGTGGAATGTCTGCATGCAGATTCAGTGTTTTTCCCCTTACAAATAACTGAATAAATAAACTCAAATAATTAACTTTTTGTCTTTTAACCTAAATTTAAAATTTAATGTTCACATTTTACCTGGTCATTGTTTATTATTCTATGGTACCACCAGAACGAAATCATTATATTTAATTCTTGCTTTCATGAACATTCTATACCTTAGCCTTCTGAATTACTTGTGACTTGCTTTGGGTGCAGTCAGTGAGTTGCAATGTATGAAAGGTGCTACATAAATAAAATGAGGCCTGGTGAGTGTTTCCTATCTGTAGGGTACTTATACGAAATATTTGTTTTCACTTAAAATCCTCGTGGTCTTCCACCACCCTCTCTTGTACAGATTGTCTTTTTGTAAAGCAGAGTGCTTTCAAAATGAACAGTCATTTTTCATTGAGTTCTTAATCCATCAAATTTGAATCCCTTTGCAAGATGAGAAACCATAGTAGTAGTAAGAGAGTATATGGGGGGGAGGGGGAGAGAGAGGAGGGAGGAAGTGGGGGGAGGGAGGGGAAAATTGTCCACCAGATGTCTGATCCCACTGTGAAAAGGTTTTCATTTATAGGGTTAAAAAAGAATGTGGAACCCAAGGGGACTTAGTGTGTGTGTGTGTGGGGGGAAAGGGCTAGAAGAAAATTAAAAGCATATGTGATCCGTACATAAGATTTTAGGGGAAAAGAACAATTGAAATGAATGTGTACTGTTATGAGCATATACAAGTATTTACACACGTGTAATTTGTGTCTGTGTGCAGGCACTGTAACACTGATAAATATAATAGCATCCATAAGTGGCATTAGAGGAGGTCTACAAAACTCTTGAATGGAGTAGAATGAAGTTGAAGTTCCTGGTTAAGCCTGACTTAAAAGCTAGACAGGCTTCCCTAGTACAATATATGTACATTATGAAGTAGATTTGGCTCTTAATACAGCATTTTTTCCTAAAAGAGGTGGTCAGTGGCAACTGGTGCCCAGAAGAGCTGGTGGGAATATGGGGAACAATCTCTCTGCAAGGAGATTGTATTTTTCAAGTGGAAAAACTGACATGCTCTGGTCAGGGTGGGGGTGGGTGGGTGGGGTACAGGGAAAGGGCGGGGTGTTTGGGGATGAGGGAGAAAAGGAAAAGGGGTACTGTCTTTTCTCTTCTCTCCTACCCATTCTCCATTTCAAACTGGAGCACTTAACAGTTTAAGAGCAGGATAGATGATAATAGTATATTTATCATTGTCAGTCTTCACTGTTGTCTCTTATTCCCAATCTCTTCCCTTCAAATCTAGCTCTTATCCTGCGAACTCCCTCCTCCTCCTCCCCCCACACCACCAACTGACCTACAACTTAATTCACCAGTGACTTCTTCCTTGCGGAATCAACCATGCCAACTAAATCCATCCCTTCCTGAGTCAGAACCTCTCCAACTCAACCCCTATGGGCTCAGGAACACTCCTCACCCTCCTTACTTAACGTCTCCACAGCTCAGAACCACACCCATAGCTCTTAACCCTTTCCCATTGGACAGTCCTCAGAGCAACCCCTCTCCTGCCTCACACCCAAGGTTAATCATCTTGCTACCCCCCTCAGAACTCCTATATTTTGTGCTGGGTCTGGAAAAGCCGGAGCAGAGGTAGCGGGAGGATGAGTGTGCAATCTGAGGTAATCCCTATTCCTTGCTCATTTTCTCCTCGCACTGCTGAGTGCAGCCTACATGCTTCAGGCCAAGTCGTCCCTGTGTAAACCACATGTATTGCAGCCTCAATAGGCTGGAAAATGTCCAGCCCCTGCAAGCGTTTCCCAGTGGCAGCACGTGGTACAGAACCCTGGAGTAAATCAGCCACAAAATGCAGTTGTGACAATATTGGGGATTATTTATGTCATTGGTCCCTGGTGGGGGTGGTGATGTCTGGTCCTCATGATACCAGGGCAACTGTAAATGACACCTTAATGTTTCCTCGAGTGTAGAGGTGCAATCAAAAATGTTAGTTAAAAAGACTGTAACAAACACACTGAAGAGAAGGTTCTTGCAGACCCACGAAAAGTATGTGTTAGACTGACTCAGGGTCAGATTCCTCCCCCCTCACTTGTGCTGAGTAGTACCTAACTATGAAAATAGTCCCATAGAAATGAATAAGGCTATTTATAGAGCTAGGCACTATTCAGTAAAGTAAAGGCATCAGAATTTGACCCTGTGAACGTTAGTTATACTGAGAGCTTCTGGAGACGGTAAATTCTACTCATTAGGTAAAATAAGCAGAGAGATTAGCATTTCACATGAGTTATTACTGTTCAGCTTTTCAGAAGTTGATAGCAATAGATCACTTTAAAAATTGCCTTGTATACATAATTGTGTCTTTGCTTTCTTCCTTTTTCCTTCGTGCTGACATGATTTTGTTTGTTAATAGCAAGGAGCACTGATTTAGAAAAATTGACTAATACTTCTGCTCTCACTCAAAAGGGAGAACCTCTCCCTTCCCTTCCCGTTATTGTATGATTACTTTCTGTACTTTTCCTGACCAAGAGTCTGGAGTCAATTTGAAATAAATGTACATGTTAGCGAATAGCTGTTTATAATGGAGGGTTTCTATCTTCATTCTGTTTCTATGGTCTAATATTTGCCAAGTGTTTGACCATGACTCCTTGGCATGCACTTGGAGGGCCAGGCTTGCCTTTCGCTAAGTGGTCACCGCCACCAGCTACTCTCACTAGATGTGGTGAGAGTTGAGTGAGTTGCCAGCACCAGTTGCAAGCAAACCACCTCTTATGGTTGTGACTGTCTCCTATGCAGAGATACTATCTGTTAAACTCACCCCATACACCCCCATGATGCAGTGTATGTGATCTTAAATAAGAAAAGGCGTAATTGGAAGTTCAGATATAAAAAGCTGATGTATCTGAATAGTGATAGTATTTTATTATATCTCATTGTTTGTCTCGCTGTTTGACTGGAAGTCCTTGTGTCCTAGGCACTGTATGCATAGTAAGAGGCAGTCCCTGGTAGAGCCCTTCAACCTGACCTAAATCCAGTGGAACCTGACTCCAAGTGTCAGGTCTGGGATGGGTGGGGCAGGAAAACAGCCGGACCATCTTGGTCTCAGGTCGGGTCAGCTGTCCTTCTCCTGCCCCCGAGGTCAGTGTGCAGAGGCTGCATGCCCCTGATGGCCAACACCACCTTGCTGCACTTTGTGTGAAGTGGAGCATGTGGGGTGGAAAAGTCACAGCACCCCTCACTCTGCAGAACATTACTGCTGCTGTGCTGGCCCCACAGGCTAGGGGGAGGAGAGCTGACCCCCCATGGGGAGGAGGAGCCGAACTCACAGGCAAGAGGCAGCAGCATTGACTCAGATTCCCGGAAGGGGTTGGGAAATAATTTGATCTTTTCGGACTGAGTGGACTTGGGTTGGGCCTAATTAGACCTGTAGACCCTGATGCAAAGACCTTTTGATCTAAACAGGTAAGACAGAACAAAGTGTGTCTACACTGCCATTAGAGACCCTTGGCTGGCCTATGCCAGCTGTCTCGGGCATGTGGGGCTGTGTAATTGTTGTGTAGATGTTTGGGCTGCAGCCCAGCATCTGGGACCCGCTCAACTTGCAGGGTCCTAGAGCCTGGGCTCAGGTCCAACCTTGGACATTTACACTGCAATTGAACAACCCTTTAGCCTGAGCCCCATCAGTCCAACTCAGCTGGGAATAGAACCCATAACTCCTGATTCCTAGTTCTGTGCTCTAACCGCTATACCAAGCTGACTCTCAGCCAGTAATCTTTGGTACCAGGGCTTGATTAACCAATATGTTACTCCAGTGTTGTGCTGGTGTAGCCATTGATTTCAGTGGATTTATACTAGTGTAAAATATAGGAAAAGAAATGGAGCTTCAGGCCCAAGATGTAGTATTCAAATATGCGATAACATTGTTCATCTCTTACTGCAACATGCATTCTCCATGTCTCTTTATGGATTACTATAGAATCCAGAAAATGTCTGTTAATTATATACATATATAAGCCCCTTCATTTTCAGTTTAAACTGATTTTTACTATAAAATTCCGGGTTTTACAAAAAGCATTATTCTTGTTTATTTTCCAATTTTCACCCTATTTTTGTATCATTCAAATATGTAAAAAAATAACGTTTTATTAGGAAAATACAATACATTGCATGAGAGAGATGCATTAGGAGACTACATCAGTCTGTGTGTATGTGCAAACCTGCCTGTTGAAGGCTATGTATTAGTCTAGAAGACATACACAATAAACAAACAGGCAGGCATGCAAGCTTTGAAGTGCATACGCATCTGAATGTACTGCTGAATCTCACACCTACCACGTACATATTTCAGGCTGTTAGCAGATAACTGTTTAAAGATCTGACACACTAAAATGGGAAGAAAATGAAAATCTGTATCGGAATACGTTTCAGAACACAAAGAAATATTCAAAAGTTTAAAAAGAAACAGGAGAAAAAGATGAAGTTGAGTGTGTGCGCTGCAAATGGTGTGTTCCAGTTATTAAATGTAAATATTTATAGGCCTATAGTTCTGTCTATAACAGTAAACTGTTTATTCAAATTAAAAGTTTTATTTGGGTATTAGAGAGAGAGTGGTTTTTTTTAACTCAGAGGTGGCATTGTGTATTGAGTTCTGTTTTACTTCTGTAGCAAACCACATTGAATTCCATTAATCAAAGCATTAATCTACTGAATATTTTTTCCCCGTCCTTCTGTCCACCAAAATAAACCCTGATATTTACCCAGAAAAATTAATATTTTTTCCACTGATTTTCATCTTTTTGTTGTAATAAACACTGATGAATTCCTGGGAAAAATTAAATAAAATAAAAACAGAAAATGAAGAGCTCTGTATATATAGAAGAGAACAGTAATGTTGTTTCCATGTATTGGAGCACTGTTGTAGTAAAGCTCTAGTTAGTAGCTTTTCATTCCTTTACCAACCCTTTTTCTCCTAAAAATAGTAGCAAATTTTAGCAGATTACAGGAGTGGCAAAATAATGTTTTTGAGCAACAATTTTAGCTGAACAGTAGTTGACTAGTTGAACAGTAGTATTAAGAGCAGATTTAGGATGATCCAGGGGTATAAATAGGGATAACATAATGAAATTGAGGAAAGGAAAAACTAGGCTGGACAATTAGGGGAAAATGTGCTAACAGTGAGACTTATTGAACTGTGTAAACAGTCTCCTTAGGGAGCTAGTAGAAAGCCCATCAGTTGAATCATTTAAAAGTTGACTAGACAGAGCACTCAGCAGTACAATATAGGAAACAAACTTGGGATGGGGGTGGTGGAGATGGATAGAAAAGTTGACCTAATTTCCATCTCTGATTTCTATGATTTATTAAAGACTTTTGCAGGCCTTCTGCTAGAGGGCTACTAATGGAATTTGAAACATGGCAATTAAAAGGGTCCTTTAATAGTGTGCCAGCACACTGTTGTTTTTGATCACTTAGTTGTAGCATTAGTGTGAATAATTCTCCCCATTGCCACAGACTGCAATTACAGGCAGGGATTTCCAGTTCATTTTAGCACTACTATTCATACTAGTTTGAATTCTATGTTAAGTCACAGTCCTGCAGTCCTGTTGCCTTCAAAAAAGCCTCAGCTGCTGCAGGGTGGTTTGGCTGTTTTAGTTTATTAAGAGCTGTGAGGCCTCATGCTGCTTGCGGATCCTTTGAGGTGGTGTGCTGGGAAAGAAAAGACCTTCACTGAGAGAACCCCGATGCCCTGAGAAAGGAAGAAGAGACAGCCTCTACCCACTTCATGCAGAGATGTAAATATATTCAGTTAGGTGCCCTCTGCATATATTAAATGCATGTCTACTTATATATCTGCATAATTGAATACACCACATCATTAAATATTGATGATATGGGGAGACACTGCACTCTCCAAAGTTGCATCTAAAGCCAGCCTGATTTTGACCCATAGCTTTTACATAGCCAATGGGAGCTGCAGAACCAGGGTTCGGGTGGAACGGAGGTAGCACATGGAGCTAGGAGATGAAGATTGCCGCTTCCCAGGAGCTGGGTAGGGAGTGTGCCCCATCTTCCTCCCCTCCCCCGAGCACCTGCAGTGCCCCCCTCCAGGCCTTGATTTTCCCCCCCCCCCCCGCCAGTTGACTAGGTGAACAGTCTGTGGTACCCCCATCCCTGCCGCAACTCCCTCCCCAGCACCCACAAGGTCCCCAGGGCTGCCCTCTTGAGCCGCCATCCCCCCTCCCAAGTTTTAGTCAGGGATATATATATTAAAAGTCATAGACAGATCATGATCCTTTTTTTTTTTTTTTTTTTAAGTGCCCATGACTTTTACTAAAAATACCATTGACTAAAATGTAGCTTACTCAAGAATGGTTTGCCCTAGAAACACCAAATGTGTTTGGTCTTGATGACAGTGGTGCTTTGATTACCCTTGGAGGTTATGAGGGAATTTTACATAGTGAAAGCTGCTTCCTCGTGTTATGAAATATGTCCCCGCTGGAGTTTCTGACTTTGCAAAGATTTAATGGATTTAAGACAACCTAAAGCTGTCCACTGAATTTCTTTAATTCCTTATTTCTTCCATCAAAATGCATGCTGGTAGATCAGCAGTGGGTGGGCAGAATTAAGGTTGTGTAGGTTACCTTAACTCTGTACTTCCATACTTCCTAATTTATTTATTTTTAGGTGAATCTTTACATACAACTTCCATGCTATCAAACATTTGTGCTTTCTGAGAAAACAAATCTTTCCTTAAAAGCCTTTCCCATTAAGTAACAGATGGACAGTTGCAAGCTTAACTCCAGCTTATAGTTTTGTTTGTGTTTTTGTTTCTTGGTGTTTTGTTTTTTTTTTCAAACATGTTCATCCCCCCAAAACCCTAGTTTCCCTACAGGTTTGGGATCACAGAGTAGGTAATGCCATCTCTTCACTGCACCCAATTAATGAAGAGGGAGATGCAGAGTTAAGCAACTGTGGAGGGATTTTGGTTTGTTTGTACAGTACTCAGCACTTTAGAATATGTTTACACAGCAGCTGAGTGTGAGCCTACCAGTCTGGGTGGACAGACTCAAGCTAATGTGCTAAAAATAGCAGTGTGGATGTTGCTGCGCTGGTGGAGGCTCAGGCTAGCTACCTGAGCTTGAGTGGCTAGCCTGAGCCTCCACCGGTGCAGCCTGTCCACGCTGCTCTTTTTACCTCAAGCCCTGGTAGCATGAGTCTGCCTGTCCTGACTGGGAGGCTCGCTCCTTGCCGCAGCATAGACAGACATACCCATAGAGTGCTGGTCCATGAGTAGGGCTCCTAGATGCTATGGTAATAGAAGTGATTAATAATAAGGATGTTATTTTTTTTTAAAGTCGTGCTTAAATTCTTTCTAATGTTCCGTTAGCAAATGGTTTGCTATGTAAATATCTACATATTTAAAAGGCTCCTGTGAGGTAGTTTTGAAAACATGTTTTGCATCTATGCTTCGTTTGTAGATTATTTTAGAATGTTTTTAATTAATGGGAGTTGTATATTACCACTGCATTGATTAAAGATGTGTGTAGACTACATAACAAGAATGTCTGTATCAAAGTAGATTCTTTGCCTGTTCTTGCATTCAGTCCCTACTGACTGCTACTTTCTCTTTAATTACCCCCTAGTCAACAAGAGCAGTGCATTTCCTGCATTCCCTCATTGTTCTGAGAATCTCTCGCAACAGGAGCAGCTGTACTGCTCCACTCTGCTTTGCTATTTGCCCTTCCTTTTCTCACTGACATTTTTGTAATCTTGCCTTACCCTTCAGACAGAATAAACACTGACAACATGTAGGAATGAGGATGCCTGATACTCCACTGATTTTGTCACATTACTTTGAAAAAACTCATTCAAGATGCTTGGCCCCAAACTTGACCTGCCTTTGTAACTGTTTGAGTAAGTCTGTGCAAATATTTGTTCTACCTCCTCCCCAGAATTGAAACACCTTTTTTCTATGGTGTTTTTTCATAGAACAGATACCAGTATGTATTCAGTGTTATAGCAACAAACCATTGTGTACATACCATGGTGATACAAATTTCAATAAGGAGACAGATGTCATTTTCTAGCTTCCAGGGGGTTATAAACTGTTAAATAGATATATTTAGATTATTAAAAATGCCTTGCCACATTCCTTTTAGGCAGCTCTGGGGCTGGTTGTCTCTGTTCCTAACCCCAGAGTTGAGGATATGTTTCTTTAATAATGTCCTCTCAGCTTATAAAGTTGTAAAAAAATAAAAACACTGTGGGATGGAGCTTGGCAAATGAGTCAAGGTCTCAGCCAAGGAAATGCATTGTCTACTAATTTTCTAAACAAAACTGGTTCAGCTGAGTGCGAGTCTCCCGTTCTGTTTTGGATGCTTTTCACACTGGTATGATGCGGGCAGATTTGATTTTTGCAAAATAGAATTTGATAAACCATTATTAATTTCTGTGTTGTAGAAGACTGGAATTAAAAAGCTGCTAAGATAGTGATTGAATGTTAGTTACTGTGCATGAACGGTAACTTAAAAAATAAAAGTTTATAGAGTACATAACCTTGAGTATGAATGAGTTTGCGTGATAGCATCAACAGAATGGCTTCCTATTTAAAAATTACATGAGAACTGATCAGAGGTGTTAGGTAGGCCATTATTCAGTCCTTGACAATTCTATTTGAAGTCTGGCAACCCATCAGGCCTTGAAATCCCACTGTCCAGTGGTATCAGGCTTTTGTTTCTAGCCCTCATAGATTTCTGTAGAGCTGATCTTGATATTGTGTGATGACATGTATAGAAAAGCAATTTTAAGTAACCTTTTTTCAAGTTTTACTTGTTTTCTCTGTGAGCTCAGTACTGTTGGACACCTGATAACAAAGGCACCTAGCTTTAAAAATAGAGGGATACAAAATGACTTCAGACATTATTAAAATATTATTTCTGTAAGATATGTAACATATGCTGAAAATCTGATGTGGTGTGGAATAAATGTTTTTTAATGCTCTCCTGGGAAGATGTACTTAAGTCACTCATGGTTTCAGTGCTTGTGAGTATTGGAACCATCCCAAATTCATGTGCACTATTCCTCACAAGGAAAAGAGGGCAGCTGTTTGAAACTTCGCAGAGGCTTAGAATATTAAAAATTGTCCAGTGAAAGATAAAATAAGAGCAAAATACAGTGAGGCATTCAAAGATGAGTTTATCACACAGTTCCAAATTTATTACAAGGAAAGCACCAAAACAGAATGACCAGATGTTTAAGGCACAGCACACTCCATATCCCTCAGAGAGCAGGTGAACCAAGCTGCTGCTTCTCATTCCACTATGCCCAAAACCAATGCATCCTGCACATGGAGGTGTTTGCACATGGACTGCAATGCATAGGAAAGTGGGAAAGCAACATCACTTGCACAGTTTCCACATAGAGTCCCCATCCATTGCTGTAGCCTCTAAAAACCAAGCTTCATTTGCCCAGTGCTGGTCCAGATGTGACCTACTACCCCCTGCCCTGGCAAGTCACAATTGTCTGGCGTTCTATAATTGGCCAGTGATGGGAGGGCGCGTTTTATTCTCTTCATCATATAACCAGGCCCACCACTTAAGGGTTCTGAGCAATGCAATTTTTTCCCAAGTAGTCATTCGTATTTTATTTTTACATACAGGTAGCATTGTTCATAATGTAGCATTGTTCAGAATCATAATGGTAGCGCCCATCATGTGCTAGACACTGTACAAATTTTCCAGAACCACATCAAAACAGTAGAGCTGTTTGCAAACTCAAGTTAGATGGGTAAATTTAATTTAACCCTGCATTAGTGCATTGCTAAAGTTGCACAGTGAAAGCCATAAAGTCAGGAAATGGAAAAACTGGAGATTAAACCACCCCATTAACTTGGCTACGTTGCACATTTTGTGTGTTTGATACATGTGTTAGGTGATTTAAAGATAAAATATTAGGCTGAATCTATAATGAGGAAAACAGAAGTAGAAAATATGTGTGTGAAATGCAGCCAATTAATGATGTATTGGAATATTGCCACTTAGATTTCCTGTAATTTGTGTATGGTGGAACCTTAACTTAAAACCAAAAAAAACCCTTTTAAACATTTTCCCCCAGAGTTTTTAAGGAGTTGGAACAGGGATGGTCCTGTCCTCTCACCCTCCAAAAAGCAAGAGAGATTTAAAATGAATAAAAAAGGGAAACAAGTACAATCTAAAGCTCTTCACTTGAGAATCATATAAGGTCCTTGCTCTGGGAATTCAGGTGGGAAGAGGTTAGAAGCTCTGCTGACTTTGCCAGGGTACCTTGTAAACTCCTTAAGCAGCTACAGTAACAGAACCCTCATCATAACTTTCCAAAGCATTTTCATTTGACGTTTTAAACAGTTCATACTCTCTCCATGCTCAGAGGTGATTTTTAAAAAATCAGTTTAAGGTAGGAGGATAGAGGGAAGGAGACTTTCAACTGTGTTTTTTGAAAGAATTACTAATACATTATTTCCTCTCTTAAACCTCTCCCTCCAAACTACTACTACAAGGAATAACTCATACATGGGCAAACTTTGAAACTTCATACATGACTTGTACATCATCCTTGGCAGGGAGTGATTTTTTTAAAAACTTGACGTGGCTGAAACAGAATTAAAAATCCTTTAGGAGTCTACAGAAAATAATCTAGCTCATTTTAGCTGACAGTTTTCTGTGTAATTGTTAGAGTTGGTTGGAAAACAAGAATTGTTACATGAACATTTTGTTTTGAGGTTTTCATTCTGATGCAGAACAAAACCAAGACCTTTAAAAAGAAATTATAGAGAATCCTACCCCAGAATAGCCAATAACCCATCAGTTAGGGCACTCACTTGAGGTGTTGGAGACACATGTTCAGGCCCTGCTGTTCCTGATTTGAACTTGGTCTCCCACATCCCAGGTGAGTGTCCTAACCAATGGGTGCTGCCTAAACCAAAGTGGAACCAGACTGCTGGCAGTTAACATTAAAAAGGTTGATGGGGGGAAAGCCAAGTGATGCAGAGGAGCACGTGGCTCGGACAGAGACTTCTCTTAGAGGAGAGTCTATTGATAGAGATTCTCTAGGTTTTAGTCATGAGGAAAGGATGGAAGAGGATAAAGTCGGGGGCCAGATCAGACAAGAAACATTCACATAAAAAAGAATCCGACACATCAGAAAAGGGCAGACAAATAAACAGTGACAAGTTTTTAAAGTGCTTGTACACAAATGCTAGAAGTCTAAATAATAAGATGGGTGAACTAGAGTGCCTTGTGTTAAAGGAGGATATTGTTATAATAGGCATCACAGAAACCTGGTGGAGTGAGGACAGTCAATGGGATTCAATCATTCCAGGGTACAAAATATATTGGAAGGACAGAGCAAGTTGTGCTGGAGGGTGGACTGGCACTATATGCAAAAAAAAAAAAAGTGGAATCAAATGAACTAAAAATCTTAAGTGAATCCACGTTTCATAGAATCTCTATGGATAGTAATTCCATGTTCTAATAAGAATATAACATTAGGAATCTATTACTGACCACCTGACCATGACAGTGATAGTGACAATGAAATACTAAGGGAGATTAGAGAGGCTATCAAAATAAAGAATTCAGTAATAGTGGGGGATTTCAATTATCCCCATATTGACTGGGAACATGTCACCTCAGGATGAAATGCAGAGACAAAATTTCTCGATAGTTTAGATGACTGCTTCTTGGAGCAGCTGGTACAGGAACCCACAAGGGGAGAGGTAATTCTCGATTTAGTCTTGAGTGGAGTGCAGGATCTGGTCCAAGAGGTAACTGTAACAGGACTGTTTGGAAATAGTGACCATAATATAATAACTTTTAACATTCCTGTGGTGGGAGGAATACCTCAGCAGCCCAACATGGTGGCATTTAACTTCAGAAAGGGGAACTGTGCAAAAATCAGGGGGTTAGTTAAACAGAAATTAAAAGGTACAGTTACTAAAGTGAAATCCCTGCAAGCTGCATGGATGCTTTTTAAAGACACCATAATAGAGGCCCAACTTAAATGTGTACCCCAAAGTAAAAAACACAGTCAAAGAACTAAAAAAGAGCCACCATGATTTAACAGCCATGTAAAAGAAGCAGTGCGAGATAAAAAGGTATCTTTTAAAAACTGGAAGTCAAATTCTAGTGAGGTAAATAGAAAGGAGCATAAACACTGCCAAATTAAGTGTAAAAATGTAATAAGAAAAGCCAAAAAGGAGTTTGAAACCAAAAGCAAAAAACTCAAAAGGTCATAACAAAATGTTTTGTAAGTACATCAGAAGCAGGACGCCTGCTAAACAACCAGTGGGGCCCCTGGATGATCAAGATAGAAAAGGAGCACTTAAAGATGATAAAATCATTGTGGAGAAACTAAATGAATTCTTTGCTTCAGTTTTCATGGCTGAGGATGTCAGGGAGATTCCCAAACCTGAGCCAACTTTTGTAGGTGACAAATGTGAGGAATTGTCACAGATTGAGGTGTCATTAGAGGAGGTTTTGGAATTTAATTGTTAAACTTAACAGCAGCAAGTCACCGGGACTAGATGGCATTCACCCAGAGTTCTGAAAGAACTCAGATGTGAAATTGCGGAACTACAAACTATGGTTTGTAACCTGTCCTTTAAATTGGCTTCTGTACCTGAAGACTGGAAGATAGCTAATATAACGCCAATATTTAAAAGGGGCTCTAGAGGTGATCCCGGCAACTACAGACCAGTAGTCTAACGTCAGTACCGGGCAAATTAATTGAAACAATTGTAAAGAATAAAATTGTCAGACACATAGAAGAACATACATTGTTGGACAAAAGTTTCTGTAAAGGGAAATCATGTCTTACTAATCTATTAGCGTTCTTTGAAGGGATCAACAAACATGGACGAGCGGGATCCAATGGACATAGTGTACTTAGATTTCCAGAAAGCCTTTGACAAGATTCCTCACCAAAGGCTCTTACATAAATTAAGTTGTCATGGGATAAGAGGGAAGATCATTTCATGGATTGAGAACTGGTTAAAAGACAGGGAACGAAGGGTAGGAATAAATGGTAAACTTTTAGAATTGAGAGAGGTAACTAGTGATGTTCCCCAAGGGTCAGCCCTAGGACCAATCCTATTCAGCTTATTCATAAATGATCTGGAGAAAGGGGTAAAAAGTGAGGTGGCAAAGTTTGCAGATGATACTAAACTGCTCAACATAGTTAAGACCAAAGCAGACTGTGAAGAACCTCAAAAAGATGTTACAAAACTAAATGATTGGGCAACAAAATGGCAAATGAAATTTAATGTGGATAAATGTAAAGTAATGCACATTGGAAAAAATAACCCCAACTATACATACAATATGATGGGGACTAATTTAGCTACAACAAATCAGGAAAGAGAGTCATCGTGGATAGTTCTCTGAAGATGTCCACGCAGTGTGCAGTGGCAATCAGAAGAGCAAACAGGGTGTTAGGAATCATTAAAAAGAAGATAGTCTCTATCTTATTGCCCTTATATAAATCCATGGTATGCCCACATCTTGAATACTGCATACAGATGTGGTCTCCTTATCTCAAAAAAATATATACTGGCATTAGAAAAGGTTCAGAGAAGGGCAGCTAAAATGATTAGGGGTTTGGGACGGGTCCCATATGAGGCGAGATTAAAGAGGCTAGGACTTTTCAGCTTGGAAAAGGGGAGACTAAGGGAGGATATGATAGAGGTATATAAAATCATGAGTGGTGTGAAGGAAGTGAATAAGGAAAAGTTATTTACCTGTTCCCATAATATAAGAACTAGGGGCCACCAAGTGAAATTAATGGGCAGCAGGTTTAAAACAAATAAAAGGAAGTTCTTCTTCACACAGCACACAGTCAACTTGTGGAACTCCTTACTTGAGGAGGTTGTGAAGGCTGGGATTATAACAGGATTTAAAAGAGAACTGGATAAATTCATGACGGTTAAGTCCATTAATGGCTAATAGGGTAATGATGGGTAAGGAATGGTGTCCCTAGCCTCTGTTTGTCAGAGGGTGGAGATGGATGGCAGGAGAGAGATCACTTGATCATTACCTGTTAGGTTCACTCCCACTGGGGCTCCTGGCATTGGCCACTGTCAATAGACAGATACTGGGCTAGATGGACCTTTGGTCTGACCCAGTATGGCCATTCTTATGTTCTAACCACTGGGCTATTGGCTGTTCTAGGGTGGATGCTCTCACACTCATGCTTTCCCACACTTACCAGAAATTTCATTTGGAACTTGAAAAACCATCTCATTAGTTGTTGTTGTTTTTTTCAACAGAAAACCATTTTGTTGAAACATTCCCAAGCAGCACTAGTAATTATTAAACTGAACAGCTAGTATGTAATTTTTAGAAAGGACTTTTCTGTGTGAATATCTGAAGGTAAGGCATCTTAGAGATACTCAAGAAGAAAATCAACAACCTCAACAATAGTGTAATTTTAAAGTTAATACATTCCTTTCCTGTGATGGTTCCCCCACTTTGTTTAAATAGCAGATAAGTTTTAGAAAGGTGCAGCCTTAATATCATTGTAAAGCATTCTGTAGTTCCAGCAACGTGAAAGCGAGATCAAAGTATTCAATTTATCTCTGACGTACTAGGCAGGACTTAAAGCCAAAGCATGTTGTGACTTCTAAATGTTTTAAGACAAGACAAGGGAGTAACAGACCTAAAACATTCATCAACAGGCTAAATAATTGCTTCGTGGTAATATTTTATTGGGATTGTTGATGGACATTTTCCAGTCTATTCACAATAAGACTCTAGTCACAGTAAGACTGGCAAATGAACATTCTAGGTCATTCTAGGTCAGTTACTCCCTTGTCTTGTCTTGAAACATTTAGAAGTCACAACATGCTTTGGCTTTAAGTTTTACCTAGTACGTCAGAGATAAATTGAATACTTTGCTCTAGCTTTTTTTTTTTTTCATTGTAAGAATACCACTTCAACAGTAGAGCAATGTTTCTTGCTTGTATTCTGAAGTTTCTGAGGGCTCCATCCTGATTTCAAATGTATGGAGTACAAGATCTGTAGTTTGAAAATAAGCTACTGCACAGCCTTGTTGCCAGCATCAGAATGAATTAGAAGCAAGAGCATGTGATAGGTTTTGCAAACCTCTCAAGCTGTATTTTATTTTGTGGACGCTCATCTAATCTAAGTTTGGCTTTTTTATCTGTCAGTTGTGTAATGTTTTTCCTACTCTTTCTGTGTTATGTATTGTACAAATGATAGCATAATACCACCTACCCAAAAAGAAACTTGTCACAAGTAGTTATCATAGTTGATATGTGGCATATAAACAGAGTACTTGGTTTCTTTTTATTTCAAGCATTTTCTCTCCTTTTTCAGTTGCCAACTGAGTAATGTTTAAGTAAATCAAAATTTTGCAGCCATGATGTTCAAATGGACTCAAACTCAGGAAAATTAAGTTTATTCACCCCTATTCAGAAGACATGATATTTACTGATGTGTGAAAAGCAGTCTCTTCAGGTGGTTGGATATATATGATCCTAATCCAAATTAAAAGCTGCAAAATGAGATGTTTGGTCTTTTGCTTGTATTTATTCAGAATGGCAGTACTGGTGTCTGAGCTTTAGAATTAAACTGAACATTTTTGGAAATAGTTGTGGGTATACTGTTCTTTTCAGAATATTTTGCCATTCATAATGTGGAAGAGTTTACCCACTTTCATCCACCATTCTTCAGTTCCGTTTTGCACTCAGGCTATTAATAAATCTAGTTTTTAAAATTAAATTAATTAATAAAAGATTACCTGATTTAGAAGGTAATGAGCGTATTTAATACAAAACTTGAATCTCAAAAGGGGTGCCTCGCTTTTAAAAACAGTAAAAAAAATAATAATAATAAAAAAATTTAAAAAAGGCTTTTTTAGGAAATATTATAAAACAAGTGATGCATATTGGTACCATCTATGAGCGTGGCAGCTGGAAAGTTTAATTATAGGCTGGGGAGCCCTGCAGGGATTAAGGGAAGTGTTAGCAGAAGGGGTGAATGTTAATGACAGCTGTTTGCCGCAGGCCTCAAAGAGGCAAACTGAATGTAGAATAAAAATAAAGTGTAGTGTCCAACATATGGTGGCTTTAAACATTTTAAAGCCCCAGCTTATTTGGTTTTTGATATATGAAACTAATTTATATGAAATCATTTTTAAGAGCTTACGCAAGAGAATACTTATGTGTAAGGGAGAAAAATGTGTTCATTTCACAAACAAGTGTGTTGGTTTGCTCTCTATTCAAGGATAAAGCATGAAACTGCATGACAGCACTTGCGCATGACCAGATATAAATAAAAACTAGAGAATAAGCTTTTAACACCTCGAGTTTGGTTATCAAAACACTAATTATAATTGCAGTTGTGCTCAGAATCTGCATTAATGGTTAAAATTGGGTAATTCCAAATCCTTGTGCTCTTGACAGCAAATGGCATGGGGAAATCTTTCAGTTTCTATTAATAGTACCCACTAGCATCACTGCATAGTTGAGGTTGGGTCAGTATTCCTTTAATGCCTTTTTTCTTGGGTATGGGGTAGTTAATTATTCCATAAAATAATTTGATCTGACCAGAACCTTCAAAATAAATTTTCCTTTTTAAATGCAAGTTCTTCCAAAATAAGTTGATCAAAATAATTTCTTTACGCTTGTATAACGGAATAATTGTTTTTAAATTGGCAAATCATTAATTCATGATATGCTCTAATCACTGTTGCTGGTTCTTTGGGAGGAGGAGGGGAACAATAACATGTCCAGATTATTTAATTTTGCATGGTGGTTATAATACCTGTGTAGTAATTTCGTTGAATCAGGATTTTGACTCTAAATATCTCAGAGAATGACATTTAAAGAGATATTACTTACCAAAGAAAATAAGGTGTGTTAAAATCTGTCTTCATTAAATTAATAAAAAGTATAATAGATCTGCTGCATCTCTATTATAGATCTTATGTTGTGGAAGCATTGGTACATTGGTGTGAAAGTTCATTCCCGGGTACAAGCTAATTTAAATATCTAGCCATTATTTTAATATATTAAATAGTTATATAATATATAACTATCATGCATGATCTTATTTGGAGATTTAAAAAAATACACAATGTCAAGACAATGTATTGTAAGTTTAAAAAAAAAAAAAAGGAACCTACATAATCACATACATAGCACACTTTTCGTAGCATATCAGGTCTCTGGATATTTGAACAGTTATCCCTGGAGGGATTTGAGTATGAATACTAATATTAAATGTATAGCTAAGATATAAGTCAGTGCTACTGACTTGCTGAAAAAGAATTAACAGTTTTAGTTTAATATTGCGCATTTGTAATCTTTAATATTGTCTGTTAAACTTGTAGTCCAAAGCTGCTTGCTAGTGTAGCCACATGGCTCATGATCCTGCATTCCTTACTCCCACAAATATTCACTACTCACATGAGTGTTCAGTGGGACTACTCCTGTGAGGAAGGATTGTAAGATCAGGCCTACGTCCAAAACTGAAGCTCTTTTGCAGAAGTGAGTGATTGTTGGCTTTGAGTCTAGTGCAACTGCTTTCCACTTGACAGAAAAGGACAAAAATATTTACACCTTTTTTTCTTAAAGTGCTTATGTTCCTTGGTAAACTATCTGGCAATGGAAGTAAAGCACTTCACTTGGTATTTAAAATGCTGGACAAGACTTTGTCGCCAGAATTTCCTTTCTTTCTGAAGTGCAAATGAACAAAATCCAAAGAAAATATAATGCAGTCTTGTATGGTGAAAATTTTTACACTTTAACCTCCTTATTACTTAAGGAAAGCATTCCCACATTCTTTGTCAGTAGGAAGACTGATGGAAGTCAAGTGATAAAGTGAGTTGGTGTTCAGCTTTGGCAGCTGAGTCTGTCCCTCGAATCCAGAATACCATGAGTCAGTCTTAAAGTAGGGTTCAGAGTGTTTCAGATGTGTGTGTTTTTTGTTAGTTTGCTTTTTGTAACTCCCTTTCTCAGCTTATGGGCTGATTGTGGGGGTTTTATCTGATTCTTTTCTTCCTCTGCCTGATGTACCAAAGCTTGGAAAATCATATGAATTACAACAGCAACTCTAATGATAAGAAGTTATTTCGGTGCAAAAGACTGTCATGTGCCTTGTTTTTATCAGTATTAATGGAGTTTGATTATACAAAAATCCTGTATCTACATCCCTAAAATATTCTGATTGCTTTTCCTGTTAAGAACTCCTAAACACCCAAGTCCCCAGTAACATCTGCTAATCACAGCTTGAGGGAACTTTTCTCTAAGCTTTCACCAGAAGAAATCCTTAGAATGCCAGTCATTGTTTAGCAACTGGTGTGCCAGTTTATGGGAACGCATCATGTAAGTGTGTGTCAGCCAGTTGTCTGGCATCTCATCCAAATGACAATTGCTGTGGATAACCCGCTTTGAAGTGTGAGTGTAGTCAGAGCGGCAGCGCTGGGAGAGAGCTCTCCCAGCCCTGCATGTAAACCACATCCCTTACGGGTGTAGCGTGCAGCGCTGGGAGCCGCGCTCCCAGCGCTGCTGCCCTGATTACACTGACGCTTTGCAGCGCTGTATCTTGCAGCGCTCAGGGAGGTGTTTTTTCACACCCCAATTGCAGCGCTGTAAAGTGTGAGTGTAGCCAAGCCCTAAATTGTTGTTTTTTTTTGGCTGATTTGTTTCTTCGCGTCTGCTGTCAATTGAAGATATTTAATTGCTGAAACGGAGGAGATGGAGGAGAAGGAAAAGCAGCCAATTCACTCCATAGTTGCTAGTGCAGCCCTAGGGATGCACTGTTTCCCAAGGTTCCTGTGCCCCTGTCCTACAATGGTGGAAAGATCTAGTTAGTGGCACATCCTTCAGCTCCATATTTATGGCTTCTCTGCTTTTCCTTGTCACAAATTCCTGTAGTGAGGAGATGAAGAGGAAATTGCTATGGAGTTGAACTCTGCAGGGTGTGTCAACCTCCCATGTAGCCTCTCAAAATTCTTCTCAGCCTTCCCCTACAGTGCAATGAAACTGTACTGTGCCTGGTCCCCTCATAGCTCTAATGCTGTATGAGTGTAATCAGAACGATGTGTTGTTGTTTTTTAAAAAAAAAAAAGCAGTCACCTACACTGCATCTAATAGAAATGCTTTGGCAGAGCAGAACAAGATTAAGAACCCATAAAATCGAAACATACTAGACGTGGACCAGTGAGCATAAAGAAAAAAATCAGCCAGTGGCTGAGCATTTTTTAGTTGTGAGACCTAGCATATAATACTTTAAATGAGCATATTGAAGTGTAAAATGCACAGAAGAACATGAAGTTTTAATCTGTGTTCACCATTCTAATCCTTGGTTCAACAAGGGTGAAAGCATACATTTGCCAGCATGTTTGAGGAAATCTGAAGACTGTTGTTTCAAATAGCATCTCTCAGGAACCCTTTCTGATGTTGCAGTAGTCTCTGAACTCTGGATTGCATCTCAGTTAATCTAAACATGTTACAAGAAGTGACAGGTAGAAGGAAGTAATATATATTTAAATATTCTTGAGTGGGATTGAGGCCAGTGAATGGTATAAACCATCTTCTGCCTTTCTCATGGACATGGATTTACTCCTAATTTATTAATAAATTATGATAGTATCAGCACTGCAACTCAGGTCACCATATGTCCTAGAAGCTCTTAAAACCAAGAAAGAGAGATTCCCCTCCCCCTCCAAATGTTAAGTGTGTATAGCACCGCAACAGACTGGCCAAACAATTATTCATTAATCCAACACTTCTCAGATCCTAAGGCAGGTATTTCTTGTATCATTGTTAGATTGAAGGCTGATAAATGAAGGGGAGGGAGGAAATATTTCTAAGTAGTTGCATTCACTAGCACATTTTAATAAATAAGCAGAGGTAAACAAAAGAGAACACACCTACTTGAGTTTGCTTCAACTGGGTCTTGTCTGACAAAATTTACCATTTTAAACCATGGATGGAGAGTACTTCAGTGTTGTTCTGTTATGAAATATTTAATATATTCTGCTTTGTTCGACTAAGAAATATAATCAACAAACTAGGCAGGAAAATCTGATTTATATAGATGACGAATTCAGCCCAAAATATTACTAGAGAGTTTAACCTCCCCCAAGACATCTTGCATTAGGCCTGATCCAAAGTCAATGAGAGTTTTTCCATTGGCTTCAGTGGGCTTGTTATCATGACCAATGTGTAAATAGAAGGCATGTTGAAATAACCCCAAACTTTCTGCCCTACTCACTTAACTGAATATAATTCTGCAGAAAAGATATGTAGAAATATTTGTCCTCCAAAAAGTAGAGAAGTTTGGATACATATACTGTTGAACTAAAACTCTTCTTCTCCACTAAGGCATGCCCACTAACTTGGCACTGAGTTGGATCAGTCTCTAGTGCTTGGAGACAGTCATGCATCTCCTGTGTATTCTACAAGATTGCTGTGTTTTGTTTATTGAACAAATTTATTGTAGGGAGATCAGTGTATGCAACTCAGAAAATAAAATGTGCTTATTTTATATTGGTATTGTCAACCGGCAAACCTAAATAGGATTCTACATTTTCCTTTTAGCTAAGGTTAGCTCAGCAAGCAGTGAGAGGTTAAAAATGGCAGAATAAAACAAAAAGTGCTCTTTATGGAACAGAATTTTACTCTTGTGTAGACTAAGTACAGTTTCTGTGGCCTGGTCCTGCAAAAATGTGCATATGTGGTTAATTTTAAGCACTGTGAATATTCCCATTGACTTCACAGTATGTAAAATTAAGCACATGTATACATTTTTGTGGGACTGGGTAAGAAATTTGTGATTTTGAAGAGAACATCTAGGGAGTAATTAGGTTATGTCATTTTTAGTTTCAAGTGCAATAGACATGTGAATCTTAGATGCCAAGGTTTCCACCCCCACAGAAGAGTAAGATGATTTGCTGGAAGGCAGTATGTAGAGTTAGCAGGAAAGAAGAAAAGTGAAATCCCTTATTTTCTACTTCCAGTCATTTGGTTAGCAACCAAACATAGCTGTTAGGAGAAGTTTGTTGGGATCTGGAAGGGAACACTTCTCAGAAATCTTTGCAGTGTCAGCTTTCTTCTTTGATTCCTGAAAAGTTTGGGTAACATGTTAGGATATAAAAACTGATTGTTGCAGGTAAACTTTGAGACTACAAACACATTATTGGACAGATCTGATAAGCATTCCCTAAGAGGGAAGCTGGTACAATTCTCATAGCTCTTTTTCTCTGAAACCACTAATCAAAGAGTCAAAAATAAAAAGGAAGAAGAAATAGTCTGAATTCTTTTGTCTGTTGTGCTCTGATCTGGAGGATGCTGATCCTGGTACACAAGTATATCTGTCCCATTGTTTTGAAATTATGCAGTGCAAACAGATACCTGGGTTGAACATGAAATGTAAATAGTATTAGGCATATTCAACATGTGCCAATGCTCAGCAAAGGCTGGTTGTGTCCACATTCTCTGTGGACATATTTTGCTGGGGAATATAAGCATTTGAGAAGATATTCCCTCTCCTTTGCTAATGGGAGTAACATATGTCAAGGCCAAGAGATCCAGATTTGGCTAGTCCCCTGTAATAAATCTTCTCCAGCCACAAGCCAATAAAAATATAGTTAGTCCTGTGGCTCGAGTTGACGGTTCTGTGATGCATACCACAATTGCACTTAAAATAATTTGTTTTAACTTTAAAGAAAAATTGGAAATTGCATATGAGAATAACTATGTGAAAAGAACATTATTGAGGTTGCAAGGTCACTCACTCACTGAGTATGGAAATGTCAGAATTTAGGTTGTCCATTTAAACGGAGGTCATTTCAGAAAAATTTGGCAGGGGGATAGGGAGGGAAATTTGGGTCAGCAAAAAGAATATTGAATTACATCCTGCAAAGTCTGGTGGGGCAAAAAGTGGAAGACATAATGGAGCATATAGGCTTGTGAAAAGTCTGGGGGGCAAAAGGGTCCAGTTGCTCCTCTTCACCCATAGCAAATGATGCCCTAGCATTTAAAAATGATTAAAGGAGACTGTGATGAACAGGCTCAAGTCCATGGACAACAAAATGAATTTATGTCTGAATTATAACCTCATTTACTTCTTTCTACTCCAGCAGATCTAGGAAGAAGTCAGATTTGGCCAGATGTATTCTATATCTGAGGTAGTATGATCCAGTGTACAGGGCATTGGGTTGGAAAATTGAGCTAATAATAATAACCTTTCTTCATGGTGGATCACTTTTAGATCTGTAAGTGAAAAGTGCAAAAGCATCCTCTTTAAAAATAGCAATTTTTAGAATTGAATTGACCCGCTTCTCAATGATGGACTTTATAAGATGCCAGTGTTAGTCTTTACAGCTACTTTAAAGAAACAGTTAAAGACCCATTTGGGTACCGATCCATTATTGAAAATGTTTCAATGTCCTACTTCAGGATATCAGGGAAGAGACAAGGTGTTTGGTCTTCATTAACAGTGAAGTTGATCATCTGTAGCAACGCAGCTAAAACATAACTATTGTATGTTCCAATAGCATATACACTGTGTTCCATGTTCCATAAAGCATCTTCAGCAAGTAACTGAGCAAAAGTGAACCCATTCTGTGAAACTGGGACGGTGTCCCATTTGCTCAAGGATTTTAAATGAGATTGCTGTAATATGCAGCTCCATGGGTGCATCATAAATGTTCTCCTAAATAATGCATTTCCATTCTGACTGCTTAGTACATGGAAGTTTTTGCTCGCACACCATCTGTAGACCGTGATTTGAATCCAGCAAATTGTTTAACAGCTGGCACATTTTTAGAAGTTGATGGGGAGAAGTTATATGTTTGACCCCTCATCAATGGGCTGTTTTGTGGCACATATTTGAGTTTTAGCGATACTTCCAGCAGTAAAAGCACATTTCAGCAGTATCTCCCAATTTGATAATCTGGCAGACTGTAGTCTTGTTAGAGCTAAAGGAACGTTTTCATAGTGCCATTGTTAAAAATGTATTTTGGAGTATGGATATTATGGTCCAGTTAACTTTGCCAAATGAACAGGATTCTTATAATCTGTAGCAGGGGATTAAACCATGAAGGAACATAGAGACCTAGGAAAGGTAAAATATAAAATTATGGCTATCTGATGCCACAGTTTCTGGCTGTTTGCACTCATAAGGTTTTATTTGTTTGGGAGAGGCAGTTGTACTTACTTCAAAAAACCGGTGGTTTGCATAAGTGAAGCTCAAAATTGGAAAGCCTGTTACTTGCCTTTACAGAATATGCTTCATGTTAGCTGGCTCTAAATATAATCACCCAATACATTAAAATATAAATGTTAAGAATGGCCATACTGAGACAGACCAAAGGTCCATCTAGCCCAGTATCCTGTATTCCAACAGTGGCCAATGCCAGGTGCCCCAGAGGGAATGAACATAACAGGTAATCATCAAGTGATCCATCTCCTGTCACCCATTCCCAGCTTCTGGCAAATCGAGGCTAGGGACACCATTCCTGTCCATCCTGGCTTATAGCCATTGATAGACCTATCCTCCATGAACTTATCTAGTTATTTTTAGAACCCTTTTATAGTCATGGCCTTCACAACATCCTCTGGCAAGGAGTTCCACAGGTTGACTGTGCGTTGTGTGAAAATATACTTCCTTTTGTTTGTTTTAAACCTGCTGCCTATTAATTTCATTTGGTGACCCCTCGTTCTTGTATTATGAAAAGGAGTAAATAACACTTCCTTATTTACTTTCTTCACACCAGTCATGATTTTATAGACCTCTATCATATCCCCCCTTAGTCGTCTCTTTTCCAAGCTGAAAAGTCCCAGTCTTACTAACCTCTCCTCATAGGACAGCCGTTCCATACCCCAGTCATTTTTGTTGCCCTTTTCTGAACCTTTTCCAGTTCCAATATATCTTTTTTTTGAGATGGGGCAACCACATCTGCATGCAGGATTCAAGATGTGGGCATACCATGGATTTATGTAGAGGCAGTATATTTTCTGTCTTATCTATCACTTTCTTAATGAGTCCCAACATTCTGTTCACTTTTTTGACGACCGTTGCACATTAAGTGGATGTTTTCAGAGAACTATCCAATGACTCCAAGATCTCTTTCTTGAGTGGTAACAGCCAGTTTAGACCCCATCATTTTATATGGATAGTTGAGATTATGTTTTCCAATGTGCATTACTTTGCATTTATCAGCATCGAATTTCATCTGCCATTTGGTTGCCCAGTCATCCAGTTTTGAGAGATCCTTTTGTAGCTCTTCGCAGTCATCCTGGGACTTAACTGTCTTGAGCAATTTTGTATCATTGGGAAATTTTGTCGCCTCGCTGTTTACCCCTTTTTCCAGATCATTTATGAATATGTTGAATAGGACTGGTCCCAGTACAGACCCCTGGGGGACACCCTATTTACTTCTCTCCATTCTGAAAACTAACCATTTATTCCTACCCTTTGTTTCCTATCTTTTAACCAATTACCAGTTCATGAGAGGGCCTTGACAGCTTATTTTTCTTAAGAGCCTTTGGTGAGGTACCTTGTCAAAAGCTTTCTGAAAAATCTAAGTACACTATATCCACTGGATCCCCTTTGTCCACATGCTTGTTGACCCTCCTCAAATAATTCTAGTAGATTGGTGAGGCATGATTTCACTTTACAAAAACCCCGTTGACTCTTCCCCAACAAATGATGTTCACCTATGTGTCTGACATTTTTGTTCTTTACTATAGTTTCAACCAGTTTGCCTGGTAGTGAAGTCAGGATTACCAGCCTGTAATTGCCAGGATCACCTCTGGATCCCTTTTTAAAAATTGGTGTCACATTAGCTGTCTTACAGTCATTTAGTACAGAAGCTGATTTAAATGTTAGCTTACAAACGATAGTCAGCAGTTCTGCAATTTCACATTTGAGTTCCTTCAGAACTCTCAGGTGAATACCATCTGATCCTGGTGACTAATTACTGTTTAGCTTATTAATTTGTTCCAAAACCTCCTCTAAGGACACCTCAATCTGTGACAGTTCCTCAGATTTGTCACCTAAAAAGATGGCTCAGGTTTGGTAATCTCCCTCACATCCTCAGCTGTGAAGACAGATGCAAAGAATTCATTTAGTATCTCTGCAATGGCCTTATCATCCTTGAGTGCTCCTTTAGCATCTTGATTGTCCAGTGGCCCCGCTGGTTGTTTAGCAGGCTTCCTGCTTCTGATGTACTTACATTTTTTTTTGCTATTACTTTTTAAGTCTTTTTGGCTAGCTGTTCTTCAAATTCTTTTTTGACCTTCCTAATTATATTTTTACATTTCATTTGCCAGAGTTTATGCTCCTTTCTATTTACCTCACTAGGATTTACTTTCACTTTTTAAAGGATGCCTTTTTGCCTCTCACTGCTTCTTTTACTTTGTTGTTTAGCCACGGTGGCACTTTTTTGGTTCTCTTACTGTTTTTTTAATTTGGAGTATACATTTAAGTGAGCCTCTTGTATGGTGTCATTAAAAGTTTCCATGCAGCTTGTAGGGATTTCACTTTTGGCACTGTACCTTTTAATTTGTTTAACTAACCTCCTCATTTTGGTGTAGTTCCCCTTTCTGAAATAAAATGCTTCAGTATTAGGCTGCTGTGGTGTTTTCTCCTGCAGAGGGATGTTAAATTTTATTATATTATGGTCACTATTGCCAAGCAGTCCAACCAGGGCTGGCTTTAGGAAGTGCGGGGCCCAATTCGAACATTTTCGGCGGGGTCCTGGCAGGGATAACTTAAAAAAAAAAAGTGGAAAAAAAAGCCTTTCATTTCTTTCCTGTATTATTTACTTTCCATAACTATATGAATAATAAAATTATATATTATACACATTGCATCATATATGCTGTTGATTGACTATTAATGACTGCCATTTCACATGTCCCCGCCACTCCCTGGGGATGTGCACATGTGTTGGTCCCAGCTGCTCCCTGCCCACCTCATTGAAGCAGGTGTGCAGGGTTACTGCCCTGGAAACTGCAGGGCAGCAGTGGACAGGGGGCTGGCTGGAGGTAGGGTCTGGCTGCAGGCAGGGCAAGGAGTGTGGGGCGGGCTGGCTTCAGGCAGGGCCGCAGGGGAGTGCAGCAGGGGTTTGCAGGTCTGGAGACAGCGGAGTGTGGAACTGGCTGGCTTCAGGCAGTGGGGTGCAGCAGGGGTTGACTGGAGACAGAGCAGAGGGTGCGGGCTGGGCAGGGTGTGCAGGGCTGGTGCGGGCAGCAGTGTGTGTGGGGCTGGCTGGCTTTGGGCAGGGCTACAGGGGTGTGTGGCAGGGGCTGGAGACAGGACAGGGGGTTTGGCAGGGGCTGGCTGTGGGCACGGGGTGCAGAGCTGGCTGCAGGCGGGTGGGGGCCAGACTAGTGTGGGCAGGTTGGGGGTACAGCAGAGGTAACTGGAAGCCCAGCCCTTTAAGTAGCCTCCAAACCCCCTTCTACCCTGCCCCACACCTTTTAAATAGCCCCGGGAGCGCTGGGGAATGCATGGGGGAGGCGGAGCTCCGGCGGCTATTTAAAGGACCAGGGTGGGAAAGGCAGCTGGAGCCCCGGGCCCTTTAAATAGCCCCCGGAGCCCCTCACTGCCTCAAGGCTCTGGGGGCTATTTAAAGGGCCCAGAGCTCCAGCCGGAGCCGCCAGGCTTGCCGCACTCCGGCTGGAGCGCGGCAAGCCCCGCCGCCCCGCTCTCCTGGCTGGAGCCCCGGCCAGAGCGCGGCAAGCCCCGCCGCCCCGCTGTCCCAGCTGGAGCCCCGGCCGGAGCGTGGCAAGCCCGCCGCCCTGGCTGGAGCTCTAGCTGGGAGAGCGGGGCGGCACTGCGCTCCCGCCGGCGCTTCGCTCAAAGGAGCGGGACCATGGAAGACCCCGGAGCAGACCGCAGACGGGGACCGGGGTAAGTTTAAAAAAAAAAAATTAAAAAGGTGCCTAATGCGCTGGGCCCAATTCCCCGGAATCGGTCGAATTGGCCTAAAGCCGGCCCTGAGTCCAACTATATTCACCTCTTGAACCAGATCCTGTGCTCCACTTAGAACTAAATCAAGAATTGCCTCTCCCTTTGTGGGTTCCAGGACTAGCTGCTCCAAGTAGTAGTTATTTAAGGTGTCAAGAAGCTTTGTCTGCATCCCATCCGGAGGTGACATGTACCCAGTCAATGAAATCCCTCATTATTACTGAGTTTTTAATTTGAATAGCCTCTCTAACCTCCCGGAGCATTTCACCGTCACTATCACCATCCTGGTCAGGTGGTCAGTAATATATCCCTGCTGCTATATTCTTATTATTAGAGCATGGAATTATTATCCATAGAGTTCTACTCTACTGTTTGGTTCATTTAAGATTTAAGAACCATGAAGTTAATAATCTATTTTAAGGGGAGGGGAGGTTTTTGCCTGCTTAACTCTGAGTGAAACCTAATAACATTGTCCTGCTGTGTCAAACCTACCTAATTTCTCAGGAGGCTGAAAATCCAGAGAGGGGATAGGTAGAGCATTCAGAAAACTCTAGTAAAATTAAGTTGGAAAATTTTAGGCCATAATACTCCTAATTGATCTCTATGGGCAGACCCCAGAACCTACATGAAGCTCCATTTATTTTAGTGGGACTCAATATGGGTGCAGGGGTCCACCCATGCAGGTCACCTAGCAGGTTCAAGGCCTTAGAGAGTTTCTTCTGATTGATTAACGCTCCTACTGTCTCAGTCCTTACGTGCCTGTGGGTAATGTCAGCATATGATGGTCCGTAGGGGGGAAAGAACAAAGTTGGAAAACCTGGGCTGTGCCTGTTGGAGGAAGGAGGGAGAATAGGAAACAACAGGAATATAGACTTAAAATTGGCACTAGAATTGTACCAAGCCACACCTTTTCATTTTGCTCATATGTTGCACCCCTTCACTCCATCCTGAGCCTGTTATACTGTAAGCCCTTCAGGGACGGGACCATGAATGAAATCTTGACATCAGTAAAGTCAGTGGGAGACTCATGCTACCCAGTAGGCCTGAAGCTGTTGTGTTTTTAACACTTTAAACATTGACTATTAAGAGGAATGAGGAAATGAGACAATATTAATTGCAATCCACAGTCTAGGGCTATTGCTGAAACTCATTTTGTCTGGCCTGACTGACATTTGAATATCCTTTTTTTGTGCATGACTTCACCGAGATCAGGGGAGTTTCCTCACTGGTGAATTTAGGCCAATTGCTTTAATCCAGCATTCAAAAAGGACATGTATTGTTCTTGAAAATTGCTGTTATAATTGGAAATAATTGAATAGTTTCTATATGGATGGAAACTTTGCGCTGATCTGGTATGACAACTAAAGACACATGGGAAAAGTAGTCACCCAAGTGCCTCGTTATGCATGTGCTCTGCCAGCTGTCTCTTTATGACATTCATAGTCTAAATGATTGATTACATTTTAAAAAAAATCTTCATTCTGGATGAATTTACAAAAATGAACTAGCACCTATCAAAACTGAATATGAAAATGGTCAGTAACATTTTTGTGCCTTTGTTGGAACTGATCATCTTTACAGCTGTAACTTCAGAGCCATTTCAAAAATAATGCATTAGCTACTTGTATAAACTAATACCAAATGATGGAAAAGGTAGGGACTGACAATACTGCATTTTTCCAGCTGACTTTGAAATCTTCATCTTCTCTGTTTCAAACGCTTTTCTCCTTTCTTTTTTGATACTGCGTGGTAGGGGAAGATACAGAAATACCAAAACCAGTAAAAATGGGGAAAATATCCACTTACTGTAAAGGCATAAGAATCTAATGCTACATCTTTCTCATCATACAATAGATTTATGAGTGTATAAAGCAATGGTGCATGGTATTTCATGAATAGTTTAACTGTCACTATATAATGTAAAGCAGAAGCAGTTGTTTTTTTATTGAATTCTAGTTATTAAGATGCCATGGAAATTAAAGCAAGCATTTAGATAATTCTAAATTATGTTGTATAATGTGAGGTGTGGGTCTTCCTTTCTCCCCACTTTGTAGAGTTTTGCATAGAGTTAGTTTTTATTTCTCTGAGGTGGCAAAATAAATGGGTGGGGTCTGGAGAAAAGGCTCATGCATGGGATGGGCTTGTTCTAGTAAGTCTCTTGCATTTCTAATTCTCTAATGTATATAATGATGGACTCATCATTTGCGTGTTGGTGCTGAGGTATGATAATTATATATGAACAAAAGCAGGTATGTAGAATGTTGGTCTTTTTAACACTTAATTCAGTATGGTGTGTTAGCCTAAAGGGTGAATGGCTACTGTAGCCATCCACCCCGTTTCATGTGTGAGCAGATAGAATGCATTTAATAAAAAGTTGCACTCTTGTCTGTACTCGAGCTAAGTAAAAGTGAAGTCTGAAGAGCTGATGCCTGAAGCACATTCAGTTTTGTAAAGCATTAAATGAAGCTTTTAAGTGGTCAGTGGTGCATGTGCGCCCCTGTAAACAAGGCATTTCACAGCAACCATTGAGGCAATGGGTTGGGGCTGATGATCCCCCTCCCCACAAGAAAGTGATAAGGCAATAACTTGAGCTTTTTCCAGAAACTCATCTGTACCCACTGCGGTCTTTATCAAGAGCTCACTGCAGCCTTCATCAATCGTAAGGCTGGAGATATTGGCTGATGCATAGCGATGAAAGTAGGATAAATGAACACTTGGCTCTGTAGTTGTTCAGAAAGGTCAAAATCTCAGGGAAATTTAAACCTAAATATTCAAATATGCTAGTCTACAGAGAACCATAATATGCCATTTCTGTGGCTCTTTCTACTCTTCTTAATGGCTTGATGAAATATTTATCATTTGTTTGTATTCACAGTAATAATACCAGTTGAGCTGTAATTTCTTCTGTATGCATTTTTGTTATATACATGTAGTAATAGAAACCAGCAATGGATGAAGTCAGCAATTTCTACTAGTCCCATCCCTTCCCCCTCAACTGTCTCCTGATCACTTTCTGTATCCTATATTCTTGGTTCCTTCACTTCCTTCTCCTCCCCCTCATAACATCTGTTTTCTTGTTCAATCCCCCCATTGTTTTCCTACAGACTCTATTATTTTACTATCTCACAGTACCTTATTGAGAGCACATTACAAGATGTGGATTAAAGCTGCTCAGTAATAGGCAGCCTTATGGAACACCATTATAAACAGGAGTTTCTCAAGTCTTTCAAATGAATTTTGATATTTTTATACTGAATGAAATAATCGTAATAGCTTTGTTATAATCTGTGCAGTTTTCAACAGTTAAATTAAATTCAGAACCCTCTGGAATGCTTATGCTTGCCTGCTTTGGTGTGTAGATTTCTTTTAAACTGGAATGTGAAATGAAATTGCAGCATTTGGGGGTAGGCAGGGGAATGATGCACGACATCTTATGAGGTGGTGGGAAAAACTCAGGGCCAGATTCTCTGCTGTGAGTGAGATCTGTTTGCTACAGCAGAATGGGTGGTGTCAGGGAGCTAGTTAGGGCTCCCTGTTTGTCCTTCTGCCTTTCTCCCAGACAGGTTAGAGCAGCCTGGGGGCAGTTCTAACCTTTGCCAACTGGTAGTGATCTCAAGGGGATTATTGATTAGCTGGGGATAGCCAATGCATGCTGTGCTCTGGCCACTCCCTATTTTACATCAGTGTCCTAGAGTTTAGGCACTGTGGCAGTGTAGGATGCTACTATTCTGGTTCTACTCCTGCTGAGAACTGCCTCTCATTATAGAGTCTCCTGCAGAGCCAATGCAGTAGTTTCCGACTGCTTCCTGCTGTTTACTGTCTTTTTAAAAAATGTATTAATTTGGCAGTGTGATCTTAGACACTCTGTAGTGCACAGCATGCTAGTGACCTAAATTCAAACACAAGAATCAATAGGCAGCAGGAGAGTAGGCAGCCTACGTGGAAAAACCAAGCACTGAGTTGTTGATGTGCACCAGGGAGATCATAACACAAAGTGGCAATGGTACTTCCAACCCACTTATCAGAAGGGAGATAAGAAAGAGATTTTTTAAACCCTGCCCCTTCTAGAGCCTTAATGGAGATGATGATGATGATGGTGGGGTAGACAGGTTCAGTGTGAGCCGCTATAGTCCTAAACACTCACCATAAGTTCTTATCTCCATTTCCTGGAGGTCCTTATCTCCCCAGTTCAGTGTGTGCAGAACCAGTATTCAGCCCTAAGTCCTTCACATGCATGAACACAACATTCACACAAGTTAAGGCAAAAAAAAAAAAAACTACTACTTCAAGTGCTTGTTCATGTCCATTCCATATTAGGTATTTTTGCTCTCCACATGCACTGGTGCCAGAAGTTTTTGCCTCGGCAGTATCCGTAGGAGACTGACTCTGGTGCCCTCTGGAGTGGTGCCTGCATGGCGCAATATAAGGAGACTGCTGGCTCCACACCCCCCCCCAGTGCCTTCTTGCTGCCAATGATGGTGTTGGAATGTCTGCTGCTTCGGCTAGCATTGTGTCATTCTCTGTTCTTGCGAACTGTGAAAACCTGTAATATAGTTGTATATAGTTAGTAGTTTCTTACTTCCCAAATAGTCAATGCAGGACTTGTCCTCCAATGGCCAAGCCCTATTTGCGGAGCAAATGGACAGCAAGTGTTGCATGGCTCCAAGGACTCCCGCACCACCCTGAAAACCCTGGGTCTCTATGTCCCAGCCCCGACGCATAAGCGGTTCAAACCACAGCAGCCTCAGGGCCAGAGGAGCTAGCCTCAGCAGGACAGGCCCCCCAAATGAGCCAAGGGCTACAAGCACCGTCTGAGTCACCCGGCTCCACCCTCTGCCCAGTTGGGCTCGACCCTTATCAAGCAAGGGGCCAAATGGTCGTTTGAGGGGGCACCCGAGTGTGACCTACCAGACTGTTCCCCGGATCCATCTGTCCCAGTGTTCTCCAACCACCTTTCCCTTTTCCTCTCTACTCCGACCGCTATAACCTCGGACCATTGTGTCCTCAGCACCGTGGAGCAGGATTATACCCTCCAGTTTCTTTATATTCCCCCTTCCCCCTTTTCAGGGACCCCTCTCACAAGAGTCTCCTCGTGCAGGAAGTAAAAAAGTTGCTACAGTTAGGTGTGGTGGAAGAAGTTCCTCTTGAGTACTGGAACAAGGGGTTCTATTCCCAGTACTTTTTAATCCTAAAGGCCAGGGGTGGTCTATGGCCCATTCCGGACCTATGAGACCTCAATAAGTACCTAAAGAGGCTAAAGTTCTGCATGGTTTCCCTGGCTTCTGTTATCCCCTCCTTGGATCCAGGAGACTGGAATGCCGCCCTCTACTTGAAGAACTCATATGTGCACATAGTGATCTTTCAAGGACACAGATGCTTCCCTCTAGTTTATGGTGGGGCCCCACCACTACCAGTTTGCAGTCCTCACGTTTGGCCTGGTGACAGCACCGAGAGTGTTTACCAAGTGCATGTTGATGGTAGCGGCTTACCTCAGGTGTCGGGGTATCTAGATCTACCCGTAGCTTGAAGGCTGGCTCGTCAAGGGCAGCTCCAGGTCTAAAGTCCAAAGGCAGTCAAAAAAGCAAATAGGATGTTAGGAATCATTAAAAAGGGGATAGAGAATAAGACGGAGAATATCTTATTGCCCTTATATAAATTGATGGTATGCCCACATCTTGAATACTGTGTACAGATGTGGTCTCATCTCAAAAAAAATATACTGGCACTAGAAAAGGTTCGGAAAAGGGCAACTAAAATGATTGGGGTTTGGAACAGGTCCCATATGAGGCGAGATTAAAGAGGCTAGGACTTTTCAGCTTGGAAATGAGGAGACTAAGGGAGGATATGATAGAGGTATATAAAATCATGAGTGATGTGGAGAAAGTGAAAATGGAAAAGTTATTTACTTGTTCCCATAATACAAGAACTAGGGGCCACCAAATGAAATTAATGGGCAGCAGGTTTAAAACAAATAAAAACAAGTTCTTTCACACAGCACACAATCAACTGTGGAACTCCTTGCCTAAGGAGGTTGTGAAGGCTAGGACTATAACAGGGTTTAAAAGAGAACTGGATAAATTCACGGAAGTTAAGTCCATTAATGGCTGTTAGCCAGGATGAGTAAGGAATGGTGTCCCTAGCCTCTGTTTGTCAGAGGGTGGAGATGGATGGCAGGAGAGAGATTACTTGATCATTACTTGTTAGGTTCACTCCCTCTGGGGCTCCTGGCATTGGCCACTGTCGGTAGACAGATACTGGGCTAGATGGACCTTTGGTCTAACCTAGTACAGCCGTTCTTATGTTATGTTATGTAGTGGTGCTTCAAGCCATGTGCCACTCTCTGGGCCTACTGGTAAATGACAAAAGGTCTATTTTAGTGCCCATACAGAGGATAGAGTTCATCGGAGCGGTTCTCGACTCGACCTGTGCCAGGGTGTTCGTGCTGCTGGAAAGATTCCTCACATTGACAAACCTCATCGCGGAAGTTTCCATGTTTCCTTTGACTACAGCCAGGGTTTGTCTGCGCTTGCTGGGTCACATAGCAGTGTGCACTTACATAGTCCACCATGCCAGACTCCACATGTGGCCCCTACAACAACATCTGGGGATCGTCTATTCCCAGTCCTGAGACCCCCTGGAAAAGATTGTTAACATTCCCTAGGTGATACTTACCTTGCTGAGATTGTGGACCATCCGCAGGACAGTCCTAGGTGGTGTTCCGTTCAACAACCCCCCTCACTCCATCGAGTTGCTGTCGGATGCCTCAGACCTCGGCTGGGGTGCGCATCTTGGAAGCTCCAGACACAGGGGATATGGTCCCCAGAGGAGGCAAAGTTGCACATAAAAGTCAAAGAGCTCTGAGCAGTCTGGCTGGCATGCGGAGTCTTCCTACCCTACCTGTCGGGCAAGGTGGTATGAGACCTGACAGACAACACAGCCTCGATGTTCTACATCAACAGGCAAGGGGAAGTGCATTCATCAGCTCTCTGTCAAGAGGCACTCCATCTATGGAACTTCTGCATTAGCCACAAAATCCACCTGGAAGCTAGTCACCTTCCTGGTGTCAAGAATATGCTGGTGGACCAGTTCAGCAGGGACTTCTCCTCTCACCATGAATGGTCGCTCCATTAAGAGGTAGCCTGCATGATCTTCCAAAGGTGGGGATCTCCCCAAGTGGACCTGTTCTCTACCAGACAGAAAAGGAAATGTCACTGGTTTTGTTCTCAGCAAGGTCTGAGCAAAGGCTCCCTCTCAGATGCTTTCTTCCTGTCATGGTCAGGGAGCCTGATGTACGTGTTCCCTCCGATTCCAGATCAAGAGAGACAAAGCAGACATTGTCGTGATCGCCCTTACATGGCCTTGCCAGCATTGGTTCAGCACACTCATGAACCTGACAGCAGGGCCTCCCTGGCCCCTGCCCAACTGCCTGGACCTGCTGTCACAAGACCACGGTTGGCTTCTACACACCAGCCTCGAGTTCCTCCACCTCTCAGCATGGGTGCTGTGTGACTGAACCCAGAGGAACAGACCTATTCGGAAGGAGTCCAGCAGGCCCTCCTGGGGAGTAGGAAGCCCTCAGCTAGACTGATTTACCTGGCCAAGTGGATGAGGTTTTCCCACTGAGTGACCGAACGTGGCATCTCTCCCTCGTGTTCTTCCATACAGGCTGTTCTAGATTACCTGATTCATTTGAGGAACTAGGCACACTCTTCCATAAGAGTGCATCTTGCGGCCATCTCTGCCTTTCACCTGCCGATCCAAGGATAGATGGTGTTTTCCCATGACATGATGGTGAGATGCTTGAGAGACTCTTCTTGCAGGTACGGGCTCCCATCCAGCAGTGGGATCTGAACTTCGTCCTCTTTAGGCTCACCGGCCCGCCCTTTGAGCTGCTGGATTCCTGCTCCTTTTCCCACCTGTTATGGAAGGTTGCGTTCGTGGTGGCAGTGACTTTGGCGAGACAGGTCTCTGAGATTAAAGCCTTGACCTCAAGTCTGCCGCACACTGTGTTGTACAAAGACACGGTTTAGCTGCAGATCCACCAGGCTTCCTGTCCACCTTCCATATGAACGAGGACATCTTTCTCTCAGTGTTCTGTCCCAAACCACACAAGCCCAGTGAATGTCCGAAGGGCCTTGGCTTTTTATTTAGAATATACCAAGGCTTTCCGTAAATCAACTCAGCTTTTCATCGGTACAGCAGACGGGATGAATGGCCTTCTGGTGTCCTCGCAGAGGATTTCCAATTGGATCACCTCATGCATAAGGATCTGTTATGACCTGGCAGGGGTTCTGCTGCTGACGAATGTCAGAGCCCACTCGACAAGAGCATGGATGGGAGTCTTGGGTTGCCTTTCTTTCGCACATCCCTATCCAGCACATCTGTAGAGCCACAATGTGGTCCTCTGTTCACACGTTTACCGCTTATTATGCCATCACTCAACAGGCCAGAGACGACGCTGGTTCAGCAGAGGTGTGTTGCAGTCTACATGTCCATGAACTCCTACCTACCTCTAGCGGTACTGCTTTGGAATCACCTGATATGGAAAGGACACAAGCAAGCACTTGAAGAAAAGACAGTTACCTTTTCCATAACTGGTGTTCTTCGAGGTGTGTTGCTCATGTCCATTTCACAACCCACCCTCCTCCCCACTGTTGGAGTTTCCAGCAAGAAGGAACTGAGGCTGGGGGGAGATGGCAGCGCCCCTTATACTGCACCATGCAAGTGCCACTTAAAAGGGCACCAGAGCCAGTCCCCTATAGATACTGCTGAGGGGAAAAAATTCCAGCACTGGTGCATGTGGCGAGCACACACACCTAATATGGAATGGACATGAGCAACACATCTCGAAGAACACCAGTTACAGAAAAGGTAATCTTTTTTCTAATAAGGAACCAATTGGTATAAAATACATGAAGTCTTGAAGCAGTTTTCTAAATAATTTAGAGCTCATGCTTAAAGTGCAATGATCTCAAGTATGGTCTACTCCTGCACTATATATTTATATTTATTACGTGGTTTTAGTAGTAAGATTGTCCTCAATAAGTTAGAAAAATGTCATCCCTTTTCAGAGGTCATTCCTAGATAAATGTCTCTTGTTATTTGGAACATAAATATTAAAATTGGGTCATTGCTTTATTATGCAACTTGCAACGCTGACTCTGTAGTAATTTATAATAATATTTAGAAATTATTATAATTAAGATAACTTTCCTCAAAGGGGTTAATAGATCATTGAAGTTTTTTAAATATAAAGCATTGATCAGTACATTACAGGAAATAGTTAGTGACTATATTTAGTTTATTCAATTACAGTTGGTTTCAGTGTTTGCTTTGTTATTACATTGCTATTTATTTTGGAATTCATCATTAGTTTCTCCTGTAACTTGACTTGATTTTTACTTTATGTATCCAGATTTTTTTTTGAGGCTATTGAAAATAAATGAAATTTTATTAAATGCTTCATCTGGATTGAATCTTGGGTTATGCTGGCTACTGGCTTTGATTAACAGAGTATTTATAAGTTTTGTGGTCTGCATATATAGGGTGAAAAAAGATCTATGTTTTATACCTGGAAGGCAGGGTCTGAGACTCTTAATGACCATGTGAATAGGGAAGGTATAACAGGATTTTTTCGGTCAGGAGAAAGGAGTGAGGTAGAGAGGAGAGTGGGCATTGCCTCACAGTAGAATGATAAACAGGGGAGAGGGTAGTTTCTGAACCATTACTCCTGAGGGAATTCTGTGCTACTGTGCATAGGCAGAATTTATGTCCCCCACAGATTTCTTTGCTTCCCACAGAAGAATAACTTTCTCATGGGGAAGCAAGGGGAAGCCACAAGAGTGGTCATGCAACCCTCCCCAGCAGTATGTTTCGGGTGCCCAAGGCAGCCGGCGAAGAGGTGGTGCAGGAGGTGGGACTGAGGAAGACCAGACTCCTTACCCTGCACCAGGCTTAGCTAATAGTTCTGGCTGGACTGGGAAGGATGGGACTTCCTCTTCCTCTACATGGCATGCTGATCTTCACCTCCCTGTACTCGGAACCCCCCTTCGATGAGCCCCACTCCCCCTGCACTAGGGTGACCAGACAGCAAGTTTGAAAAATTGGGATGGGGGTGGAGGGTAATAGGAGCCTATATAAGAAAAAGACCCAAAAATTGGGACTGTCCCTGTAAAATGGGGAGATATGGTCACCCTACCCTGCACCTAGACCACCCCGACAAGCCACCTGCATCTGGATCTCCACTCCACTGAGCCACATTCTCCCAGCATCTGGACCCCACACTGAACCCCTCACATCCAGACCACCCCCCCCCGAGCCCCAACAGCCTTCACCTGGATCCCCTGCAGTGCCCCATTATCATTGCACCCAGAACCCCCCAACAAGCAAAGCACTTGTGCATCCAGACACCCTCCCCCCTGCACCTGGATACCCCCACTGAGCCGCCCGCACCCAGATTGCCTCACACAGAACCCACACCTGGACCCCCCCACTAAGCCCCTTCGTACTTGGATCCTGCCTTGCTGAGCCTGTCTGCCCACTCCTAGTGCACCTGGCACAGAGGGGTGGGTGTTTCTGGGGCAGACCCAGTCCTTGCGCTCTGTCAGGGTTGGGTGCAGTCTCACCTCTGAGTCTGTGTCTGGGGTTGGGGGGGCTGCACAATCATCTCCCGCCTCTGTCACAGAGAGTGGCCTGTGCTCCCCAATGCCATGCTGGAGCCTCCACATTTATTTGGCAAATAAAATGTGCAGAATTTTTAATTTTTTGTTACAGAATGCCCTCAGGAGTATGAACAGTATATGGAGAATGAGGTGATATGCTGTTTTGTCTTGATCATAACAAGTAATTGGAGAGGGGGAGAGAAAATTGTATTAAATACCCAACTATGAATCTATGTATTGAATCATATCATACAATTTGTATCGAACAGCGACATGTTTATTTAAAAATTGACTTGACTTCTGATGAACCATTTCATCAAGTGTACTTTTAAACAATTCATGTTTAGGAGGAGGAACATGACCCCAGGCTTGCACTAAATATGGGAAAACTTCAAATAACTCAAATGCAGTGTCTCTTTTCTTAAATATATTACTGCCTCAGATTTGTTTCCCCAATACTACGACTTCATGAGTTCAGATCACAGGGTCATATTTTTGGCACCAAAACCTATTGATTAGCTAGAAGGGAGTAGTAAAGTGAAGATAAGAAGTTATTTCAGCCAATTGCATTATGTTTGACAATCCACAAATGTGGTTTGTGTGTACATTCCTCTTGCTATGTACAAACAAAAGTGAAATAATTTAAATTATATCTTTACTGCTTTTTAATATTCCTATTCTATTTCTTTAAAAAAAAATAAGTTCCATGTTTGTCACAAAGGTCACAGAAGTCTCAGAATCCATGACTTTCTGTGACCTCCGTATCTTCTGCAGTGGCCTATGCAGCTGGCCCAGGAGCAGCCTGAGGAGCTTGGGCAGCCCTTGGGCCAGCCACACCAGCTGCTGCTGGGGCAATTTTGCACCCACCCCCCAGCAACAGGAGTTTGGGTATGTGGGGGTTTCAGGGATGGGTGTTGGGGTGTGGACGGGGCTTATCTCGGGGAGACCTCCCCCGGAAGGGCGACAGGAATTCCCTTCCCTCAGCTCCTAGCTCCACATGCGCCTCCACGTGTAGGCACTACCCATGCAGTTCCCATTGGCTGCCATTCCCAGCCAATGGGAACTGCAGAACCAGGGCTTGGGGCGGAGTGGAGGCAGCATGTGGTGCTAGGAGCTGGAGGTCCCCGCTTCCCAGGAGCCAGGTAGGGAATGTGCCCCAGTCCCGCCAACCCCCCAGCCCGAGCACTCACAGCACCTCCCTGGGCTGCGTCCCCTTTCCTCCCGAGCACCTGCGGCACCGCACAGAGCCTCCCTCCCTCCTCAAGTTTTAGTCAGGGGTATATAGTAAAAGTCATGGACAGGTCATGGGCCATGAATTTTCTGGAGCTACACTGATTTCTATCAGCTGACAATCTCACCTGATATTAGTGAAGACACTCAAGACATGGGTTGATTCCATTTTAAACAGGAGTGATTCCATTAACTTCAGGACTTGCTTCTGACTTACACTGGTGTAACTAATATGAAAATTAGGCCCCTTGAGCATAAGTCTTAGTGAATTATATATAATTTATGCTCTTTATAAATAATGCTCTTGATAATTTTATGCTATTGAGAGTTAATTTTTCACTGTTTTTTGTAGTTGTAACTTAATTTTGATTGTTGCTAATCCATTAATATTTGTAAACTAGAAAATCCAAAAATAGTAGTTTGTTACTGAAGCTGTTGAGTGAATATTTGAGTAGTGAGATAATATTATCTATGTTCTCAATTGTACAAAAAAAGGTGTAGAATTAGAGGGAGGAAATTTTAGGATTTTTTTCTGTTCAGAAGACCGTATTTTTTAAAAAAGGTGGTTTATAGTAGTGAGAAAAGGTGGTGAAGTAATATCTTTTATTGGACCAATTTCTGTTGGTGAAAGATGCAAGCTTTCCAGCTTACACTGAGTAGTTCTTCCAAGTTTTCACCTGAAGAAGAATTATGTGTAAGCTGGAAAACTTGCCTCTCTTACTGACAGAAGTTGGTCCAATAAAAGATATTACTTCACCTGCCTTGTCTCTCTAATATCCTGGAGTCAACACAACTACAACAACACTGCAAACCACAGTGCTTTATAATAGTGGCAGTAGTAGCATCAGATGAAGGATAGGTCATTACATGCTGATATGACAGATGGGCGATGCAAAACAACAAGAGATTAACCTTATTTTACAATTTATTTTTAAAGTAAACAAAAATGAATGGCTTAATGAATTGAACTCTGAGCCATGATCAGCCCTTTTAAAATGACCCCCAACAATTCTTTTTCCTCTCTCCTACTTCTCTCTGTTTGTTTATATATTGTTAAAATAGTAAGACTGTTAAAGGACACATTTTATATACCTGCGCGAAAGAAGTGTATACAGAAGTATATGGTAATGAAGGTAATAGATAAAATATCTGAGGACAGATTTCCAAAGTGTGGTGTCAGTTTGCGTGTTCTTAATGACTTGCTCTCACAATTTTTGCATCATATCACTTGTTGCATACAGTGTAAAAATTTACATACACATCCTACACAAAAGTTGAACACATTGAACATTACTGATTTATTCACCATTTGTGTGCACGAGAGAGTGCACAAAAATTGCACACACACAGCTACGCATGTGCAAACAGCCCCTTTGAAAATTTGGTCTTCAGTGTATAGAAGATGTCAACTAATAGACAAATGACTTATCAAATTATGTTTTCACATACCTTATTGAACATTTTCATTTAAAACAATGGAACCCTAGTAAATGGTCTGGAAAAAAAATAAAGCTGTTAAAATGGAAAAAACAGAGATAACCAAACTTATTGTGCTAGCAAGCATCATTAGTTTAATCTAGGAATTGATAGTGGACTCATATACAAAATTAATAAACTGTTTTATGTTCTGTGGAATTGCTTGTAATTGGAAAGTAACTATGGTTACCAGGTTAAAGAAATTACAACTTGATGAACAGAAATAGATGGCAAGAGCCTGATTTTTTTTTTTAAATAGCTTAAAATCAAAGTTGTAGATCTATAAGGCAGTGATGGCTAATAAGGTTCAAATATTGAAGATAATGTTGCATTTATTCATTGTGCTAATGTAGAATCTGTTCTTTCAAATCCTTGTTTGGTGTAGAATGGTTGTGGTGGTGTTTATCTGGGTTTTGTTCCTCTGTGGTATGAGGCCCTGTGCTGACAATATGTTCTTTTAATGTGAAATATTTTCTTGCTAATATTTTCATGCTGATTTATTAATGAATGAAAATAAGCTCACACTCACACTTTTCATACTGAGGCCTGTTGTTGTTTCCATTTTAACCCCTCCCCCACAAAGTTTAGAGATCATGGGATAAAGTAATAACGTTTGGGGGGGGGTTAATATTCAGGCGTATTGAGGGGAATGATGAAAGTATAATTGACTCATATCCATGTGGGGCTGAATAAAATATAGGGCCAAATTCTGCTTACTCATTCAAGTAAAGCCTCATTGAAGGCAGTGGGATTGTGGGGAGCGCACTTACAAAGGTCATACTGATGTTAGAGAGAGTGTGGGTTTCAGAGAGATTCCTGTAATTTAAAATGTGAAATAGTGCTAGAATCAATAATAGTTCTAGAACCAGAATGAATTTTTATGTGCATCCACTGAACCTGGGTAAGTATAACCCTCTACCCTTTAGCTGAGGTCACTGAGCAGAATTTGGCTCATAGTAACACCTTCATTAAAAGCTAACCATGTCTCATAGCAACAAAGTTGCTAATTTTCATGCAATATCTCTCTATAGCAGTTAAATATTAACACTAAAGATATTGGGTAAAATTTGCAAAAGTGCCTAAGTCCCTTTTTCAAAAGTGACTTGGGAACTAAAGAGCTGGTATCCCATTGACTTTAAGTGAGACTAAGGAGCTCTTAAATGCTTAGAAAAATCAATAGGACTTGGTCTCCTCTGTCATTTACATGCTCTAGAAAATTTTACTCATTGGCTTTCACACACACTATTCATTTATTATATATGATGATTATTATATTAATGTACTTTTGCTACAATATGTTCATTAAATGACAATACAAAGGAAAACTTTATGGATGCATAAACCTCCTTAAAATTCATAAATGTAATTAGCCATAGTCCTCTGCATCAAGAAATGCTTTTCCAAGAAACCAAACAGAGCAGGCCACAAATGAATATGATCCACTGTACACTATTAGATTTTCAGAGCCAGAAGCAATGAGATAAAAACTTTGTGATCGTCTTTCTCCATTTTCAAATGTAATTGAAAAAGAGAAAATAGCAGCAGCTGCAAGAATAACATTGAGTAGGTTTGGTCATCTTGTTTTACAGCATAATCAACCATGACTACACAATCGGGATCAGACTCTGAATCCAAGGATCAGGACCAAGACCAACAAGAAGCCCCTGCACAGCAAGGGACAGCTGGGGCACAACCTCAAGACCAGCAGCAGCAGCAGCTCAGTGAGGAACATCAGAACGCAATAGACCAGTTCTCTGCTGTGGCAGCACACAGTACGCCTGTGAAGAAAGAGCAGGCAAGTGAACCATTTCTAGGTTTGGTGAACGTGGTTGATTAAATGCTATCTTATTAACTAACGACTAGGACGTAGCCTGTGGTTTAGTCAAAACAATTTTTTTTTCTGAATTAAAAAGTTCCATTAGCTTGACAGTTTTTTCAGCTTTTGCTATATTGATTGACTGGTCCTTAGGGCTTAAAATATTTTATTTCACAGTCAAGCAATATCTTTTGGAATTAATGTCAGATCTCCTACCTGCTGCACTTAATTTCAGAGTCCAATGTTATCCTTAAAGGGATATCCTTCAGTCTTTCAATGCATCAGATTACACTAATATTTTTTTAGAAACTGAAAGCGTTTATAGGATTTATTTTCACGCTGTCACCTGCTGAAAACTGATGCTTGTTTTATGTGTGACCCATGTAAAATCTCTGAGGTCTTTTAAACCACTATAGTTCTAAAACAGGGGTTCTCAAACTGGGGGTCAGGACCCCTCGGGGTTGCAAAGTTATTACATGGGGGGTCGCAGGCTGTCAACCTCCACCTGAAACCCTGCTTTGCCTCCAGGATTTATAATGGTGTTAAATTAAAAATTCTTTTTTATATATTTATAAGGGGGAGTCACACTCAGGGGCTTGCTATGTGAAAGGGGTCACCAGTACAAAAGTTTGAGAACCACTATTCTAAAACAATTGCACTGTAATTACTGTAATTACTTTTAAGCTGTACTGTTTTAGCTATGAAGAGTTGTTAAATGGTTATTCTTTTTTGTTCATCTATACATTCATTATAGTTGTGAAAAATTATCACATCAAAATTTTATCTCACCCTTACTAGTCAATAGGTCAGGAGTGCTAACAATTAGATTTGGCAGATAAGAGACCCTACATTAGCTTCAGGTGTCTGGAAAACACAGCTCTTAGTGTCCTAGGGTTAATGACCCTTGTCTAATGTCATTCATCTTTGAAGTATGGAATAGAAATCAGTTTAAACCTTTTAATACTATTAAACCTTTTAACAAGTTCGGGGCATTGCCTTTGAAGTGAAGACACATTATTTTTAACTGGACAGATTATTTATAAGTTCGAACATACATTTAAAGCATTCCTAGTGACCTATGACTGCTTCTGTGCAGGTTGTGTATTGTGGATTTGAAGATTTCACACTTGGATTTGAAGATTTCTCAGTTTGTGCCCCCAGTGTTACATCCAAATTTACTTTTGAGAGCAAAATTGCAGGCACAAGTAATTTCTGGTGCAAATGATAGCATTTTGATGTCTGCTAGTTGGCCCGGTGTATTTGCATAGTTGAACACCCAAATTCTGTCATTTGTGCCAGCAAATGATAGTGGTGCAAAATTTGATTGTGGTTATAAATCTGTCGCCTTATGTCAGAGTTACTACTCACGCTCACTATTTGCTATTCATTTTCTTCTTCAAACTTATGCACCAGGTTTTGCCATCTGGGTCTCAACTTCCCCTATGAGACTGGCGGGATAACATGTTCTCACTAATTACTTAATTCTCTGGGTAGTTGAAGGCTCTTAAAGAGCTGGATTTCTCAGTAGATTGGTAAAGGAATATGGAACCTTTTGCCTCTAGGTCTCCAGTTTGACTTCAGAAGTCATTGCTATGACATGGCTGTATAAACTATTTGAAATAATGCCTGTAGACTATTTCTGAATGGACAAGTCACAGAAAATACGATTAAAATTGTCATTAATCAGCACTATTGTTGGCAGTTTCAGCAAAAACTGGTTGGGCAATGGGCTTTATTTTCTTCTCATTCCTCTGTCTCAGAAGTGAGAGAGACAGTCAGAATGAGGAAGTTTGTACTTTCGTTATTACCAGTTCTGTGAGAGAATCCCTGGGACAGGATATATTTCATTGCCCAATTACAATGGTTTTCCTTACTGTCATTACATACACAAGAACAGTTGTTTCATTTCCTTTTTGTTTTTTGAAGGAAGAAAAGTACTGTGTATTTTTTACATTGATTCTGAGCCCCTCGCCCCCTGGAATCTACTCCCAAAATGAACACACTTTCCATCCAGTACAATAATTTAATCCTCCCATCTTTCTGCCATACCCCCAGGTGATGTACTGAGAAGAAAGTCCACGTGCTGGGCTCTAAACACTGAGCAGTTACCTAAATCTAAGACGTGCAGCTATTCAGCAGATTTATTAGTATTTCATGCCTGATGCAGAGGCTGGAGAGCATCAAAGACCACTGTTGCTAGATTCTGTGACTCTGAAGTGTCTCTATCAAAAGGGATTCCAGTTTCAGAGGGGTTGAAAGCGTGTTGCATCAGAGCAACATCTGTTCATGGATGGAAAAGTCATAGATCTAGTGTGTCAAGTTTTATATTTTTATATATATTTATATATATATTTACACACACACCTTGGCCTTGACAAAGGCTCAGGTGTGTGTGTGTGTATATATATATACACATAGCTTCCCTATTTTTTTAGAGCACTGAAACGTGAACTGGCACTCCTCTCCAAATGCAGCTTTCTGCAGGAAAAATTTCCATTATGTAGTGTTTCTAAAAATACCCAGGTGCAATCAGTTGCAATAAAATTTGTGTTCCTTATTTACTAGGATTGAACCTGAATTATGAGTTGTAAAAAAGTAGGGGTGGAATAGAAGAAATTATTCTGGTTTTACTTGGCCCTGTATCAAGGGCTTTTTCTCAGACATAACAAGAAATAACCACAAAAAGAACAGGAGTACTTGTGGCACCTTAGAGACTAACAAATTTATTTCAGCATAAGCTTTTGTGGGCTACAGCTCATTAAAAAATGTTAAGCTTTTTTTCTATCACAGTAATAACAGAGATAATATGAATGTGGTCAGCATACTCATATGATTGTGCTAAAGGAGCTGCAGTAATATACAAGAGTAACATACCTTTCAGGTACCCTGATTTGATTTACATAAGACAAATTGTTAGGCCCTTTATAGTTAATGAACTGTGAAGTGGAAAGCCAAGCAAACTGTTCTTTGTATTTGCTTAAAGCCGAGATGACCATACTGTTTTTAAAGCTGTATTAAACCCCAAATCCCAATGATCTACCTTTCTGGTTTTTGACACTTACCCTCCATTATTTTTGAGGGAAGATAATTGCCTAATCCTCTAGACTACTTTGTAAATCTCAACCTGTGGGTCTTGAATTTTTTTGCCATTTTTGCCCAACTCAAGGTAAAAAGATGACATCCTCAAGCTGCACATCCCAAGCTGCCCTGTGGAGTCCCCTGACTTGTACCAAGCCCTGACTCCTTTCCTGTCCTCACAATGTTCTTACCGCCCGATGAAGTCCATTTAAATTATCCATTTCTTGTCCAGTTTGTGAATACTGGCCCAAGTCTATCACTTTAGCGGCTCTACCAACCCAGCTATGACAGTTCTCCCACTCTGATGGCCTCTATAGTTAATCCAGGTTTCCATCACATATATCCATAAATCCAGGCACCTTGAAACTTACCAATAAATAGATCTTGTTAGGAAATTTTCCATCAGAATGATTTTTCAATGGACAATGTAGTTTCCACAAAAATCAACATTTTCTGTGGGAATATCTTGATTTTGCTAATATTTTTGATATTTTTTCATCAGGAAATTTGGTTCAACCCAAACTGGAATACATCATTTGTTGAACTGCCTTGACATTTTTAATTTAGAATCAGTTCAGTAAAACATAAAATTGCATTTTCTTATCAGTGCATTGCTTTATGGGAGTTGTAGTTCAGGCCCTTTCTCTCCCATAATGCAATGAAAATTGCCCTCTGACCAAGCTATGTGTGATGCATAATGGGAGTCGCATGACTGTGGATGCATCATGGGAGATGTAGTCCAAGTGGGTCCCTAGGGGAAAATTGGGGCTTTGGGTTTCTGAACTGCAGCTCCCATAAAGCAATGTGCTACAGTGGGAAAATGCAGTTTTATGTTGAAAAGACTCAAAACAAAACGTGTTGTTGGGTAATTTCAACAAACCAAACTAGAACAGATTTTGGGAAAGTTGAAAAGATTTTTGTGTTTTAAATTTCTGAATCACAATTTTTCAGAATTTTCATTCCACAAACATTTTTGCAACTTCAACTTTTGGTCCCAATTTGGGATAAAAACAAATGGTGGAATTTCTTATGGTATGAAAATTCCAAATCCCTCGCAGCTCCACCAGTACAGCATTCTTCCAGTGCACCAAAGGGGAGAGAGCCCAATCTTCCAAGGAAAGGAAATATTTTTTCATTCTCAAGGATGTTGCTCAGTCTACCTGGTGCAGGCAGCAGAAACCAAAAGAGGTCCCTGTAAAGCAGCATCAACAAAACATTGAACTAACTCAAGCAGAATCACACCAATATCTTGACTGAGGGACAGAAAAAACTTCATAGTTGGCCTCTTCTAGTGCTGTAAATGGTTCACATCCATGTAGCTGGACCCTTTAATATACCTAATCCAGTGGCACCACTTAAGGCCAAAAAGTCATGTGATGATGTGATGACTAGCCCTTCACTGCATGCCATTTAGAAGGAGCTTGGGCGTGGAGAAGAGGCAGAAGCAGCTCCTACAGGCTCCTTGAGATGGTGGGACTTGGGGAAGACAGAGCGAGGTGGCCTGGCAAATGAAGAGGAAGCCTCTGTTCTTTGAAGAAAATCTGTTCAGCTGTTTGAGTTAAGCAAGTATGAAAAATATACATGAAAAACTGTCCAAAGTATTTTTGCTGTCTCATCTTAAAAGGGATTTGTTTTAAAAACTTCTAGCTTGGTATGTACATTGTTTTCAATAAGGAAATTAGAACTGATTTTGAAGCATGTGGTGCACACTGTAGTTTGTGTGCCTTAATGAAATAAGCAGTTCAGATGTTCAGACAGATCCATAAGCATGGCAATTGCATGTTCAAATGACCACAGCAATGTGAGTATTGACATGTTTTTATTTGAATTGCCTGCAACTGTAACACAAATCTTCCAAACCAACTGCAGTTCATGATCTCTCTCCCACACAGTCTCCATCTCCTGGTTCTCACAAAAACATGACTCTCCCTCTGACTTCTCCTTTATTACTCTGCGTGGCTGTCATATATCAGTCTCCCAGAGCAGTGGGTCTTCTCTTAGATGCTTCACTTTTCCTCGTCCTCTCCCCCAGTCTTCCACTATTATTTTTAATTTTCTGTGTTGATGACCCTTTCACTGCAGAGAATAGCACTGAACTGCTGACTTCACAGAGACTGGAAAAAAATGTTACTACTTCTTTACACGTGTATGTTTTGGGATTTCCAAACTGTGTTGCCTTCTGAACTAATCTATTTAGTAAATCCACCAAGTTCTTGGAGAGTGAAAGACTTCTTAAACAGACCCCAATTGTACCAGACCAATACCCAGAGGATTTCTGGGATTTGACACTGTCCTCTCTCAGCTTCTAAAGCCAACAAGCTGAAATGAAACCCATGAAAATGAAATGGGGATGTATCAAACTAAACACCAGATACATGCCCACCCCTGAAAGATTCAGAAGTAAAACATTTTAGTATAAAACCCCTAATTTATTCACTGACTGAATCCCCAAACTGGCAGTAAATTGCTTGAACAACGCCCAAATTATATGATCAGAAGACAGCCTTGCTGCTGTTCAGCTTTTCTGTCTGTATCACTAATGCTGTAACTGCAAAAATTATGTTCCAACAACAACCCTGAAGCAACGTCTGCTCTATTAGATGTTGATGGCATCGCAGCCGTGGCATTGAAATGCTCCAAAAATACAGCATAAATGGGCCATGAGGAGAATGTGGCACAGGAGAGAATGGATCTATGCAGGCAAAATTCAAAATAACCTAGGGAATGCGGTTGCTTCTTAGTGGTTGCTTTTGCCCTAGATAATGGCACCAACAGAATGTCAAGTTTCTTTAAGAGGAGGAGATTTAATTCACTTTGAAATCATCTCAATGCATGGACATGTCATCACAGCTTTGGGGCGCTCTCTAATAGTTCCTGGCATGTTTTTGTGCTCTGTGCAAATTATAGAAAATCCTTTGTGGTTCTAACCTTGGACAAATTTCATTTAGTTTCGTTTGGGTCTACTTGATTAGTTCAACAAAATAATACCAGTGCCACCTCTTGTATGCGTATGTAGGGAGACATTAACATCTGTTGCAGGTTTCAGTGAAAGAAATCAACAACCCATAAGGAGGAGGTCTGGGAGTTCTTTCTGGCTGAAGATGCCTCTTAGGGTATGGCTACATTTGGAATTTCAAAGCACTGCCCCGGCAGCGCTGTGGGAGCGCTGCCGCGGCAGCGCTGCGAAGTGTGAGTGTAGTCAGAGCGGCAGCGCTGGGAGAGAGCTCTCCCAGCGCTGCATGTAAACCACATCCCTTACGGGTGTAGCGTGCAGCGCTGGGAGCGTGCTGCCCTGATTACACTGACGCTTTACAGTGCTGTATCTTGCAGCGCTCAAGGGGGTGTTTTTTCACACCCCAGTTGCAGCGCTGTAAAGTGTGAGTGTAACCAAGGCCTTACTCTTAAAACAGCAATCTCTTCTGCTTTTGTTATCAGTCTTTCCTTTTGAGCAACTTAACTGCCTTCTTAAGGGACGTTCATCCCCCTCCCCCACTCTCAAAAGCTTTCCTTCATCTACCCACCATGGGCACTGTGGACATTAATTACTCTACGAGGCCCTAATCCCATGGCGCACTAAATGCTGTCAACCCTCATTAGCTTCAGGGGGAGTTGAGATTCTTGGCCCTACGTGCCTGAAAGAGAAAGCGTTCAACTAATAAGTGGCTGAGCTAATACAGGAGATCCAGCTGAGATAGCAGGGATTGTTTTCCATTGTCGTCCCCAGCTCGCTCCCAGCATGTTTTATTGCTGTTAAGAGGATGTGCTGGATTTGAAAGAGGCTTCTCTATTCCTTGTTCTGTCTTCCTAGGCTGACACTCCTTCTTGCTTTCTGCTCCAAGATGAGGGCCAGACAGTGACCCTTACTGTGTTCCGACACAGGGGAGCAAGAGGCGTAAGGCACTGCCTTACTCCCACGGAGAGACCAGTCTCTGCATATGGACAAGGTGTGAATTAGCAGACAGGGGCGTGGTAACGTAGTACACCAGCCAGTGTATTTAAATGGGCACAGGAGGGGAAATAATGTGAGCCAGATATAGGGCTGGTCCTGTTTAGTTCCTGCCTGGAGGAAGGGGGGAACCCAGGACCAGATTGTGACTATCCTCACAATCTGGTTCCTCGTCTGCTCCTGGGACAGCACTGCTATGCTCTGCCCCTGGCCCTGGGGCTGTAGCAAAACCACAACTGAGCACTATATTTGCAGGCTGAGGCCATGGCTACACTGGCGCTTTACAGTGCTGCAACTTTCTCACTCAGGGGTGTGAAAAAAACACTCCCCTGAGTGCTGCAAGATACAGCGCTGTAAAGCCTCAGTGTAAACAGTGCCGCAGTGCTGGGAGTGTGGCTCCCAGCGCTGCAAGCTAAACCCCATGAGGATGTGAAGTACGTGCAGCGCTGGGAGAGATCTCTCCCAGCGCTGGCGCTGCGACTACACTCGCATTTCAAAGCGCTCCCGCGGCAGCGCTTTGAAGTTTCGAGCGTAGCCATACCCTTACATCACTTGGCATGTATCCGGCCCCAAGTGCCCTCTCCCCTTCAAACAGAATAAAGAAGGGAAACTAATGTTTGGGAGACCTTTTTCCAGGAGATTCCCCAGGGAAAGATCCTTGCATTTAGGTGGAATATTGTGACACAATGTGTGCCGTACAGTCTTGTGCACTACCAGTGTGACACAGGACTGTTTTGGTCTGAAAGCAGATTAAAGCTTTTGGACAGATTTGATCCAGTCTCATGAAGGCTTGTTGCGCTGAAGGAAAACAGACTCAGAGGATTAAATTGTGATGAATTTCAGTGCTGCTGGCTCCTGATTATATTGAATTTGTTCAGAGCCAAATCAGATGTATTTTTTTTCATGGTAGTGAGATGACTAAAAGATTAATATTTTATACTTTAGCTTAGGTATTACTATGCTTTTGTTGTCGAAATTTTGTCTGGAGGCTAGCAGGGGCACAACTGGTTATAGAGGTAACCATTACTGGAATGGAGCTTCAACTGATATAATGCATTTACTATTAAAGGTGGCTATATGAAGGTTAGAGTGGCTCTGACAATCTGTTCCAGGGGAAAGGACCACAATCAGTATTGCATCATAACAGCTTTGTAGCTGTCTCAGATGCTGACCCAGGGATAAACCTAAAATAACACTACTGCAGTGGGTTTTCCCAGCCATATATTTATCTTTCAAAGTGGCGGTTACAGAAAGACACACAGTTGTTTTATAGACAAAAGCAGGCTTTCCCAAACAATAAAGATGAAGTTCTTGTTTGTATGCTGCAGCTGGGTAACTGTTAGTGGTGAATAGTCTCTCCATAAGATGAAAGCCAGTTGTGCATTTTGATTCTGAATGGCTGCATTGTATAGCCACTATTTTAATCTGAAATTGAAACTTAATCTTCCCATTTGCTCTTCACAGGTCACTGACAGAGAACGGGAGTTTGCTGCTGCTGCTGCAAAACAGCTGGAATACCAGCAGTTTGAAGACGACAAGCTCTCTCAAAAATCATCATCTAGCAAACTCTCCAGATCTCCGCTAAAGATTGTTAAAAAGCCGAAAAACATGCAGTGCAAAGTGATGCTCCTGGATGGCTCTGAATATGGATGTGAAGTGGAGGTAAATTGTTATTTCCTCTATTTTGCTTTATCTGTTGTTCCCTGTATATCCTAATTCATTCTATTGTGGAGAAAAGTTCTTCTACTAAAAAACCGAGTAGACTCATGGGGCAAGAAGATTTTCAAAAATGGAAGTCTAAATCTAGATCTAAATAAGTGGTCTGTTTTTTCACAAGTGCCAAATGCCAAGCAGCTCCCAATGTCTTCTCTAGGAGATTGAGGACTGAACTCAGATTTAATCCACATTGAGGGGTATAGAAGCATTCCAGAGAAGGAGCATCAGGGCCAGCTCTAGGTTTTTTGCCACCCCAAGCAAGAAAAATTTTGGCTGCCCCTACCCCAGCCCTGGGCTCCCCCTCATACCTCCCTGCCGCCCCAGCCCTGGGCTCTCACCCCTCAACCTGCACCCCCCTGCCGCCCCAGCCCTGGGCTCTCACCCCCCCAACCTGCACTCCCCTACTGTCCCAGCCCTGGGCTCTCCCCCCACATACACCCTGTGCTGCCCCAGCTCTGGGCTCCACCCTTGCCCGCAACCAGTGCCCACCGACCTCCTCCTGTCACCCCAGCCCTGGGCTCTTCACCCACACCCCCTGCTGCCCCAGCCCTGGGCTCTCCCCGCCCCTGACACCTGCACCCTCCTTCCACCCCAACCCTGGGTCACTGGTAACTTGCTCCCAGGGCTGGTCATTCAGCAGGAATTTTGGATGTGCACAGAATACAGACAGGATTGATTCCCGTGTGGTTACAGAACTGTAGTAAAGTGGAACAAGTTTCAGCTTGTGTGACTGGCGGATATCTGGATGCACATTATAAGACTGTCCTCTATAAATGAGGAAAAGTTGAGGTGCCTTTATTATTCTTTTTGTTCCACTCTTTGTTTCTATGGGGAATTTGCCAATGCAATATCACTGCCTTCCTTTTAAACAAATAAAACTAAAAAAAAAAAAATGGTAATGGCTGTTGAAAATAGCAAAACCACTGGGAAGCATTTCTTGCTCAATTTTATCCTACTTTTTCTACAGCAAGTTACAGTGGATCAGTATATTTGATTTGGGAGAAATGAAGTAACAGCTGCCCAAATTGAGCTTGCGCACTCCTGAATTTTGAGTGTTCAAATCTGGAAGGCAGGTGCTAGATTCCCTTTCTGAATATTAGCTAAATCTGGAAAGGAAAAGTCAATTTCTGCTTCTGTGGCTCAGAAATGGAAATCCTCCTACGTGCCTGTTACTGTATCTAAAGCTGCCCAGATCCAGTAGAACCTCCCCTCCCTTACTTTTCATTTTAAATTGTAGTGGGATCCACATACCTCCCTTGCTAGGCTTCAGATAGAGAGGGGCACTATCCATGTAGTCCACCCAATTCCTTCTTTGGGGGCTGCCAGGTAAGGTCACACCAGTATCCATAATCCAGTCTGGGGATGTCTTCTGAAGGGGATATCTGGACCAAAGCCTTCTACTCTTTGGGCACACTTGTTCCCCATTCACAGTGCCACCCCGCTCTAGCAGTGAGCTCTCCATTCACAGCAAGCTACAGCATGAGGTTTCAGCTACCATACTCCCTCCTCTGCCCTTTCCTGTTGATAGCTGCCAAGGGAATGCTGGGAAATGTAGTTCTTTCCGTGCTCCAGGGCTGGCTCTATAGGCAGGGAGCTAACCAAGGAACTGCAGCTCCCAGGGCTCCCTGTTGGTTCTCAGCTCCCAGGCTGGATCCCTGCAGGCTGCTGCCCGAAGCACCTGCTTGCTTTGCTGGTGCCTAGAGCGATCCCTGGGGAGCATGGGGTTCTAGATGCATGTGACTATCTGTGACACTCAGCCTGGACCACTGACAGTGAAACTCATTAAAGAAAGGGAGCCTCTGATCTCCAAGGGCTTGCCCTTTCCCAGGTCCTGTAGTTACTCAGATAGCACCTGACTGACCTAGTGCTCTATAAACAGAGTGTAGCCACCCCAGCTTGAATGGCAGGGAGAGGCTGGCTGCCCCAAGTATGTACCTGTTCAAGACACTAGTATTACCATCTAAACCTGTCACATACTCAGGGTGGGCTAGCCCCCCCATGCCAGTCATGCTGCTACGGCTGCATTCTATTTTTAGCACACTGGCTTGATCAGAGCTAGTCTGGGTATGTCTCCTTGAGCGAGAATTTACATTCACTGCTCAATGTGTAGACTTACCCTAAATCCCAACAGTAGAGAGTAGCTGGCAGCTTCATGGGCACACACTCTTCAGGCAGGCTGCCCTTTTATGTGCCATATTAGTGCTCCCATTGCAACCCGTAGGCTTCACACTGGAGCCATTTGCTCCCTCCACCCAGCTTAGATCCTTTTGGTAACTGAGAAGTTTGTGGTAGGGAAGAGAAGCCACCAGGTACAGAAGAGGAAGGGGAAAATGAGATAGTAAAAGTGTGGAAGAAGGTGAAGCAGGGAGAGGGAAGAGTAGGGATAGAATAAAAATGGAAAGCAAAATCTGTGAAAATATGTAGAAAAGAAAAAGTTCTGATGTTAGAGGGAGGGGAAACCTGGGGAAAAACAGCACCAAAGAGAAAATGGGGAAGCAGGGAGAAGAAGGTGAGATGTGGCAACCACACCAGGGGAGGACTTGAGGAACCCTCACTGGTGAAGCAGCCATTACTCCATCACAAATTTTGGGGCTATAATCCCAAAAGGTTGGGAGCCACTGTTCTAAAAGTAGAAGTTTGCTGCTGCATGTGGGGCCAAATTCTGAAGTTCTTACACAGTTTTCACTCACTCTTGACTATTGATTTCAATGAGGAGCGTTGCTTGAGCAAGGACTTCAGAATTTTATTCATGACTACGCTTTAAAATTTGGAGCAAACGTATTTTTGCAATGCCAAGAGCTTAGCTGTAAACAGCAGGTGTGATTTATTACATATATAGTAACTTGAAAAATATGCTGTCAAGTACATTTTAGTTTCATTGGCTGATTACTCTACAGTTTCTTTCTAGACTAGCAATAGATAGCTGGTGTGATACGCTGCTGTGACATTACCACTAATCTCAGATTTTTGCTTTACTTTTTGAGCTCCAGACCTGTTTTTATATCTGACATAAAATAGTGTGGAAACCCACATATAGGTATTTGCTTTAATGGGAAGAGCTGAACTTACTGAAGTCTTAATCACTTAGGTGGAAAATCGAAGTCACTATATGGAGTGCAATCAAGCAAATTTCACTAGATAGATGAAAATATTATGAGTAAGACAAGTTTTATAAGGTGAAGTAGAAGGAGAATTTTATTAAGTTAGACTCGGATTTATGCAAATAAAATAGTATGAATAATATTTTCTTCTAGGAATTTGCACTCTTTCTCCAAATATGTACTGAATGTAAGTTGAAGTGTCAAAATGCTGGCATATAGATGTCATTGTCTTATTGCCTGTCTTATTTCTCTCCTAAAAGTCTGTATGATTACTCAGTGTCTGCTTCACAAATGTCCAATATAAATTGCACTATGATTTATCAACTCAGATAACTAAAATATCCTTTATTCATAATATTCACTATCAGGGGTGGCTCCAGGCACTAGCACGCCAAGTGCGTGCCTGGGGCGGCAAGCTGCGGGGGGCATTCTGCCGGTTGCTGCAATGGCGGCAGGCAGGCTGCCTTCAGCGGCATGCCTGCAGAGGGTCCACTGGTCCCGCGGCTTCGGCGGACCTCCTGCAGTCGTTCTGCTGAATCCGCAGGACTGAGAATCTCCCACAGGCAAGCCGCCAAAGGCAGCCTGCCTGCCGTGCTTGAGGTGGCAAAATACCTAGAGTCGCCCCTGTACACTGTAGTCCAGAAATGCTTTTGTCTGTCCAAAAATTATCCAAGTTAAGTGGATAGCACTTCAGCTGTTACATGCGTAAGGATATGTAACTGCATTCACCAAAGCAGATGTCAGTTCAGGTACTGGAAAGGCAAAATTAAACACATTTGAGAGGACCAAAGTTCCACTGCTTTTCAAATTTGTACATGTGAATTTGTGCACATGACAGACGACAATGTTGGCATTGCGGTCCTGTATCAGGTCTTCCTACCAATATACTAAACTATCAGCGTGTTTGTGTATTAAACTTGTGCTTTCTCAAGCCAACTGCAGGCTACTGTGCAGCACTCAAGAATGCATGGTAGATCCCAGGAGAGTCTAATTTCTCTGTGCAAAAGGTTCCGCTGCTGGCACAACTGATCTGGCAAGGGAAAGATATGACAACATGCCAAGAGCAGTGATGCCTCTTTAACTCTATACACTGACCTCCCGAGAAGGATTAGTTGGCCAGGGAGACTGAGGAAAGAAAATGAAGAGATCTCAGGAGAACTCCATGCCTCAAATAGAAGTGGAGGGAAAAGTTCCTGTGCAGCAGCTCTGACTAGCAGTAGAGTTATATGGCTGATCCACAGAGACTATAGCATAATGATGATAAGGGATACCTCACTTGTCACATCTCCAAAAAGCCCGATCAACATTTTAAGGACAGCCCCAAAAGACAGAACTTATTATGTTCCTGGGCGCAGTTATGCTAGTTCCATCTTGATAAGCTGAACGCTAAGAGATCAAGGGGAAAGGCCTAAAAAGTCATGCATGGATGTGATGTGAACGGCATAAAAACCAGATGCTCTTTTAGAAAAATATACTCAAAGATTAAATGCTGAAGTTCCTTGTGCTTCTGTCCACTTAATCCCCTTTTACAAGAGGCGTAGTGTTTATTTTTAATTTTTAAGGCAGTGAGCCAGCGTGAAACGTGGCAAACCACCAGCTGTTGGCAGAAGTATCACCACATAGTAATAATCCCATCCATGCTATCGTGTTGAATGCATCATGTCCCATCCCAAAAGGGGCCAAGAGGAAACAAAATCTCAGAAAGTTAGAATCCCAGTCCTGAGTTACAATTACAGCTTTGCCAGTCACTCCTTGTGTGGCCTTGTACTAGAACTGTATTCCCCACACTGTGAAACAAGGATATTATTTCACTATTTGACTCTCTGAGGACCGTGAGGATCAATTAGTTGGTTGTTGAGTGCTTTACAGATGATAGGCACCTTATGAATGCTAAATATTAATATTATTTAAAGGAGTATATTGCTCTCAGAACACATCCTATAGCATATCAATTATGTGCTCATCAGGGTAATAAACTGACAGTTAAAATTGCACACACTCATGGAGTCAGACACATCAGAAACAGGTTTTAGTAATCCATTATCTCCTTGCCATTCTCTGTATCTTCAGTCACACCCTCTTCTTCCATCATTACCACGTAGGAGTCTTCACCTTCTACTAATTTACCTTTCTGTCTCTCTCAGGCTTCCAGTATTTTGTATTATGCTAGGATACTCTCTTTTGATAGTGTTCCAATGCCTATTTGCAAAGAACTCACCTGAGAGTAACAGTGGGCAGACCCAAAGTCTCTGTAATGTGGCTTGTATTCACCGAGAAAAAATTCTAAGACTCAGCTGAAAAATTCCTCTTTTGGTCCTCCAGCATCCCTGTCTGTGGTGAGTTTTTTTTCTGGCCGGGAATATGTTTCATGGCATGAAGGCATTCCAAATTAGAAACAGACAAAAATAGGTCACAAAACCTCCTTTTTGTTCTGCGAAAAACATAAAACAGTAGGTTCAATGCCACAAACTCCACTGCATTTTTATATTGGGAATCTACTGAGGGTAGCAATTGGCTTATGTCTAAGAATGCATTTCTTTTGAGGTCACAGAGACTATGTGTAACTGTAGATGGGGAGGGGCATGTATTTTGAACCCAAACCCCCCCACCCCCAAAAGAAACAAACAAAAATATAAACCCTGGCAGAAAACTTGGTGGGCACGTGACCCAACGTGCTCACTCCCCTCGCCTCACCTCTGGATGGTCAAATACTTTTGTAGTCCCTTCCCAGGAACAACTACTAGAGGAGCAGAAGTCTTTATTCATACATTGTTCCTATATATACAATACAGTTGTCATTGAAAACACAAAATGATAAAAATAAAAAATTAGGAGATGCTGTATGTTTCTTGTAAAGGAGTTCCATGCCAAAAAAAAGTCTTGGAATTTCAATCTTTCTAGAGTCACTGGCTCACCGATCAATAGACCTCCTCTCGGATCGTCTAAGATGTCTACTCAGGGTGAGAGTTCCATCTTATATTTTGGTGTAGCTATTGTCAATAAGGTTAAAATCCTCACCTAATAGTTCAGAAAATACAACTCCTGCCGACAAAATAAACTGCAATAAAGAATAATTGGTCTGTGGAAGACTTTAAAAAGTGGTGGAAAGGACAAAAAAAAGGGATAATGTGAGGACATAAATCCTTCCAAAAACAAATGGCCACTGGCTTGGAATACACTACAAGGAAGAGAGAAGCTGAAGGAAAATAGGACAAAGGTTGCTTAGAGCATTGCAGCAGAAGTCACAGAAAGCATGCAATCTGATATAACAGTGAACACGAGCAGACGTATGTAAAGTATGTGGTATGTAGCACATCTAGCAGCACTACAGAGGTGAAATACCAGTCCCAAACATGGTGCAAAAGTGATGATAAACTCTTGGGAGAAGGAATAATCTCACAAATGCCTCAAGAAGGAAATGAAGAAGATTGACACCTAGAATGGGCTGAAGATAGTTCATGAATTGCTGTGCTTTCTAGCGAGATTACAAACAGATGAGTGAAATGAAGCAGAAAAGGAACAGGTCCATGGTTCAAATTGTGAAGTATTAAAGTACTTGCCAGTTATGAAAATCATGAACTTGTCATTTAGAGATTGAGTTGGAAGGATAAGAAAGAAAATACTCTCATTCAGTATTGTTAGATACACAACTCAAGGATTTGCTCTGTGGAAATGGGAAACCTGAGCTAATCCAGTTAAAGGAGAGAGAGAGACTAATTTTACTCTAATGAGGAGATTATAGATGAAGAAAATTGTAATTATTTTTGTTTGTCAGACAGTGCTTCTTAGAAAGATTACTGCATCAGCTCTATAGCCTGCTATACTAAGCATCCTAAAGAAAGAGAATCTCTTTTTCAACATTTCTAATGTAAAATCACAGCCCAAGAGGAAAGGAATCCATCCAGTGCTGTACAGTTTAAGAGCTTGACTTATGAATAATCAGTACTCAAAGTACAATTGTCTTAGACTTTATATTCCCCAGGTTTTGAATGTGAAAGATTTGCTTTGATAAAATGTTTCATGTATTATTATGGAAATTATCTCAATAAATGAGCTCAATTTAGAAATATTTCTGCATTTCTGAGTGCAAAACTGATATCTAGATATGTTTTTGTGCATGCAGCTGCAGTGTTCTCAGACAAATTTGAATGTTCATGTGCACAAGCTTACAGTAGGTGAAAAATGTTTTTTGCTTACAAAATTTGGGACCCAAGTTTTATGCCTTTTTGAGAACTTGGTCATTTGTGTTTAGATTATGTTGAACAAAGTTTTTGCTTAAATGCTTTTAATATCTATATATACAGTTAGACGACTCAATCACGTTGGAATGAATTGCTTCATAATACATAAAATGATCAAGGACAGTATTAGATATTACAAGATTTATGAATACAAAACTAATCCTCTAAGGCAGGGGTAGTGAATAGATGGACCACGAGCCAAATCCTGATAGCCAGATGCTTTTCAATGGACCCCCAAGGTCTTTTTTACTTCTTATATTTGTTACTATTTTTTTTAATTATTATTCTCTCTAGAGTCTGAACCTTGACTATACCTTGACCAAGAAATTTAGACCTTGACAAAAAATAATTGACTACGCCTGCTCTAAGACCTGGTCCTGAACCAGTGCAATCAGTGGAATTGTTGCCAGTGACTTCAATCAGTTTAGGATTTGGCCCTAATTCCAAAGGGCATTCTGTGGGAGAAGAATCTTTCTCTCAAATACACGTATGACATCATCCGTGAAATGTGAGCAGGCATCAGTGTCAGATGGGTGAGTATCAAGTGAGCTGTCTGACACTTGGCAGGGCTTCTCATCCTGCTCCACTGAGCAAAGCAGCATAGTACTCCTGCAGTGTGTACCACCAGCCTGCCAGTGATGCTGCTTCTTGCCCTTGGATGTAATCCCATAGTAAATATCAGGATTGATCACAGAAATTAAATTAAATGCCTTGTACCTCAACGATATGGTCAGGTTAAAAAAAGATGCTGAGTACTATTTCCACCAATCCTTTCTCACCTTGGAAGAAAGCCCAGTGCGAGATGTCCCCAATTCTTTCTCAGATTACTTGTGAAAGTCAGAAACCTGATCTGATCAATACATCTAGGACAGGAGTTTGAGTCCAAACTCATCCTGCTGAGGTGAAGAATCCTGGAGATATGTAATCCTCTAGCCAAGCAATGCAGAAACCAGTTAAGTAAACTTCTTGGTCTCAGGCCTGACCTGTACTTTAAAGAGCCCAATATCAAAAGAGATCCAGAACTGCACTTTGACAATATATCCCTTGATTTCAGATCCTCTGAAACATTGAAGTGAATTCTCTGATTCAGGTTTTCCAAAAATGAGGAAAATGAATATTGTTTTTCCTTCTGAGCTCCTCCAGCTTCAAGCAGAGCATTTCCAAGTGAATTTGTATAAGAATTCTATTTCCCTTTTCCCTCCCCCCTTTTGGCTTTCTAGTTGACAGGTTGGTGCAACTTAGCTGGATGCCCTGGAATCTTTTAATTATCGACCACTCTGTACAGATGGTCTAATATGGAATGACTTCCTAAACAGACTGTAGTATGTCTTCATGGCTTTTGCTCTAAACCTATAAATGTGAATATTTACAAACAGAGGATAACCAATTTCTTGAATGAGCAGAAAGATACAGTCTACTAGGTCTAAATAAATGGCAGAATATTTGCTTTATTTTCAAAAGGCTCAGCAGTTAGAGCCCCCTGAGAATTTATTTTTCATCTTCAGTCCTGTTTGAGTTTTACCAGACAGGTAGAGCCCTGCGCAGATACACAATCCACAACCTGCAAAAATTATCTGCAGATTTGCAGGGCTTTACACTGGGGGCCAGGCTGAGGCTCCGAGGCATTCCCCTCTCCCCGCTTCCCCCCCGGCCCCTGTTGGAGCCCGGTCAGAGAGAGCTGCATGGGCCACTGTGAGGAGCCTGTGCAGATTCACTGACCTTCCACCTGCTCTTGGCGGGCAGGAAACCAGAGAGGAGCCCGGTCAGAGAGAGCTGCATGGGCCACTGTGAGGAGCCTGTGCAGATTCACGAACCTTCCACCTGCTCTTGGCGGGCAGGAAACCAGAGAGGAGCAAAGACACAGCCGGGGGCTGGTCTCAGCCCACCACCCCGCACTGCAGGCAGGTCGAGGGTCTGCTTCAGCTCCCCACGGCTCCCCGGCTGAGCTCCATGATAGCCTGGGAGGAGGGAGAACTGTGGATCTGCCCAGGGGCTGCTCAGGCCTCCCTGCTCAGGATAGGTGGAAAGTCGATGAATCCGCATGGGCTCTCCAAAGCTGCCTGCACAGCTCTCCCTGACCCAGCTCCGACCCGGGGGGAGACTCGGAGCCACAGCCCGGCCACGTTAAGAGCCAGGCGGACAGCTGTGCGGAGAGTCCGTAGACCCTCCACCTGTCCTGGGTGGGGGGCCCATGCAACCCCCAGCCCAGAGTCCCTGCCCCCCACCTCTCTGCCCAGGGCAGATGGGGGACCCAGGCTCCCTACAGCTGCCAGCGCAGCTCTCCCCAGTCCGGCTCCGACTGGGGCAGGGGTGGCTCGGAACCGCAGCCAAGCCACGATAAGAGCCGGGCGGGCAGCTGTGCGGAGACTCGACGGGCCCTCCACCTACCCTGGGCATGGGGCCCAAGCAGCCCCCCGCCCAAGGCAAGTGGAGGATCTGTGCTGTGGTTCCTCACAGCTGCCCGCCTAGCTCTTACCATCAGCGTCCTGCGCAGATACAAAATTCGTAACCACATCAACGATGCTGTCCGCAAAAATGGTCCACAGATATTAAGTGGATACCCGTGGATTTGCATGGCTTTACAGACAGGGTGTCAGGAAAGGAAAACAAAAGTTTCCATGGTAACTATTTCTGTGGTCTGTACAGCATTAAATAAAGCAAGTTGGGTTATTGCCATATTATTTTGATATTCCATAGATGAGTTGGATAATTGATATTTCAAAGAGCATTGTTAGTTTTGTCCCTCACTTTTCCCCAGAACAGAATCTTTCTTTCATCCAGTTCTTTCAGTCAACTTGATGTTCCTTGATAATAATTGGAAGAACATGTCGACTCCATGTGTTTATTAAAAATGTTCTTTGAGAAAAAAAATGAAAACCCCACGTCTTAACACCAGAGGTTTCCCCTGGTTCCCCAGGCAGTATCAAATGTTCATGCTTAATTTGAAATGAAATTAGAGGTTTTATGTTCAGACATTTGTGTCTGGACAGTTACATGATTTATTAGATACCTGGCATTTCTCAAAATAGTATCCTAAAATGAAAGGAGTATACTGAAATAAACAGATTATTTGTTCCACCAGTGCATGGTGGAATTCCTATTTGAGAGACATACTTAAGCTAGATAAATAGTGCCCCACGTATCACAGAGGCATATTATATCTCCTTCCCTTTTGAGAGAAAGTTCTTTAAGTGGGAATGTGTAGATCCTTTCCAGGAAGAACTAGACAAAGTCAAAATGGCATCTAGTCCTAAAGGACTATCACAGGGTAGATTTCAAATGTATACAATATGTAGTCTCACTTTTTCCTTTACCAGCATTGCAAGCAATTAAGAGGCATGGAAAAGAAAATTTGGTCACTTACTTTAGTGGCACCTGTATTTGTTTTTCTGCATTTTCCATACCCAGCTCGTAATACTACTTTTGGATAGAAGATCCCCTGGAGATTATTTTCATTTCTTGACAAATGGGTGTAGTACTTCCCTTACCTCCCAAGGAATTATCCAGATTATCCAAGGAATTCAGATAAAGCTATGTTCTCTGACACGTGTCGGTAGGAGGCTTCTAAGCTTGAGTGTGCTCTTAATAAATATACTTACACGTGCAACTTTGCCGGCTTTTTATCTAAAGTTACTGTTTCTGAATATAAATACTTAATTTCAGAAGCAGAGTATTCTAGAAATCAATAGCTGGGCTGTGGTATTTTCCAGCCTTTTCCTCTGTTTCCTTCCACTCAACAAACAAGTTGGAAATGAGTGGATGGAGGGAGCCTTGCTATGCTCTGAACAACTTTTTTGTTTGTGGCACACTGTGGAAATCCAGATCTTATGGTACAGCTTGTAGATAGCCCTAAGTAAGACTTGGAGAGGAGAGACTGCTTCGCCATCACTTTGCATCTCCTGTGCAAGGGCAGCCACAGATGCAGTCTTGCTTTGTCCTCTGCATGAGAACTGTTCCTTGCTACAAGGAAAACTAAGCTCCTGGAGAGCTAAGGGAGTAGGGGTAAGGCAGGTGATGCCTTCCTTCCCATTCACTCTACACAAGCCAGCAGAACTTGCTTGATGTACAGGGGAGTATGTGCTGCATCTCTACAGAATGTTGCCGCAAGAGCATCCCCTCTGTGCATTAGGGAGCACTGCAGGAGGCAGTGTGATCTCTGAAGCCCAAATGCCTCTGTTAGTTCTCCTGATTGTGGCTAAAAGCCACAGCAGTGCTTTATGTGTCCCTAAAATTGTTCCTTAAAAATAAATTATCCATGGGTCTTTGCCCAGGTAGATTTGTCATTGCACTGTAGACTAATACTGTATGTTTCTCCATAAACTTTGCCCCAGACCACCCCTTGCAGCTACTTAACATGGAAAGCAGTGCGGTCTAGTGAATAGGGCACTTGACTGGGAGTTCAAAGACTGGGGTGCCTGCGTCAGTTGCTCACTGGCTATTTGACCTTAGACAAGTCACTTCTCTCTGTGCCTGATTCCTTTCCCACTCCAAATGTGTCTTGTCTACAGAGATTATAAATTCTTTGGGGCAGTGACTGTCCGTCTCTTACTACGTGTTAGTGCAGAACCTAACACAATGGGGACCCGATCTTGGTTGAGAACTGTAAGCACTACTGTAATATAAATAATCAAACTTATCCCCAGCAGCTGAAGTGTCCTGTTTAACCTTTCCTCTCCCCCACCAAGTAACCTAACTTGTAACTAAATCCCAGAAGCTAAAGCCTCCTTCTACTTCTGAAGCATCTACTCATTTCTATACTGGTTCCAGTTCTAGCTACTCCATCCCAGACCCTTGATAAAAGCCACTATCCAAGCCTCCCAGATGTCTGATTTTCCTGCCACCTGCCCAAATAACCCTGCACTGAGCCTCCCTGATGTCTCCTGGCACATGTCCTACCCCTCTTCTCAGTTGCTGAATTGTCCTTTTACCCATTCCTCTTCACCCCTGAACAACCTACATTAACCTCCATCTCAGGAGTCAATTGCTCCCATTTTCATCTATATGGAAATCACTGTTCTAAGTGATAACAGGCCATAACAAAAAATAAAAACCCCACTCCCATTTGTATCAGCTTGTAAAAACATTAGCTGTCATATGTATATAAAGACCTATTGTGTCAGCTGGGTAACTCTCTAGTCAAACCCAGTGCAATGTTCTCTGGGTTTTCAAACAAAGGCTATATCTACGAGGTTAGGGTGTGATTACCAGCTCACATACATATATCTGCACTAGCTTGATGAGTGCTAAGGTGAATAAAAATGGTAGTGGAGTCACTTTTAACATGGGCAGCAGTGGCTCAGCTTAACCTGCCAAGCACAAACCCACTGGAACCCTGTGGGTATGTACTCAGCACTGGTAAGCCATGCCCCCACTTCCTGTGCTGCTGCTGCTATTTATATTCACACTAATGCTCATCAAGCTAGAGTGAGTATGTATAAGCAAGCTGGGAATCGCACCCCATGCTCATAGTATAGACACAGCCAAAAAACAACAGTGAATATTAAAAAATATATAGTTCAAGCAATTTTTCTTGATAGCTACAGGCAGTGAATGGTATGATTATAGAGGAATCTCAAATCTAAAAACCTGAATGCCACCACCGCCTGCCCCATTGCAGAAAGTGTCTGTCTGTGCTTTAGTTGCATTATGATTTTTTTTTTATCCCGAGTGACAGCGTAGGTCAGGGATGGCTATTAAATTCAAATGGCAAGATTAGACCTTAAATCATTTTGTACTGACTGGAGATTTCTTCCTATTGAAAATGAACAAAAATGTTAATAGTAATACAACAGACAGATGCTATAAACTAGCCCAATATATAGTACTTGATTACTCTTCTAATGCAGGAAACAATCAGTTGTCTTCATGGCAAGTTTACATCAGTGCATCCTCTGCATCATCTTGTAACAGATAGACATCACGAATGAAAGGTAGCATGCAGCACAGGACAGAGGAGAGTTTGCTGATGCCATTTAAGAACATGGGTAATGAGGAAAATGTCCACCTTTATTATGCCAATTGGAAGGTTTCAGCTGCTGCATTTGAACCCAATAGATCCACCTAATTACTGCAGAATTTTTATGTTGTGTTGTTTTTTAAAAAAAGTATCGCACAATTTCAGAAAAATACCTTGTACCCCAAAACCATTTTAGCAGCTGGCATGCATGTGTCTGTATGGCTTGTTTCTGCTCCCATGTGCAGACACACATACTCTTCAAATATTTGTTTATTATTATTTACATATTTCCTTTTGCTGCTTTGGATTACAATACACAAGTTATTCTGAGATGTTCACTTTATACAAAACATGCAAATTCTGTGACCCAAACCAATGTAGTCAGAGTTCATATAATGCTAGGTCTAGTGTGATCTCTGCTGCTGATGTAGCAGGCAGAGATCCTAATTTGGTCCAATTCCAGAATCGGGACTAGGTCACCAATCTTCTTAGCAGGATTTAGCAATCCTTTTTTTTTTTTTTTAAGATTAGTGCTGGCGTTTTAGAATTGTGAGCTCAAACAGTATTAAAGAAGGCTGTCCCCAGTAGAAACTATGTCATGTTATACAATGTCATTGACATTTGGCCTATACATGGTACTATAGCATAGGACATACATACTGGAATTAAACACTTCAGAATCTAGGTCAGATGTTTTCACGAATGGAAAGGTGGTGGAAGGTGCTAGATACAATGAATGTGAAGGACCTTATATATTATAGTAGCATAATACACAGAAGAATTAAATGATAGCAAATGAACACCCTTAATTGTACATCAAGATGGTACTTTCCAATCTGTAGTGTTTTTTATCAGGCATTAATTTAAGTTTGACCGTATGTGTAGTACTGAAGCAATTGGAGATATAGTGGAGTTTTTAGTGTAGCAAATACATTTCTCTAATAAATAATTTCTGTAATGCAATTCCTTAGTGTTCAAGATATGTATCTTTTAGTCAGTAAGAAATATATAATATATGCACTGATCCACTTAAGGAGTGAATAAACAAATGGAAGTGTCTGTGTGCAAAAATAATATATATTTCTCCTAAAAACCTAATTTTTCTAAACCCACAATTTTTATTAAACTAAATCTTTTTGAATTGACCAGTCGTCAGTGATTTCTCTTAGCCGGTTAAATACTGTCCAATGAATAGATTTCATTCTGTTGTGCACTTTTCAACATCTACCAGTGGATTTACCATCAAAATTCTTGAATGCACAATCAGTGATAACTATAGTTAATATATTTACTTGACAAATTAATGCTCATTTTTAACTACCATAAAACTGATTGTTTATTCTCTCTCTCTCACTCTCATTTTATGAGGAATCTTTTCAGATTAGGAGCCTGAAAGATTGGCAGAAAGTTATTTTACATGCTGTGTAACTAGTTGTAAACTGATCTTAGAATTTTATGCTGGTCCAAGAGAAGCACATATCTGCATAAACATTTATTTACAGTAGTTTGCATATCTGTTTGATTATGAAACTGAAAGGACAACAGTTGCAGTAGAAAGAGACAGGTGGCTCAGTGCTTATATACTTCAATCTGATTACTCGTGTAAAGGTATACATGACTGCCTCAGACTTTGCAAGATGGCAATCTGAATTTTGATTTAGTAGGCTTTACCACTTTATAGTAGAACATTAGCATGATTTCTTGGATTTTAATTTTTTGGTGACTGAGTAGTGAGCTATTTATAAAATGTTTCACATAATCCATAGGATATTTCTATCAGAATGCTGTATTTTCCAAGTATGTCAAATTTGGTAACCCTGAGGTAACATTTTCAGAAAGCATCTCAGAGACTTGGGAACCTAAATTCAACAGTTCAATCACATTGGTGCTTTTAAAAATTCTGTGCTTTAACCTGTAAGCCATGCATGTGCAAACCGAAGGGTCAGGCAAGGGGCACGTTTGTTAAAATTGGCTTTTGCTCTCATTTGATTTAAATAAATGTTAATATTTGAAAATCTGAAGGCATTATTGGGAGTAAGAAAATAACTGTTTTCCTTTAATGATGTTCTGAATTGTGTAGGCATTCTACGTGTATATATAACACATAAGTGCAGAGTCCAGGTCAGGGTCTCTGCCCTAATATTCAAAACTCTCCATGGGATTCATTGGCCATAGCAATCTGAGAGATCACACTAAGCCTCCATGACCAGAATATCTCTCGACAGCTACATTGACCAACAGGGGAAATCTTATACGTGCAGAAGACAGAACTTTCACAAGAGATGGATCTTGAGCTGTGGGGCTGTCTTTTTCAGCCTGAGGGCTAAACCTACTTCAGAAAGATCAAGATGTTCCATCGGTGCTTTAGGGCAGATTCTCTGCCCTGTTCTGTTCTCTTTGCACTCTTCAGATGATAAAAGTGGAATGGAAATGATCCACAAATCTCTTGATGAGGATTTTCCCAACATGGAGGGAAAGTAGAAAAACAGTAAGGACATGGAAAAAGTAGGTTTTGTCTCAATTTCACATACTTTTTTTCCCCACTGAACCCCTCTCTAGCTCATAATCAAATACAAATATTCTTCTTAACATGGTTACCGTTTAGGGTCCCAGTTTAAGACCGCAAGTTAGACACCTCTGATTAGAAAATGGAGCTAATTCCCAAAGAGATATGAATGATTGATGGCTTCACTGCATTTGAAACTAAATTCAAAATTCAGTTGTCATAGCGCGCGCGCTCTCTCTCTCTCTCTCTGTGTATGTATGTGTGTGTGTGTATATACACACACACACACACACACACATACATGCGCATACACACAGCAAACAAAAAATGTAAGCTAATTGAGATAGTTCTTCTACAGTGTGGGAAAGAAGAGAGTATTGTTTCAATTTTTAAATATTTGGGAGTCACTTAGAACCAAAGTAATGACCGTGATCCTGGAGATTTGTCTGTACATGACTAGTTCCACTGACTTCGCTATAACTGATCATGAGAGTAAAGGCTGGGTTTTTCAGGATTGGTCCCAATTTTTATATAAGACCTCTGACGTCTGAGGAAAAACGAGTGCAATTGTATTGGCATTAGACTGTCATGGAAATCAATCAGAGAATGACCTACTGTAGAGAATAAAATCTTTCCACTAGGGGAAGTGGAAGGGGAGGGAATGCTCACTACAGCAAATATAGAGTATTTCTGACAACCAGCTAAGGATTTATGCTAGTTTCTGCAACAGGGATAATTGTGGAAGGCGGAACATGGTGAAGATCAGGGTCGGCTCTAGCTTTTTTGCCACTGCAAGCAGCGAAGAGGGGGGAAAAAAAAAGATAAAGCCGCGATCGGCGGCACTTCAGCAGCAGCTCTACCACGCCACTTCATTCTTCGGCGGCAATTCAGCAGCCGGTACTTCCTACAAGAGAGACTGAGGGACCTGCCACCAAATTGCCACCGAAGACCTGGACGTGCCGCCCCAACCACCTGCTTACTGCACTGGTTCCAGCCCTTGGGGAGATGGTGTGTGTACTAGAGAGAAAAGGTGAGTGAGGTAATATCTTTTATTGGACCAATTTCTGTTAGTGAAAGAGACAAGCTTTCCAGTCACACACAGCTCTTCTCCCTATCTCAGTGTTGTGTAGCTTGAAAGCTTGTTTCACCAACAGAAGTTGTGGTCCAGTAAAAGATATCTCACCAAACTTGCCCATCCAATATTATGGGCCCAACAGGACTACAGCAATATTGCAACACATACACACACTTTTTCCATTTCTCTCTTTGATTAGCAAAAAGATTTTGAAGAGGCTACCATGTGATTTTTGCAATGCAAAAACTAAAGTGTATAAGAAAATAACCTACAAAACGTATGGAGCCAAATCCTGTCCTCCTTACTCAGGAGGACTCCAATTAAAATAGTGGGATTGATTAAAACTATAAATTAGTATTGAGGTAAAATATTACCTTTTCCATAAGGCACATTGTGAAAGAAAAAATGGTCAGTAGACCTGCACTGAAGAGAATGAGAGGAGATGGAAAAGGTCTGTACTGCCACATGCCAAAACATATTACACTATGCAAGATTAGAGTAAGCACACAGTTATTTTGTTAAGATCCACTGGAAAATGCAAATGCTAATTAGGAATGAGAATCAGATAACATCAAAATAGTTCAAAATCCAATTATTTCTACCAGTTTTGCATGATGTTAATCTGTGTCTTTGTTCCAACGTTCATGGCCACTGTAATTTTTATAACAATTGTGTGCTGAAATAAACAACCAAAAAGTCACTTGTGCTCATTCTGACTCTAAGGGCTGCATTGGCAACTTTCCAGCAGTTGTGTGCGTGTGTGTGTGTGAGAGTGAGAGTGAGAGAGGCACACACACATTTTCAATTTAAAATTAATGCCCAGAGCCACAGTGTTTATTTGCACTGCTGTGCTCCTTGGCCAAGGAACAGAAAGTGTGTATTTGAACTCTATTTTGTCCTGGCCCTGTAGTTATTGTACAGGGAGAAGATGGGCACCAGTGATGAAAATAAATTCATTTATAGCTAGCATTCTGTAATGTTTTTCCATCTTTGTTTTTTCCCCTTGCCTATAGAGCTTGTGCTGAATGTGATTACTTTTAATTGCCTTCAGAAGACAGACATTCCTTGCCTGCTGTAGTGGGCTGTGGCTTTTTGTCCTCCTTGTTCAGCATTTTGTATACACATGAGACTGCAGCATTGCATGCAAAAATAGCTTCACTGTAAAACGTGGCACTTTGGCCGTTGTAATAGCTTTAATTTCTAAGAAAATAAGAATGTTGTGCTCCTAACCTGCTCGCCCTGTGTCTGATACATCTGCAAAGGGAAAGTAAATCAAGCAGTGAATTAAAAATAGAGGAAGGGGGTAACCTGCCACCCTACTACTCAGTCAGGTATATAGCAGTAAGGGTAATGAACTCTTAAGTAACTGTATGCACACACATACAGATACAAATATGAATGGCGTGTGAATGTATAGGGCTGGATTCTGGAAGCAAATGGCCAGCATGAAATTCCCCTGACATGGGGGAACTTCCCCCTGGGATAAAGCTAGCAGAGACGGCATCTGTGCAGACCATGCTCTCCGCACTAATAGTAAATTGTCAGGGGAGAGCGAGGACAAGGCGAGGCATGACAAAGCTAACTGTGCCAATGCCGGGGAACTTCCCACTGGCATAAAGCTTGTAGAGGTGGGTCCATTGCCAGCCACACATCTCCACCCTATAGGGGATGTATCTGGGAAGGAAGGGAAAGGAGCATGATGGAAAGTATCGGGGTAGACATGTTAGTCTGACGAAGTGGGTTTTTTACCCATGAAAGCTTATGTCCAAATAAATCTGTTAGTCTTTAAGGTGCCATCGGACTCCTTGTTGGGTATGATGGAGTACATTACGCTATACCATACCTGTCCCATGGGCCCTATGCCGGGGCAGAAATTAAAGCGGCATCTTGGCCCTCAGAATTGGGAAGCCATAATCAGCTCCCTGCCATCTCAGCCTGACCTTTTCAGTGCAACTGAGAGAAGAGAACCAGTCTGCTTTCTGCCTGACTACATTTTTGCCCTCTCACCAGTCCTATTATTATACCTTAAGTCCTCCTAAATGTTGAAGAGAGAAGTTGTCTGTGATCCTCACAGCACCAGCATGACCAACAAGCCGATGGCATCTCTTTCTGCTGGAGGCAATGGCAGACCATTGGGTTCATTGTCCATCCTGAGTAGACTTTCACTAAGAATGCAGTATCTTGTCCCAATTCAGTAATCTTCAGTTTTTCACTCAACCCTTGTGCTACAGCACCTGGGTTGTCAAACCATAGTAGGAATCGGTGCTCAGCATGCTTCACTCCCCCAGAAAGAGATTCAATACTGTGGTGTAAGCCAGAATCTAGAAGAAGATTAGATAGTGGGGCGAGGATAAAGAGAAACGTGTTGAAGGATCAGATTCCATGTATTTTTGATTTCTTAGAAGAAGGAATCTGAATTGGTTTTACTCTGATTGCCCTCAAGATGCAGCAAACTATTGCTAGCATTCTCAGCTAGAACAGAAAGTTCCTTTAGCTTCCTGAGGGCCTCTTGTACCTCTCAACTTCAGAATAACTATCTTTTGTGAAGTCTTAACTTGGCCACCTGTTCATTGATAGGTTCAGTACTCACTGTCCCTATGTCAGTTGCCTGGAAAACAAACTAGCACAAGGTGGATTTTTCCCTAAACAAATAACATTCATCCCTGATGTCATTGATTCATAGATTTATAATAAATAAAATGCTTTTCTAGTGTAAATTTGATGAGAATAATTCACAATACTTGTTTTGGTGACTAGAATGGCATAATGTATAAGGAACAAAAGAATAATACAAAAGCTTTTTCTACTCTGTTGCTGTTATGTCCTTTCATCTTGTCAAATACAGTGCAGTTCATGGGTTTAATGCATAAGTGAACAAAAACATCCTCCTTTTTTCCATGCTCTAAGAAAAATCAGGGATTGTACCATGCTGTTAACAAGTGAGAATAATTGGCTTGATAGTAAGCCTGTTATCCATACAATGCTAGGCTGAAGTGTTTAATTTTCAGGCTTCTCATTCATGTCTGATGAGTAATATGTTACTTCAGTCTCATATTTTTTTGCTGAAATGTGAGGAGTGGAAGTGTGTGTGTATTTGTAATGGCTTGGATGAATACTACGGTATGAGAGGCTGAAGAGAATTTCAAACCTCTGTAATTTCCTCCGAGTGGACATGTACCTAGAGAATATAAATTTGTTTCACTAACCATTATTTTTCATACTGTTAGTCCCTTCACTCCAACCTCTCTCTTCAATATTGTGAGGATGAAGAAATCAGTGGCTTGGAGCCAGATAGGGAGTGTGTTCATAGGACAGGAAAGAGAAGAAGGGTCAGGTGGGTTGTGGCAGCTGGGGATGCTCTTAAACAATGGGAAAAAGAGGAGAAGCAGTTAGGGGAAGAAGAGGGAACTGGAGAAGGGTAGAGAGGGAAGCTAGAGTGACTGGGGGAGAAGGGAGGTGAAGTGGTGGGTAGGGATTGCTAAAGTAGGATAGGAAAAAGGAACAGAGTGGGAGAGGTAGGCTGTCTATCACGGTAGGATCTGCAGAAGCCGGTTGGGGGAGATTGAGGAAGGAGAGGTGCGGATCAAAGAATAGAAAAGGGGGTAACAAAGAAAAGATGCATGTTCTCCTCTTCCTTGCATATGGGAATCACTGACAAGTGCAGACCTGCCAAGTGTACCGCTTTTAGCCCTTTCTTGACCAATTTACTGCCTGTTCTGGTTCCCAGGTCAGTGAGAATTGTGGGTTTCCTGTGAATTCAGAGAGCAGTATGTTTTGAAGTAGACCTGGCACTACAATTCTGAAGAGTTACCTTTTTACTCCACAACTTCTCCCCTACTTTACATTATCCAAATCTAGATTTCTCATACACTCTATCACTCGCTCGCTCACTCAAACTACAGTAAATCTAAGCGAATAGTTTTCTCAGTGACTTTTAATGGCCACGTGTTACATTTAATCCCATTCATGTTTGAAATGTGTTTGAGAATTTGTTGAGGAGGGTACTGTTATGTTTAATTGTTTAGGGTGTTCTCTTGGATTAGAAGGCAAATGTTTTTGCAGACAGGGAAATTGGAATATATCTTTTTTGACCCATGACTTTCCAGTGTACACACTTAAGATCTCATTCTGATTCTGCCAAGCCCATCAGTACAGATTGCTGAGAATGGCCTGAAACTTTTGGCATTGAGAGAATTAAGTTGAGTCTTACTAACAGACGGTTTTTCCTCACATCACTTTACTTCTTAAGGTTTGTCACCAGGGAATAGATGATAGGGATCATTTTAGAAATATTATGGCATAAACTGAGAAGCTTTGTGATCTTGTTGCTGTACCCACTGTCCTTCCTTCTCTCTCTTCTCCTCCAGTTTATTCCTCTTAAGGGGCAGGACCATGTCTTATCTATGCTGTAATGTACCTACCATACCTTTGGGCACTGCAAAATAATATTAATTAATAATGGCCTGGAAGTATTATTTATTTGTTTCATTGATATATGGCATGTAACTGAAACACTACTTCCCATCTATATATGCAGTTATCTCCCCATATTAGCATAATTTTCAAATGGGAAGGCGCACATGTCTAATGATGTTTGTATACTAGAACTGGTTGGGAATTTTTCAGTGAATTTTTTTCCAGTGGAAAATGCCAACTTGTTGACACTGAAACTTTTGATGGAAATGAATCTGTTACAATGATGTTTTCATCAGAGGGATTTCTCAGGCCCGTGGTATTGGAGGACAAGGAGGAAGAGAGGAGGGGAGCAGGTGTGTGTGTCCTGCCTGGTGGTTAGGGCAGTTACCTGCAGTGTGAGATCCAAGTTCATGTATCAACTCTGAATCAGACAGGTATTTGAACCTGGGTCTCCCACATCCCAGTTGAGTGCATAACTCCTTGTCTATTCTGGAGTGTTTTCTTTAAAAAAAATAAATAAATAAATAAAAAAGTTTGAAAGGTCTTGTTTTCATTCCTGTGTGGAACAAAAACAGATTTCAAAAGCTCAACATTTTTTATTAAACAAGATTCCTGTTTTATGACCACCCCTAATGTATACAGAAACCTTTGGAAATATATGAACAGTTATACAAATCTGTGGCTTGTGGGTGGGAAGCATGTGTTTTTTCTCTTTTCTTGCTGTTTGCAGCAGGAGGTCGCTAATATAGGTGGTGGCACCTCTTTCAGAACTCATTCATATACTGTATAACAAGGGCCATATAAGTACCCAGTCACATAGCGTGAGATAATGTACAGTGACTCATTAAGATTTGATTGTGGCACTAAGGGGCAATGGAAGGATTTGACATATGAAGCTCATCTATCCTAATACCAACAGGCAGGTAGGAATGTCCTCCCAGCAAGGCCCCTCCCTTAGCCACCTCCTCATCACAGATTTGCATCGGATGCACTGGGATAAGAAGGTTCCCTGCAGTAGTACATATCACTCTCCAGCATCCTTTTTAGCAGCTGCCAGAGTAACAAGAAGCAGATTTTGCCATATTCTGTTCCGATGCAGTTACAATGCTGTGGAGATGTCCTGAGTAGGTATAGGGTATCTACACAGAAAAAAAAAAAGGCTAGAGAAAGTAAAGGGCATTTTATAACAGCTAAAACATGACCGTCCAATTTTGCACACAGCTAGCCAAACTTATTGCTCTTACCTTCACCTATACCCACTGAGCACAGTGAGATCCTGCTCGGGGCTTTTGGGTGACACTTCAATAATAAAAGTGATTAGATATCACATTTGGTCTTTCACAGTACCTTATCTGCCTTATTTTTGTGTTTATTATACAATATAGCTACACATTAAAGGCAATATTCATTTACACACATCTTCTTTAAAACACTTTAACTTGCAGCTGCTCTGTATTATTTGTCAAAGCTGCAACTGCATGGATCCTCCAGCTGAAACAGCTTCAGTTTTGACTTTGTGTGATAAATGAAAGGAGATGGGGATATCTCCCTTTTATGGACTCCTAGGCATCCAGTAGCTATAAAATCCCTCTTAGTAGCTATTGTTCTACCTCTAAAGGGTTAAAAAGTCTCACTGCTATTCATAGGTAAAAGGAAGTGAGTGAGCACTTGGCCAAAAGAGCCAGTGGGAAGGCTAGAACTTTTTAAAATTGAACAAAGACTCCCCTTTTGTCTGTGGTGGCTCTACCTGCTGGAGAGGGGACAGGGCAGCAGTTATGCTGTAAGACGCTTGGCGTCAGGTATGAAAAATCCTCAGTATCATACCTAGAAACTAATCATTTAAAACCCCAGATAAGTAAGTAGATCAGGGAATGTCTAGGAAGACAAAATTAGGTTTATCCCTTTTATTTCTTTATGGCTTGTGGACTCCTCTGTGCTAAGCCCAAGTGTTTTTGTTTTGCTTTTAACTTTTAAGCTGGACCTCAGGAAAACTATTCTTGGTGCTTAATCCTTGTATTGCTCTTATAAAATATAGCAATAGCCTGAGTTCCCAAATTTATTAGTTAAAAAAAAAGAAAGAAAGAAAATACAATTTACCTTTTTTAAGAACAGAATTGAATTTTTGTGTCTTAACAGGTTTGTGCACATGGTATTTAATTAGCTGATGGCAACAGCTGATTTCCTTCTTTTTTCTTTCTCAGCTCTTCCCTGGAAGGGAGGTGAAAGGGCTTGAGGGTACCCCACAGGAAAGAACTCCCAAGTGCACCTTCCTGGGCTCTCAAAGGGGTTCTGCACTTGAGTGGTGGCAGCATCCACCTAGCCAAGGTCAGAGAAAAGCTGTAACCGTGGGAGTTTAATACCAGCCTGGAATGGCCAGTATTAATTTTTAGAATCCTTGCGAGCCCCTACCCTCTGCACTCAAAGTACCAGAGTGGAGAATCAGCCTTGACACCTTGCATGACTTTTAAATGACAGGACACTGAGCTGTCATAATGCAAATACATGTAAATATAACAGTTGTGTCATATTATTTTTCTTAAGACAAAGATTTTTGTAGATTTAAATCGACCACTTACTCCCATGCAGAAATCTAGTCATTTAGATTGATATTAAAATATAAAGCAACAGTGTGGGGAAAACCTGTTGTTGTCTACTGTTTCAAACCAAATCGTTTTCAAATTTCTGCTAGAAAGTCTTGATTTCCTTTCTTCTCAGTTCTCAGTAGTAGAGTCTCAGTAGTGTCTTTTGTATATAATTAAAAAACTATATAAAGTTTAAAGAAAAAAACAGCCAACTTCTATTATCTGTTGAATTCTAGGTTTCAGGAGAGTGGATCTGTTGGCTGGAGGAATAGACTAAATATTTGTTTGAAAGTATGCAGCAACCGTGGCTATATAGCCAAGCACTTCATTTAATCTAGTGTTTAAAGCAAGTGACTAGTACAATGCCCTGGGGCTAGATCCTCAGCTGGCATAGGCAGCCATAGTTCCATAATAGCAAATGGAGTTACTCGAATTTACACTAGCTATGGAGCTGGCCCCTGTGGTCTGTGCCCTACAGATTTCCTGTGTGTTCTTGGACAAGTCACTTTAACATTTCATTTCCCCATCAGGAATAATTTTTTCCTACCTTTAAGTGCTCTGAAATCTTAAGAAGAAAATGTCAAGTAAGTGTAAAGTGTTACTTTGTTGTTGATGTGCAAGCTACTCTTACCATTTCCAAAATGTTTTCTCAAACACTTGATGATGAATTGTACAAGAGCCTTCATTCACATTTGTTTATTTGTTTGATTTACTTAAATCTAAAACAGTTTGAGACTTTAAATGGCCAGCTTTTGTGGAGTGACAGACTATAATGAATTTACTCCATGCTACTCTAAACACAATTTACTGTCATACGAAGTAGACTGAAATAATATCTACAATGCTCTTTAGTCATGTTCATTATTGTAATGAAAAAAATGTCAACAAGTACTAGAGTATTATTAGTATTCTGCTTATATACATGTTGAATTTTACTAATAATGAAACTGTTCCGCTTAAATCTGTGTTAAACTTAAAAAATTGTGTTTGTGTATATATTCACACAAAATAAAAGAAACAGAAGTATTCATGCTTAATATAAGATGATTCTGCAAAAAGTCTAGCTTTGAGGGATGTGTAACACATGATGAAGTGATGGTCAGAATGCTGCTTGAATTCTGTGTAGTATGAACTTTACATTTGACTAAATAACGTAACTAACGAGTGTGCATTGCCACACAGGCAGATCACAAAAAGGGGTCTTTTGCCTTGCAAATCTTATGCTTAGAGTAGGAAATAATTTGAGTTCTTAAGATCCAGCCCAAAATTTGCTGAGTGTCTCCTGCAATGTGTGGAATATTTATCACTCCCATTAATCTCAATGGGAAGTGCAGGTGCTCAACAGTTTACAGGAGATACTTTAGTGCCTCAGAGAATCTGGCTCTCATGCAGCATAATGCAGCTTAAATACTCATTAGTAAATAAAATATGCATTGATCAACCTTAAAATTGATTGATTTAGGTTTCATGCTCCTAGCAGTGTTGCCTGTTGAACTGTAATATCACTCACTATTGTAACAGTTTTCCTTCAGCTGTTTGTTTATTAATAGAACCTGTTCGCCTCCAGGTCACCAGTTTTATCTGGCTCAGAATTACAGCATTTGAAAGTTGCTATAAACTCATGGCTCTCTTGGACTCAATGTACTTCATAAGGGGCATATACCCATATAACAAAACCATCATCGCAATTGGTACAATCTCAGCAGATAGCCAGGTTCTAAACGAGCATAAAAAACTAGCTATCCTCTCATGGAGGAGGTCTGGGCTGAGAAATGTCAGTGGGATTCTGGAGAATCCTGCGCTTTCACTTTCCTACCCCAGTCCAGCTCCGGCGATGGTAATGGGAGTTTTCCATTGACTTCTGTGGGTGCTGGATCAGCCCACCCCTGTATGTAAACATAAAAGAAGGACTTCATGGAGCCATTCCACACAAATGCCTTTGCTCCATCATCCACAGGTTTCAAACCTGCTTAAGGGAGTATTTTGGGCCAATGTTTGTTACTACTGTCGCATATAGAGAAGGCTATAGTTCTAGGGCAGTATAAGCTCAGAATATATTAAGTGCCAGTATTTGTGAGATAGAGGAAACCTTCTAAGCTACCCCTTGAATGTTACATCTATTGATTTATTTTTAACTCCACATCGAGATCTGAATTTTTATGGGAGGCAAATTAGCCCAGTTCAACAGATTTTGTACAGTTCCAAATCAATGGTTTTGAAAGGTGTGTAGGTTAAGATAAATCAATATTGGTTTCATAACTTTATTATACCAAAGAGGGTTTATTTTAAATGTTGCTGTACCTTGAAATTGATGAAAATATTCTTTTGTTTTCCATAGAAACGTTCCAGAGGTCAAATATTGTTTGACAAAGTATGTGAACATCTAAATCTTTTGGAAAAGGACTACTTTGGGCTAACATACAGAGACATGGAAAACCAAAAGGTAAAGAAGACACATCAGCCAGGGTTTTCTTGAATTAAAAGGAAGTAGAATGAAAATCAACAGAACCGGAATCTTGCTAACTGGCATTGATCTTGAGTTTGCATGGGATAAGATATGTGGCCATCAGATTTTTTTTCCCGGTGATCAGTTACCTACAATCCAGAACTGATGTTTTAGTTTTACCTCCCAAAGGATGCGTCTTTATTTAATGCCATCTCCTTTTTAATTGTTTGTGCCTCCCAAGAACAGGAACAATGTTCTCCTGTCTTCCTTTTGCCTTGGTTATTTATGATGTAAGAGAAGTGGATGATGTAGCTTTTCCCTTTCTAGTATGGTTTGTTCCAATACTGCCTTGAAAGTCAGATTTACATTCTTAAATATATTTAATACTAAAAACAGTTTATTTAATGTTAAGGTTGTGACTCAGACAGGCATAAGTTAATTCACTATTGCTGCTAATTCCCTTTCAAGACTCGTGTTATCTTTACCTGAGCATTATTGCTCAATTAGTACTGGGGTACAATAATCTAAGATCCATGCAACATATACATAGCACACATGTTAGGACGAGATAAGGAGCATCAAAGGACCCTCTAAATATTTTTTTTAAGTATTTTATTAACTCCCTTTTGATATGTCTTGGTTAAAATGTGTATTATAAAAGAGTCCCCTAACAGGTTTTCATATAAGTATGTGGTGGTTTTCTCTCTTAGTGAGAACCCTTGCTTTCTATATTTATGGATTTTTTAAAATGAGGATTTTGGCACTGAGGCAAAAAGCAATTAAGCAGGTGCTTAGTTCCATCCTGATTCAAGGAAGCACTGAAGTGTGTACTTAACTTTAAGTTAAAGCTCAAGGTAAGCATGTGCTTAACTTCTTTCCTGAACATTCATGCTTTCCTGAAGTGGGGCCAAAATAAATGTGTATTTAGAAATCCTATCAGATTACTAATAATAATGATCTTCAACATTTAAAGATCTCAAGTTACTTTACAAAAATGTCTAGAATAAGTCAATAATTAATTTTAAAAACATGTACATGATAGTGTCAGAGTAATAGCTTATTTTTAATTTCTATGTATATTTTTAAATTTTAAAATGTAAAAACAGCTTGTTCATCCTTCCACCACCCCCCATTCTCACTCCCTCCACCCCTACCCCAACACAGAAAAAACATCTTCCAGGCTGAAGATCTTTATGCTTTGTAAGAATCCACATCAAATTTTTCCATCTGAGTTACCTGAGTTACAAATATCTGAAAACAGGGCTTTAAAAAGAAACCCTGAGGCAATCTTAATTGTAGTGGCATATTATACTCTTGTAGCCTCATACTTTGGAGTACAGACTAATTGATTCTGAGCAGCTGCCAGCTGATTAAGGAAAGGCGGGGTAAGGTGCAAGTGTTGTTCTGGGGTTTGTTTGGTTTGGGTTTTTGCTACATTTGTTTGTCTTTCCTTGGAGAAAGTGGAATTTTTCCTAGGGGGTTAACAAACTGCTTTTGTTATGAATGATATACATATTAAATATTAATTTGCATTGGTTAAGACAATGCTGAAGTTCAGGGACATAACCTCCCAGTATCTGAGAGAGAAAAACAGATACAAAGCAGTCTAGACTGTGGATTTTAAACCATGCCGCCTGCTGAAATGGTTAGCGATACTATGCTGCAGTAAGATATCCCAAGCAGAATTGTGATGCAGCCACAATTCCGCCTTGACTGCCAGAGAGCATGCACTGCAGTGGCAGTTCCCCATCCTTTCAACAGCTGTATTGTACAGTTCTCTCATACACCTGGCTAGCTCTGCTGGTCAGTGTGAATGATGGCACTGCACAGAACACCTCACCCTTTTGGATAGCTAGCACTGGAGGAAATCCTAGCAAGGGACAATGTCTGAACTCCTCAATGGATTAAAGCCTGATTCCTGCACTGAAGCACAAATAGAGGAGAGGCTCATGTCCTCTTCTTCCTCTTTATGTACCTGAGCAGGGCCAGACTCTTCAGTCCCTCCAGCCTTTCAAGGTTTAAGCAAACAAGAGCCTTTTGGTGTGCTAATGAAAGGACAGTGGACATGCTATTAGAGGATGCCTGTGTTCTAACCTAGTCTGCAGATTCCTGTGATCTAAGAAGTTCTTACGACAACAACAAAACCCTTCAAGGAATCAAGGAAATGTATTAGCATAAAATAATTGCTGTAGCTACAGTATTCCAAAGGAAGGAGATGGAGCAAGAAGTTAATTTAGCCAACAAATGTGGCATTTGATGCTGAGGGTTTAAAAGGCCACTGAACACATTTAATGTTACTTTGTCTCATTTCAGTGCTGTTAATATCAATGTTTAAAAATAATTTTCACTGTATTTATAGTTAAAATTAAAAAAATTTCTTTTCAGAACTGGTTGGACCCTGCAAAGGAAATCAAAAAGCAGATGCGAAGTAAGTTGTAATCAATCGTGTGTCTGTGTGAGGCAATCTGGGAAATGTTTTAATATGGAGAGCAGTGTTGATAATATGAAATACTTTTGAACAAAATTAAGACATTTATTGAAAAATGACTTTACATTTCTGTGTATAAAATTGGAAATGCAGCTTTCCCTGGTATTCCACGTTGTTTGCATGTAATAATGGTGTGAGAAAAGTCATACCTACTCATTCAAAAGAGTTTCATGTTAACACACTTTCCTAGCTTGAGAGAACATATTGCCAATATAAGTGACTTTATATAAAGCAGCAGTAACTATTGAGAGATCATCATCCAGGTAGAACTCTACTAAGCACACTGACACAACACATATGGTTTAAGGGCTCCAGATGCAACTTCATTTATGAATCAAGTTAACCTGGTACTTAACTATTAATTTATTGCCCAACAAATAAATCCAGCAAGCAAACTAATGGTTACCCAAAAAAGATTCAAGCTCTCTCCAAGCTGTGTGTCCCCCTATGGCCATCTCCTTCTGAGAGAAATTAAACTCTTCACTGGAAGTGCCCCACACCATATACCTGCTATTATCTCGTCCAGTGCTCTGGGTGCCTTTCAGATATTAAAAATAATATCCCCCTTAAAAGACCCAAAAAATTGCTACCCATTCACCTATGTCATCTGCCTACACCAAAACACGTTTATAATTATATCAGAACTCTGCTGGACCAAGCAGGGAAATGGAGGATGACCTGACCCCAAATGTGACAATCTATCTAACCTGCTGTAAGGCACAGAGACCCAGAAAGAGTGGAGGACAAAGACAATTGAACTCCATTTAACTGCACCATAAATAACACATTGCCTCAGTGGGAGACTCCCGTCCAATGTAGTGTGTAGGGGTGGATCACTGCAAGCGAAGCTCTCTGCTTGGCAACCTGCAGAGCAGGCATATTCCTCACCCACACATGTGGTTCTTTAAATGCCTTCACCCCCTGGGCCTGAGTTACCAGTTAAAATGACCAGTGGGTTGCAAACCTACCAATCACTTGCAGGCCTGAGCTCCAACCTCAAAGACTGGTACTGTATGGGGAAGGAATAAAGGGGAGCAGCAGGTAATTGAAGTCTCCGTGAATATTGCACTCCCTCTTCAAGAGAACACATCACTTTTATCATTAAGCCCCATCTCAAATGTTAAGTTTCATATTATTTATTCAGGTCTGTTTCTGAGTCTGTAGAAGAAGAATTGTTGGATGTTTTTCTTCATCTTTTTTTTTACCCTCCAATAAAATCAATCAGTTGGTCAGAATCATGAAATATAAATGTCTCATTGCTAAAAACAACTTGACATTTACAGAGAGGGAAAAGTCTAAACTCAGCATTAAGCAATATAATCTTTGGGGCCTGGGTCACGAGATATAAATTGTTTTCTTTGAATTACTGTCATTTGGGTCACATCTGGAAACACTGCTGGCCTCACATACCAAAACATGTAACTGTGTTAGTACAGATATCCCTCTACCCAAAACATCTCTATCTCATTCCTGCATTTCTCCAATAATTTGAACTTTGTTCCTAAGATGACTTACTGCTTCACAAGGAGAATCAATTTTCTGCTTCATGTGAATATTTTAAAAAGCTCAGTTGTTAAATTTAGCTGTATGCTGTGTTAGTAATCCAAAAATGTTTTGAAGGGACCCTGTGTGTCAAGGCTGCTAGGCTCAAAATGTGACCTACCTTTCTTTTCCTCCAATAGCTCTGTGGAAACCTGTTGTAATGTTTATAAATGTGATTTTATTTTGGCAAGGAAACTTCAGTATTCTCCTCCACACACCTTATAAATAATCACTTTCATCAGTCTAGCATTTACAAGGAATTACATCTGGTAGTTTGTTTCTAGGATCAGACCCTAAAATACTAGGTGACCATTTCAAGATTCAAAGGATTAATTTAAATTTAGTGTGGAAAATTTCCCTTAATCATTATGAAAAATACTCTAACTTCACCTTTTCCAAACTATCTAGGTATTATATATACTATCTAAAAATGAAGTGCAATGAAAAATAATTGAAATCTGTGTTCCATTGTATAATTGTTAATAGGATACTGAAAAGTTATCACGGGAAAAGAAAGGGCTGTAGACTTTGATAGCAAGTTATGTAGATTGTTGATGCAGTTAAGGCAGTCCAACTACATACAGTTGATTGCAGTGTATTTAACGTGTGTCTTAGCTAAGAGCTAGACAATGAAAGATTGTGACAGCAAGAGACTAACCAGGGCAGAAAAGGCTAGTCCTACAGTTGACACTGGGAACAGTTAGAGTTGTCATAGATGACAGTGTTAATTTGCTTGGTTCAGATAATTCTGTTAAGAACTTTGGAATAGTAAAACTATCTTACAAGTTATCTTTTTCATGAATTATTAAAACCACAATCGTATTGAATACTGATGAGAATATAGGACAAATGTCTGCTTTCAAGAGTGCTCGGTTCCACTGAAGGCAGGAGGAAATCCAAGCTAGTATTTGAGAAAAGATTTTGACCAACACTGTTTATAGAGTTTCTGGGTCTGATTCTCCTCACACCAGTTTAAAACCATTGACTTTAGTAAGTTATTCTTGATTGAAACCAGCATAAGCAAGAGGAGAATCAGGCCGGTTATACTTTTTTTTCTTACAGAATCATACTCCTGAGGCACACAATATGGATTTAATTTATATCTTGTTTGTCAGGGGGATCTTCTCTCTCCCTTCTTTCTCAAACGAGGGTGTGTATCCAAAAATTTCACAGAGGATTTGGGGCTATCTTCCTCTGTATTAAATTTCAACTTCTTTTAGCATATGCAATCTATGTTCTCGAATAGATTCAGCAAATTAAGGCCCTGATCCTGCAATGAAATCTGTACAGCTGAAGATCTGAAGGACCTGAAATCAACGGGGCCTTCTGCATGAGGCAAGGAATGAACCACACAGATCTCATTGTAGGCCCTAAACGAACAGTCCCAAATACATGATCAGGAAAACTATATGGCAATTTAAAAGTAGCATTTGCAATATAGTCAACATTAACACTTCCTTTCTTCTATCCAGCATAAAATCCAGTAGTAGAAGTTGACACACCTTCAAAACATACATTCATCACAATTTGGACAGTGCAAAATACCTGTTATTTGTGTTAGAATGAAAGGATACACTGTAGAGTTTATAAAGAGGAGTCCTATTTCACATAGTGCCCTCAAAGAATCTGTAACCATCATTATACAACAAGTGTATTGGACATTTTTTTAAATTGTATTTTTCAGTTCAGTGCTGTATTTTAATCGGTTATCATATTTTAAAGCATCAGGTTATCTTGATGTCCATTTCTCAATTCCCACAGTAATGTCACCTCAGATATTGGTTGTGTGCAGGGGGGTGATCAACTAATATAGGGTCTCTGTAGTAGTAATATAGGTGAAGAGCTATGTAATTAATTCAACAGAATCTTGGTTGCTGATAGGCTCTACCAGAGGTCTGGGGAGGGGGTGTGGTTTTTTGTTTTTGTTTTGTTTTGCTTGCTAGTTAGCCAAGCGTTTGGCTTTTTTATCTGTGCCATTTATTAAACATGAGACATCAGTTTTATCTTCTAGGAATCCTTATCCCCTTAAATTTTCCCTCGTTTTTTAGAATGTTCTTGGTATTTTTTTTATCTATAGTATTGAAAAGTAGGGTCCTATTAAAAATGTCTTATAAGATGTGTAAAGTTATTGCCTGTGACATGTTACCTAAAGTACTATATTATTAATATTTACCTAGTGTTAAAAATTTTGGTCCATTTTTTTCATTAATGGCTTCTAAATTTGTCCTTACAATTTTATCTGTATGATAATTTATGCCAGCTAAAGAGACAGCGTGTGTGCTAAAACAGCATTCAGACACTGCTGAGTGGGGGGTTATAGACGAATAGAATTACCTATTTTGCACATAATTGTGGTCACATATTTAAATCCCATTTTCATTTTTAGCCTGTGGTGTTTCCAATGCTTATCTCCATGTTTTGTTTTCTTTTTATTTTATTTCTGTAGGCTACTTTTTAATATAGCTAATCTCAGTAAACAGATTCTTTTCTTGCTCAATTTTCAGGGCATTAGAAATAAATTACTGTTCACTATGCAAGAAAAGAACTGTAGGCCTCGAACTGTAACTGTGAGAAGTAGGAAGGTATTTTAAATATTGCATACAAGAAGAAGACTATAAAACCTGTCATTACTGAATATTTGACTGGATATTTCCTAATTTATCTTTTAGATTGCTAGTAACCTAACAGCGTGAACATCTTCATTTGTACTTGTGTAAGCAATTTCAATGAACCTGTGGGTTTTTTTCAGGTGGTGCTTGGCAGTTCTCCTTTAATGTGAAATTTTACCCTCCAGATCCTTCCCAGCTGTCTGAAGATATTACCAGGTATTTGAAAGGATAAATACCTTTCCAAAAGTGCTTTTAAACACATTTTTGACAACAGTGACATTCTGTCTGGAAGCATGAATGTTTTTGTTTTACTATCAGCCGCCTTCTAATTATGAGCTAATGGGAAACATTTGATGCTCTATTAGTAGAGAAAAGGTTAATAGTTGGGGGGTTTATTCATTGTTTTGACTTCCAAACTAGAAGACTTTCACATTTGATAAACTGATATCAAAATCAGGCTTTCTCAATACGTATTTCTAATGAGAAGAATTAATTCTACCTTCAGAGTTCACAAACATTGCAGTACCTAGTCTTGCCTATTATTGTTTTGTTGGGTCCTCTAGATACTGTGTGACACAAATACAACTATAATCATCAAACTGGACATGAACATGAACCAGAATTTCAAAAGTAAACGTTACTTACCTCTCTCCCTCAATTATGTGTTTTCATATTTAAATCTCCAGCTCTAAACCTGTTCCCATGGTTTTGGTTCAGAGTTGATCCAAACCCAAAAGTGGGTTAATTCCCAGCTTTATTTTTGGGTACAGCCCAAAGTAGCAGGAATTCACATCAATTGGTCTCATGAGACTTCTGCCATTTGAGGTGCCAAAATTTCACAAGAACAGCTCAGGATGCCTTTGTATCTGAATCCTATCCTTGGTTCACCCTCAAAACCAAGTCCAGAACTAGATCATAGCCTAACCTAATTTCTGCTAGTCCCTTCTCACTGTGAAGGACCTTTTGGGGCTAAGTGACCCTGGCTGGCTGTCCCTGTGGTGCAGCACCCTTCTGCTGACTTTTTGACCCAGTCATGCAGTGCAGTGTAATGCATTCTGTATCCCAATCTCATGCAGTCTGGGCTGTTATGAGATTTGGAAAAGACACCAGGCTGCAATGTTCACTTACACAGGTAGAAAGGCCCAGAACTGCAGAGAATTATGGGGCCTCAAACAAAATATAAAACTGTGGCTCCCCTGTAAACCATTATTTGCACAAACTTTTCTCCCATTCTATTTCTCCCCCTCTATCTTCTGCTTCCTAGTTTCCCCTCTATCCTCCTTTTGTTTTTAACCAGATTGTTCGCTTGCAATTTATACTTTTCTTTTGTCCAATTCAGCCTACCCTTTTTTCACACCACTGTTGCCAGCCACCAAAATCATGAGTCAAACCCCAAAAAATCATGAGATTGGCCCCAAAATCATTCATTTCTTTAATGTTTGAGCTATTTTCTGACTTTAACTCCCCCACATCATCATCATCATCATGATGGAGAAATGCAATTTTAGTCACCTCATCTCTACAGCAATGAATTCTGCCCCCCCACCCTTCCATCACATTTGCTCCAGACCCACATCAACTCTGTCCATACAGTTCTTCACTCTGACCCTCCTTTGCTCCAAAGCTGCTCCTCCTTTAACTGTGGAGGAGGTTCTCCCCATTGCAAGCCCTGATGCAGCAGCATTAGAGAGGAGTAGAGGTGGGAAGAACCAATTACTTTTCACAGAAGGGGGTTGGAGGAGAAAGGATCAATCCCACAATGAACAGCTGGGGTCTCTCTGCTCCCGCCTCCCTGGCCCCCCTTGTGCAAATAGTATTGCCTGTTTCCTCTCTGCTACTGGTGGGAGGGAAGAAAGCATTACTCACCTGCTTCCTGTAGCAGCCCTGATTGGCTGCTCTTCCCCAAAAGGTGGCTAATGAGACAGGGCTTTTTTCCACTAGGCAGGACTGAAAATGGCCTAGGGCTTGAGGTTTTTTTCTTCATAGTGAGATTGGCTGTGACTGGATAAAATCGGGTCAGTGGTAATAAATTGCCAGTAGTTGGCAACAGCATATTCCCTCTTTCCCCAGGAGGAAAAGGGGACTGCAGAGGAAGATTAGAGTCAGCATGGCCCACTCCTCCAGTGCCTTCTAAAGTTTCTCTGAGTGTGTCTACACAGCAAAGAAAACCTGCAGCTGGCCCATGCCAGCCAACTTGGGCTCACAGGGCTTCAGGGTCATTTCACTGCTGTGTGGACTTCTGGGCTCAGGTTGGAGTCCGTGCTCTAGGACCCTGCTCACTCTTGCCATTTGAGCCTTCAACCCCTTGCTGCTTGACGTTAGCATCTAGCAGCCCCAGATGATATTGGGGCCCCATGGTGCTAGGAACTGCATGGAAATATATGAGAGGCAGACACTGGTTCAGAATTTACAATCTAACGAGGCAATACAGGCAAAGCGTGGGAGAAAGGAAGATTTATGATCCCCATTATACATATGAGGATTCAGATGCAGGGATTAAGCAATTTGCCCAAGGTCTCACTGTAAATCTGTAGTAGGGTCATGATTTTCTCCCAGTCCTGTGCCTTAGCCACTAAACCTCCCTTCTTTTCTAGTTCCTCTGAAACTGTTTTCAGTTTCTTCTATCTGGCCCTCACATTGCATGATTAATGGGATCATTTTTAGCAGTATAGCTGCCGTTATGGGAAATAGTAATTTGTTGGTTTTGCTTTTTAGCTAATCAGTTAACTGATATTTCTAAAGTGCTTATTAGAGAAAATTATAAATCAAATAAGATGAATTGCTCAGGATATCTGAATGACAGTAGATACTTTAGTATAGTTAATATCTAATGGGGAATTTTCTCTGTAATTTATACCAGAGGTTCTCAACCCTGTGGGGCCATGAGCAGGTTTCAGGGGGTCCACCAAGCATGGCTAGCATTAGACTCTCTAGGGTCCTGGGTAGAAAGCCAAAGCCCTGCCACGTGGGATTGCAGCCCGGGGCCACGGACCAAAGCCTGAGCAACTTAGCTTTACGGTGCCTCCTGTGGTTTGGGGCCCCAGACAATTGCCCTCCTTGCTATCTCCTAATACCAGCCCAGGTCTTTATATGCAGAAAACAATTGTTGCAGCACAGCTGGGCTAGGGAGATTTTATAACGTATTGGGGGGCCTCAGAAAGAAATACTTGAGAACTGCTGACTTATCGTATAGTTATAAAACAGAGAGAGTAGCCTACTTCATCAATGAATCTTGAAGTGCTTTACGAAGATTAGTTATTTAAGAGTTAGCACTCATTTGTTACATAGGCAAGCATTTATCCCAGTTTTACACATGGAGGAACTTGGGCATAAATTGAGTGGTTTGCTCAAGGACTGTCGGGTAGAGTCAGGAAAAGACCCCAGAAATTCTTACTACTGACTGAACCACATCGCTTCTCTAAAAGTTCTGGAAGAACTCCTATAAACTCTTGCTCTTATTTTTTTGTAGGTACTACCTCTGCTTGCAACTGAGAGATGACATAGTGTCTGGACGGCTGCCTTGTTCTTTTGTTACTCTTGCTCTTTTGGGGTCCTATACCGTTCAGTCAGAACTTGGAGATTATGATCCTGATGAATATGGAAGTGATTATGTCAGTGAATTCCGGTTTGCACCAAATCATACTAAAGAACTGGAAGACAAAGTAATCGAGCTGCACAAGAGCCACAGGTGAGCAGTGAACCTCCACTCAACTTCCACTCAACTTTGGAGATTGAGCTATTGAATATATGATGTGAAATATTAGAATCTGCTGCAAAATGTTATTTTGAGGGAACTAACAGTTCTTCACAGGTCTTTTGGAGGAGTGAGACTGTTTTGCTAGCAAAAAAAATGTTCTTTAGCATGGAAGATAACAGTGCAAAGTGTGTAATGGCTTCTAGCTAAATTCTGACAATGTGTTTCCCATGTACTGAAGTTTATTCCATATTATGCTTGCTCAAAATTGATACTAGTAATGACTTTTTTTCCAGGGGAATGACACCTGCAGAGGCTGAGATGCATTTCTTGGAGAATGCCAAAAAACTATCCATGTATGGAGTTGATCTACATCATGCCAAGGTCTGGACTATGATTAAAAACTCTTTGTTTCATATTATGGGACCCATTTCTATACCCCTTCTCAGCTTGACTAGTACTTTATTTCACAAGGTCCTGTTGATTTAATTTTTCTTTCTGATTTCAGTGGAAAAACTTTTAGTTTAAGTAACTACAAGGTGAGCAAAAGTGGCAGAAATAGGCCCAAAATGATTAGTGTGAAATGATGTAAACGCAGCTACATTTTGTAGTTGTTGCAGAATTTAACTAGTTGATTCCAGTTCCATCAATTGTTGGTACGCCTGGTTCAGAAAGTCTGTCTAGCTGATTAAACAAACAAATCTTTTTTGAAAGCTGTGATCTGAGAAACAGTTAATGTAATGAGCGTCAAAGCTATTGACTAGATTTGTCTGAAAAATATGCATGCATTTTTATCAGAAGACACCAGACAATGATCAATTGTTGTTTGGATTCAGCTGAATTTTTCAATTTAATAAAGTCAATTATGGTGTTTTATCTAGACAAGCAGACCACTTCTAACACTGCATAATTACTTTGAAGCACTTTGTTAACCATATTGGAACTTAATCAGATTGGTAGGGATAAAGAAGTGTATTTGTTTCAGTTAGCCCAATGAATAGGAGCTCTCTTGGAATCAATCTGCCATGATGAAACTGTCTCTAAAATCATCAGCTAGCTTAGGTACATTCACAGATCAAGAGGTACTCACTCAGTGTGGCTGATCAGAGATCTCCAGTCATTTTGTAGTCTTGTGGGTGGGGGGGGTAAATTTTTCTGTCTCACTATTCAGAAAAAGATTCATAGATTCCAGCAGCTGTAGAGTGAAGTCAGTAAATGTCCTTGGCAAATTGATGCTCGACAAAGGACCAGAGCTTTGGAAGAGCTCCACATTTTTTGAGAAGGGTCACATTACTATACAGCCATTTTTATTCTGCATCAGAACCTTTCAACAGCTGAGATAAATATGCTGCTTGGATCTTAAAAGGGCCTTCATCTATGTGCATGAGGCATTTCGTAGGAACTGTGTATGTGTATTAGACACTTCATGGTAATCCTTTGTAGTCTATTAATTGCCTACACTGAAAATGCTGTCTCTGGCTCAGTGGACAGCGTTCTCTCAATAGGTATGCTGTTGCTTTTCTTGTCTCTTGCATGTATGCTCAAGATCTTGAGGCATATTTGGAGCAAAGCTAGAACTGGAATAGGAGATGTCACTCCTTTCTTTGTAGCATTTTAACATACCCCATCCTTCAGAGTGAGCAGCAAAGAACATTTGTGAGTTTTTATGCAAAATATGTTTTGGTCTTTGATTCCAAAATTAGTTACTTTGCAATAGGGCCTAGTTATTCTCTCAAAAACTTATGTAATGCTGGAGAAATGCTGGTAACTAGAAGAGTGCAACTATTGGAGTAACCTATTCTGTGCAACAAAGACCTTGTTACCCAGTTTTATCTGACAGAGAATGAAAAACAAAAAGGATCAGGGCAAAACTTTCAGTAAAATTGATGTGTATTTATATCAAAGCTGCTATATCTAGCTACTGTCTAGAGAAGATATCATAATAAAAGCTACATCAATGAGCTGAAGACTGCAAACAGTCACTAAGTTAATTATTCTGTTCCTTGATTAAGCACTCTCCTTGAAAACAGGACTGACAGTTGTGTTTATAAATGGGAATTAATATTTTGATGTTAATTATGTAAGTCGCCTGCATATGCAAAACTGTACAAGTATGTGTAATGTATTCTCCAGTGTGGCTACGACCTTTCTGCTCTTTAGAGCTGCCTTGGGTAGTCTCTTCACCCATATACTAAGAACCAGAGTCTGCCACTCATTACTCAGTGTGAGTAAACCTGCTTCCTCAAGTACTCCCATTTAAATCAGCAGGACTGCTTGGGGAATGGAGGTGGCAGGATCTGGGCCTGAATGCAGGTATAACTGGTACAAAGGTTAAAGTTCAGGAGATAAATCTTTTCTTAAACAGGTAAGATGAAATAGTTCCTTGCATCTGGGACATTGTGTGTGCATTTTGCTTATGGACCTGAAGCCTTTATTTTTGAAAAGCTGGCTCAGTGTGTTTAAACACTTCTTTGTTCTTAGAAAAATGAAAAACTGAAATACACTGCAGACACTAAATTTGATTTTTGGGTAGTACATCCCAACACTGAAATTTAGTTTTATTTAGATGTAATTCCCCTTTGAGGGCCCCCACACATTATTGCTCTGTCTCTTATTGATTTCTCATTCATGGTGAAGTACATTTTATACACTGTCTAGTTCTTTGGTGTATATCTCACCTTAAGAAAGTTTAGCATGAGCAAATTTTGAATTGCAATAGAATTTTCAAATTGTATGTGTCCTTTACATCTAAATTAAATATGCCTCTTGTCTTTTGGTTCACCTTAAAATGCAGCCAGATTTTCAGTATATCTTTAAAAGATGATTTGCTAGGAGACTAAAAGAAACCACTTCACTCATTCCATGACTGTCATAATATGAAAGTTTTGTAAGTTCTGTTGTCAGATTGCTGGTAACTTAAAATTGTTTTAAAATAGTTTTTAAAAAAGCCTCCAAGCTTAAAGTGATAACCTTTTTGTTTCCAATGGTACTTAATAAGTTAGATGAAACATATATAATGAAAAATGGATCCTTGACAAATCTCCAGGTGCATGCATCTGTGATAGTAAATGGCAAAGATCGTTTTTTAGACTACTGTGTAAGATTTCTAAAGGGGTGCTTTTGACACCTTAAACTCCTGAGAAATGTGAACTGCAGCCTGGTTTCTCAGGCAAAATGAGTGACAGCACAAGCCCCATAAGCAAAGACTTTAAGGAACCATTCCATTCTAAATGCTTCTTTTTTTTTTCTTTTTTTCTTTTTTTTTTTTTTGCTATTTACGAATTCATTTATGCTGGCAAAGAAATGAGGAAGGAAGAGTATTGGCATAGGTGCAACTACATAAATAACCTTGAGAAGAACTAGATGTGAAACTGCACAAGACAATCATGATGATGAGGGATATATACTAAACAAGATAGTAAAGAAATGTCACTCGTCACTTCCAGTCTTATGGTTGTTCTTATAGCATTAGGGAGGTAATACTGTTTAATAAAGCAATTATCAATGTAGTGAACCTCTTTATGCTATCTTTTTTTCCTTTTTGGAGTCTTTCAGAGAAGTTTTTAACATTCAGTAAAATCTTTCATCCTCTTTGTATATGTTGTGGTTAAATATGGCACCTTACAGCTGTTTGTATAGATCTGAATAGTAAGTAAACTAACCTAATGAGTCACCAGTGCTAACACAGTTCAAATATGTAGCTCAGATAAGAACGTGACACATAAAAATTTTATGGAACTTTGGAAAAGGAGAGAAGAAATCAATGAAGTATGTTGCTTACTTTTTCAGGATTCTGAAGGAGTTGAAATCATGTTAGGGGTTTGTGCCAGTGGTCTCTTAATATATCGAGACAGACTCAGGATAAATAGATTTGCCTGGCCAAAAGTTCTGAAAATTTCGTATAAGAGGAACAATTTCTACATCAAAATCCGACCAGGAGAGGTAAGCAGACCCTGACACATACACTAGTAAAAGAAACTTATTCAAAGTACTCTGTGACCTGATGGACTGGTTTGTTTGCCATTGTTCACAAGTTTGTATCAATACTCATCTAAATTTTTAAGATGTATTGAATTTTTTTCCCCTTAGGAAAGATTAGGCAAATCCCTTATTTAAAATATGTCTAAAATACATTCTGGGTCATGAAATAACATGAAGGATGAATTTGTCCTGTTGCATTTAAAGATAACACTCTCGTATACCATGTCATAAATATTTTGTGAATGTGAATAATATGTTGATAAAATATTAGTAAATATACTTATGTATGGGGTGCTTCTCACTGTAGCTGGTCAGAGATTATACATGGTTTAAACTGGGGTCTGTTCATCCTTTCCAATCAGAGGAGCACATAGGCCACACATTCAGAGCTTTACAAATATCCTGGAATACTAAATCAATGGAATAAAATATCTATCCTTCAGTAATATTGGTACATAAGAATGTTAGTTGTTTCAGATCTACAGCCCTTCATCTTCTGAAGTGCTTGATGGTGTTATGAACTATTGTATGAAGAGTGCCCTCTGGTGGTTTGATTGGATGCATAGCATCCACCACAAACCCTTTCAGTGACCTGCCCTTCTCATTTTCTTCTGAAGGTATTTAACCCCATAGAGATAGATTAGACAAACTCTTCCCACTCTCATTTACTAACTCCAGTTCCTTTCCTATATACCTCCTTAATCCTAGTGGTCTCTGAAACCCAAATCAATCTCAGAGGACTCTTTGTCACCTCAGGCTACTGTCAGAAAATCCAAATGTTTTCTCATCGCAGTTAAGTTGTTAAAACATTAGAGCAACAAATAGTTGAGAGGCACTAACCACATAATTCTTTCTTCTAAATCTCCCAAACCCTTTCTTTAAAAGTCTGTTCTGTGCTACAATGCATAGATCAGCCATCTTAATAAACTCTGACTCCTCATTCGGAGTCCTAACAAACTATTCCATCATCACCCAAGCCGGGATTTCAAGACAGGAATCAGGAGAATGTATGTGTATATATTTGTAGAGATGTGCAGGTATGTATATACGAGGTAATGAAATGATATAGGTAGAGAAAATTAATATGAAACTGTATCTAGACAAACTGGAGAAATGGTCTGAAGTAAATAGGATGAAATTCAATAAGGACAAATGCAAAGTATCCCACTTAGGAAGGAACAATCAGTTACACACATACAAAATGAGAAGTGACTGCCTAGGAATGAGTACTGCGGAAAGCAATCTAGAGATCGTAGTGGATCACAAGCTAAATATAAGTCAGCAGTATAACACTGTTGCAAAAAAAGCAAACATAATTCTGGGCTGTTGTGATGGGGTGGACTAGGCCCTTAGGCTCCTGCTGGAGTCTTTGTGGCCCTGCCACACTCCACCCCAGAAAAGGCCAGTAGAGAAGTCCTCCAGACTGCCTAGAGCAGCTGAGTGGTAAGCAACCAATCAGGGCCCAGCGGGTCAATATAAGAAAAGATGAAGAGCAACAGTGAGGTTCAGTCCCTTGCTAGAACTGGAGGAGTGTGCATGATGTGTGTTGGCTGAGGGAGCTCCAGGACCTTGGATTAGGTAGTGCTGCTGGAAGCCAGTGAGAGTGAGAAGGAGCCCTGAGCTGGTTGCAGAGACTCAGCCCATCAGGACAAGGCCCTGGGGTAAGAGACCCATCAGGACAAGGCCCTGGGGTAAGGGTGAAGACGACATGGGGCCACAGGGCAGTGGCCCAGGGAATTAGAGCAGTAGCACAACTTAGGCTACGTCTACACTATTGCGGTAAGTCGACCTACACTACACAACTCCAGCTCTGCAGTTCACACAGCTGGAATTGATGTACCTTAGGTCAAGTTGCCGCAGGGTCTACACCTTGGGGGTTTCTCTCATTGACTTATCTTACTGTTCTTGTCGAGGCAGAGTACAGGGGTCAACTGGAGAGCCATCTGCTATCGATTGGTGGATCTTCACTAGACCCGCTAAATCGACCACCGGGCATCGATCCCAGCTGTAGTGTAAATGAAGCCTGAGATAAAGGGACACAGGGACAGCTGCTAACTACAGGGTTCCTGGGCTGGAACCTGGAGTAGTGGGTGGTCCCCAGTCCCCCCAAGCTCCCCAATAGTCATTGGGGGAAGTGGCCTAGACACTGAGGGGAAACTGAACTGTAATAGCCCAGCTGAAGAGTTGGGGCTAGAAAGGCCCTGAGAGGGCAAAGACATTGCCTCCAGGGAAGGATCCCTGGGACACCACCCTATTCTGGAGCAGGGACAAACTGAGGCATTACTGAGCGGACTGAGAGAGGACCCTGGTGGCCTTGTACCCCGGTTTGCTTTGCTTTGAACACACAGACAGACTGTGTGACTCGACGGGAGGGCTGAGTCATCAAAGAGACACCACAGAGAGTACAGGCACACACACTTGGCCGGAGGGCGGGGGGCTCACGAGAGGTGAATATGCCCCTTTACAGATGTATTAGCAGGAATGTTGTAAGCAAGGCATAAGAAGTAATTCTTCTCTACTCTGTGCTGATTAGGCCTCAGTTGGAGTGTTGTGTCCGGTTCTGGGCACCACATTTTGGGAAAGAAGTGGATAAATTGGAGAAAGTCCAGAGAAGAGCAACAAAAATGATTAAAGGTTTAGAAAACATGACCTGTGAGGGAAGATTGGGGAAAAAATGGGTTTGTATAGTCTGGGCACATCCAGACTAGGGTATTAAAATCGATTTTAGATACGCAACTTCAGCTACGTGAATAACGTAGCTGAAGTCGAATTTCTAAAATCGAGGTACTCACCCGTCTGGACGGCGCGGCATCGATGTCCGCTGCTCTCCATGTCGATTCCGGAACTCCGTTCGGGTTGATGGAGTTCCGGAATCGATGTAAGCGTGCTCGGGGATCGATACATCGCGTCCAGACTAGACGCGATATATCGATCCCCGAGCAATCGATTTTAACCCACCGATGCCGCGGGTTAGTCTGGACGTGGGCTGGAGAAGAGGAGACTGGGGGGGAGGGGGGAGGGAGACATGATAACATTTTCAAGTACATAAAAGGTTGTTACAGGGAGGAGGGTGGTAAATTGTTCTTGTTAACCTCTGAGGAAGTAATGGGCTTACATTGCGGCAAGGATGGTTTAGGTTGTACTTTAGGAAAAACTTCCTAACTGTCAGGGTAGTTCAGCACTGGAATAAATTGCCTAGGGAGGCTGTGGAATCTCTGTCACTGGAGACTTTTAGGAGTGGATTAGAAAATGGTCTAGATAATACTTAGTCCTGCCATGAGTGCAGAGGACTGGACTAGATGACCTCTCAAGGTCCCTTCCAGTCCTATGATTCTATTATTAGAAAACATGCTTTATAGCGATAGACTCAAGTAGCTCAATCTGTTTTAGCTTAACAAAGAGAAGGTTAAAGGGTGGTTTGATTACAGTCTATAAATACACGGGGAACAAATATTTGATAATGGGCTCTTCAAATTAGCAGAGAAAGGAATGGCTGGAAGTGAAGCTAGCCTAATTCAGATTTGGAAATAAGGTGAAAAATTTTAACAATGAGGGTAATTAACCAGTGGAACAACTTATCAGGGGTTGTGGTGGCAATTTTTTTAATCAAGGTTGGATGTTTTTATAAAAGAGCCACTCTATTTCCAAAAGGAATTAATTCAGGGAAGTGCTATGGGCCTGTGTTATGTAGGAGGTCAGGCTAAATGATGATAGTGATCCCTTCTTGCCTTTGAATCTATATAAATCAATCACTACTCAGGGTTTCTTTCTTTCTACTTAGTTTGAACAGTTCGAAAGCACCATTGGGTTTAAGTTGCCAAATCATCGTGCTGCAAAGCGTTTATGGAAAGTATGTGTTGAACATCACACGTTTTTCAGGTATGTGGGGTTTCCTTTCTAAAGGTTTAGAATAAAGCATGATCAAAAAAAAGAACAACAATTGTGCTAATACAGCCAAATGACTTGGGATCAAATTATTGCCTCTCTGATCACTGAACTGGAACCATATTTGGAAAGATTACTATTCCCAAAGTATTTCTAATGCTTCACCAAAATTATTCCAACTGTGGCTGGTCCTAATTGGACCTTAAAATATCTCATGATTTTTTGATTGCCAACTTGATATTTTTCATTTCATATGCACAATGATGTTATCAGCTAATGTTTGTCTAAATCCTGCAGTTAATGGGCTGATTAGAAGTTTGTCCCATAATTTCTGTATCCATTCTCTTTCTCTCACACACAACTTGTGTGGCAATTGGAAATTTTTTGGTAGACTTGAGTAGAAGTAAAAAAATGAGATTTTGGTTGAATTAAATATGAAACTGCATAATTCAGTCATGATTCATGGGATACATATATAGATGTTTGAATCAGCTTATTTTATCCATCCCATAATTTTCATTATTTAATGTGCCTTGGGCATCTGAGGGATTTAGCTGCTATGAAGATACAGCCAGGCATTTGTCACTCAAAAATGCCTGACAGACAGGTTGGGAAAGTGGGAGAAAAACTTGCTGGATGTTTTTACTAAAGTAATAAGCAATGGGATATTTAATAATGTTTACTTATGAAAGTGGGATTTTCAAAGGCACCAAATGCATCCAGTTTCCATTGAAAATCATCTAATTCCATTGAGTGCTCTTGAAAAATCCCACCCTAAATTAACACCTTTACATTTTAAGGTAACGCACCATTGAAATGAATGGGGCATTTCACACTTTGCTGAGAGCTGTTATTTGAGGCTGACTGCAGACTCAGGCAGATATCGCTGAACTGGTTAGGAGGGTATATTAATTTAAATCACTTGGATTTAATCAACAGGCAGGAAACCTTGATTTAAATTATTGATTTTAATTGTGTTTTGCATTTGTACTTTTTAGTTATTTTCCTAAAGAAAGGCTGATTCTTAGTGGTTGGTAAACATTAAAATAAATTGAATTGAAACTAAATATATATAGCCTTAATACTAAATTTGTTACTTCTTTATTCTCACCATGCTTTATCTATGTAGATTTTTTTAAGCAATTATATAACTTAACTTACATTCATCTGGCTTGTTAATTTTCTACATTTTTATTTTGTTAGAAAATGGTGACTGAAGCATTTATTTACTAGATGATTAATTTTTTATTTGTGATTTGTGTCACATTCTGAATGGAAATTCAAATACAAATAAAAATGCACAGAAACAGAATTTTGATTTTTTTTTAATTAAATCACCTTAAATGTTCTGGAGACATAAGAAAAAAAATTATCAAAATATGTTTTGTGTTTTTTCAGGATTTTAGCACTAGTAGATCTTATCACTAGTTTTTATTCATAGATTGGAAGAGGAAAACTAGCCTTCCAGCTTTGTCAACTCCCAGTTGGTTTCTTAGCTTTGAGTGAACTAATCATTAAACTGAACTAGTGAAATAAACTGGAAGAATATATTCTCTCTGCACCTGCAGAAGTGACTACTGCTGTTACAAGTTGGGTTAGCCCTTCAGGGAATGCTGATACTTCTTGCCTAGCCGTGGTTTCCACCAATACAGTGGATTTATTTTCTTTATGACTTGGCAGCAAACATGTAGTGCTTAATATTATTTATATTAAATGATTTTAATATAATCCAGTAAGTTTGGGCTTTAACATCGGTTGTGAATTTTAATTTAATTTAAAATTGGTTTATTGTTTAAAAATAAACCTGTATTTAATGTAAATGTAAAAATTCCAATTTAAATTAAAAAATCTGATTATTTTATTTTTTAAGTCATCAATTTTTATCCATCCTGTTCATTACATTTGTTTCACATTTGGAAAGTTTTCTGTGCAATCACATGGGGTAAAAATACATTACTCCCTTCCCCCACTCCCAAAGGAAAGGTTAGTTTTTGCAGTATGACTCCATGGTAAGAAGGGGGAAGAGCAAATTCCACTAACTGTGCAGTTGTAGTGTACAGGGGGCCCCAACTTGAAAAATTTGAACACCTGTATGCATGTAGGGCCTTGTGTACATTGGGAATCTGGACTGACTGCAGGGATCGATGACCAGTCTCCAGTGTATCTGTATCAACAAAAACCTCACATTTAGGCAAGGACCTTATTCTGGTTTCAAGCAGCGTAACTGACAGTCCACAGGAATGTTGAATCTTTGTTTCTCTTTTTGATGATTAGAAAAAAACAGTGATGAGGTGTAGCTCTTCATTTTAATAAGAGATTCATTTATTATATAACCTGATTTTCCCTATAAAGACTTTCTGTGAAAAACTCAGCCTTTCTGTATACCATTACAAAATTACTTAGCCAATGTAGAGGGCATGCTCTATGTTTCCCTTTACACAGAGGTTGACAGAACACAGATTAAGATAGATTAAGATACACAACATTTTACTTTTTTTTAATCCACAAAATAAATTCCTTGTGTGTGGAATAATATTTTTACTGTTCTATGTATATTATTAGGCTGTTGTTACCAGAGGCACCGCCAAAGAAATTCCTTACACTGGGTTCCAAATTCCGCTACAGTGGAAGAACACAAGCCCAAACTAGACGAGCCAGTGCACTAATAGACCGTCCTGCACCTTACTTTGAGCGTTCTTCCAGCAAACGTTATACTATGTCTCGCAGCTTAGATGGGGGTAAGATCCTCTCAATTGTCTTCCTTGGAGTTTTGTCACAAATTATAATCATTAAGGACAGCGCTAGAGAATAGCTATAAACCTTTTGTGATCTCATATCCCTTCAGCTTCTGCTGAATGAGACCTGTAAGTATATTCACCATGATTCTTTATTATAAGTAGATAGCCTTTAAATAAATATTGGCCCTTCTACTGCTTTTAGTAACTTTGCACAGTCTGTAGCATAATACTTATGTGGCAAGAGAACCAAACATTTTTCTGGACGGTTGTTCATCTAGGTGGATTTTAAAAGGTTTTGATTCTGGACAGATGTTATGTGATGCTAAATAATCACACCACTGAGCACCTTTCTCCAGTTAAGCAAGCAGGGTGAGATTTTCAAAAGATCCTAAGACACTTAGACTCCCAAGTCACCAAGATTTTCAAAGGCTCCCAAGTCTCCAAGTCCCACTGATTTTCAAAAGAAGTTGTTCTCCTCTGTCACTCAGGGCCTTTGAATCATCCACAGTCAGTTGTATGCACTCAAGTCTGGATTAGGAAGCTAATGAGCTAGTTATTTTCTTGAACTAAAGGGCTGGCCAGGTCCCCCTTGCTTGCAAGCGCACTGACTGTATCCTGGAACCAGTGCCCATCTGTTGGCTACTGGTGCGTAAGGAGCACAAAGTATGATGGGAGAAGACATAGAAATAGCCCTGTTGACTTCTTCTCCATGCTGCTGATTTCAGTTACAGTAGAACCTCAGAGTTCTGAACACCTTGGGAATTGAGGTTATTCGTAACTCTGAAATGTTTGTAACTCTGTACAAAACGTTATGGTTCTTTCAGATGTTTACAACTGAACATTGACTTAATACAGCTTTTAAACTTTACTATGCAGAAGAAAAATGCTGCTTTCCCTCTTTTTTTTAATAGCTTACATTTAACACAGTACTGTACTGTATTTGCTTTTTTTCCCCCGTCTCGGCTGCTGCCTGATTGTATACTTCTGATTCCACGTGCGGGGAGTGGTTGACTGGTCAGTTTGTAACTCTGGTGTTTGTAACTCTAAAGTTCTACTGTATGAAGAATCTCAGCAGGCATTCCCAGCAGCAACCTGCATAGACCAGCTCCCCCTCTCGATGCCTCCTGGCTCCCAGCTACAAAGATGGGCCTTACCATTCACCTTGCTATCCAGACAGGATGAGGCAGAGCCCAAGCTCCCATGTGCTTCCTATAGTGTACCTGATCTCCACTGGAGAGCAAGAATCCCTTGCACTGAGAGCTTCCTTTCTAGGCCTCAGGAGGAAAAGAGATGATCTCAAGAGAGAGCAAAGATCACCTTTGCTCCATCAGCTTTTTAATCCAGCCAAAGAAGAACAACAAATTTCCTAGCTTTTGAAGACTTTGAAAGGCACCCAGCCTAGTATGCCCCTTCCATTTAAGAGATGATGAAGATGCACTAGCCAGAAAAAAGGATGAGTGAGTGCCTCATGGAGTGGGTGAAGTTAAGCTGGGAGGGAGGAAGAGTGAGAGAGAGAGCTGAGTGCACATGCAGAGGTGGACCGTGAGAAGGAGGGGGGAAGGCTGGGGTAAATACATAATTTAAAAAAAAATAGTGAACAGAAATATGTAAAGTTGAATAGAAAACAGTTACAATAAAATACACCTGTTGTCAGATTTTACATAAATAAAAACTCTCGCTGTCTTTCCCATCTTGGAATGTTCCTAGTCCATTCCTGCCAGTGATGACTTTTTTATCCTGGACTTATGAAGACCCTTCTGAAGAACACTTCACTGAGTATGGGACGTACTAAACTGCATGTACAATAGTTAAAAAAAATGTTTGGAGGCTACATCCCTGGAAACATCCTTCCTGGGCTGCATTTCTCAGCCCCATCACTGCAAAGTACTTTTGTCTTTTGGGGACTGTTCAGAAGTGTTTGCATGGGCTGCTAGCCTCTGCCAGTATGTGTGAAGCAAACCAGCATTCAGAGTTTTCTCCAAGATTTAGATGAATTATTAGTTTCGTATGAAGGTTGTAATTTAATTTTCTGCTTGGAAATGACATAAGAATATGATAGAAGTTCACAGGTGAATCATTTCTCTTCAGTGAGTAACAAATAGCGTTTGTTTCTTATTTCCAGTCTAGCATAGCTGCTTAGCATGATATGAGATACAGCTTTTTACGTAAACTAATTCAGATTATGTAATATAAAGGATAATATGGCATAGGTTAATATTACTTCCTTCCTCCTCCTTTTTCCTTCTCTGTAGCTCATGGAAATCAAGGTTCTGCTTCTCCTTTAGGTTAAACCAGCATGCTGTTCAGAAATCTAAACTACTTGGTCAGTTTTTAGTGCTGTACTGTTTCACCCCACATTCATGATTGGGTTTTGATTTTGATTTTTTTTTTGTGAAAAAAGTCTTTTAAGAAGCTTTATTTGAAATGACTGCATTTTTAAAAAATGAATGCTGACAAAAGGATATCAGAAATTCTACACAGATGATACATAATGAAGACTACTGAGGTTAGGGGGGAAATCTGTGATTTAAACACATTAGTGACAATCCCTCCCTTCTCCCCACGAAATGGATGCCAACAGTGCTTATCATTCATTAATTTGGATCTTTCTTACTCTAATATGCTTCAAGCAACTAGTGACCTGACTGCTGTGCATGTATCTCCAAGCACAAATTACCCTTCTGTGTTTATTTTATTTATAATATCCAAACAGTCCCATCCCGTCCCCCCCCAAGGTCGTCTAAGAGACAAGAAATCTGAAATGCTTTCTTATGAGTGTATTAGGATCTGCCAGGTTTAAAATACATTAATTTGCATAGATAGACTTAGTCGGGTGGGGAGCAGAGGTCTTTTGGCATTCATTCAGAGTTTTTCATGAACATTGTTATGTAATGCAAATCTGAATATAACATTCAGCATTGCATGCCATTACAGGATCAGGGCTAGTGTAAACTTTCACATGTGCTAGTAATCATATGGGTGTGAGCAATCCCATTCGATTAGGAACTGCTTACATGCATAAAGTTATTCCTGTGCAGGATCTAGGCACATAGTTGTATTTATTTGTTAATCTGACACTTCTTTTGGAATCATTAATAAGTATTTAGGTTTATAGATTATTGAACATTTAAGATCTAAATACTGAGAAAAGCCATATCCTGTTTGACTTACTCACATATATAGTCCACAGTCCTGAACACTATTTTTGCCATTCTGTTTTTGAGGTTGTGGGCATATATGAGTGTCAGATTTTAATTCTGAATAATAATAATAATAAGAGAGAAAAGCTGTTTCTTGCTTCTCAGATGTTATGCATGTGTTACATTAAGAATGTCATTTTGTGTAATGCAGTGCAGCTATATACAATGCATTTGATTTGCATTAAGTTATATTGTGACAGAGATTCTAAAAATTCCTTTGTACCTCTACGCATGGCTGAAGTCATAGTTATTTTTTCTTACATTCCTGACCTACTAATATGGCAAAGCGTTAATTTCATTCAGATATTAAATCATGGTAAGCGCTTTAACAGCTTACTAACAGTTCAAAATAATGCATAATGCATGTATTATGAATGTAGTGTATGTATACACACACATCTGAAAAATAATGTGTGTATGTATGTATGTACAATCCAGACCTTTAAAGTAGGCATGTAACACTTTTATTTAAGTATATATGCATGTTTTTGAAATATATTTTCATGTTTTCAGCAAAATAATGTTTTTTTCTAATCCAGCTTCTAATTTTACTCAGCTCTGCAGAACAAGCTATTTCAGACTTTATCTCTTTAAATTATATTTGCTTTTAGCATCAGTGAATGAAAACCATGAAATGTACATGAAGGATTCTATGTCTGCTGCAGAGGTTGGTACTGGCCAGTACGCCACAACAAAGGGCATCTCTCAAACCAACTTGATAACCACTGTGACTCCAGAGAAAAAAGCAGAGGAAGAAAGAGATGAGGAAGAGGGCAAAAAAAAAGGAGAGGAAATCACTCCAGTCTCTGCAATACGCCATGACACAAAGGTAATGTTTTCAGGTTTACTGTTTAACTCACCCAGCTGTGAAGTGCTTGGAGCACCACTGTAATTGTTAGAGAGAGAAGCAAAATTCAGTAAGGATAAGAAGAAGGATAATGTGTATTAAACGCATAACAAGAAAACTTTGTATGGTGCTATGTACTCTCTGAGAGTGAGTAGGTGATGTGTTTAAAGTTAATTCATGCTTTCTGCTGCTTGGTTTAGAAACAGTTTGATTTAGGAGTCAGTGTTATATGGTTTTCAGCAGGGAAGATCTAAAAGAAGTGGTATTTACATACTACACTTTTGCACTTTTTTGTTTTTGTTTTAATTTATTTATTTTGTTATTATTCACTTTTCAATGGGCAACAATATTTTTCAGGGTTTTTTTGCACAGTTCAACATTTGAAGAATCACTTGGTTTTTTTTCTAGTCACATTCCATATCTCAGCACATACTTAATGGGCATATATTCTCTACACCTAACTGTTTGGCGCTAGTTTACTGTAGCATGTTTCTTTCTGGCTTAGTAGGGTGTTGGCTTCCCTTTTATGTAGTTTTGCATTGAAAAGCCTATTTTTACTGGCATTTCTCTACTCCTTAGTCATGTGGTATAGATTTCTGTCATTCATTACATCCCATCCTCCTCTCCCAATAACTCTGGAATTCAGCTTGCTCTATTCTTGATAAAGAGTAAATCAAACAGAGCAGATGCTGAACTTCAGAGATTAGCACTGAAGAAAAAGCAGATAGAATCAGGAAATATGCAGCCAAACAATCTTCCTGTTCTCCTACATCAGAAAAAAATAGTGTGTGAAATATTTGTGCCTAGGATATAATGCAAAGGGACATTTCTTGAACTTTGATGCTCCATATTAAAAAGCACATTTTCAAAAAAGGGTGAGGACCAGCCTGCTTAGAAGCACAAAATTGCACCTCCACATTTAATACCCACAAATGAATTATGGATACAAATCTGAGAGCTTGCACTTCTCGCTACCTGAGATATGCCTGCAATGAGGTAAGTAATTGGAGGTTCAAGTTCCTAAACAGACACCTGTAATTAAGTCGCAGATGCAAAAATTCAGGGAAAAAATGTACACATGCAAATTGTACCCCAAAACAGAGACCACCCTTTAGAGCTCTCTTTAAAAAATAATACCTTTGTAATTTTTAAGAAGGATTGTGAATGGAAAAGACTAAATTGAAATTCCAGTGTATGGGGCGGGGGAGAAAATATCCACTGGAAATAAATGCTGTCCCTATGGGATTGTTAACTTAGGTCAAGCGGGAGGGTGAGCTGGAGTTCAGAGGAGACATATAGCTGGAAATTGCTGATGAGACCTTCAGAAGAACATTGTGAAGTTACTTACTCACCCCCAGAAATCATTTATTTTTCAAAAATAAAAATTGTATTTAAGTAATCAATTAAGAGGGCTGCAATTTTAAAATACTATTAGAGACCCAGTTCGGTTTCTATTGAGGACCATGGGAGTTTTGCTATTGACCTAAATAGGAATATGGTTCAGGCCTTAAGACCTGGACCAATTTTCAATTTGATTCTTATTCAAAGAAATCTAAACTTTTGTATATAGTTTTTCAGCTTTTCTGATAAGGAATTTTACAGTTTGAATTAAGCCTTGCAGGTCTAACTAGTATACCAGGAGAAATTCTAAATGTTAATTATCCAAGCGTGTAAATAAATTCATTAAAATATTACTGGCAGAAGAAGAATTTACAAATTATGACTTTTGGCTTCATATTGTAAAGATATGTTTGTGTGCATATATCACATATAATAAAGTAATTTCATCCAGATTTAATCTGTGGACACTTCAGAGCAGGTATGGGCTTGAACATAGCACTTGAACATAAAATTATTGGCAGATAGTTAAAAAAGGAATCCATTTTGAATAATGTTTAAAATTGATATTATATTAAACATAAGTATCTAAAATTTATAAAATGCTTTTCACTTGTTTGTTTGTTTTTTTTATGAAATTAGATGCATCATTACCTAAAGGCTAAAGGAAAATAATGGGAAAAATCAGTAATTTTTTAATGTAAATGTTGATCTTAAGGGGACCAGCTCCTGTGACTAACATACATAGTTAGGTTTACATACAGTAACCAGTGATAGTAGGATATGGCATTAAGGCCCCTTCTCTTGCAATTGGCTCACATGGAGCTGGTTTTGAGATTAGGGTGTAAGACTGTAAATGCATGTGAAATGTAGAAAACTGGTCTAGGAACACAGTAATAATGGGTGCAGTTCGAGTTGTCTCAGTTTGAGTAATAGAGCTGGTTCTGTTTCATTTATTCACAGTGGGCCATATTGAATTTGACCCAGTGTGTCTAAAAATAAATAAACATTATAAATCTACTGGCTTCTTTTTTTTTTTTTTCTTTTTTCTTTTTTTTTAAAGAATGCCAATGAGAGGCTACGAGGGAATGTGATAGTTTCACAGCGCACTAATAGAGTGCATTCCCTCGTGGCAACTCAAACCATTGTCTTGTTTTATTTGTCTAAATTTTAAATATTGTGTTGAATGCCCTTCTAACATTCTTGCATCTCAGTGAAAGAGTAGTAAATCCTGCCTGTTCTTCACAGGTAGAGCAAACTTTCTAGCAAGAGTATTGGCTGCATTTTTTTGCCTGTGCATAAAGGGTAAAAAAAATTACTCTTCTAGCGCAAAACCAGAGGGATTTGGCTTTGTATGTAATTCAGCCGTTACCCACAAGGCTCATGTAGTTAGAACCCTAGCCCATAGACTGCAATAATATTCCCTTGCACAGCCAATGGGGGGCTATTGGGGACATTGCATCTTCATAGCCAAGGATCCTGTGTCCCCTCCTCCAGTCTGCTCCCAAACCTCCTGTTCCTACTGGCCTGTTTGGGGCCAATGCAATTGCTCTTTCCAAAGGATACGGAAGTCACACTATGTACTTGTGCAGCCCTTGATGAAGAGGGCCATTCCTGGGCCTTCTGAAAAGTTATTTACAACTATTATTTGATTATTAGGCAAGGCTTCTTTCCATGTGGCCAAATTGATGATGGGTTTGATGACCCCAATCACAAAACACAAGTGGGATCAGAAATTTAAATATACTGAGCAGATCTTCACCTGTTGTAAAGCTAGCTGAGGTTCTGTCCCACTGTGTTCATCTACTGAGTATGATTTTCCTGCGGAGTTACCCTTCCATGAATCTGGCAATGGCTGACCTAGTAATTTTTCCCAAAACCAGAGTAAGTTTTCACTTTTGGTCATCTTTAATTTTGGAACATTTTATTCTGTCCAATATTCTGTGGAGGAGACTTGGGAAAAGACTATTGAAAGTCTTGATTTTTCAGTCATTTTGGGAGAGATTTTCAAAATCTCAGATGACAGACATCTAAATACCTTTTGTGCTTTTGAAAATCTCCCACTTTGTGCCTAGTCCTTGCCCACGCTAATTTCCCACTGACTTGACTGAGTAAGGACTGCAGGTCATGTTGTCATAAGCAGAATAGTTATTAGAAGTTCTTTTCCTTGCTTCAATGGCTTTTTTTGTTTAGGGATTTTTGTCTTTATTTTTTGGGGGGCTGCGGGGGTGATTGTTTTCCATGTACTTCATGTTTGAAAGTACTTATGATAGATAGGAATCCACAGCATCTGGAGATGCACATAGACAAGGTTCCTTTAAAGGACTTTTATTTAAATCGTGTACTACAGTATGACTGGACAGACAAATGTTGAATGAAGAAGTTGCTTTTGTAAGCTGCAACCCTCCATCACTAATAATTGGCATGCAGTGTGAGAATTGGTCTCATTTAACTTAGTGAAAAGCTTTGGTGTTAAAATTCTGTTTTGTAAGTTTTGTATATATAAACACAGAAGAAAATTAACTAATTACAGTTTTCTTTTTGTCCTTTTGCTTCTGCACCTTGTTTGCTGCTCTTTCTCTTTCATCAGTCATCTTTGCTTGGCACTGATTCATTTCATTCCTCATCAACCTCACAGTCTGGTCCCCCTGTATCTTCAACAAAGCTTCGTAGGAGATGTAAGGAGAATGCTCAAAACCCGTTAAGTTATGAGTCATCTAAAGACATTATGCAAATACACGGTGAGTCTGACTTAGACTCTGATAGAAAAGGAAGAGTTTGCTCTGCTGAACAAGACATGGCTTTTAACTATAAGCAGAAAGCTGGTAACGGTGGAACACTGTTTTCCTTCTCCTTGCAACTTCCAGAGTCATTTCCTGCTCTCCTGGATGATGATGGCTACCTTTCCTTCCCTAACCTCTCTGAAACCAACTTCCTGCCTGAAAGTGTGCAGCATTACCTTCCCATCCGATCACCATCCCTCGTGCCTTGTTTCCTTTTCATATTTTTCTTTCTGCTATCTGCCTCGTTCTCAGTGCCCTATGCTCTCACTCTCTCCTTTCCTCTGGCTATGTGCCTCTGCTACCTGGAGCCCAAGGCGGCCTCCTTGAGTGCCTCACTTGACAATGACCTGAGTGACAGTTCAGAGGAAGAGGTGTGTACCTCGGCATAGAACACACTTCTTTTTTGTGTTCAGTGCTTCAGTCCTAAACAGTGTTAGAATGCTGCAATAGTGGTCCTACTTTCAGAACCTCATTTCTGTCTGTGCTGATATGTAAGAGTTTTTTGTGTTGGGAGTGCAGCTTGGGTCCCAGGGTTAGGCACAACACTGTGAATGAGATAGCAGCTTGGTTCAAACTTTTATCAGTTGTTGTGCAGTGAATTACACTTACAATTTGCCACAACTCAACTCTAAAGAACAATAACTGAACGCTTTCTTCCAATGAGGTTTTTTCATCCAGTTAATACTAGTTTTTACTAAAGACAGTTTAGAAGAGTTATTTAAATAACGAGTAGTTAAGTACAATTGCATGCATAATTACATATCAAACAACTAATAATTGGCACTATTGCAAATTTTGGGGGTGCTCAGAATCCAAACCAGTCAGAATTTTGAAAATGGTCTTTAATTTTGTAACAGGCCAAACAGAATCCCCAGTTCCTAAGATCCCAAACTTTGAATGTCAAAATCTGGATCTGATCTTTGTGGCTTGATCCTGTGTCTACTTTAGATTCAGCTAGTATCCCATTCAGTGCAGCATTCCACTGAAAATTTGCCTTGGTACGTTTTTCATTTGCAACTACAGCATGTCCTAGTTACCACTTGCTGCCTTGAATTAGCACTACCAAAATTAATGCTTTCTGTCAGTAAACTGGATGGCTTATAACAAAATACAGCTAAAGCAATTTGCCTGGCAACAAGATCTGTAGTTCTGGTGAGAAATTTGGATGTAATTACATAGAAGAAGAAGAAAGGGAATCTACTTGATTGTATGACAGATACTGAGTAATTGGTATCTATTTTACTCCTGACCCTTTCTATGCTGACAGAGTAAAAGCATGGGGTCAGATTTTTAGAATCTTTATTTTAGATTTTTAGAAACTACATGCCTGTTTTGTGCATACAATTGTACCATTGTTGCAGACACAAATCAGGTAATTGCATATATAAATTACCATTAGCCATTTATACATGCACTTATTAGTCTGACTTGCATTGTATGCAGATTCTGTTCGTCTAAAGATTTTTAAAATCTGCCCCATGAGTTTCAGCAACATTTGGCCATAGAATTGTGATTCCCTTTTATGGAATGCCAGAGTTACATCCGTTTGCACCATAACATTTTCTTCAGATGTTTTTGGTTCCAGTCTTTAAGAGGAAAACTGCAATTTAGGATGAAAGACGTCCAAGATCCATTTTACTGTCTCATTTCATGTCTTCACTTTGAGATAGCATTAAATTTCAACTTACAATAGCTCTACACTCAGATGATTATTATAATACAAACATAATAATATATTGTCTGTTATAGAAGCAGAGTGTGTAGCCAAAAATAATAATAAGGCAGTGTTTTATGTAATCCCTTTGTGTGGTGTTCTTTCAGAAATGAGCACCTCTTTTGGTGTTAGACTTAGTGGTCAAAGTGAATATCATCATAACAATGTGTAAAATAAACTTGGCAATTTAGTCCTTTTGTGATAATGGTTACCCCAGAATCAGTACTTGTATGGCAAATTACACAGACTTGTGCCTAATCCAGGGTGTATTTCTTGTTCAAAATATTGCATGAAAGTTAATATGTTTTAAAGTTGGGCATGTCTGCATTACATTGGCAAAACAAATCACAGCAGTTATTGTCACAAATTAGAGGAGAAGCAACTGAAGCTTATCACAATATAGGTATCTTTTTTCTTTCGTATCCCCTAGCCTACCAATAGTGCCAGCAGCTGCATATCATTCAGAGCACTACAGTTGGTCTATAATTTTAACTAGCCATTCTTTTAACTCTGTTCCTATTGAAATCTGCCTTGCTGAGCCTCTTAAACGTGCATTTCACTGCTTTTTAATGACTTCAAATCTTTGACAAGTAGTTCAATAACATCAACTTTTAGTCTCTTGGTGTAGATTTGTTTATTAGGAGATTTGTCCATCATGGTTATATACTGATTTCTATATTTCATTTAGAATTTGTTTCATTAAGGAAGAAATAGGGGGAAAAAACCTGTCTGTATAAACGTGTACTTTTAGCTAACAGTAGTGTACCCAATGATGTGCATGACATATTTAAGAGCTACGATAAATATCCTGCCCCTGCAGACTGTATTCTGATCAAACCTCTTCTTTAACCACATTCTATCCTGAGATGTGCATCAGCGTCAGGCTGTGTCTCCAAGGGCAGAATTTGTCCCTTTATATTTCATTAGCTGCATGATTCACACCTTAGTGATTAAAATTCTTGATAGCCTTTTCTTTCCAAATCCTAACTGTTGTAATAACAATCTGTGCCAAAATTTAGCATTACAGTGTCTTGGCCCCAGAACATTTTTTATTTTTTTTTAAATACTTGGACTCATCTATTCAGATGTTTTTAAGTTACAAGTGTAAATTGGATTTTAGTTGTACTGTTTTAACACAAAAACAGTTTTGCTTATAAAATTGTAATGATGTCTGATCTTTTAGTATAAAAAATGAATGACTGCTTTACTAGCAGCTGCTTTTACAGAATCTTTTTATAACACTGTTTATAATCAATGTATTTTGATTTATGATTTATTCTGGCACTAAACTTTCATGCAAAAAAAAGTAGCCTGTCCAGTCAAACCCACTTACTAGAAAATTCTATACACTATTTTGTATGTACCCAGTAGACCAAAATGACTTAATCAGTTCTGGCTAGCATATGAATAATACACATTCTGTCCCCTTGATTCAAAACAAGGAGTGATAGCCAAAGACAGTGAAGGAAGTATCAAAAGTGTCTTTAAGGTAACATTAAAATTGTCACAAACTGACAGCAGGTAGGAAATTCGCAGTTGAGTCTGACCTTCCATCTGTACCTTCAACTGTGTTGCCTTTTTGCTCTCTCTTCATGTTGATGAGACTTAAGGATGAAGAGTATTGTCTTAACTATAAATTACCTGACTTTTATTACTTTATATATAGTCTCATGACCATTTCTGATCCTTGGTCAGTTGATGAGCTCTCATTGATTTCAGTGAAAGCTGTGCATGCACATCAAGGGCAGGTGACTTAATGGTACTTAATGATATTTTTGCTTTTAAAGTCGTTATTTTGATTATCTGCAAGCCTATTAACCATTTTAACAACCACCTCATTAGAAGTTACCTAAATTTGACTCTAGACATGTTAAATTGACACTCATATTGTCTATTCCAAGATGTACTTTACCGTGTCAATGTTCTACGTATGCAGCCTAAGAAGTAGGGGTACATGAGGCTGCATAATGCTGTGCTTTGTTTCATTTTTACCACTTGTACTTGGGTTTGGTTTGAGGTGTTTATTTTTTGGGGGGAGTTGGGTCAGTATTTTTAATTGGAATGAAAAGTGTTTAAAATTGTATTCTTTTTTTAAATGGTAAGTATGTTCCTTTTTAATATTGGAAACAATAGCGGCAGCTCTATCTTAGCACTAAGAATTGCGGGGTGAGCCATACAAATGACATAGGTGGACTGTAGATGACTATATATTTATTTGAACTCCTTGGTAATGCAGACAGCCTCGTAATGTTTAAATGTGGGGACAGTAATAAAATCTGTACAGATGAGGGGCTGAAAGTCAGGTGACTGTTAAAGTAGCTTTTTTATTTTATTTTTTAATTATCATCTTTTCCCCCTCTAACCACAAAATCAAACACCACCGTAACTATGTATACTAGCAAAAACAATTGATTAACAGGACTGTATTTTTATGTTGTGGGGGAAAAGTTTGTTAATCATATATATTTTTACAAGGTTTTAGTTCTTTAAAAAGCCACCTGGCTTTCTTAAGAGGAAAAACCTGTGATTCAAATAACATTTTTTCAGGAAAGGTTTTGTTTGGCTAATAAAGCTGTTATGGTAAAGCCATATACTGTGTACATTATGCCTTGAGTCTTCCTCTGAGTCTGTTCTGTTTTATTAAATATAGCATTTTTTTTTTACTGCTTTAAATTATATATGGTTTAAAAAGCCACACCACAGGGATCTAGACTTAGCAATTCAAGCTGTGACCTGCATTTACTGACAATATGGGTTTGTTCTTTATTCCTGCTTACCTCTTGGAACTTGGTTATTGTGCAACAAAATAGACGGACAGTGAACAGACGGATACTGCAGCTGATGGTGAAACTACTGCCACAGAGGTTTGTACAGTCACCAGCATATCATTATCAAAGAATGTAGCATGTAGCTTCACCTCTCTCAGATCCTGTATATTAGCTCTATTCTGTGCCTCTGTTGCTGCAGTTTAGATACCTTTCTGTATATGTGTGTGTTGAAAAGTTTATTTTATTCCTTAAGTTTCAAACATCCATTCTAGAGTCATTTTATTTTGGGTTTCTGTTTGGCAATTAGGCTAAACTGCTTTGTGTATTGTGTAGGTAACAGATGGTAGTAAAATAACTTGAACAAATGCTGTTTCCCTGGGCTGTAATGCTGACTGAGGTGGTGGTATCTTGTTTTTAAGACGAACACGTTAAGGAGAATTAAATGTATAAAAAGGGAGAACAGACAGATATTCAAAAGTTTCTGCTGGGAGAATTTTTCTTCTCCTGGAATGTACTCAAGTTTCCTCAATCATATCTGAGACTGTGCCTTGAATTCTGTTTAACATGTAACATTTATAATGCATGTATTGTTACATGTATTATTTTCAGAGGATGAAAATAAATAGCTTAGCCCTCTTCCTCAAATAAACAAACAAACAAAACCCTAAAAACATACACAATATAGTAAGTATACTGAATACACAAAATTCAGCTCCATTATAACTCCAGTGAAGAGGGTGTAACTTCTGTGGCGTTAATGGAGTTGCAGCTGCATACAACAGGGCTGAATTTGATACAATATGAGGTAAAGCCGCACAGTGTTATCACATACATTATTAAAGGGTTTCAAAATGATCCAGTCACTATTTCAAATTATAATTAAAATCACCATCAGGGAAATATTCTGTATGCAGCATATCAATGGCAATCAGATCTTGCCTGTAAATACAGTAGACTTGAATTACGTGGTAATGGGAATGTCAAATACAGAATTTTCAGTTATTTGAATAATTAAGAGTAAATTTAAAAATATCAACAAGAAAATAGTGGCCCAAAAATCAGCAGAACCTATTATGAAACGGACATTATGAATGTTGATACCAGTAGAAAAATAGAATTTTGTATTGTGTTTCTCATCTAAAATTTTATTTTTAACTATACAGAAAGGATATATTGAAAACATTTAAGATAAATTTTCACAGGTAGAGATTTTGGAACCCTGAACTTTTGAGTTCCCAACATAGTGTCTTATTAGGGACCTGATTTTTCAGAAAGCGTTGAGTACCTGACAGCTAATAAGGGCCTGATTTTCAAATGTCTCAAGTTGGGCACTCACAAACTGAAGCAACCGAAACCATCAGTCACTTCAGAAAATTTAAGATCACAATGAGAATGCCATTCCAGAGTGCAGTTCCTGTAAGTGGATCCAGAGACAATATATACATAATACAGCTAAAATGTGTGTATAAAAACACTCTCAGAGGCAGAGACCAAATGAATAAAATTAGTGAAATAGCACTTTATGGAATTAGATGATGTTCCAGCTTTGTATGCAGCATTGTGCACTGTCACCTTGCTTCGAAGTTTGTAGGAGACTGCTAGTAGACCTTTATTTATAACTTTTAAACTCTTGGTGTCATGTAGATCTGAAGCTCTTACTATTAGCGTTAAAGTATAATACAACATTACATCTCAGCAGGAAGTCTGAATGCTGGCTCATAAATGGATAGAGGATCTGTGAATATTTGAGCACACAGACATACAGAAAAATGAAGTTTTAATATCCTTTTTTCGCATTTAGCAAGTTTAAAAGAAGGCTCTTGTATGAGATATGAGAACCGTTCAAGGTTGGGTTGATAAATGTGTCCACCCATTTCTCCAATACTCTCAGTGGAAAGTTAGCATTTTAAAATATACAGATCAGCTTTTGTCACCTTACATTGATTTGTGTTGGTAAGGTTTTGTTTTCAAATCTTTCCTATGCTGCCAGTCGGATCAAGAGGAAGATGGAGATCTCAAGGCACAGGTACAGAATGGAAGGTCATGTGCGTTACTGAATTGTGGGTGTCCGCAGTGTTCATATCTCTCAGCATGCCATTTGCCAAGTCTTTGTGAACCAATGCATAGAACAGCATTTTGTATCCTTTGAATATTGTGTCCCTTACCTTTCCCTTTCTTTTCACTTCTTTCAGAATAGTCTGATTAAGCGAATAAAGGGTGAAAATGTGTATGTCAAACATAGTAATCTTATGTTAGAGGTTGGTATTGGTATATACCAGTGCATGTACTGTACATGTGTGTTGGTTTTAGTGGTAAACCTGTGGATCTGCACTATGATGCATGAACTGTGTACTCCCACCTGCTAATAAATTAAATGGCTGTTTTTTCTCAGATTACAATGGCTTTCTCTACCTTGTTCCATAAATATATGTGTATACATGTTCAAAGTTTCTTTATCAAGTATAGCTTATAGTGTATACGGGTGAAGTTAGGAGTATTTTATTGCTCACATGAACTAGATTTTCTGTGGAGATATCCTTCAAAATATCACATTTTCACAAGTGTTGTGTTAGTGCGGTGATCCCTGATCCCCTGAAATACTTACTACCTTCTTCACTAACCAATTTACACATTTTGATTTTTACATTTTGGCAGCTTAGGTGAATGTTACAAAATGTCCTTGTTTTTATATTATCCAGGAGCTAGACAAAAATCAAGAAGACCTGATGAAACACCAGACCAATATAAGTGAACTGAAACGAACTTTCTTGGAAACCTCCACAGACACTACAGTGTCTAACGAATGGGAGAAGAGGCTTTCGACATCTCCAGTTCGGCTTGCTGCAAGACAGGAGGAAGCTCCAATGATTGAACCACTTGTGCCTGAAGAGGTCAGTGCCTTTTCATCAGACTCGGAATTATAGAAATGTAGGACTGGAAGGGACCATGAGAAGTCATCAAGTCCAGCCCTCTGTGCTGGGGCACAACTAAGTAAACCCAAACCATTTTTGATAGATGTTTGTCCAACCTGTTCTTTAAAACCTCCAATGATGGGGAATCCACAACCCCCCTTGGATGCCAGAACTTAACTGCCCTTAGAGTTAGAAAGTATCTAATCTTCCCGTATTGCAACTAAAGTCCATTACTTTTTGTCCTGCCTTCAGTGGACATGGAGAAGAATTGATCACAGTCCTTTTTATAACAACCCTTTAACATATTTGAAGACTATTATCATGTTCCACTCTCCCTCAGTCGTCTTTTCTCAAGACTAAACATTCCCAGTTCTTTAACCTTTCCTTGTAGATCAGGTTTTCTAAAACTTTATCATTTTTGTGGACTCTCTCCAATTTGTCCACATCTTTCTTGAAGTGTGGCATCCTGAATTGGACACAGTACTCCAGCTGAGGCCTCACCAGTACCAAGTAGAGCAGGAAATTACCTTCTTCGTCTTTCATACACGCTCCTGTTACTATATCTGTCAACTGCTCTTGGTGCAGTATCTCTAGGGGTCCCAGCTTTTTCCTAACTGGTCCCTTTTAAATTTATCTGCAATTAGACCAGTCCATAAATTCTTAACTTAAATTGAGTCTACCAGCCTTTAAACTCCAGGGCCTACAGTCTCCTTTTGTCAGTTTCTCAGAGGCCACCTGTTGCCCCTCTTCTATCCCAGACCTTTCTGCCCCGTTCTCTCTGTTCTCTATCCTATATAGCTGGGCTCGTTTTCTTTATTGGTCCAATCTGTGGGTGCATGTTTCCATGATTGGCAGTTCTAGCAGCTGTGCTGGGGTATGGTCAGCCTGATTGCCTATAAGCAGGAAAGACTCTCCTCTGCCTTCTGAACTATGCTCAGTATGGGGTTTGCAAACCCCATTACATAACCCCAGAATGATTATTAGGCTTTTTTTGCAACTGCATCACATTGGTGACTCATATTCAATTTGTGATGCGCTGTAACCCCGAGATCCTTTGCAGCAGGACTACCCTCTCACCAGTTATTCCCCATTTTGTAGTTGTGCATGTGATTTTTTTTCCTTCTGAAATGAAGTACTTTGCACTTAACGTTTATTGAATTTCATCTTGTTGAATTCAGACCAATTCTCCAATTTGTCAGGGTTGTTATGAATTCTAATCCTGCCCTCCAAAGTGCTTGCAACCCCTCCCAGTTTGGTGTCATCTGCACATTTTATAAGCACAATCTTCATTCCATTATCCAAGTCATTAATGAAAAGATTGAATAGTTTTGGACTTTGGACTGACCCATGCCATGCACCACTGGATACTCATTCCCAGTTTGACAGTGAACCACTGATAACTACTCTCTGGGTACAGTTTTTCAACCAGTTGTGCACCCACCTTATAGTAATGTCATCTGGACCACATTTCCCTAGTTTGCTTATGAGAATGTAATTTTGGACTGTGTCACAAAAGCCTTACTAAAATCAAGATATAGCATATGTACTACTCCCCACATCCCTCCCCCATCCAATAGGCCAGTAACCCTTTCAAAGAAGGAAATGAAGTTGGTTTGGCATGATTTGTTCTTGACAAAATCCATGTTGGCTATTCTTTATCACCCTATTACCCTCTGTGTATTTTATTTGAGGTCACTTCCATTAGGTGCTAGGTGCTTTCCAAGCACTTACAGGCATTCTCTGTTCTGAGCAAATCTCAATCTAAAGGGGACAAGATACTTTCAAATCTCGGGGGGAGGCTTTTGTTTGTCTGTTCTGTTTTACTCCTTTATATATCTTCTGCATAAGGTGGGAATCTTGTCTCCTTATTGGTCCTTTTGGTCAGGTGCCAGCTAGGTTACTTGAGCTTCTTAACCCTTTACAAGTAAGAGGATTTTGTGCCTCTGGCCCCCATAGGGAGGGACCCCATAGCACTGTATACAGAAAGGTAGTCACCCTTCCCTTCATATTCATGACAGTGGGTCCTGCGCTTTTTGGCGGAATCGTTAACCTCAGAGGTTCACGGCAGTCATCAGTTTGGCCACTTCTGATAGAGGCTCAAACCTGCCATTCACTCAGCTAATCTCATCACTGGCCAGTGTGAGGGAAATGGAGATCAACCCCCGCAGTGTCTGTGTCCTACCTCATGGGTCAGGGACAGGCCAGATCCCTTTCCAAATTAGACCTTCCTTTCTGATGTTGCTCACAGACCAGGTCAACTCCTCCTGTGTCCGATCAGGAGTTTGGGGGAACCCAGGCCCACGCTCTACACTGGGTTCCAGCCTAGCGCTCTATGGATACCAGCTGTCTACAATGTCCCCTGTATCAGCTGCGTGACAGCTACAACTCCCTGGGCTACTTCCCCATCGTCTCCCCCCAGAACTTTCTTTATCCTCACTGCAGGATCTTCCTCCTGAAGCCTGATCATGCTTGAGCTCTTCACTCTTCCAGCAGCACACCTTCTTGCTCCCTGCTCCTTGCCCACCCCCTCACTGACTGGTGGGAGGTCCTTTTTTAAACCAGATGTCCTGATTAGTCTGTCTGCCATAATTGATTCTAGTAAGTTCGGAACTGGCTCCTGGTGTCTTAATTAGCTTGCCTGTCTTAATTGGTTCTAGCAGGTTCCTGATTGCTCTAGGGCAACCCCTGCTTTTGTCACTCAGGGAACAGAAAACTATTCATCCAGTGCTACCAGATTCCTGTACCCCACTGGTCTGGGTCTGTCATAGACGGTAATGGGAAAATATGGAGAAACGTGCACTTGTATGTTTGGAAACACTCCTCAGCTTCCAGTTCTTTGAACACCTGAAGAGAGAAACACTCTCACTCAGAAAAGCCCTGGATCCCAGATATTACAAGGAACTGCTTATACAGATCAGGGCAATGCATTCAGGGATAGTGTACAATCTCAAACTTGTAAGGAAGCCTAAACCAGGAATTAGAAAGGGATGATTCTAAGGATCTTTCAACTTGTATCCAATATATGCAGTGCTTAGACACTGTGGTGATAGATACTCTACAGATGCCTAGGGAAGAGTCTCTTAAAAATGCAGCTACATAGTAGGAATCCAGTTTCAGTATAGTAAAAAGGTATCATTCCTAAACACTGTATTTAAGCTCTGATTCAGGAAGTATAGAGCACAATTTACAGCTGTGTCCAGCTACCAGTGGTAAATGAGACCTAAGTTTACACAGACTGAGATCCCCCATTTGAAACCTCTATCCCCGTCATGGGGAGTGGGTGAGAGGACTCAGAAGTGGGCTGGCCCCTGTGGAACAAGTTGTTTTTGGTTATATGGTGGGAGCCCTGTAACACCACAGTAGACTCAGTTAAATGTCTGGTATATGAGATGGGGTGGGTATATACCATCCATACCCAGTTGTAAGTTAATAAAGTTGTAGCCTGCTGCTTAAAATCCATCCCAGTGTCTATCTTTCATTCACCTGTATGTCCTGAGCAAAGAGGTACTCCTGGATTTTTTATTTTATTCATTTATTTATTAATTATTGCTTGGAAAGTTCTTTGCTACAGTCATTCCTGTTTAATTCTGTTTGCTATTTCTCACATGAAATAGTCTGGCAATGAATGGTTTGCTTGTACATTAGAAATGTATGAAACATAGATAAGTTTGTATATGGTATGGAATAAGAATGCATTTCAGTTATTAAAACTGTCTACTCCCTGCCCTCTTATTCGTTAGACCAAAGAAGAGAGAGAAAAATCTGAAAAACTTATATTTTTGCAGAAGGGAAGTACTACATTCATGGAGTCGCAGGTAAAAACAAAACATACTTTCTCAAAATGCAATCAAATAGACTGGCACAGAGTTACTCTTTTGCTATCTTTTTCCTTTTCAAAGCCACAACTTTATGTAAAAAAAAAATGCTCCACAAGTAGGTATGTTATTGTGGGCAGAATGCTGGGGACAGAGAAGAAGTACCCTCCAAAGATTTTGTCTACCTACTAGAGATTTGTTTCCCTGTGATTAACAGCCTTGGGTGAATGGATTTGGGGGAGGGGAGAATTCTCTAACTGTGCATGCTTTTGCAGAGTACAGAAGTCTCACTGAAAATGTTACAGTGTATGAGGCACTGTTGTCATTAGAATGAATTTCCTTTATGGTGTCAAGTGAATTCAGATTATCTTGATGATGAAGTTTGAATTCTTACTGGTTTTTCCATTAGCCAAGGGAAATAGAGAAGAAACTGCAGGAAGGAGAATCTGCTGGCACTGTTGTTACTTCTCATCAAATCATTTTCCAGAAAAGTGTTCCATCATCCTTAGAGGTTATTTTTAATTAATTTTATTTAATCCAGTGCATTGGTTTAGTTGAATAAATTAAACTATTGTAGGGATAAATAATTGGACACTGTGTACAATGAAACTGGGGTGACCAGATGTCCCAAATTTAGAGGAACAATCCCAATTTTTGGGTCTTTTTCTTATATAGGCTCCTCTCTCTCTTTCTCTCTCTTTCTCTCTCTCTCTCTCTCTCTCTCTCTCTCTCACCTATTTTTCACACTTGCTGTCTGGTCACCCTAATTGAAACTAGATCACGTAGCATACTTGTATGTGTCTACGGGCACACTGCATTTTTATATTTTGCATTATGTTCAAACAAAATCCACAACACTCAGGATATTTAATATACTGCATAGCTAAATTTAAATAATGCTAAGGGAGTCTGATTTATTCCCATAAAAGCAAGAAAAGTCAGTTAAGACTCTGCATATACAAATGTGCTGTCTTGAGACCTCAAAATACTTTCACAAAATAATATTTGCATGGGAATGGGGGGAGTGACTGAATGGGCTAATTATCCTATTTTTATAACTTACCCTATTTCTTTAAAATAAAGGTAATTGTTATGGTGCATGAGCCAGCCAGGATTACTCAAAAACAGCCAGTCAGATGTGTTTATTTTTTTAAAATGCTACTCAGCTGCAAGTTATTAGAGTAAGACTGTGCTAAAGTGAATTATAAATAGCCTCAAATGGGGGTCACAAAAGAAACTCTTTGCAGATTTGACCCTGCAAACAGTGATGCTGTTTATAGGTTTAATTGCTGCTGTACCTGGTACAGCTATTATATGTTCTCAAAATAGCTGCATCAAATTTCTTAAGTTTTAATATTTTAGTGTTCCTAAAACAAAAATAAGCAATTGGATAATCTAATGTAGCTTTTATATTTCAAATATAGGGCACTGAGGATTGGGTTATTGTAGACAAAATACCTACTGAGGTAGTTGATGGTGAATCGAAAAAAATTGTGACATACAAAGTCATGACTGTGCGCAGTAAAACTGGTGACATTCCACCTGAGATATTAAAATCCAGTACCATTGAAATGCAAAGCTTTGAGGACTTGGAAAATGAAATACAATCAAAAGAGGAGAATAAACAGAAAATGTACACCTTAGGAAAGTCCTATGACACTATATCCGGGAAAATTGTAACCATGACAAGTAAAGCTAAAGAGGGAGAGAAAACAGTGCAGTCATCACTAGAAGCATTTCAAAAAATGGAGAGGGGAATGCCAGAATCTGTGAAAATCATTCCAGTAGTGGCTGAATATGAAATTCTAGAGCCCATCACAGACGAAAAAGCAAGGAGGGGATCCGATGTACAGAGTACAAAAAGAAAGCTGTCCGAATCTTTAACACCTATAAAGGAAGCAGAGTCTCAGTTGCATAGTCCTGAAGAGGAAAGTTTGAAGAAAGCACAAAAGATGGACCAGGATTTTCATGGTACACTGGGAGGCTTGCAGTTTGGCAGAGCTGAAAAACACCTTGACAGTGAAGCTCTGAAAGCAGGGGCATTTGGTCGGAAAGATAAGAGCCTGTCTGAGTGGAGATATTCCAGAGAACAGCCATTTACCATTGCTACTGCTCACTATGTTTCTGAGTCGTCTGCATCAAGAGTAGTGGTAACAAGTGGCTTTGACTTTGTGCCACAATTTAAAGATTAAAGCATGACGTTTTTTAGACAATACCCTCACATTACCCTACCTTGCTGCTTGGCTTTATGTTGACAATAGCCAACCCAGTTTATTTTTTTTTCTCATGATTTAAGTCAGTACCACAGTCCAAAGCAGGCATTATAATGCTTTAAACTTTTCAGATTTATTTAGAGATCCATGTTGCTGAAATGTAGTATTGCTGCTGTGGCTTGTAATGGGGGGGGGGGGGAACAGTTTGCCTGAACCAGTAAAATCCCAGTGCTAACAAGTATGCTTTTATATTACTGCTTATAGTCATTACAGATTTGTGCTCATTTATTTTCCCATTCTTTTCCTGTTTTTAACCTGTCTGTGTCCTTGCAACCTTATCCTCCTTTCCTCTGTCTCAAACTAGAGTTTTGTCAGTTAACATATCGGTGTGTGTGTGTGTCTGTCTGTCTCTCTTTTGTGTATGACTCTGCATTTCTTTGTCCACTTAGACTAAACAGTCCTCCAGTGAAAAAACCTTGGATGGTTCAGATATCTTCAGTTTATTAGAGTCTGCAAGAAAACCAACTGAGTTCATAGGAGAGGTTACTTCTACTTCACATAGCAGGGCTCAGGTGGCCGTTTGATTCCATCTATGAATTTTATATCTGCACACTACTGATTTTTTTTCTTTTGTTCCCTATATTTGCACATAAGTGTGTTTGACTCATAGATATTTCAGAATCTGCATGGTTATTATTAATGCAAATGCTTGGTGTGCCTTTTACTTCCTAAGCTAGATCACAGCTAGAAACCTCACAAGAAAATCAAGTTCTATTCCTTTTTTTTCTTTTGTCATTTTACAGGATATTTTATTTGCTTTTAAAATGCTAGGGCATTGATACAAACAAAAAGGATAGTATGAGATTTCTTCTCCCCTTTTTAAATGCTGATTCATGGTGTGTTTTTGCTCTAATAATTACCTTTAAAGTAAAAACTTAAGCAACTCAGGAGAAAGAAAATGGTGAACTTTAATATCATTTGTTACTTATATTTACAGTACATTGGCATTAGTAGTTGGGTTAAGTTTTATTATTCACTTTTGACATTTAGTTCCATTTCCCTACAGAAAACGGAAACAAAGACCAGCCAGGAGATAAGTATCAGCGAAATGAAGGAAGAGGTTCAGCCGTATCAAGATTCAGTGAAGAAGGTTGTGCAGGAGACTGTAGTGGTCGAGGAGAGATATGTAACGAATGTGCATGCAAGTGGAGATGCTGTTAAATTGGCTGGAGATCAGCTGGATGCTATGGCACAGGCAGTATCTGCTGTTGCTTCTAGTATGAAAGGAAAGGAGGGTTCAGCTGTGACTGAGGGGACTAAAGAGGAAAAAAGGGAGGAGGCTGATAAAGCTGTAACCAAGCGGGAAGGAATTGCTGCTGCTTCTCATCAGCAGGAGGAGGAGCAGAGTGCAACAGTCCACGTTTCCGATACATTGGAAAGAAAACCTCATTTTGAGGTAACTAGTTATTAATAATCAGTTATTTCTGCGTTGAAGTATAAGGCAGTGATACTCAGACTGGGGCTCGAGAGCCGCATGTGGCTCTTTAATGAGTCTCCTGCAGCTCTTTGCAGCACATGATATTAAAACACCATGTGATTTAATTATTAACCAATCAGGATATTTTTGCTATATTATTAACCAATTGTAGAATACTTGGTCAATCATTTTGCTGTGAAGAAAAAAAAAATATATATATATAGACACACACAGATTCGTGTGTGTGTGTGTGTGTGTGTGTGTGTGTGTGTGTGTGTGTGTGTGTGTGTGTGTGTGTGTGTGTGTGTGTAATAAATGAAACAATGAATTTACACTACTGTGGCTCTTTTGGCTAATGATGATTACTAATTTGGTTCCTGAGCCACTGAGGTTTGATTATCACTGGTATAATGTATACAATATTGGACTAAATTAACTCCACTGATGAAGAGTTAAATAAAATATACACAGGTAGTAGATTACATTATCACATCTTTATAGTGGACAGTTTGTTTCTCCTCTTATTTCTTTCTTGCATGGCAGTTCTGAGCCTTGTTGCTGGTTTCCATTATCAACAACATCAGGGCCGGCCTTAGGGAAAACGGCACCCTGGCCAAACTTGTATTTTGGTGCCACTGGCCCCCGCTGCCTCCCTGGGCTCCCCAACCCTCCGTCGCCCCCAGACCCTGCTGTTTTCTTCCCCATTGCCCTGAGCTCCCTTCCACAGCCTCACACCCCAGGCTTGCCCCCACTCCTTTCCTTTTGAGCATGGCATCCCCTGGACCACAGAACCCTGGGCCGTCGCCCACCAGTAAGGCCGGTCCTGAACAACATGCAATGTATATTTTACCTAAAGGAGTGTGCAGTGCTGAAGACTGATGCCTTTTATGTAACTGATCATAAGGATTCAGTGTCCACTGCCTGAGGAAAGTTCATTAAGATTTATAGAGTACACTTGTCCAAAAGGAACAGAAAATAATACATTCTTCTCTGTTTGTCTCAATTGTAAATAATTTACCTTGTTTTAAACTACTAAGTTTTCTCATTTTAGCCTCATTAACAGGATTTCTAAATCTATTTGTACTAAGGTGTTAAAAACCTTCATATTGTTTTGCTTCTCTTTCTGAGAGGTAATTACAAGAAAATAAACTTGTAATGTCAATCTGTTCTATTGTATTTTAAAATAAGCAAATTTTTAATATTTGCATCTTTTCCAAAGTCATCTTTCTTGAAGTACAACTTAGCATTAGATATAAAAAACACCTTGGAATATTGTTAACATATATACATGTATGGACCATTATGCTGACATTTTTTTCCTTCCTGTAATGCAGAGCACATTTATTTTATTTTTTTCCACTCCCCAACAAAAAAAAAAATCTCTGAGAAATCCAAAAGCTTTAATAAATGCTCCAATTACTTTTCCATTGAAGCAGTCACCAGTTGTGAAGACTGAAACCATCAGCTTTGGCAGTGTTTCTCCCGGTGGGGAGAAGCTTGAAATGTCTACCAAGGAAGTTCCCATAGTTCATACAGAAACAAAAACCATTACATATGAATCATCACAGGTAAGAAACTCTGCAAGACCCAGGGCCTAATCTACCAAGGGCTAAAAAAAAATACCTGTCAGCTGCTTTAAATATATTACAGTATTAAATACAGTATTAAATAGTAATATCAGCCATAGTAAGTCTATACTAAACAGAAGAACTATATAAATATGTACGTTTATCTGAAGGCACTCTTGTTTGTACCAGTATGCGGTCTTTTGTGAACACTGCTTAGACTACAGGACTTTGATGTATATCCTTAAAAAACAGTATGAGACACATACAAAGGGGGGAGGGATAGCTCAGTGGTTTGAGCATTGGCCTGCTAAACCCAGGGTTGTGAGATCAATCCTTGAGGAGGCCACTTAGGGATCTGGGGCAAAAATCAGAACTTGGTCCTGCTAATGAAGGCAGGGGGCTGGACTCAATGACCTTTCTGGGTCCCTTCCAGTTCTAGGAGATAGGTTTATCTCCTATTATTATTATAAACAAAAGTACTCTTGTAAACTTATGACGTGATGCAAAATTCTGAAGTAGAAACGTAAGTAATGAAATAACATCCAAGTCCTATGGGACGGGTCTGACCACTCCTGGCCATTACAGAATGACATCATTCTTTTTATAAGGGTATGACAAAAAGAATATTAAGATATTCTTAATACAATAAGATATTAATTTTGGTGTTCAGATGAAATACCAACTCAAGCAATTACCTTTCTACCTCTGAATTCTCCAGGCAGTTCCAGTTGCGTGTAGAATTCTTCACTTCATGTTCCAACTGTTGATGTTTATTGTTAAGCAGTTGCTGCATTCCACTCTAGAAGTAGCCACAATAGGAACTATTTGCAAAGCACTTTGAACACCACCAGGCATAATAGAAATGCTGCTGTTTCAGTCAAATGGACTAGACTGTCAGCTATAAAGGAACATCCCAGCAGCAAGTAGTTTATATCATCAACCACATTCTTTATGCAGAAGTCTAGAGACAGGAAAGCTCAGCCAATATCTCAATTTTTCACGAACTATTTGTGGCATTTTTTTTCTTTTGGCTATTTAGGCAGATTCTGGTGCTGACTCAGAGCCAGGTGTGCTGATGAGTGCACAGACCATCACATCTGAAACTACCAGTACTACAACTACAACACATATCACGAAAGTAAGAAAATGAGGGGTTCAGTCTTCGAATAGATGTATTTTCAGAACTTTGACCTGACTGTATAAATCAATATTTATTTCAGAATATGGATGTATGCTAATATTTTCTGTGTGAAATCCTATCTAGTGTATATACTTATGTAGTCCCTATGGCAGTAGTGTCTGAGCACCTCACAACATCCCTGTGAGGTGGCCAATTGTTATCTCCAGTTTACACACAAGGCACAAAGAGATTAGGTGGCTTGCCCAAGGTCACCCAGTAAGTCTGTGGCAGAGCAGGATATTGAATCTGGGTCTTCCAAGTCCCAGGCTAGCACCCCAACCCCTGGACCATCTTTCCTCCTTAAGCATAACTCCCATTATCCTCACCGAGTATGTCTACACAGCAAAGGAAAACCTACGGCTGGCCCATGCCAGCCGACTCAGGCTGCGGGGTAGTTTGATTGCTGTGCAAGGCTTCTGGGTTCAGGATGGGGTCTGGGCTCTAGGACCCTATGGGGCAGGAGGTCCCAGACCTCAGGCTCCAGCCCAAACCCCGAAGTCTACACAGCAATAAAACAGCCCCACAGCGCAAGCCCACGCCACGTGGCACAGGCCAGCTATGGGTGTCTAGTTGCTGTGCAGACATACCTACTGGGGCCATGATTTAAGCCTATCTGGGTAAAATTCATCTCTGGGCAAAGGAGTCACACAAGGTCACACCCCACTTAAGAGCCCTCACAATAGGACTTAAGTGGGAGCAGAGGCTTTGTGTTTCTTCTGTTGTGCGTGTAGATATGCTGTATAACCATGCTTTTCTTTCATATGTTGGAAATGCAGTTGATGTCAACCATTCTGATATATGCACTATATAACTATCTTTTCTGAAACTTGCTAGGTGAACTGTTCCTGCTCATTTATCTTCAGATTCTGGAACTGTTTCTTTGAACAAGCAGCACCACTTTTAAATGAGTGTTTATTTGTATTTGTTCCTCTCACTTTTAGACTGTGAAAGGAGGCATTTCAGAGACAAGAATTGAAAAACGAATAGTCATCACAGGAGATGCAGATATTGACCATGATCAGGTAGAGTATATAAGCTATAAAAAGCTGCCCTGAACTGAAAACTACCAAAGAGGGTATATTTAACCTTAAGCTTTAAAACACTGTTCATACTGGCATGCCTTAAACTGGATTAGTATTTAAATCAATGATAGTATATTTAAATCATTTTTCCTCATTTGTAAATTGTGTAATTTCTCATGAATCTCTCCACCTTGCTACTGATCATGCATGTTCCACCTCCTTTTTGTTTTTGCCCTTCTGTGGTTTCCTTGGGCTAGGCGCTGGCTCAGGCAATTAAAGAGGCCAAAGAGCAGCACCCTGACATGTCAGTGACCAAAGTAGTGGTACATAAAGAGACAGAAATCACACCAGAAGATGGGGAGGATTGACCCACAGGTAAGAAGAATAGATGATTTTCCTAGGCACTCACTGGCTGGCATGCAGCTAAGACATTCTCCTACCATAATTCACCTCTAACTCCTTATTTCTCTCACTGGCATTTGCAAAAACCATGTGAGCCAAGTATTAATTCTGGAATTTACTTCAGATGTAAATTATACACATTTAGGTCGATGTATTTTTCTTTGTTTAATAGTGCCAGTTAGAGAAACGGAAATGTGCTTTTGTTGTCTCTCTGGATGTTACTCATCCGTGCTTTGATGTATTCCTAAAATTTCTAACTCTGCGATCAAAAATTTGTTGTCTGTTTATATATGTGACTTAAGAACAAAAGCATTTTGTTCTTAAAGGTACAATTTTAATTTCTGAGGGAAATAATTATAGCTACTTACCCTATTTTAAGCACAAATATGGCACAATTTAGTATTTTAGTTCAAACTTGTAAAGCTTTGTGGTCCAATTTACTTTTATTAAACCCAAATTCATTGTTGTGTCAATATTTGGATGTCTTGACTTTCTTGTATTTTGTAAGGATATTTTGTGTTTGGAAGTGGCATTGTTTCTCAGGATGAGATAATAATGCAGCTTTTCTTGAGTCAAGCTGTCTTCAGTAAAGGCATGCTTTCCAACTAAGTTTGGCTGAACAGTCATCTTGATGATAATATATTTACTGTATGTGCAGAAACATATCATGCATACTAACCTGCTATGCAAGAGCTCTTAATGACAGCATCATCCATAGGCTGCTTTGAATGCTGTATGCACCCACAAAAAGGGGCTGCTTGTCTAATTTGTCTGAAATGATAGCAGCATCATATTCTTGAAGCACTATGTATTCCCTAGCATTTGGTATAAGTAACATAGTATGATGTGCAGCATCTCTTGAAAGTTTACTCCTTTCCTGCTTTGGATGAGGAAATATAAATGCCTAAAGCAAATGTGAGTAAGACCACTACTACTTACTTTGGAAAATGGCGCCAGTCCTTAAGGAATGAGCACCAATAACAGTTATGGTCTTCTGCTAATCAATTCAGAGAAAACAGTAAAGTGGCCTGATCCAAAGCCCACTGAAATCAATGGGGGTCTTTCCAATGCACCTTGGATCAGGCCCAAGGTTGGCAGTTACTTATACTGGAATCATGTGGTTATGATATTGTTGTCAGTTGAAGTATTCAACATGAGCCCCTTTTCACCCTTGATTTGAGAGAGAGAGAGAAACTCAGTTGTTTCAAATCATTAACTTGGTTCTCTTTCCTGCAGGAGTAATTTAGCTTGCATACGAATCCAGTCATGCACACCCTTAGGAATACCAGAGCCTATATGGAGTCTCAGTTCTAACCTGACTGACTTGTATCTGTCCATGGAAAATTTCAGTACCGAAGAATTGATCGTAAATGCTAATAAAGACACTGGCAGAGATATTTTCCCATATAAAGCAATCTGAATCAGCATCAGTAAAACAATATTGCATGAAGCAACGATAAATTTACAGAAAAGCATCATTTTAAATTTTCATTATATCTAAGTTTCAGCTATACCTGCACGTTCATAAACAATATAAACAGTGATCTAATGTAACACATAAACAGTTTATGCCTTTCACGTTTTATTAAGTCTAAACATACTAAAATTTGTTAGGTGGCAAACCTTTTGTTTATGGATACTGTAACTGAAGATTACCCTAAACTGCTAGAAGCTGTATAGGTACTGTGTATAATGTTTTATCACACATTAGATGTGCCAATAACACAGTTTATTCAGGAAACAATTTGAATCTTGTATTTGTTTTATCTGGTTTTATTACTGTTGCCTGATTTAAAAAAAATGATGAATCTCTAATCTTATCAAAATATTTAAATTCTTACAAAATGTGTTTTGCATACCTGATTTAATATCTTGTGAGGTAGTAAAGATTTCAGCACATTTACTTGACTTTAAGATTTTTTGTCAGCATTGTTCAGAGTTAAAGTCAGAAAGTTTCCAGTCACCCTTCAGAAGTTCTAACCCTGTAAATTATATGTAGTTATTTTGGAGAAAGTCTGTATTTTCCTTAGTTTATAGTGTTACAAAATTATTACTCTGAAATAACCTTGATGGTTTTTTATTGACTTTCCTTTTGTTCTCAGAGAAAAAAATGTTTCATTTCAGAATCTGGTCAGCACCATTTATGATCTAGTTCAGAGCCAAGCCTTAAAATGTACAGAACATCCTCGGAAAACTCATTAGTATTCCATTATAATATCCACTGAAGGGATATAGTCTCCGTTACACTCTCAGCTGCGTCACAACACATGGTGAATGTATGTTTCTGCATAGTGAAATAAAAATGGTAAATGCATCCAAAATTGTATTGTTCTGTGTCCAAAAGAATCCAGTGTTTTTATATTCAAAACCCAAGTAATATCTGTATGATATCAAAGGCTTTATTCATCTGCATAGTAGGTCTATCCTGTCATACAATAGACCACAGTATGCTGTGCAGACAACTGGAGTTTGCAGGGGAGCCTACAGGATAATAGTATGAAAATGTACTCCTTTGGGTAAAATGATGTTAGCAAAGGAAAAAGAACATTATGCTTCTTTTTTCTATAGCGGTGTACTGTGTTTCAGTTAAGTTAAATGGAAATTATTTGTGTTTGGCTAACAAAATTATAATGAAAATGTAGCATTGGCTCAAGATCTGTTTTCTTTTATATATTTGCTCTGAATCATGGATGAATTATCTATTTAAGAGAATCCTTACTTTTCTGTTTGCTGTTGCTTGCTCCTTGACCACACTTGGCTGGCATTCCCTTGGTGATTTAAGATGAATTCGTAGAGGCTAACTCACCCATCAATCCATAAACCCTGGTAGGATGCAAGAAATAAATATAAGTGAACTTGTGTACAGAGAGCTCCCTCTCATTGACTTCAATGGAGGTGACTTCAGTGGAGGGCAGGATTTGGCCCACAGATTAGTTACAAGTATTTATTTTCTTAATTTAGAAAGAAAGAAAAGAGAATATATCAAGAGAAGACTCTGTAGTTAATAATTAAAAAAGAAATCTCCTGAGGTTTTGACTGCTCTACTGTCTCTCTAAAATAATGTTTTCAGTCAGCCATTCTTCATGTCTTTGTTGTTTAAGACCTCCCTTTATGTATCTGCCCTTCTAGCACATCAGTCATCTCTCACCTATTACCTAATGAATAATGCAAAGATTGTGTTCTTACGTCCATATTTTTGGAGTTCTCTTCCTGACCCTCTTCCTAATATAACAATGTGTCTATAAATTCTGTTCCTTCCTAGAATAGGATTTCTTTCCTCTCCCTTCCCCCCCCCCCCCCCACCGCCGTCAGCTACAGAGAGAAGAGGTATCTACCCTGTTTCTCAGCAGACTACATTCCAGGCTCTTGCTTCTGCATCAAGAGTTTAAAAATAGACTCTGAAGCTATATTGATCTTCCCTCAGGTGGCCCTTACCTTGTCAGCTAAGAAACAGCATTATGTTACCTCAGAGTTGTGAGTGGCTACTATACTGCCTTCTGTCCAGAGTTACCCTTAGCATTATATTGTAGCATGGCTTGAGGGAAATGTACTATAGTGATTATGTACAGTATGTATGCTGTCTGAAGATACTGTATCTTTGAGGTTAGTCTCCTTAAAAAGCTAGGATATGGCCTAAGCATGTACAGAGTAAGAGAAGATTAGAGTGGATCGGCAATGACATCTCAGTCATTGTTAGCAGCAGACCTTTGTTTGGGGTAATTCCTTGGGATGGTCCCTGGGAATAATAGTTTTGATTTTTGTTAGTGACTGTTTCTTGGGTTGTCTGCCTAATGCTGTGCCACATGAAATAAAGAACACTTTCCTGTTTCTACCAGATGCCTTTTGTCTCTGTCTCTTCTCACTTGTCCAGCTCTGAGCCATATAACAGTCCCTACAAACAAACTGTCACAAGACCTGCACCATTACTAACACAGACCAATACGGAGAGAAATCTCACTCCATTACAGCTGGAATAATAATTCCTGAGAATACAGCTCTGTCTGAACGGGCTATTCTGCATCATTAAGATAAGGGATCCTGATGTGTAGGTAAAAAAGAAACGTAGCAGGTGTCACCATTCTAGATACAGAAAGTATAAATATAATTATCTGATAATCATTAAAAACAAATACTGTCCTTAGGAATCAGTTAGCATTGATCTTTCTTAAGCTTTTTGAGGGTCAGCATTACTTATTAATGTAATAATAGCAAGTTCAAGCATTACAGGAATTTTCTGATAGGCCTCCATATTCAGAAATTAGATCAGAACCTGAACCGATGTCTTCACTCATATTCTTCAAACAGACAAGATTTGTTCAGCTGGAGGAAGGGTGGGGGGTGACAAATAATCACTTTGTCAGCTCCCATTCAGATATTGTTCCTTGTTAGCACATTTTCAGGTAAATTAGACAATGAGGCTGTGCTTCAGTCTTGAAACCAACTTGTAATTCAGGAAACTCTGATACCGATTTCCTCTGTTATGTCGTAAAAGATTGTGAGACACAATCCAAATTTCAGTATTTTTTTTATTGGCTTTTCCATGTAGTCGTGAACCATAGAATCTTCCCAATTCACAAGCACTAGTGGTGAGATGATATTAGTATCCCCATTATATAGATGGAGATTGAATGCACAGAGGGGCTATATGATGCGCTCAGGAAATCTGGACAGAACTCAACCCTGATCATCTGAATCCTACTCCTATGCCTCAACCTTTCTTCAACTTGAGTGCTACTTCAACTTATGTAAATATTTTGTTTATACACCCATTGTTATAACATCTGGGCACATGGCATATGTTATATATAAAAAATATTGAAGCTGCCAGCAGTAGACAACACTTCAGATTACCCTTGCCTGTTAATAATGATATATGGAGATAGGTCTATCTCATAGAACTGGAAGGGACATTGAGTCTAGTTCCCTGCCTTCACTAGCAGGACCAAGTACCAATTTTGCCCCAGATCCCTAAATGGCCCCCTTAAGGATTGAGCTCACAACCTTAGGTTTAGCAGGCCAATGCTAAAACCACTGAGCTATCTATCCCCCAAATGTTTGATCAAATTTACTTGCTTCATGCTTTGATAGTCTGCCAAAGCCTGGGTTACTATCAGCGACCCTATACAAAAACCACTATACCTTCATTCTTCAGAGGTCTGTTAATACTAGCAAGAGGTCTTTAGCTGATTTCAGCCATTGCAGTGAAACATGAGGAAAAAAGGCAGCATCTAAGGCAAGCAAGTCCCAAACCCTATAAGGGGGATTGGACTGGAAGAGTGGTCTCAACCTTTTCCATATTGTGGACACCCCTTCCTGTCCCACCTCACAGTTATGAATCCATGTCATCCCTGCAGCAACTATAGTGCCTGGTTATATGAAGTAAAAGTAATATATCAGGCCAATATTAAGGAGCTATAATGAAAACAAGTTACTTGGTTGCATCTCTCTGGGCAGAGGTTTTTGTTCATTAATATTGAATCTCTTCCTGTTGTCTGCAGTCCTTACTGCTCTAATCTCTCTCAAGATCCCTTTGCAGTTTAGTTCTGCCCCTCTGTATGTTTTATAGATCTTCAGTTTTGGTGGTGTCCATACATTTGACCGCAGCCGAATATATATCAAAGAAACTCCCAAAGAAGAGGGACAAAAAAGCAGTTGTTCAGGGAGATGCTTGTTTCTTTGAGTTTAGCTGATGAAAACAAAACTTCTGGAAACCCTGGGAGTTTGGAGATTGAACTGCAGCTAATAGCAAGAAGCATAGCTGCTTGAATAAGACAAATGGGTCCACTTTGTGACAGAAGAAACTACATAGAATACCTTGAAGTGCTCTGTGGACCACCGGGCTTAGTTAAAAATATTTACTAAATATGAGTGCCAAGATGAGGGTTCATTCTATCATAATTTCTGTGTGAAAAAGAAAATGAGGGATTGTATTAATTCAGTTACTTCCAAAGAGGGCATCATTCTCCAGGTGCAAATGCTGCTTGAGTTAAGAGTGCACAGAGGAAGCACCTTTATCACTAAAGTTTGTGCCACTTCAGAAACAAGATTCTTCTTCGAGTGCTTGTTCACATTGATTCCAGTCTGGTGTGTGCATGCCGTGTGCATGGTTGTAGGAAACTTTTTCCCTTAACAGCTCCTGTAGGGTTGGCTAGGGAGCCCCCTGGAGTGGCACCCTCATATATATGACCCTGCCAATCTGATCCCCCCTTCAGTTCCTTCTTACCGTCTGTGGCGACATTGGAACTGCATTTCGCTTGCTTGCAAGTGTTCCCTTAGCCTAGTACCTAGTCCTACCCAGTTTCTTGTTTTAGTAAATAGTGTAGTGTTGTTTATAGTTAGTATAGAAATTGGTGAGCGGGATCGTTCCTATCCTCTTACCCTGCCTTGGGCTTTAGGGCATGCCTCAATCCCAAGGGTTTAAGTATAACAGTGTATGCTGAAAGTCTATGCCTAATAGCGATCCCCACAACTCATGCCTGAGGTGTCTAGGGGAGGTGCATCAGTCTGAGCGCTGCAACATTTGTAAGGCTTTCATGCCTAGAACTAGAAAGGAGCGTGACTTCCATTTAAAACAATTACTGATGGAAGCTATGCTCCGTCCAGCAGCACTTGACTGCCAGGGCCTGGTGCGGAGCACCCCAGCGTCGGTCCGTGAATCCATGCCGAGGAAGGATGCTGGCGTGAGAGAACCTTGGCAACGAAGATCCTTGGCATCGCAGCAAGGAGCAGGGCTCCAGCACCGCTCCACAACTTTGGTGCCCCACAATTTGTTTATAAAAATATGCTAATGAGTGAATATAATATAACTGGAATATGCTTCATGCAAAAGGTCTCTTGTAAGGTATCATTACAAAGCTTATAATCTACTGAGTGTAGTCCTATTTATATAAATTTACCGCTTTTGTATCTGAAACTAGAAATATGAAATACAACTCTGAGGGCCTATTGTAATTATGCAAAGTATGGACCATTTTGCTTGGTAACTTACTTTGTTCTGTCTGTTACTACTTGGAACCACTTAAATCCTACTTTCTGTATTTAATAAAATAACTTTTTACTTATTAACTCAGAGTATGTATTAATACCTGGTGGAGCAAACAACCATGCATCTCTCTATCAGTGTTATAGGGGGCAAACTATTTATGAGTTTATCCTGTATAAACTTTATGCAGGGTAAAACGGATTTGTTTGGGTTTAGACCCCATTGGGACTTGGGCATCTGACTGTTAAAGACAAGAACATGTCTGTTAGCTGCTTTCAGGTAAACCTGCAGCTTTGGGGCAAGTAATTCAGACCCTGGGTCTTGGAGCAGATGGGAGTGTCTGGCTCAGCAAGACAACGTGCTGGGGCCCCGAGCTGGCAGGGAAGGCAGGGATAGAAGTAGTCTTGGCACATCAGGTGGCAGCTCCCAGGGGGGTTCTGTGATCCAACCCGTCACACACATATCACTGCAAGACTTCATTACCGACTTGCCAGCACACATGGTTTTGGGCTCCCCTATGGGGCAGACACTCCTGTGTCCCCCAATAGGGAAAGACAGTCTGATCCAGTTGTAGGCTCATAGCTACCAGCTATGACAGACTTTTCACTAGCCAGCAAAATCCCCCACCTCCCTCCCCTTCACTCAGGTTAGGTTTGCTTCCAGCTAGAGTCCTTGAGGTTTGTTCCCACCTTAGCAGTCACCAGGACCCCAACTTCCAGCTCACAATACAAGTCACTGTGCACCTCTTCCACTCCATTACAGCCAGTTCATGCTTCTGTGTCTTAATAGTTTTGTCTTTTAAGTCCAGGCTGGTGGGCAGCCTTTTCCCGGGCAAATTGTACATCGATTTCCATTTGTCTTCCTTTGAGACCGTCACTCGATGAGCTGGGTTACCACAGAGAACCCCCTCCCCTCCTGTCTTGCTAAATTAGACACTCCAATCAGCTTCAGCATAAACACAGAGGTTAGGCCACACCTGTCTACAGTTCACTGAAACTGGGATGCACTCGGTTTATGGGTTTCTTAGGCCTGGTCTACACTACGCTGTTAAACCGATTTTAACAGCGTTAAATCAATTTAACGTTGCACCTGTCCACACTACATTGCTCTTTATATCAATTTAAAGGACTCTTTAAATCAATTTCTGTAATCCTACAAAACGAGAGGAGTAATGCTAAAATCGATATTACTATATCGGATTAGGGTTAGTGTGGACACAAATCGACGTTATTGGCCTCATTATTTTACAGTAGCTACCCACAGTGCACTGCTCCAGAAATCGACACTAGCCTCGGACCATGGACACACACCACCGAATTAATGTGCCTAGTGTGGACACGCACAATCGACTTTATAATATCTGTTTTATAAAATCGGTTTAAGCTAATTCGAATTTATCCTGTAGTATAGACGTAGCCTTAGTTAACAGAGACTTTCCCAGCGCCTAGTGTTCAGCCTTTCTGGGCAATCTGCAACTTGTGTAGTTCCAGCTGCTTCTGATCTTCATTCTTACTTATTTTGCTTCCTTTTCTATCCCTACTTCCCTTAGCCGAAATAAGCAAACAGAAAATAACAAACCAGTAACCACTTTGTCTGTTCTCCAGCCACCACACTTAAAACTCACTTAAAATCACTACCAGTACCTCAAAGCAATCAGCTGTGCACAGATCCTGCTGACTACACCACTGTGACAGGTTGGATCACAGAACCCGCCTTGGGAGCTGCCACCTGATATATCAAAGTCTACTTCTGCCCCTGCTTTCCTGCCCTGTCAGGTTAGGACATCAGTGCTCTGCCTGGTTTGAGCCAGACTCGCTAGCCTGCAGCAAACCCAGACTCTGGTCTAAATCACATACAGCTGTAGGCTTACCTGAAAGCAGCTAACGGAAATGTTTTTGTCTTTAACACTCAGACGCCCAAGTCCCAATGGGGTTTAAACCCAAATAAATGCATTTTACCCTGTATAAGTTTATACAGGGTAAACTCATAAATTGTTTGCCCATTATAACACTGATAGATATGCACAGCTGTTTGCCCACCCAGGTATTAACACATACTCTGAGTTAATTAATAAGTAAAAAGTGATTATTAAATACAGAAAGTAGGCTTTAAGTGGTTCCAAGTAGTAACAGACAGAACAAATTAAGTCACCAAGCAAAATAAAATAAAAACATGCAAATCTATGTCTAATCAAACGGAATACAGATAATCTTACCCTTAGAGATGCTGCAGTAAGTTTTTTCCTCAGACTGGACACCTTCCAGGCCTGAGCACAACTCTTTCCCCTGGTATGGCTCTTGTTCCAGCTCAGGTGGTAGCTAGGGGATCCTTCGTGATGGCTCCACTCCCTCTTTGTTCTGTTCCACCCATTTATATATATTTTGCATAAGGCAGGAATCCTTTGTCCCTCTGGGTTCCCACCTACTCCATCTTAATAGAAAGACAACAGGTTAAAGATGGATTCCAGTTCAGGTGACATGATTACATGTCACTGCAAGACTTCATTACCCATTTGTATACTGTGTGGAAAATTGCCAGCACGATTATGATGGGTCTCACTCTTTCTCTTCTTTGGGGTGGGGTGGGGTTCAGAGTGCCATTTCTTGCCCCTAAATTGGAATATTAATTGCCCCACTAGTGTCCTAGAGGAGGGGAGTGGAGAGGGAGGGACCTGGGCCCACCCTCTACTCCAGGTCCCAGCCCAGGGGTCCCGTGGATATTGGTGAACCATTCAAACTGACAGTTCCTTCCCCTGTGCTACTTCCCTCTCCTGCCCTTCAGCTTGTTGGGGGGGGGAGGGGCTTCTTGCCCTCCCTCTGCACAAGCCAGGTGCCCCTTACCTAGGGTCTAGGACTTCTTAGCCCACCGCAGCACTTCTCCAAACTGTCTTCTGCTTCTCTTCAAACTGTTCTCTGCTCCAACCCCAATCTTTTCTGCTCCAACTCCTTCAAACTGTTCTCTGCTCCAATACCAATCCTTTCTGCTCCAACTCCCATACTATCTGATTGAAGCAGGGGTTTTTATCATGTGACTGACTGCAGGTGCTCTAGTTAATCTATAGCAAACTTTCTTCCCCTTACAGGGAATAAGGCTCCCTTCTAACCCTTTCCTGCTGCATTCTGGCCATGCTGTATCACATTTCTTCCCCTACCCCCCCCCCCACTCAACACCATAGGGTTGGGCTACTTGGGACGAGAGGCAGTGTTGTCGCGATAGGCCATCAGCGTTGCCATGTTGGCTTCCAGCCCTATGCTGTACCCAGAAATAGAAGAGCTGCAGGGATAGGAACCACCTAGTCACTCTTGCGTTCTCCTTGTTTCTGTGCATCCGCTGGAGCGGGGTGTGGTTTGTCACGAGGGTAAACCGCCGCCCCAGTAGATAGTAGCGGAGGGTCTCCATAGCCCATTTTACCGCCAGACATTCCTTTTCAACGACAGCGTACTTTTGTTCCTTGGGGAGGAATTTCCGGCTGAGGTACAAGATTGGGTGTTCCTCCTCCCCTATCATCTGTGAAAGGACGGCTCCTAGCCCTACCTCTGAGGTGTCTGTTTGTAGGATGAATTCCTTCTCGAAGTCTGGGGCTATGAGTACTGGATGGCAGCATAGGACTGTCCTCAAATCTGCAAATTCTTCTTCTGTCGTATCAGTCCACTTTACTATCTCGGAGCCCCAAGCTTTTATCAGATCCATCAATGGCCCTGCTCTTGTGGCGAAATGAGGGATGAATCTCCGATAGTATCCTACCATCCCTAGAAATGCTCTGACTTGCTTTTTGCAGACTGGTCGAGGCCAGCCTTTGTATTGCCTCCGATTTGTTCCATTGGGATTTCATCAAACCTCTCCCTACTACATACCCGAGGTATCTGGCCTCAGCTAGTCCTATCACACACTTGAGAGGGTTAGCAGTGAGGCTGGCCTTCCGCAGGGCATCTAACACTGCTTCTACTTTTCCTAGATGCATTTCCAGTCAGGGCTATGGATGACTATGTCGTCTAGATAGGCAGTGGCATACTTGGCATGGGGTCGCAGTAACTTATCCATAAGTCGTTGGAATGTTGCAGGGGTCCCATGGAATCTGAAAGGGAGGACAGTGTATTGAAACAGGCCATCGGGTGTAGAGAAAGCAGTCTTTTCCTTGGCATTTTTGGCCAGGGGAATTTGCCAATATCCTTTGGTCAGATCCAGAGTGGTTAGGTACCGGGCCTTGCGTAACTGATCAACTAGCTCGTCAATGCGTGGTATCAGATAGGCATCGAATTGGGATACTTCATTCAATTTCCAGACATTGTTGCAAAACCTCAGGGTGCCATCAGGCTTGGGGACTGGGACGATAGGGCTGGACCACTGACTGTGAGATTCTTCAATAACCCCGAGTTCCAGCATCTTCTTCACTTCCATCCTAATTTCTTCCCTTTTAGCTCCCGGTATTTGGTATGGTCTTATCATCACCCTTACTCCGGGGCTGGTGACAATATGATGGTGGACCAGTTGTACGGCCCGGTTGTGTACAGAACACGTCCTGGTTCCGGTGGATCATCTCAATGATCTCTGTTCATTGTTCTGGGGTTAATTCAGGAGATATCTTTACCTGCCTCTGTGGGTCGTCTGTCTGGGGCGGAGCTCCTCGAATGACCAGACCTTTCTCTCGGTCATGCCAGGGCTTCAGTAAGTTGACGTGGTAGATTTGCTCTGGCTTTCGGCGGTCCGGTTGTCTGGCCTTATAGTCCACCTCCCCAATGGCTTCCACTATCTCGTATGGTCCATGCTAGCTGGCTAGGAGTTTGCTTTCTGTGTCGGCACTAGCACCACCACCTGTTCCCCCAGCTGAAATCTCCGTACTTTCGCCCAATGGTTGTAATATGTCCGCTGGGCCTCTTGTGCTTTTTCCAAATGTTCTCGTACTATAGAGGTTACTCGAGTTATTCGCTCTCTCACCTGTATCATGTGCTCAATGACATTCTTTCCTGGGTTGGGTTGTTCTTCCCTATCTTCCTTGGCGATATCTAATATCCCGCGTGGATGGCGTCCGTGTACTAGTTCAAAGGGAGAGAAACCAGTGGACGCCTGGGGGACTTCTCATATAGCAAACATTAGATACGGTAGAAGGGTATCCCAGGTTTTTCCATCCTGTGCTACCAGCTTCCGGATCATACTTTTAAGGGTATGATTAAACCGCTCGAACAGTCCATCTATTTGTGGATGGTAGACTGAGGTCCGTATGGCCTGGATGTGGAGTAGGGCACACAAGTCCTTCATTAATTTTGACATGAAAGGGGTTCCTTGGTCTGTCAGGATCTCCTTAGGGATGCCCACTCTGACAAAAACCTGTAATAGTTCTTTTCTATTGCCTTGGATGTGGGGTTTATTAAAGGAATGGCTTCTGGATATTGCGTGGCGTAATCAAGAAGGACTAGTACGTTTCGGTGGCCCCATGCCGATCTTTCCAGAGGGCCCGCTATGTCCATGGCAATCCTCTCGAAAGGGACTTCAATAATAGCCAAAAGTAATGGGGCCCGCAAGTAAGGTCAGGGGCTATGCAACTGGCATTCAGGGCAGGAGGCACAATAGCACTGGACTTCTGCACGTATCCCTGGCCAATAAAACCTTCTTAGGACTCTATCCAGTGACTTGTCTACTCCTAGATGTCCCCCAAATAGATGAGTGTGAGCTAACTCTAATACTGCCCTTGTGTGTTTCCATGGGACTAAGAGTTGCTCTACTTCTTTCCCTCATATTTGCTGTATCCTGTGCAAGAGATCGCATTTGAGCACATAATATGGCCTTAGGCCTTTGATCTTTCCTTCCACAGGTATGCCATTTACTTCCTCTACCTCCTCCCTCACATTCGCATATAGCTGATCATTGGCCTGGTCCTGCCTGAAATTCTCACGTGTGGTACCGATCTGACCTAATTCTAGGGGCCTATTTCTATTCTTCCCCCTGGGTTGCTCCTACTTGGGCTAGGAACCTCCTCCAAGTCCTCCCTGGCCTGAATTATCTCCTGGCCTCCTGAACGGGTTTGCCTACCCACAAGGGTTTTTTGATTCTCTGCAAGAATCCTGGTCCCTAATCTTTTATCCGCCCTCCTTTCCCACCTAGACTTTCGGGGTTTCCCAGGGGATGAGAATAACTCTGGAGTAAATTCGACAAACATTGGGGTGAGGCTATCTGTAGGTGCCTCTGTCTCAGTCTGGGGTTTGCTACCCTCCCCTGGCTCTATTGGGGTAAGTAAGCTCTCAAATCTGGGGAAGTCCCTATCAATTAAGACAGGGTAGGGGAGCTTGGGGACCACCGCTGCAGTCACCCTGGTAGTATTCCCCTGGATCTCAATCCGTACCGAGATTGTGGGGTAGAAATTCACGGTGCCATGAATGCATGTTACCCATGTGTTTTTGGCCTGGGTTAGTTGGTCTCTCCCCACCAACTTCTCTGAGACCAGCATGACAGCACTCCCAGAATCTATTAATGCTATGGTCTTAATAGCATTCATTTTTACTCATCTTGTATACCCATGTGAGGTCATTGTGACCCCTACCAAACCGATTAGGCCACATTGATCCCCGTAATTCCCCAGATTACACTGCATAGGTTCTTCCCTGTTGGGGCATTGGGCTGCTATATGCCCCAATGCCCCACACTCATAACACCGCCCCCTTATTCCAGTTGTCACCCTCTGCCTGGGGCTATTTGGCCGGCCCCACACCTCTCTTCCCAAACCCCCAGGTCTCTTCTTGGCTTCAGGCCATTCCTTGGTGTCTTTCCTCCCTGTTACAGATCTGTAGTTCTTGACAGTCCAGGGCCTTGGGTTTGGGGTTGGCTTCCTGGATTGCCGTGTCTCCCCGCCTGGGGTCTGGAACAGTTCACGGGCTGCCAGCTGTCTTTCCACGAGGGAGACCAACTCATCATAGGTGGAGGGGTCATTCTGTAGGGGTATCACAACAGGAAGACTTACGGTAAACAGGTAAAACAGCCATTTGCGGTCAATTAGCCTGGTTAATGGGAGTTACCATGGTTCCAAACCACCATTAATGGCCCACGCTTTGCATAATTACAATAGATCCTCAAGAGTTATATTTCATATTTTAGTTTTAGATACAAGAGTGGTACATTTATACAAATAGGATGATCACACTCAGTAGATTATAAGCTTTGTAATGATACCTTACAAGAGACCTTTTTGCATGAAGCATATTCTAGTTACATTATATTCACTCATTAGCATATTTTTATAAAATCATATAGACTGCAGTGTCGCACACTGATCCTCAATTTGATCGTTACGCCACTGATCCCTGACCTCCTCTTCATGGCACCGACCATCAGCGCAGGGGTTGTTGGCACCACTGTGGTTGTTTGCCCTCAGGCTCTTCGGACTCAGAGGCTGACTCATATTACTCAAGGCGCAGTAGACATAGATCTGCTAAGTGCTGAAGGGACGTACAAGCAGCCTGGCAGCCACAGTGGCCACTCATCGCACAATGGCCCTTCTGGACCCCCTGGGCTTATCATCAGGGCCAAGGCACCCCTTCAAGGGCTTCTAGGTCAGTGGCCTTGGGACATCACTGTTCATGTTACCCTAGGGCGACCGTCCAGTGTATGCCTTCCCGCAGATACCATTCGTCCACAGGGTGCTGCTTAAGATCCGCAGAGACAAGGCAGAGGTAATTCTGCTAGCCCCTGCGTGGCCACACCAACATTGGTACACCACGCTTCTGGAGCTGTCAGTGGACACTCTGATCACACAAGACCATAGTCACTTCCTTCACCCAGACCTCCAGTCCCTCCATCTCATGGCTTGGAAGCTTTATGGTTAAACCCAATGGAGCTCCAATGCACAGAATTGGTGAGGGAGGTGCTGCTTGGTAGCAAGAAACCTTCCACCAGGACCACTTACCTAGCTAAGTGGAAAAGATTCTTGTGCTGGTGTGAGCAGAGTCATGTACCTCCACTTCAGGCATCTAAACCATCCATCCTGGAGTATTTACTGCATCTGAAGCAGAAAGGTTTGGCTGGATTAACCATCAAAGTACACCTTGTGGCCATCTTGGCATTCCACCCGGACAGTTGTAGTGCTCAGTATTTGCCAACCCTATGGTGGGCCATTTCCTGAAAGGTATGGAAAGGCTATATCCACAGTCACGACTGCCGGTACCTGCTTGGGATTTCAATCTGGTCCTCTCTAGGCTAATGGGGGCCCCATTTGTACCACAGGCTACATGCTCCCTACTGTCTCTCTCATGTAAGGTGGTATTTCTGATTGCCATCACATCAGCCAGGAGGATGTCAGCGTTAAAAGCGTTAACCTCTGACCCCCTTCCCTCCCACAGTCTTCCATAAGGACAAAGTACAACTCAAGTCACACCTGGCCTTCCTGCCCAATGTGGTATCCCAATTGCACATTGGCCAAGACATTTTTCTACCAATCTTCTATCCCAAGCCACATGCTAATGCACAGGAGCAAAGGCTTCACTCGCTAGATGTCCAGCGTGTGCTAGCATTCTAATTGAGCGCATGAAGCCTTTCAGAAAGTCAAACCAATTGTTTGTAGCAGTGGCAGACCAAATGAGGGGGCTTCCAGTCTCCTCACAACGCATTTCTTCCTGGATCGCAGACTGCATCCGTAGCTGCTACGAACTCACCAAGGTCCCAGCCCCAGCTATTACGGCCCACTCAACACGAGCTCAAGCCTCGTCCACTGCTTTCCTGGCCCAGGTGCCCATCCAGGAGATCTGCAGAGCGGCAACCTGGTCTTCGATGCACACATTTACCACCCACTATGCCATCACCCAGCATGCTAGAGAGGACACAGCTTTCGGCAGGGTTGTTCTCCAATCCAATCTGATCCCTTAACTCTCACCCCACCCCCAGGAGAGAGCTTGGGAGTCACATGATTGGAATCGACATGAACAAGCACTCGAAGAAGAAAAGACGTTTACTCACCTTCTTGTAACTGTTGCTCTTCAGGATGTGTTGTTCACGTCCGTTCCAATACCCCCACTCCTTCCTTCTATCAGATTAGCCGGCAAGAAGGAACTAAAGGGGGAGTCATGTTGGCAGGGTCATATATTGACCACCATGAGAGCACCACTCCAGGGGCCTCCCTAGCCAACCCAACAGGAGCTGCTAAGGAAAGCGTTTCTGATGACTGTGCACGCAGCACACACACACACACCTGATTGGAATGGACGTGAACAACACATCTAGAAGAATAACAGTTACAAGAAGGAGAGTAACCATCGTTTGTGGCTGGCTTGCTCCAGGTTCCTTCCAGTAACCCAGTGGAAAACATGATTAGACTTCCTAATCTAGGAATAAGTAGTTTATCGGATAGCTAGTGACACCATTACAACCTATGCATCTTGTTGTTCCATTTCAAAGTAGTGATTTAAGTGGAGGTAAGCAGTAGGTGTGACACTGCTTATTCTTACCGAGCAACCACAAAATTCTGTATTCATTATCTTGAAGACTAAATAGTACATTTTATTGGAAGTAATAGTAACCACTTAGTAATTTTGTTAAATATCCTTTATGCTTCTTCATATCTGATTTGTTTCCCTTTCCCTGCTCCTATTCGAGTGCAAAGTCATGCTTCTCAGACTGTTGGCTCCAGGATTTAAAAATACTAGTTCGAAAGAAGACTGATCTGCTTGTATGTAATCCACAGTACCCCCGCTCCTTTCATCTCACGGACCAGAGTTCAGATCTCACCATTATAGTCTGATGCTCTCATTCCAGTCTGTAACATAATCACCATTCCACATAATTAGGATTAATGGCTATACTGGAGAGAGTGTCTTAAAGGAAAATAATGAAGATGACAGCAACACTTCCAGCCTCATTACTATTTTACTTTTATCTTTAGAAAGCTCTATCAGGTCTGTTTTCTCCAGTACAATAGCTTAGCTAACAGCCACTTTATGTTCAGAGAACACTTCTGCCTCTCAAGATGTACCATGATTTTTTTTTATTTTATTTTAAGAAATTGCTCTGCTATTTAGCAGGAAATGTTACAATGATACAAGAGCTCCTCCATTCACTCACACAAACATACCCCAACAGTTGTGCCAGCCTCAGTACTATTCTGCTTTCCAAAATTCTGTCTGGATTCTAGAACATTTTACTGGTTCTAAAGTTGCTTCTGAATCACAAATTGTACTGTACTTTTCAACATGGCTGGATTAAAGTTCACCTTGTATTCTAAGCCAGTCTGTATTTATTTATTTATTTATTTGTTTATTTATTTATTATTAAGCACTGACAGAATATATTTTTCCAGGATAAGGTCCAGTCTTATTTCTCAGGGTGATGATAGTCCCAAAGATAAAACTTAGATAAAACACATGAAAGGGCCCAGAGGATGGATATACACAGTATCCAAATTCTTCCTGTAGAATGGGGTCAAAGGAAGTGATTTGACATTGAAGGGAAGAAAAATAAAATATGAAAGTACAAAATCAAAATGTCCATGAGTCTCCAAAACCTCTTCCAGTAGGAAGAGTCAGGCCAAACACTATGCTCATCTCTGGCACAAGGAGTGGAAATAGCACAAGTTGTGCTTCTCTCAGCTAAGTGCCCTTCTCGCAGGGACTTTTAAGCCAATAGGGGCCTAGTTCTACAGGCATTTATTCCATTGATCTAGACCACAGCCCGCACATAATTCACACAAGTGTAAATCTTGTTACACAGCAGGAGGGAGTGTTGTTAATCTACCCACTAGCACTTAGCACCTCCCAGTTCCCTAGCTACTGATGAAACACATACGTGTGCACCATGGTCATAGTTCCAATGCCAACGCCTGTTAGTGATACTAACCTGCAGCACAGTACTAAAATTGACTGTGGTGCAGCTTCAGGCAAAACAGTGCTTCCTTTATGTCATCCTTGGAATAGATAGACAATCACTTAAGTCACAGTTACATATGGAAAACTTATAAATAGTTAATGCTAAGCCCATACCTCTGGCATTAGTGTCACAAGACAGTTGTAATGTGCTGATGTACAGTGTTTTTAGCATTCTCCTGTATAAGTGGACTCTGTGGGGTAAGGACAGCAACACTCTCCTTCCTTCTACTTCCTTCACAAATTAATCTGGACTTTCCATGTGCCTTTACACTAGGAACATACATTCATGGAAAGGTTGCTTGAATCCCTTTGTGGGGAAATAAGGTCAGCGTAACTTTCTTTTGAAGCCACTGTCAAGTTGCCAATACATACAGTTTTCAGAATTTATGCCTGTCCTAAAGATTTGATAACTTGTTGCAGTTTCAATCAGACTTCTGAGCAAACCTAGGAGTTTATTTTTGGAGGATTACCCTTACAAAATTGCTGCAATTTGTATGAAGTCGTGTTGCCTCATATTTTGCAAATAACCAACTACATACATGTATGCAAAGACATGTCTGAATATCCATTATTTCATGATGCTTCCCCATAATGGACAAATAAGTTACCTTTCTTCATGTCAGAATCATCCTTGGCAATTTCTTGACCATACCTGAAGGCAGTATGCAATGACTACTATGTAATACGCTACCTACTAGTGTAATGGAATAAATTAATTACATCATAAATGAATTGACACCTACTTGTTCAGAAGTCCTACAGCCTGTGTCACATGCATTATAGATCAATCCCTTCAGAAACAAAAGCTAGTTAGTGCCCAGATGATGGTAGCAAACCCCATGGAAGTTGGTTCCTTGCTCAAATTGCATAGAATTACATACTCACTTTTGACCAGGAAGACAAGTCAGTCACTGAGGGCTGACACTGTCCTTTCTGGTGTGGAGTGGGCTTTTCATCATTGTGGATCACTGACATCTAGCACTGCAGAGTAAGAGAAACCAGCTAGTTCCTCAGCAGGACAAAGTTCACAGCTCTACTGAATTGGAAAAGACCTCTCATGAAACATCAGGTAATGTTATCAGCCTGTTACACTGAACTTGATTAATGACAATGTGTCTCATGGGATACACAATTTGGGAAAAAAGTTATCTCAGCTGTCAAGGATTCTTATATGGTATTCAGTGGAAGGCACAACTCAATAGCAGCCATCCTCTGCATCTTTGGACATCCAATGCAGAAACCACACTTCAGAACCAGTCCTCAGATGACCTCATTCCCATTACCAGTCAGTGGTGTAGCCAGGTTATACCAGCAGGAGGAGCAAACACATAAAAAAGGCGCCGAAGCAGCGAAGAAAAAAAGAAAAACCCAAGTCTTTTGCTGCTGAAGACTGAAGAACTTGCCACCAAAGACCCAGAGTGGCTGAAGGACCCACCACCAAAATTGCTGCCGAAGACCCGGAGCGGCTGAAGGACCTGCCGACGAAGACCTGGACTGCTGGGGTAAGTGTAAAAATTATAAAGGCACCACTTTTGGGGAATGTGCTCAGTGGGGAGGGGCTGCTCCCCTCCTAGCTACACTACTGCTCCAGTGGGCTGGAGAGCTATCTGAAAGTCTGAAGAGGCCATTGATATCCAGAAAAGCCAGCACAAGTTAAACCATCTGCAGGTTGGGTACATGAAAGCTACTGAAGGGAAGGTGGGTAGACTCATGCAGGACAGGATAGATATGAAGATGAAGATGCTGCTGAGACCCAAGGAGGTGGAAAGGGAGTTTGCAAAAAATGTGGAAGGAAACCTTAACAGGGCTGCCACTGGAGAGCTTACCCCAGCTCCAAATCCACCCTCATCTTCAGAAAGGTCATTGTCCTCCTTGTCAAAGCTATCTGCATCAACACTATCGTCCTCATTCAAGAGCAGAGTTCTCGGCCCCTCAAAGCAGCTTTTCAACTACATAGCGAGCCAGTAAGCCTTCCTGGGTTCTATCACTCTGTCACAGAGTGATGAAAGCCGTGAAAGTACATCCTCATTATCCCAAACAGACTTTCTCATTCCTATTACTCATCGTGTTTTGCAATGGGAAATATAAGCTGCTTCTGCCAGAGTTGACTGGCACCAGAACAGTGTAAGTAAATACAGATGGACTTTCTCTTCCATATCTCCTGCAATGACAGAGCATTAAGGTGCTGATCATTTTCTGTCATGTTGAAACCATATGATCATAAATAGCACAGTACCCCTTCAGTGCACTACATTTATTTTATCCATCTGCCGCAGTTAATGTATTGGATACCACACCCATTGTTATCTTTTAGTTCATATCACACAAACGTGCTCAGCATTGCTCCCAGCTAATATCTGCTGTTAAAAACAAACCTGGTCAAACAATACTTCAAAATAATATTTGGACAAATTGTCTTAAGCTCAAGGCCGTGATAGATGAAAATTCACAGTGAAACACCAGCTGAATAGAGCACAAATGAAAGCAATAAATAATTGGATTTGCTTTATAAAATACACTGACTGCAATATATGGATACCTTCTTATTGTTTATTGCTGAACAAAAAATATTCATGGAGCTTACACTCATTTCACTGCCCTGCTCTCTCAGGGCTTGCAGATAATTACATAGAGATACGGATCATTTCACTATTACATGCATTCACAATTACCAACCACACACACCAGCCACATGTCATTGATTACGGTGTGTAGTCTGTAAGCTCTTTGGACCAGAGGTGATCTTTTTGTTCTGTGTTTGGAGTGCACCTGGCACAGTGGTGCCCTGATTCATGTCCATGGTCCCTAGGTGCTACCACAACACAAATAACTGTCTTAGGAACTTGTACAGCTGCTATTACCAAAGTAGCTGAATGCCTCATAATCGTCAGTGTATTTATCCTCACAAAACCTCGATGAGGTAAGGAAATGCTATTATCCCCATTTTACAGACCAGGATCAGAGACCCAGAGCGATGGAAGGGACTTGCCTAAGGTCACTCAAAAAGTCTGTGGCAGAATAGGGAATTGAACTGGGAACAGGTCTGCAAAATCCCAGGGTAGCATCCTAACCACTGAACAGCTTTTCCTCTCTATAATAAATACTTAATGCACAAATTGCCATGCTATCCCATTGGCAATTTGCATACTACTCCTGTTTTTATAACCTGGTGTATCACAAACAATTCTTAAAGCATTCACTGACTTCAAATGACTTAACACTGGGCTTTGGGTTCTAAGGTAAGGAAAATCAGTAGCTGAAAATTAAAACAAACTAGAATTCAGATTGAAGAATCCGGTGTCAGTCTGGTAAGGGCAGGTGCATAGGATCACGTTTGCCAGAAAGAAAAATACTATGTATCACAACATTCCATGTAGCTTGCTTATTCACAAGGTTCTGTTACACTCAGCCTGGCGTACACATCTACAACTAGACGCAGAGTGCTCAGGAGAATTTAGACAGATTATAACTAAACATGATCACTGTGCTATTGAAAAAAATACCATCTTGCGTTTCCTAAGATAAAGGATGCCTCTGCTGCACATAGTTCTGATGCACAGCTAGTTATCTTTTACACAAGCAGTGCTGTGAGGATGAAATTCACTTCTTGGCAGAAGGTCAGCACCAGACTAGCTCTGCACATCTTCAATCACACACAAGCCCTCAAACTAGCAATTAAAAGTTTCTTGGGGCTTCTGGTGGCCTGCTGCACAGAGGTGAATTTCAACTCCTTGGCAAGATTCAACCCTAGTGCTATTTCTGCTGCTGCCGTGGCCAAGGCACAAGCTGGGGCTGTCATGGGGCTGCTGTATCTTAATTTTCTTGGTGCCGTAATTTTATGGTTTATGCCCCTGGGGAATTGTAAATCATGGCCACGCTCTGTCTTATGCACACTCTGCACCCCCAGTCTTGCTTCAGAATATCCCTTGCTCTGGGGGTTTTGTGCTGGCTGCCCCAAGCCTAAGTGGCTGAAGTGCACAACCCTTTTCTCACCTATTAGCCACCGTGTCCCTGCAGACCACAGAGCACAGACTTCTTGCATAGAGCTCCCATCAGAGTCATAACGGGAAGCCTAATTAATTAGCATGAATATTTCTAATGATGTTACGCACACTGCACATACACCCAGAACCTTCTTGCCCTGGACATTTTTCCTATTGATCTATGTCTCGGTTACTGGGCAGACTGTGCACTGGGTTGTGCCATCCATCTATAGCACCAAGTACATTGGGGAAATTAGCTGTAACCTAAAGAAACATCTTCTAGCACTGGTATGGCTGCAGGTGTACGTGGGAAAATGATAGAACCAGCAGTATTTATATCTAATACATTGGCAAGGGCTACCGTGCAATGTAAAACTAATGACTGAGGCCAGCTACCCCAGTTATTACGTGCTGAAATGTTACAGCTACTAAAACTGCCATAGTACTGCTTGATCATTGCTCAGAGTAAGTGCAAAATGCCAATAATAGAAGACTTGTCAAGATAACATCTCCTAATAGTCTCGTGATTAGTCATGTTTAGAGTCCTATTCTGGGGCTTTCCAAGACAGCCCTCTACTTCCATGTTTTTCAAAGCGTGCTATTAGTGTAGCCATAGATACAAATTGGATGCATATTTATAGCCTCCATCACTGGTGACTTTCTATACTACCATCTAATTGCTCCTTGGCACTTGCACACCTATTAATAATGCAATGCAATTCAGCATTAGTGAAAACACTGCAGTTTTGCTGGCTAACTGAGATCCTCATTTAATCTCTGTCACTGTTACAGGGTGAGCTGTGCTTTAGACCCCTTCCTGTCCCTTTTGCAGGCACTCTTCAGGTGGCAGGCCTGGTCTCCTTCAAGGATGGAACCAAGCAGTTCAAGAGTCTTTAGGCTATTTCCCAACCATGTTAATACAACAGACCCAATGGATTTTGGCGTGCATAAGCCCTTTCACTCCAAGGAACTGTGACAAGAAGCTGATTAAAGTTACTGAAAAACAGCATCTTCAAAACAGTAAAAACTTTGTTTACCCAAGGTTACATAGCAATCGGAGACAAGTATTAAAACTATGAAGACCTCTATGCCTGGGTCATGCCTGCACTATATTCATGCCTTGCCTGTGTTGGGTAAATTCTACTGAGCCGAGCCTTCCATATGCCTGGGCTGGAAGTGATAGAGAATGCCCTGTAGCATCGTCTTGCTTTCTTTGTCAGAGACTTCTCCCTAGACAATGCTGCACAGATGCACCCTTTGTGCCTAGGCCAGGATCTTTAGATGATCACAAAGGTCTCTTCTAACCTTAGAACCTATGAAATTTTATAATGTATCCCCTAGGTTTGGGGAGACTAAATCAGGCTATCCTGGATAGAGCCAGACAGGGACATTCCCCAATTAATTGTATCCCCATTGTTTCCTCAAGGACCCTTGGTATTCTTTCTAGCTGTCATAACTGTAGTCCCAGATTTGGACCTTAGCGTCCAAAATATGGGGGTTAGCATGAAAACCTCCAAGCTTAGTTACCAGCTTGGACCTGGTACTTGCTGCCACCACCCAAAAAATTAGAGTGTTTTGGGGCACTCTAGTCCCCCTGAAAAACCTTCCCTGGGGACCCCAAGACCCAAATCCCTTAAGTCTCACAACAAAGGGAAATAATCCTTTTTCCCTTCCCCCCTCCAGGTGCTCCTGGAGAGATACACAGACACAAGCTCTGTGACTCCAAACAGAGTGACTCCCCCTCTCCGTTCCCAGTCCTGGAAACAAAAGCACTTTCCTCTTCACCCAGAGGGAATGCAAAATCAGGCTAGCAAATCCAACACACACAGATCTCCCTCTGACTCCTTCCTCCCACCAATTCCCTGGTGAGTACAGACTCAACTTCCCTGAAGTTTCCCAGTAAAGAAAACTCCAACAGGTCTTAAAAGAAACCTTTATATAAAAAAGAAAGAAAATACATAAAAATGTCTCTCTGTATTAAGGTAACAAATACAGGGTCAATTTCTTAAAAGAATATTGAATAAACAGCCTTATTAAAAAAGAATACAAATCAAAGCACTCCAGCACTTATATTCATGCAAATACCAAAGAAAAGAAACCATATAACTTACTATCTGATCTCTTTGTCCTTACACTTAGAAACAGAAGATTAGAAAGCAGAAACTACTTCTCCAAAGCTCAGAGAAAGCAGGCAGACAGACAAAAGACCTCAGACACAAAATTCCCTCCACCCAAAGTTGAAAAAATCCGGTTTCCTGATTGGTCCTCTGGTCAGGTGCTTCAGGTGAAAGAGACATTAACCCTTAGCTATCTGTTTATGACACTAGCTGTACTTTATTTTATTGTTCATAGTTTCATTTCCTGTTTGTGCCCCCATCCGCAACCCAACATCCCCCTCTGATACAATTCGTTGCAGTCAAGCAGGATAATAAGCAGATAAACTGAAATGCATTTGTTGTTCATACAAAATAGAGCTTCATTCTCCACAATGTACAACTAACAATATGAAACAAATAGTTTAATGGCAATAAATGACAATCATTGAATGTTAAACTAGCTACACTTTGCCGATACCTGCAAGTCACTAAGTGTATGAGTCTATGGATTAAACCTCAATGTGGTGTAAATTTCATTTTGCGGGACATTAAGAACTAGGCAAGACTCTCACTACATTTCCTGCCTTTCATTTCGTCAAAGCAAACAAATCTAACATGCAACATTAGTGGTTAGTAGTTTGACATAAAGTCTTTCATCACAGCAGCTACACCAATCCAGAATTGTTGCAGTCACATGGCCTGCCAATCAAAACTCTAAGTAATTAATTGACTCCACCCACAAATAAATAGGGATATGAGTCCCCCTTTATTGGGAATAACAATGTACAGCCACACTTGCATCTACACTCTTACAATAACTGTAATCACAGCATATTTCTTATGACTAAAACATATTTAAGTGCATTCAAGTCCAGCAGCAGTTGTGGGCCTTGCAGCAAAAATCCTGTGGACATGGCTCTAAAAAGCCAAATTTCAGCCAGCAAGACTGATTTGAGAATTAATTGGTGTACAAATCATAGCAGAGAAACCTACCGTGTAGACACAACTGCTCTACAAGCCAGGGACCTGATATATCATTGCCTTTTGCTGTATGTAGTCACTTAAACACATGCCAAGTAGGTGGAAAAACCCAACCATTTTGACTGGGTATCAGTTCACATTCTCTTTCCATTGCTGTCAATTACTACACAAGGGACAAGACAATGGGAATTGAAGAAACCATGGTGAGTTTTATCTACCTGGAATAGCACTACTGAGAAACGCGTGTGTGATGGAATGCATGTACCCTTGCTAACTTACATGTGTGCAGTGGAGGTAGAACTGGAGGAAAATACAGCCCCTGCCTCAATTAGAGGGGTAAGAGTAAAAAGACTTCTCATAGGAAAGGTATGATTTAGTTTGGAGAAAGATGGTTCCATTGACAAGCTGGAGCTGAAGGCCCCAGTCAGTACCACCAAAAGGAACTTAAAGTTTTGGACCAAAACAAGCCATAAGATACAGTTAAGGGAGGTGACCCCACTTAGAGATCAAAGTAAATGCAGTAAAGATCTGATTGTTACTGTTTGTTTGGGTTAGAAGGAACCAAGGATTTTATTTTGACTTTTGAATAAAACTTTTTGGGACGCAGCAAAATTGGTTAGTAAACAACGTAATAGGAACATAAAAAAAAGCCCGGTTTAACCTCTTAAATATATTTCTAGTAAGTCACTTTAATTATTACATATGTTGTTTTGGATAGTCATAATTTCAGGCATCCGATAACAGTGACGTGTGCACACTTTTGTAACAACAGTTCTACTAGTTACAGCTTGGAAATGTCTGCTTTGCTCTTCCAACCTGTGGTCTCCAAAGTCCTCTTAAAATTGCTCAATTTAAGGCATTCCTGGAGAATGATCTTTTGTCACCAATATAGATTATGGGACCAATATTTTTAATGACACACTGATTTTTTCTGCCCCAGACCTGGAAAAAAGCCCAAAGCAATTATTAGAACTACAATATTATGGCTGCCTCATAAATACAGACACCAAGCATAAACAAAGCAAGTACAACCATAAGACAGCAGATGTTCTGGGATGAGGGGTTGTTCCCAGCATGTGATGGTAATTCATATGGCAAATATGCACATGTTTTGAACTGCAGTGCCTCTTTTTTCCCCCGCAGGAGAAACAAGGAAAACACACTGTCCAGAAAATCCTGGTATCAGGTTCAGAAAAATCAGGAAAATGTATTGAAATAGATGTTGTACATCATGTGTGCTATGTCAATATCCTGTGGAAATAATTATGCTTGAAACATGTCAGAAAACCTGCAGGAGGGGGGAGAAACTAATACAGAATTAACTGAAACACATGATGCTGTTCCAGAATTCCTGGCACACCCCAGCAGAGCGTTGCTAAGACTGACTGCAGCCAAAACCTACAAGTGAAGCAAGGACTGCCTGACCCAAGCTGGAAATGATGATGGGCCAAAGGTATTTGTTGAGGCATTTGTATTACTGTTGTGCTTAGGGCCCTGGTCCATGACCCATTGTCCTAACTGCTGTCTAAACACAGAACAAAAAGATGGTTCCAGCCCCAAAGAATTTATAATTAAGTATGGAAAGAGACAACAGGTGGACACAGACAGATAGACCAGGGCATACAAGAAAACAATGAGACAATATTAAATAGCATGATAGTGGTGCCAGCACACTAGCAGCCTAACTGTTGTCAAGTTTTTTGTAGGCATCCCAGAAAAGGGGAGTTTGGGGGAGGGTTTGAAGGATGATAATGAGGTAGTTTTGCAGACGAGCTCCTTCTAAACGTGAAGGGTTGCCTGGATGAAAGCGTGAAGGTGTTTGACAATTTAACAAGTGGGCACTGGAGGCTGGCACAATGGTCCGCTCAGAGGCAGTGGGCAACATCTTGATAGTGAATGAGAGATGATAGTAGGGCGGGGATATGCCGTGAAGGGCCTTGAAAGGGAAAACAAGTAGCTTATGTTTGATGTGGTAGAGATGGGGAGCTAGTGTGGGAATGCAAAGTACGGATCACATGGTCACAGCAACAGGCTGGAAAGATGGTGTTTGTAGCAGCATGCCGAATGGGTGTGAGCAGGGCAAGATTGCATTTGTCAAGGCCAAAGAGAAGGATGTTGCAGTAATTAAGACATGACCTGATGAGCGCCTGGATGGGAATTTTGGCTGTGTCGCTTGATAAGAGAGACCGTGTCTTAGAGATATTATGCAGAAAATATCTGTAAGATTTAGACATAGTCTGGATGTGAGCACAGAGACAGATCTGAGTCAAAGATGAAACTCAAATTATGTGCTTGCATGACTGGCAGGATGGTGGTGTCCACAATGATCAAGAAAGGAGATAGTAGGGAGGACTTTAGAAGGAGGGAGAGATTAGGAGCTGTCTTTTTAGCCATGTTGATCTTGAGCCAACAGCTAGATGTCCACAAGGAGATGTCAGGGAAAGAGGCTGAGATTTTTGGTTAAGACAAAAGACAGATCTGGAGTAGAGGGTAGAGCTATAAGCTTCCAACATAGAAATGGTAGCTGAATATGTGTTTGTGGAAGAGATTACTCAGAGATAAGGTGGAGAAGGGGACCAGGGACAGAGCCCTGTGGAACTCCTGCAGAAAGTTGGAGGGCACATGAGGAGGATCCTTCAAGGGACACTTTAAAGAAGCAGTTAGAGAGGTAGGAGGAAAACCAGAAGAGGTTGTGAAGAAATATACCCTCTGCTGTGAAATTGAAGCAAAGCAGCAAAACACAGTATTAGAAAGGATGTCAGGCTAACAAAGTCTGCTTAACAAAATGATTTTTAATCAAAACAAATGAATTATAAATAACAATAAATCTTTGAACAAATTCACGGAGGTGGAGCTCTGAATCCCCACCTGTGCTACTGGCTTGAAACACTGTTAAAATGAAGAAACAGCTACAGCTCTGTGACCAAGAAAATGGGAGCAAACTCTACATTATGGTAGCTGCAGAAATAAAGAACTTCCCAAGGGATTTGATGGAAAAGATGCAGCCACTGTCATTGGATACATACAGTATCCACACACCAAGGAGAAAAGGGGAAACAAAAAATGCAAAGACTCAATCTGGGTAACTGAGAGATTGTGGAAGAAATAAACAGTGCGCTTGATTCTCATTTGAACTTGGGTCCCTTAGCACCACTCTGGAAGTGTAATGCGGCTTTAAAGTGGGCATGAATTACACTTATGAACACTTTAAGGCCCCCCTACTCTGCCAGCATAAACAAGAACAGGCCTGATGTTTCTACATGCTTACTGTAGCCTACCATTGCTAATTACAATGTATAATTGGGATACCATGTGTGTTTTGTGGTTCTCGAGTTCTGTCATTTATCATAGTATTACTACATTTTAGCTCTAAAATCATGGTTAAATAATTCAGTGTCTGTGATGAGTGTCCAATAAGAACTCAATAAGCCTCACTTGTATTATTGTTTTCATGGACTACTGTAAGCAACACATGGCACGTTTCAGGGCAAGTAACAGTATTGCATGACCAAGATTTCTGGTTCTGTTTTTTCCTTTAAAGAATTCATATTGATAGGAACTTTGGGGCCATTGCAGGATAAGTAATGCTTATCAAAGACTATTGGAAGAATAAGCCCTGTTTGATATAATATCTACACATGTGCATGCTAAGCTGACTACATAGAACCATGCAGCTCTTGTAATTGTGACGGCAAACTATGAATACTGTGAACAGTATGCAACATATTAATCAAAAGGTAATAGAAATAGCAACTATGTGCTACATTGGGTGACTAGTGGTACATTATTAAACTCAGTAAACATTACTACTGATATGTTTCTGACTTCTGCTCCACAGTGCGTGAAATATTAGTGCTCTCTTAAATATGTGAGTACAGAATCAAAATCAAAGTAAACACAGAGCAGTGTTATTGCCTTGAGATACTGTGATCTACATTCTATGGTCAACATTTTCATAAATGGATACAGTACTTACAACCAGTGACCTAAGTAAGGGCTGCCCCTGTTGGTCTCCTGGAGAATCGCACCCATAACTGTGAGTGTGTGAAATATATCCACTTGGTTGTAACTTGAATATTTGCTTTTGGTTTTAAGGAATTGTTATAAAAATTAGGCTTTGGAAATAGTCACAAATTGTCTATTTGTGGATTAATGTATGTGGTATAACCCCCCCCACCACTGGAGAGGTAACATTTCAGAACACCTGTTTGAAATATGATCTGATGTTCTGTTTATAAAGCTGCTCTTTTACGTTCTAAGTTTTATGACTATGCCATGAAGAATTTTAATGTACTGCTCTCTCTTTGAAAAATTGGAATAAATTGTACACCAGTAATCAGTGCAAAGGGAGTACTATTCATGATATTGCTACAGTGGGTGACTTTCTGCATACTGTAAACTATTTTTCTAATACTCTATTTAAAATTTTAAAATTAAATATGTGTATCTCTGACATTAACAAAGCAAACCATACATTGATGGGACCAGATTCTCAGCTCATGGAAGTCAGTGTAGCTCCACTGGGATCTGGCCAATGTTATTTTTAGATGCTTCCAGGTAGCCCATATTAATGTATAATAGCTGCACATATTTGATATAGAAATTATATCATAAGCATGACTCTCAGATGATCACTGTACCAAATCTCGTTAATGTTAGGATATTTCATGTTGTGTTCCTAGTGTATCCAACCACATGCTACAGCTAGGTTGACCAGATGTCCTGATTTTATAGGGATAGTCCTGATTTTTGGGTCTTTTTCTTATGTAGGCTCCTATTACCCCCAACCCCCTTTTCTGATTTTTCACACTTGCTGTCTAGTCACCCTAGCTACAGCCTTTAATACCATTTACTGCACTAGAACCTCAAAGTTAGGGACATCTCTGGAACTGAGGTTGTCCGTAACTCTGAACAAAGCACAGTTCGGGCTCCAGATCCAGCATCTGATAATCCAGGCCAGGTTTCAGCCGCAGCTGCGCTCCCTACTAAGTGCCAGCATGAGTTTTCAAGCTTATCCCCCACCTGGGGTGGGTGTGTGAATGAAAACAGCAAGTCTCTCTCCCAGAACAGGGAGGGTAAAAAACAACAGGTCTGGGCAGAGGGGGGTTGAAAGTGGCGTAGATCCCAGCGCTGCTCCTGCCTCTTGCTGGAAGTGGCTGCCCTGCACGTGGGGACAGGCAAACCAGATGTGCCTACCTTTAAGCTGCAATACAGGCACAGTACAGTATTTGCTTTTGTCTCACGTTGGTGTTCGTATCTTTGAGCTTCTTCTGTACTAAAAACAAGCAACCATTGTCTATCTTGATATAAGTGTGTGCTCCACATCAGATACAAATTAAGTGGCCTTGGTTGAGAAAATATATGATGGATGTTGCACATTTGCAAGGAAATACTTTTGATAGTGTAATGATAGCAACATAAGTTCACTAGACACCCGTTTCTTTATAAGCTGAGACGTTTATAGCTGATGAGATTAATAATATTGCTACCTCATTCTTACTTCTCACAATTTTTTGTCCATTAGAGACTTACTGGAAACAGGCTGTTTATTATTTAGACACCAATTATGTGACCTAAATTGCTGTTTCCAGAATATGTTAGCACTATTCCTTCAGGCATCAATGGGTAGAAAATTAAGTAGCTAGCAGAAACGTCAACAACTAGCTGCTGAATATATTTGAGGCAAGAAAAATCTTAGCACTGTGAGCTGTTTTAATATGCTTGTATTTTATCAGTTATGGCAGTCTGCAGTTACATGTGCATTGCATAGAACTTCTAAACTTTGGTTGCTTCAATCACCAAAGAGGTTCCTTCCTGACATAGATAGCAAATTTCATTTATACTTTATTTATACATTTCATTTAGACATTTATATTATATTTATACTTGGCTGATGAACAAAAATGTATCCAGAGCCATCCCTTAGGTATGGCAAATTGGGATGACTGCTCCAGGCCCCATGCTTTGCGGGTCCCTGTGCTTCAGTGTGCATGTGTCATGCAGGGACCTAGGCCAGCTGGGAGGTGCCTGGGAAGGCTAACAGGGGGCCTGGCACTGGGAAGCACACATTGTATTTCTTTTTTGCCTGCCACCGCACCAGCATCATAGAATATCAGTGTTGGAAGGGACCTCAGGAGATCATCTAGTCCAACCCCCTGCTCAAAGCAGGACCAATCTCCAAACAGATTTTTGCCCTAGATCCCTAAATGGCCCCTTAAGGATTGAACTCACAACCCTGGGTTTAGTAGACCAATGCTCAAACTACTGAGCTATCCATCCCCCTGCCGGCACATGCCAGTGCCAGGCTGACCCCATCCATTGCCCTTCCACCCCGGAACCCTCCCTTTTCTGGAACCCCCTAGCACAGGAAGCCTCCTTGCCTCTAGCACAGGTGCCACTGTGTGACTCTCCATCATCCCCCGCCCCCCACCCAGCACTGGTGTCCCCTCTCCACACCAGATTTCACCTCTATAAAAAATGTTAAGAGCCCATATAGGCTGATTTGTCCCAGGCCCTGTACCCTCCCTAGGGACAATCCTGAATGTACCCCTTCCTGATTATTCTTTCACTGCATGACACAAGGCTGAGCAAGGGTTGTGCAGTTCCCAAAAGTATAGTATTAGGTGACCATAGTGCATTTGTAGAAAGAGATGGTGACCTACAACATATTTATAGATATTGCAGTGTTTGTACGATAAAGATGAAAGACCCCCATAAAGGGAAAGAAATATGAGCAATGGCACCTTATCTCCTTTACAGACTAGTTATCTCTTTATTTTTTGTTTTTTTAGATACAATTTCACATTCTGTAGCTGCCACTATTTGAATGATGCTTTCTTTGTCCTTTGGCACAGTATACCTAATGAACGAACTTTCTACAAGTTACAATGAGTAACTAAAGGTGTTCTTCATATCTGCACTTGCTCTGGACACCTGAGACATTCATAGGTTGATTTAATACACATCAGCAGTACGTTCTGTACACAAAACATTTTTGACTCAGATGCATGGTGAGTGGTGGTCATACTGAAATGGCAGTGCTGCGTGCATATGATTTCTTTGCACACTTGGAATGTCTACGCCAGATTGATGTGAGCATCAATAGTAATAAGACATGGTTGGTTTAGGGATGGATAAAACTTGAACAGGAAATGCTTATGTGGAGGTAGAAAATCATGCAAAGCCCATTGTAATGAAAGGGAGTCTTTCCATTGATTTCAATGGGATTTATGTCAGTCCCGTAATCCATACACATATTTAGCAAGACTGGAAGAGCTACTTTTCAAATATGGAATTAGTTGGCACATTATAGCCTGAACCACTGTACAGATATCCTGAAAAAATGTGCCCTCTTGGCATGTGGCTCCTTATAATATGTACAACATACATATAGTCAGGGAGGAAGTGCTACAGATACTCACTCCTGAGCAGTACACATCTATTTGTGCCTCAGATGCAAGGTCTCTCAGTAGTTTGGGGAAGTAGCTATGTCTTAGGGCTTGTCTACATTTACTGAGGGATTGACGAGCAGTGATCGATGCATTGGTGGTCAATTTAGCTGGTCTAGTGAAGATCTGCTAAATCGACTGCAGATCACTCTCCCGTCAACTCCTGTACTCCACTGGATCGAGATGAGTAGGGGAAGTTGACGGGAGAGCATCTCCCATCAACATCACGTAGTGTGGACCCCACGGTAAGTAATCTAAACTATGTCCATTTAAGTTACACTATTCACGTAACTCAAATTGCATAGTTTAGATTGAATTTCCCTGATTGTGTAGACAAGGCCTTAATCTGTGTCACAATCATACTTGTACTTGAGTTGTCGAATCACTCAAAGGTTTTTCCAAAATGGGGTTTGGGACGTAGATGTTCTCTTTTTCCCAATGTTCCTGTGAATCAATGTCAAAATAATACTTGTAGGGGAATTGTGGAGGAAGGAACACAAGGGGAAATGCTGAGCTATATCTTCCAAGAGGTTGAACAATAAATGTGGTTCAGCTGCAAGTCACTAATAGTTGTGATAATGCGACTTCTGCAGCCTTATAAATGGCATTTGCATGCATGATTGTCACAGGTGACTCACGCAATGTTCTACAACCCTACATGATTTTGAAGTATTTAGTTACAGCAAGCAAAGAAGCTTGGAAGATACAATTAGCAGAGATTGTAGCTATATCAATAATGGCTTTGGCTGAAAAGCTAGAGGGTGTTCAGAGCCAAAGTATCCATTTGGAAAAGCAGACTGTGGGTAATATGGAGATGATAAGAGAGCTTGATGGTTATTCAGTCTATTTTTACTTATAATGACTGAGCAATGTTAACTTGCTCTGCACAGGTTGGAGGTCATGACTGTTGGAATGTTCCATTTTGTTTGAGTACATCCTGTAGTTTTGAAAAGACTCAGTGATCAGTGAAGAATGGTCAGCCAAGCAAGCACACATGATTTGTAGCTACTTCAGTGGCTACGTATTTACACAGCTTTCAAATAGTAAATTTTATATTTGCTGTATTATGTGATTTCACTAGTAGTCAAACGCAGTATCTGTGCCCACATTCTTACTGTGAGTTTCCACCCACATATTCAACTGATCTATCCTACTGCACATATATGTGTCAGAGAAAATAAAAGTTGCACAGTTCTTTCATTGTTAGCCCTGTTAAAAATACATATTGGTAATTACAGCACAGGCACATTTTGTCAGCTTCTTTTTTGACTAATGTTCAATGAGCTAGTAGTTAAGCATCCCAAGCTGTTTTTTAAACACAAAGTACAACTATATTACTTTTTATTAAGAAAGGTATCAGCCAGCACTGTTAATGGGGTGGAGGAGGAAGGGAGATGTACAGCAGCATTACCTTGTGATTGTTTTCCGACATTCATTTTATAGTGCAAGCACTTCAGCTTTCAAGTGTTCATGAATATTTTGCAGCAGCATGTGGTACTCAGCAATACTATGCCCCACTATGGGAGACCATTTAATGGTTGAACTCCTTGATTTGCATAGAGGGGCTGTGAAGCTATTTCTGTTGGTATATGTGACTTTATCCTTAATAGTAGGTTTTCTACATAACTCACCATGTTTTATCTTAAGGGTGGTAAGTGAAGATATATACCTAAAATTGTTTGAAACCCGTCTAGACTGCTGTACAACTCTATCAAGAATCCAGTTCAGTTCTACCTGCTTTCTAATATACCATTTTTCTCAACAATGCATGACTAAACATAGTTTTTGAGACATTTTCAAGACTCACAATATCATAACCAGGCTGATGGGCTTAGGGTGCATCCAAACACTGAGAATGACCTGAGCAGCAAAACCATTCAAGTCGCTTGTGCTCAAAAGGACAGCCAGATATAAAAGTATTAAAGGCCAACTCATAGAGATTAGTCCTCTTATTTCCCTAGGCACTTTATCTTTCTCTCTTGGGCTCCAGGGGGTTATGAGTGAACTTCATGGTTGCAGAAAAAGCGACAGTTGGCTCTCAGGTCTTTGGACACTGGACTCCAACTGGTTGCATGTGGGAAAAGAGAGAGTATATCTTTGGTGTCGCTCTGGTGAGGGTAAATACATAAAAGCCTGCCAATTCTTGCCTGAAATACTCTACCATGTTAGCGGGCAATGATCCTGCAGGGAAAGGGATTGCTGGTTCACTGAGATACTTCATAACACCTCACATATCTAAGGGAGTCAGGAGCTGGTCTCCAAGAAGAGAGGAGGATCTACAGTTTGTGCAGAGTAGTACTGAGGTTGGACCTGAAGGTTTGAACTGAATGCTGTTATCTAAGGTTGAAATTTTTAAAGAAGGCTAAGGGAGTTGGGCATTTAATTCCCTTAAGATCTTTTGAAAATCCCAGCCTAATTGTTTATTTCTTTGTTAATGAGCCAACTCCCTGGAAGGAGGTGGATTTTTACTCTACGCAGTGTGTGAATTTTGTTTTAGAGCAGGTTGGAAAAGGCATCTCCCCACAAACTCTTCAATGTAAATATTATTATGTCTTTTAACAGATTGGGAAACCGGGGCAAAGAGATATTGAAATAGTGTGTTCAAGATCACATGGCAAAGGAGATGAAGAGCCTGGTTCAAAACCCAAATATTCCAAAGGAATGTCTTAATAATTTGACTATGCTTTCAAATACCAAGCTGGTACCTACCAGATGATGATGTTGTACATGCTTATGGTCTGAGTACATTGAGGGGATTGACCAGAGTTCATAGATAAGAAAGTGGCAATCTCAGAATCAGAAACATACAAACAGAAAATATGACTATTGAACATTCAGTCTGCTTAGCTTGGCCTTTACCTACAGTTACTCTTTCTGTGGAACTCAGTTTCAGTCATACTATTTTCTGTAGGTGTTCTTGAGCAGATGACAATCATTTAAACCAACAGTATATCTAGTTGTGTTTCCTCGTGGGTTTTGCTGTGTCCACACAATCAAATACTTGCACCTCAAAGCCCCAAATGAGATCAAGATCCCATAGTGCTAGGCACTGTGCAAACCTATAGCCAGAGCCAGTCTCTTAGCTTAATCAGTCCCAGACCCTAAACCGGCAAAACAGACAAAGGGTAGAAGAAGCAATAGAGGCAGAGAGAGGTGAAGTGTCCCTGATCACACAGCAACTCAATGGCAGAGCTGGGAACAGCTCACTGATCTCCTTGAATCTTAGTCCATTGCCCAATCCTCTGGAGCACAAAGGGATCTACCTTCATATTACTGTCTGGTAGCCTTGCATTTTGTTATTTTAAATTTATGTAAGGGGTACAGAGAGCCTTGGGTAGAGCCTGGAGCCTTTTGTGCCTTTGTATAAGTCTAAAGAAATACAATATGGATAAGCTCTGTGAGCTCATACTTCTAAAAATCTTCTAAAAATAACTCATATTTCATTATTCTGACATATGATTTTTCAGTCTTCAGAAAAACCTGATATTTCCTGATTATTGTAAAAAAGAAAAGTTAGTACATAATACACTTATATTTAAGGAAGAACCATACAGCTACCAACTAATTAACCTGATGTCTCTTCTGGGCAATGTATTTGAGCATAGTAAAGGAGTAAAGCACATGAGTATAATGTATATGAACATTTGGAACAGACCTTAGGTCTCATAACCAGCTAATGTAGATTTATTTGGTTATGCCAAGTAAATCTAATAACCTTCTTCGGCACAGTCACTGAAGTCTGGACTCTGTAACCTTTATTCACATTGAGTCGTACTAAATAATGGAAATAGTCTAATTGAAGTCAATAGGATTAGTCACATGATTCAGTACTGATCTTATGGAATCTGGCCTTGAGTTAGTAGGGACAAAGAAGGCAGTATGTTTGATTTCAGCAAGTTGTCTAATGCTTCATAATTTTTAATGTATAATCAAATCAGACTGTGATATGTAATTGTTCTTCGCCTTACAAGAAATAGGATTCAGGTAGTTAATTAGCACTAACTGCTTTTGATTTATCACTTGACAGAGAGAACAAGGATGGTGGTTCATGCATTAAGATGCACAGTCAGCCCCATCTTCTGCAGGCCTGATCTAATTCCCACTGAAGTCAATGGAAGTTTTTTCCATTGACTTCAGTGAGGGGCTGGATCAGGCTCCATGTGCAAAAGGCTGCTGTGGAATGTTGGAGGGCTGAATAGGAGGGGGTAATGAAAAGACAAATCCACTTAAAGTTTCTTTACATGTCATTTGAATATCTCTCTCTCTGGGTCTCAGACTCTATTGCAATGTTGTGATGCCTGAAATGCGGAAGATGCAGGAGAATGTTTAAACCCAAAACAAAACCAAAAAATGGATTTAGAATATCATTTTACCCCAAAAGGACCTAAATTTGAGGTCTAAATAAACCTGTAGGCACTTAAAAATTATTTATTTATGTGTCTATAGTCTTAGAGAGGAGTATCTTTAAAAAATAATTTTAAAAGTTAAAAATAATTCTCTTCATTCCATGAATTCATCTCTAAAAATATACAGTTACTTGTCCAAGAGTTTTTAATGTAGTTGATATGTCAGTTTCCCCTATAGAGCAAGTTAGAAATTAAGGGCCCAGGAATGCTTCTCTTGTAATCAATGGCAAAACTCCCACTGACTTTAAGGGGAGCAGGCTGGGCTGCCGGGGGGGGGGGGGGGCAAGTGGGGCAATTTGCCCCAGGCGCTGCAGGGGCCCTGTGAGCCCTGGCCCGACGGCAGTCTGGGTCTTCGGCTGGCATTTTGGCAGCGGGGGACCCTTTAGTGCTGCTGAAGACACAGAGCGACTGGCCCCCCGCCTCTGAAATGCTGCCGAAGACCCGGACTGCTGCTGGGTGAGTACAAGCGCTGCAGCTCCCCTGCTTTGCCCCAGGCCCCCTGAATCCTCTGGGTGGCCCTGGGAGAAGGATCTGCTCCTAAATGCAAATATCACCCAGTTATCCCTGCATTGAGTCCAGTAACTTGTGTTTGACTAACCTACATCTTCCAGAAAGACATCCAGGTCATGATTTGAAGACTTTAAGAGATACAGAATCTACCACTTCTCTTAGTAGTTTGCACCAATGTTTAATCATGCTCATTGTTAAACATTAGTGCTTTATTTCTAATTTGAATTTGTCTGGCTTCAGCTTTTAGCCATTGGATCTCGTTATGCCTTTCTCTGCAAGACTACAGAGTGTTTTAGTACCCCATATTTTCTACCTATGAAAGTGTTTAAACACCTTTCAATCTTCTTTGTGATAAGCTAAATAGATTGAGTTCTTTAAGTCTCTCATGGTAAATCTCCAGCCCTTAAAACATTTTTGTGGCTCTTTTCTGAACCCTCTCCAGTTTTTCAACATCCTTTTTAAAACATGGGGACCAGAACTGTACGCAGTATACCAATATCAGCTTCACCAATACCATATCTTGGGGTAAAATCACCTCTCTACTTCTTCTCACTATTCCCCTGTTTATACATCCAATAATTATATTTAGCCCCTTTTTGCCACACATCACACTAGGAACTCACGTTGAGCTGTCTTATTGCTTTCCAGGATACAGTCCCCCATTCTGTAGATATGGCCTACATTTGTTATTCCTAGATAACTTTGCATTTGGTCATATTAAAATGCAGTTTTTTTGAATGAACCCAGCTTATCCTACAATCCAAATTGCTCTATATGACTGCCCTGTCCTCATCATTATCTATTTTTCTACCAATCCTTTTTATCAGCAGTGATTTTATATTTCCTTCTAGATCATTGATGAAAATGTTGAATAGTGTCAGGCCTAGTACTGATCCCTGCAGAACCTCACTAGAAACCCCTATTCAATGATGATTCCCAACTGAAAACAACCTTCTGAGATCTATCAGTTAGCCAGTTCTTAATTCATTTAATGGGTGCTTTATTGATATTATACAGTATTATTTTTAATCAGAATGTTGCATGATACTAAGTCAAAAATCTAAGTATATTACATGTATGCTGCTACCTTTACCAGCAGTAACCTCATCAAGACATGTTGACTGGCATTAATTATATTCCTAACTTTTAATTCTTTTTTAGATGAATCCTATATAAGATTTTCCATTATTTTTCCTGGGAATGATGTTTGGCTAACTGACCTACAGTTCCTCAGCTCACCTCACTTGCCCATTTTGAATATTGGCACAAACTTAGCATGCTTCCAGTCTTCTGTAATTTCCCTGATATTCCAAGATTTATTAAAAATTAACATTAGTGGGCCACAGATCTCCTGATCCAGCTCTTTTGGGACTTTTGGTTCAAATTATTTATGTCTGCTGATTTTAAAATGTTTATCACTAGTAGATGTTGTTCAACATACTTGTTGGTTACTAATGGACTGGAAAGTACTTCATCATCCTCATATGATATGAGTACATCATCCTGCTTCTTTCCAAATACAAAACAGAAATATTTATTTAATACTTCTGCCTTTTCTATAGCATTATTAAAAATGTTACCATCTCCATCTAGTGACAGACCTATACTGATGGTAGGATTTCTTTCATTTAAAAAAAAAAACTTATTTTCCTTAGTCCTGCCAGTCATGGATTTTTCCATGATGGCTGTAGCTTCCCTCATCAATTTTCTACACTTCATAACTTCCAATGTATATCAATAGCTATCTATTTCCCATTTTTTCTATTTGTGATATATATATATTTTTTATTCTAATTGCTGCCTCCAATTCACCACTGAATTAGGGTGAGCTTTTATATAAAAAGTTGTCCTCTTTCTTGATTGTGGAATCATGACTTTTTGGCCATCTAACAAACTCTTCTTAAAGAACTCCCAATTTTTATTTACATTTTTTCTGTCTAAATTTTTCCTCACAATCAATTTTGGGAAATTAAATCTTTTGAATCACTAAGTATGCATATTACCAATTGGGGCTGTCCTCTCATTGCCAACACTGAATGTAAACAGGTCACAATCACTGGTCCTTAGGCAACCAGCAACTTCCAGTTCAGTAACTAATTCATTTCTATCCATCATAATTCAGGTACAAAATAATTACCCCATGTTGTGTGCAATAGCTTTTTGTGTTGCAAAATTCTCTCTATATTTCTAGAATGTCTGATAATGTTTTGCTACTGACTGCATGAGTTCTCCAGCATATATCTCCTAAACTGAAGTCCCCCAGAATAACGTTTTCTTTCCATACATTACAGACACATGCTTAAGGAGTGACTTATCCTATTCTATAATTTAATTCAATAGTCTGTAACGGACACGCACTTTATTAGTTAGCACATTGAACCATATCAGTTTAAAATGCTTTGGTTCCGAGTTATCAGTAACTCTAAAACAGGAAACAGCATTAAAGTAGGGTGCCACCATTCCACCTCTTAACGCATTCTATCCTTAGTACCGGGTTTACAATGGTTGCAATGCTGCCTTGGTGCCGGGCCCACGCTCAGTAGGGGCCCCACCCCCACTTGGCCTCTTCCCCCTGAGACCCTGCCCGCCACTTATTCCTCTCTCCCCCCCTCCATCCCACTGATCACTCCTCTCAGTCCCTCCAACCCACCCACCACTCGCTCCTCTCTGCTCCCTCCCCTCTACCTGCTGCTTGCTCCTCTCTGTCCCCCCCCATGCCTGCATGCCAGCCACTGGCTCCTTTCTCCCCTCCTGCTACTCCCCCACGAGCAGTGGGAGGAGCCTCAAGGGGAGAGGCTGCGCAGGGGTGGTGCTTCAGGCAGAGCATGGGCAGGGCCTCGGGGCATAACATGGGCAAAGTGGGGCCTCGGTCCAGGTGCCGGGGCCCCCAAAAGTCATCTGACCTTGTCTATCCTTCCTAAACAGGTGATAACCAGTGATTTTAACACTGCTGATGGGCTATAGAACTTTTTGTCTATAGTTAGAATCTAGTCCAGTTCATTAAGCTGAAAGTTTTTCCATCTGTGACATTATCTGATTAAACTATGACCTTGTAGATCATTGTTGCTACCACTGTTATATAATTGCAACAAATCTTGTACAAAATGTGGCATGTAAGATGTCTATGGAAAGGTTATGATTCGCTGAATATGATTATGCTATTTGTATGCATGTAACTCTCACCTTTCTTTCTTTGTATAAATAAATCTTTAGATTTTAGATACTAAAGGATTGGCAACAGCATGATTATTGGGTAATATCTGAGTTATATATTGACCTAGGTTTGTGGCTCGTCCTTTGGGGTCAGAAGAAACTTTTGTTCAATTAAACTGGTTTTAAATAACCACTCTTCATTAAGTTCACAGTTTTTGGTGGTGATACAAGGACTGGAATGCCTAAGGAAACTGCTGTTCTGATTTCTTGTTAACCAGTGTGGTGAAACAGAAGTTGACTTTTGTTGCTTGTTTGGTATATGTTATGGGAAAATAACCACCAGTTTTTGAGTGTGTCCGCCTTATTTCTCAGCAGTTTTTCCTGAATTTGGTATTCTCAGTTGTGACCCACCGAGGCACAGTTACACTATCTAATGGGTGTTTGGTACCCACCATGTCAGAGGAGTTTCGTGGATCTCAATAACAGCTCTAACATCACAAAATCACCACTGCACTTTGCATGGACTGTCAGACTCAGCAGTGAGACTTAAAAATTGCACTGTCATGAATTACTCCTATTACCCCTGAAGGAAGTTCCCCATCAGAGGAAGTTTCCCGTCAGATCAAGACTGTGTCCCATTGGCATGGCAGGGTGTATGGGAAGCATGCCTTTCACGAGCACTAAATCATGTTTTTTCCCCCCTAAGCTGAAGTTCATAGTTTTTGCCTATTTACAAATCTCTCTCATTATTGTCACACATGGAGTTGCACAAAACTTGGCAGCTATATGAAGTTCTCAATCTGTCTTTAACATATGCTTCTCCAAACACTGTCTTCAACTACTTAGAGAAGCCTCCTTAAATATATTGACATTAGGAAAAAAATCTCCAGAGGAATTCCTGTAATCTCTGCAAATTCATGCCTCTTTCTGAATTGTTGTTGACTTTATATTGATGAGGAAGTGAAACGGGAGGGAAGGAGAGTGATTTCCTACTTTATTCTACTTTTTGTTGTCATGCACAAACAGTGGTTGATACTATGGCTTGGTAATTATGGAAATTTAGAAGTATATACAAAGTTGCTGCTGTTAGGCACTTGGTTTCAGTATTTTCTTTAACCAGTGATTCCCTGGTTATTAAACCATATACTTTCAGAGAGAGGAAATCATGCTTTGCATCAGTTGTTGCAGGAAACAACTGTAGCACCCAAAAGTATGCTAGGTTCTTCATAGAACAAAGAAAAAAGACACAGGGCCTTATTCTTTGCAGACTTTTATAACATACCTTAACCCAGTGTGGTTCTTTATTCCTCAATAGTTTGTGAGGTTCAGGAATCTGCTACTGGATCTTGATTCCTAGTTAAGGGCCCTTGTCCTTTAGTGTAAACCACGTGGATTCAAGTGTTTACCTTCAGTGGACTTGGGTTCAGTCCCTGCAGGTGACTTCACCAGGGGTATTGACATCCCTACATCTTATTTAGCCATTTACACCTATGGGTAAGAAACTATACAATTAGAATTAAAGCACTTTGTATTTGCCTGCACAGGTGCAAATGAGAGTATAAGGCAATGGAGACTCTGGCACACTGTTGCTGCCATAAAGACCATGCAGTCTAATTTTAGACATGGACTACTGTGCAGTTAACAAAGAATTGGGAAAAGGGGATGAGGGCTATGGCAATATAGTAGCATGATTTCTCATTCATGGAATGTGCTCACTTTGGAGGCAATGTCTTCTGCATGAATGTCACAGACCAGAAGCTGCTTTCATTTGTTTTTTAAACAAAATAATTAGCTTATGGTAAATGGCACTTGTTTATATTTTGGCATGTTCAATTAGATTCAGTCCATGGGAAAAACATTGTGCAACATCAAAAGTACACACATTTTGTAACTAAAAATAAGGATTTCATACATGGACATTGCAAGATTCCTCACTATGGTTTGCTAGCTACAAATCTACCTTGAAGCAGAACTAAACTGGCTCACCCTTCTTACTCCTACCCCTAACACATATACTATCCAAGAAATCTGCTCTAAACCTAATCAAACTACTAGACTAAGACCATCAAGTAAATGTTTGACCAAGGAGTAAATAAACTCTTCCATTAACTATGTACTGAAAAATCTGTCTTGAAACTGAATTGCAAAGGACCAGAGTGAGTAAGGTCTCTGGGACTAAGGATTTTGACTACCCTGTAGACACAGTAGAGTACACAGCCCTTTAATAATGCACAGTTTAAGGATCCTCCAATCCTGTTGAATTTTGGGAATCCACGGAGGCATTTTCACTCTACTCTGCTCCTAAGCCTCCCACTTCTTCCTGGTAGAATAGCTCAATCAAGGGCTGTGCTGTCATTCCCTCCCTACTGCAGCCCAGCCCTCCCCGGGTGTCTTCCCGCTATCCTCTTCTCTGAGGATTCTAGAAACTACAGAGGGGAGTTAATGCTGCAAGAAACATCATTTAACTCCCACGCGGATTTTAACTGGGAAGTCTGCCAGGTTGCTAAGGGAGCATGCTGCACAAAGCATCTGCTCCCTGACTCCATCCCCCTCTGCCCTTAGTAAATTCACTTACATCCCATGGAAGTCCATATGCAGTTTGCCATGGTAGAGTATGCTGAACAAGTTTTGCTACCCCCTCGTCTTAATTAACTTTGGGCCCCTTGTGTTTATTTTCTTGTTCTTTTGCTTATTCAGCACAGTAGAGAGAAGCATCTGATCCAAGAAAACTAATGTAAATGCAAAAACCTACAGTATGTTTCTGCAACACTAAAGGTGCACATTTAAATGCACACAGGTCAGACTATGAAAAGTTTAAGCTTTGCATAATAAAATTAACTTACATTGACATTGTTATATTACGTTTTTATTAGGTTGACTATTAAATATTTACTTTAATATGTAGTTGGCTAAATTCTGCCCTCAGATATGCAGCTGCAACTTTTATTAATTTTTAATAAGATATGCAAGTACAATTTACATTAATTTTGATGGGAGTTGTATGAACATATAGAATGTGTCACTATATGCTATTACTGTTACACTCCTCTGCTCTATTACACGAGGAAATATACACATACACAAAGGTACAGCGAAAACAACCAGATTATTAACATTTTATATAAGATATGTAAAATAGTCTTATTCTTAGGTTTAATAGTTAACAAGTGCTTTAAAATTGTGATTTTATTATATTATTTATTATAACAAGATAGACTTCTTTGACTTTGTGAACAAATTCAGAGTATTGGGTCCTGTAGGTGTAGATACATTTTTAACTGGATTAACTGTTTATGTCCATTTGAGTAGGAGATTTATGAGTACAGATTGGATGATGTCTCTTTGTAGATTCATTTCTTTTTCCAGTTTGTGGTATGTAGTTTGAATTTCCAAGTACATTTTTTCCGAGGTAACAGTACTACTGTATCCATTACACAGAGTACCATCGGTATAGACTGCCTAAATGCATCTCTTCCTGCTGGTTGGTACTGACTGTTTCGTTGACAGCTGGAATCACTGGAATTACTTCTAAAAATTCTGAGGTACCTGATTCTTCTCTCACACTAGTGTAAATTATGAGTGAGTCCTTTGAAATAAATGGAATTATGTCAGCATAAATCAGGAGTGAATGAAAATCAGACCCTGAAAGTCCACTAGAAGGGAGTTGATCACTTGGATGGAGAGTCTCCACAGATTTATGTTTCCTGTCATATAGCCCTTATGCCCTTGTACATACAGTTCAGCTACTTCCATGGTGCTTGACGTCAGCTGGGTCAGATATTTCATTGCCATTACACTGATTTATACCGATTGAGGATTTTGTCTGGTATCTTAATCTCGTCCTGGTCACCAGAAATAAATCTTACTATGTACAGTTGAAAAGCCCCCTTAAACCACAAAACTAAGCCACCCATTCATTAAACTTGAGATAGAATAATGTCTTCTCAAATCCCTTCACCAATATCTTCTGAAGATTTTTATATGGTTATATTGATAAGCTATCACTTCCAAGGTCTAATTACTTCCATTATTCAATGTTATACATATAAGTAAGATCAATGCTCAGTGTTGCATCCTCAGTGGGGTGTGTGCAGATACTGCTGACACAGAACCTTAAAATGACCATCAAGGTGTTGTGGTCAGTAACCAAGGTACATTTTCAGCTATATAGTTGTGGAATTTTCATACACCAAAAATTATGGATGGAGACTCTTTTTCTTTGTACATGATTCTTCTACTTTTGGAGTCAAAGCCAACCAGTCTCTCCTTATTTTCCTCATAAGCGATACCACAGTGCCTTTTCCATATGGATTGCAAGCTAAATTAAGACTGTGTGCCTTAATGCACAAATACATTTCTGCTGAATAGCTGCTATCTTCTCCTATTAAAAGTACCATTTGATCATCCCCCAAATTTGTCACTCTTTAGCTAATCATGTAAAGGTGAAACTAATTGATTTTAAATGTATGCTTTCCCCATGCCAACATTTTTTACTTCTGTCCGTTTTTCTTCCTTTTATTTTACGTGGGATCACTGTAGGAATATTTTATACATTAGGGTTTTTGCAAAAACATTTGGTTTTGCTATGTCATACATTTGCCCTATTTGTTGACCATCTCTACTGCTTAATCATATTTCAAAAGTGAACTGGAAAGTAAAATCTTTAGTCCTAAGCTCACAATTTGCAAATCATTACTTTAAAGACTGAATGCAGTCAGAAACTTTTTCTCCTAGTTTCAACAGGGAAATAAGTAAGCACTAACAATTTAAGCTAAGCTGTTTATTAATGCCTGGTTGAGTTCCCATGTAACTTGTTTCATTATGTGATGCTGCTAAATGTAAGTAACCCAAAACCTTAGTTCCTGTTGCTCATAGGCACATACTTGTTTTTATTCAGCCACATCACTAACACACAGTGCCCTAGCACCATCAGGTAGAAATCAGCAAGTGTCTGTTTGCTCTGTCATGGGGTTGAGGGTGCATTCCAGACCAGTAAGAACTTGTGTCACCTACTCCGTAACCCTGAGTAGTTCACACTGCAGAGCGCTACAATAGCAAAGCAATATGAGGCACCCAGGTTTCCTACTGTAGCTCTCTGCGTGGGTTGCTTACAGTCCTCAACAAACATGCAGGTCACACCAAGTCTGTGTGCTTTGCAGTCAGCCTTGGTTCAGCAACTCTGATTCCAGCAACCTGTCCACTGATGGATGCCAAAGACAGTTTCTGTCTTTGCTTTTATCTTCTAAAGTTCAATAACTTTGTTCCAAGAGGCAAGATGACCTTATGCTTTTTTCCCCCTTCCTTTGGGTTTCCCATCCCCCCTGTATGTAAATAGGGCTTCCATTGTTTTGATTCCACCATACTTAATTTACCTTGGAGACAGGTAAATAGTTGCCTTCTCTCCTGTCTGAAAGAGAACTTGTTTCTCCCTGTTTGGTGACAGACCTGAAAACACATAATTAAGTATCCATATTTCCTTACATAATATTAATACATAAATTTCATGATATTAGTCACCAGTGTGACATTAGCTTTCAGAAAAGACCTCACTCTAAACACTTTTATAATACAGCAATATACAGAATCAGTTGATTCTATTGCTTATCATTTAAGGTTCAGCAGACGCAGGTTCACTGTGTCTTTGTAGATCAGTAAACCTTTGAAATGTAGTCTTTGAAAAGTAAAATCCAGATCAAGCTTCTCTCTTCTGCTGGGTGTAGATGCCAGGCTGTCTAATCCCCTACTTGTTATCTTTGCTTACCTAATATGTAAAAATGGACCTTGATTGTCTTTGCCTGATGAGCTGGTCAGAGAAGCAAACACATTCCTTTGTCTAGGGCAGACCTGTTCACTAACTTCCTGACATGCCTGGTTTAAACACACTTTAATAATTTTTCAGGATATATTCATAACTCTTAATAGACACCATGTACATATATCCCACAAGAATATTCATGAACAGCGAATTACTAGTTTTCAAATGATACCTCACAATGAATATTGTGTACAGATTATTACAGCAGTGTGTAGAGTGTAAATATGAGGTGCTCAGGGTCACATCCACATCATTGTCAACTTTTGTATCACATTGTACAGTCAGAATTTTGGGCTTGGGGTGGAGCCTGGTTCAGAGACCCAGTGAGGGAGGGGTCTCCAAGTACAGGCTCCCTCTGGAATGTTTACTCTATTTTTAGCCACATAGTGTGGCTAACACAGGCTTTGAAACAGGCTCTGTGAGGTTGTTTTTTCTTCCTCTTTTTGCTAGGTAGAGGTACCCACAGTTTTTGCTAACTATTCTGGGTAGTATGCATGTATTTCCTGTATTAAGTAGTACTACAAGACTTACCACTAGAGGGACATTCAAATATGTAGTACATAACACAAAGAAAAGGTGGAGAAAAAACATTGCAACACCTGCTGTGTCACTGAGTTGTGCAATTGTGTTTTTTTCTCCACAGAGAAATTCTTTAAAGGACTCTACTTATTTGTATTGCAGTAGTAGTATCTAGGAGCGCACAATAGACAGGACCCCACTATTCTATCCACTTTACAAACCCATTAAAGCTTGCTTCTGCAGTAAAGCACTTAAAATCTAAATATAAAACAAAACAGCAGGTGCATATAGCAGCTGGAAGGAGCACTAAGAAACAGTTAGATAATATGGGTCAGCACAATAGGCAGTGGTTTCAGCATATCAGCTGCTTATCTGTTTTCAAGATTGTTTTAGGTATGACAGTAAAGACATTTTAAGGGGGAATTTGAAGGAAAAAACAAGATGTCTTCGTAGATGTTTAAAAGATGCTCCATGCATGAGGAAACTCAGAATTTGTGTTTTCCAGAAAATCAGCTTATAACAGTATTTTAGTGTAGTTAAAGCACTACTTCTTGGCTATAACCTACCCATATTACTGTTAAATCCTAAGGTTGGCAACTCTGGGTATCCAGTGGCATACTGAAGTTATTTCTATTGTATCTGCAACTGATGGACAACAAGCTTTAACAGTTAAAAGATGTGGCCCAGATAGAAAGAAAATTAACAGAAATATATCATTACATAAAAATATCATGGAGGAATGAGACACCAGGATAAGGGTCAGCAATTATGAAGGTCACCACAGTATGAGCTGATTTTTCTAGGAAGTTTTTATTGCCAAAGACGGTTCCTGAGTCAGTGGATATGTAGCCATCAAGATTCTGCATTAATCTTTTCCAAATCATTTTCTGCTTTTGTGCTATTCTAAAGGATTTAGGCATTATTCTGCAGCATTTTAAATTTATATTTGCCTGCAATTTATTTCACTGAACATCTTGCCATCTGGCTGGTATTTTAAGAGCTCACTTTTCATTTGGAAACAGAAAAGAACACAAGATTGGAAATAAAACAAATTTTCCTTATTGTTCAGTGGACATATTATTCTTGCAAAAATTGAAACCCTAGCCTAGGTGCTGGAACTAGGGGACTGGTTTGAAGTGGTTTCCATCATATTCAGAGTTTACAGTTTGGCTCACTAGCTCCCAGCACCCCTAAATGCTGGACGGTTGAAGCAATTGAAAGTGATGGTCTCAGCAGTGATGTGATTCCTTAGCCCAGCCCCTTCCTCTGCTGTGGCTCACAGATGGGTGACAGAGCAGGTGTTATAGTGAGAAAGACACAGCCAGTGGGCGGGCATTGCTCATGTTCCTCTTCCAGATCAGGCAGGTGCGTTGTGGGCGCTGATCCAGGTCTGGCCTTGTCGCCGTCACACAGGCGCGCGGCCAAGGGGCACTTCGCTAATGACCAGCCCCCCCCCGGCTAGTCCTGTTACTGCCCCGCAGGTTTCCTCCAGCCTCCCCGCGCCGCGGCCCCGCTGCAGTCAGGCCCGGCCCGAGACACCTGGGCCGTCGCCCCCCTTCGCCGCTGTTACAGGAGCGGGGGGGGGGGGGCCGCTACAACTGCCCCCGCAGGAGCTCGCTCATCCTCCTCCGGCAGCCGGGCCCCCGGGGAGCGGCATCGCCTCAGCCCGGCGCTGCGGGTACGAGCGCGAGGCGGCCCCGCTCCCCTGCCGGGCCCACCCCCAGACCGCGCGGCGACCGTTAACCCGCTGGCCTGAAGCAGGGCAGCGCACCCAACTCCCTGCCGCGCAGCGGGACGGCTCCGTGAGGCGGGCGCTAAGCTCGCGCACGCAAGCGCGGCTGGGCGGGTTCCCGAGAAAACGGCTCCTTCTTTTGGCGCCCGCTTCTGGATGACGTCACCGCCTCACGGCCGCGCGAGCCTTGCAGTCACCGCGGCGCGCGAGCGCCAGCCCCCAGTCTCGCACAGCGCGGCTCGAGAGGGAGGGGGAATGAGCAAGAATGAGCAAGTCCCTCTGCCCCCACTCGGCAGGCGCGCCCTGCCCGCACCGCGCATGCACGTACCCAGGCGCGTGCGCGCACTGGATGCTCGTGCAGGAGGCGGCGGCGACGGGCTGAGAGACGCGCGCAGACCCCCCCCCCCAAAAGCCCCCGTCCCCCAGCAGCAGCGTCCCCGCGAACTGCGGCACTGAGTGCGGCGGCGGCGGCAGCAGGTAAGCGCGGCTCCCCGGCAGACACACGGCGGGGCCGCTGCGCGCGCTCTCGCCGCTGAGGCTGCTGCCCGTCAGCCTGGCCGGCTCGCGCCGGGGACATGGAGACGCCACAGACGCGCCCGCCGCCGCCAGCCGCAGCAGCCGCCGCCGCGCGCCGCTGCCTCCCCACCCTCCGTCTTTCCCGCCGCGCGCCAGGAGACGCCGCCGCCGCGCGCCAGCCCCGAGCCCCACAGCAACAAAGGGGAGCGGGGCCGCCGCCTGCGCGCCCCGGCCCGGCCCCGCGGGGCAGCCGCCGCTCTGCGGGTGGGAGGGGGCGGGCGCTGCGCGGGCACCGCGCGGGGGATCCCGCCTCCGCCTGTCGCCGGCGCAGCCCCGAGAGGCGGCGCGGACGGGCCCGGGCTGGCGCTGCGAGGCTCGCTCTGGAGAAGGAGCCGGACTCCAGCCCCTGACAGCCCGCAGCGAGGAGCAGAGCCAGCCTGGCGCCGCGCACCGCCATGGCCCGCGCACTTGGCCTCTGCCGCCGCCCCGGGGACGCTCGCGCAGCTGGCTTCGGGCGCACGCGCTGGACCAGGGACACCCAGCCCCGTGGGCGCCCGCCTGGCTCGGCCCCTCACTCGCGTGTTCGCTGCAGTTAGGTGCGCGCCGCTGCCTAAACCCAGGTGACTTGGTGAGCGAGAAACACCACATGGCTTCATGCAGCGTTGTTGTTGATTGACGTTAGGGCCAGTGACCGGGCGCCTTAGCGCTGGGTGCTGTGTGTGTACACCACAGAACAAAAACACATCCTTGCCTCAGTGGGGCGGGGCAGCTCTTTAACAAGGGGAAAACAACACATTATTTTACTTGCCTGTTTTTAAAAAAAGTGACCCTTATTTAAGTGGAATTTTACACAGTTGCCTCATGCTGCACACCAGCTCCATAGTAGGCATCACAGTGCATGCTATAAGATCACAAGCATTGAAAGAAGCTAGCAAATTTTCTATTTTCAGTGTGTATGCACCTGTGCATTTATATAGAGTAATAGTTTCCAAAGCCAAAAGGGACCATTGTGATCATCTAGTTTGATCTCCTGTAAAACACAGGCTAGAGAACGTCCCTAAAAATAATTCTTAGAGCATATCTTTTAGAAAAACATCCAATCTTGATTTGAAAATTGCTGGTGATGCATCCCTCATGACCATCATTGTTGAAAATACATGCCTTATTTCCTGTCTGAATTTCTCTAGCTTCAGCTTGCAGCCACTGGCTCAGGTTATACCTTTCTTTGCTAGATTGAAGAGCCCCCTCAATATTTTTCCCTAGGTAGGTACTTAGAGATTTGACAATGTGTTATGTATACACTATTTCAGTTTTCCCATAACAATCTGTTAGGTTGAAAAGATGCTTATCAATGGGACAACAGAAAAACTCATACATTTTAAATCAGTGTTTTGTTTATACAAAAATAGACAAGACATGCTATTGACCATTAACAGGGACTCTTTACTATTTGTAAAAAAGTTAGTTCCTAGTCCCATAGTTTTTAAAGTTGTTCTTGTTTACTTTTATACATTGAAATTGTTCTGTACGCCTCTCATACCTGATTATTTTAGTATATCGTTAGTTGGGAGGAGGGGAATCCTGATCTATAAAAGGACTTACGCTCCTAAGGCCAACATTGAGGTGCCACTGAGAACCTCAGAAATGCCACTCAGCTGCCATGTAACTCTCTGTAGGTACCAAAACTCCCAAGGCATCTAAATTTCTATTGTTAAAGTCCCCTGGGTGCCAAAGTTTCTGCCAGTGAGCATGCCTCAGTCTAGGCCAGAGGTGGGCAAACTACGGCCCGTGGGCCACATACAGCCCACGGAACCCTCCTGCCCGGCCCCTGAGCTCCGGGCACGGGAGGCTAACCCCCGCCCCCTCCCCTGCTGTTCCCCCTCCCCCACAGCCTCAGCTCACTGCGCCACTGGTGCAATGCTCCGTGCAGCTAGGCAGCACAGAGGGCGGAGAACGGGACAGTAAGGAAAGGGGGGGGGTTCGGTGGGGTGGTGGGGGACAGTCGGGGTGGGTGTTTGAGGGGCAGTCAGGGGACAGGGAGCAGGGGAGTGAATGGGGCAGAGGTCCCAGGGGGGCCATCAGGGAATGGGGGGGGTTGATGGAGCAGAAGTCCCAGGCATCCTGTCGGGATGAGAAGCGGGGGGGTCAGATACCGTGCCACGCCTGGCTGTTTAGGGAGGCACAGCCTCCCCTAACCAGCCCTCCCTACAATTTTGGAAACCCGATGTGGCCCTCAGGCCAAAAAGTTTGCCTGCCCCAGTCTAGGCACTCAGGAGACCATCTCATGCCTAAGCCCCAGCAGGATGGGATAGCCTAATTTTGGCAATTAATTTGGCAACTGATCTTTGATTATCAGCAGGTAAGTATGCCCAGTGGTCTGTGATGTGATGTTAGATGGGGTGGGATCTGAGTTACTACAGAGAATTCTTTCCTGGGTGCTGGCTGGTGAGTCTTGCCCACATGCTCAGGGTTTAACTGATCGCCATATTTGGGGTCGAGAAGGAATTTTCCTCCAGGGCAGATTGGCAGAGGCCCTGAAGGTTTTTCTCCTTCCTCTGCAGCATGGGGTATGGGTCACTTGCTGGAGGATTCTCTGCAGCTTGAGGTCTTCAAACCACAATTTGAGGGCTTCAGTAACTCAGACATAGGTTAGGGGTTTGTTACAGGAGTTAGTGGATGAGATTCTGTGGCCTGCATTGTGCAGGAGATCAGACTAGATGATCATAACGGTCCCTTCTGACCTTAAAGTCTATGAGTCTATGATCCTCAAACTAGGTGTTCCCTTGCTTATATTACCTGCAGTTCCCAATCCAGTAGGAGTAGATGTTATCAAAGCATGCCTAACCCCCCACAAAACAGTTAGAGGAGATGGAGGTGGTGACACTGTCCCCATTATAATTTTAGTCCAGAGGTTTGGCACCTAATTCTTCCCATGAATCCTGAGGCAAATAGTATGGGTTTTTTTTTAAATATGGTTAAATGTAAATGTGTACATTTAGAAACAAAGAATGTAGGTCATACTTTCAGGATGGGGGACTTTATCCCGGGAAACAGTGAATCTGAAAAAGATTTGGGGATCATGGTGGATAAGAGATGAACATGAGCTCCCAGTTTGATGCTGTGGCCAAAAGGAGGCTATTGCAATCCTTGGCTGCATAAACAGGAACCCCAAGTAGGAATAGATAGATATTTTACCTCTGTATTTGACACTGGTGCAACTGCTGCTGGTGTCTACAATTCAAGAAGGATGTTGATAAATTGGAAAGGGTTCAGAGAAGATCCACGAGAATTACTAAAGGATTAGAAAACATGCTTTCTAATGATAGGAGCGTAATCTGTTAAATTTAACAAAGAGAAGGTTAAGGGATAACTTGATTACAGTCTGTAAGCAGGGGTGCTGGAACCAGAGGTGCTGGGGTGTGTGTGCCAGCACTCCCTGGCTTGAAGTGGTTTCCATCATATACAGGGTTTAAAGTTTTGTTCAGTGGCTTTCAGCACCCCCACTATAAAATTTGTTTCAGCACTACTGTATGTAAGAACCTACATTGGGGACAACTATATAATACATTTATTCAATCTAGCAGAAAAAGTACAACACAATCCAATGGCTGGAAGTTGAAGCTAGACAAATTATGACTAGAAATAAGTTGTAAATTTTTGACAGTGAGGGCAATTAACCATAAGAACAATGTACCAAGGGTTGTGGTGGATTCTCCGTCACTGGTAATTTTTAAATACTAAAAGATACACTCTAGGAATTATTTTGGGGACATTATATGGCCTGTGTTATACTTGAGGGCAGACTAGATGATTACAATGATTCCTTCTGGCTTTGGAATCTATTAATTGTATGGGGAGCCGAGGCCCCTAACTTGGGGCTCTGGATTCATTGTGCCATTAGCGCACAATTCTGCAGCTGTGGTGTATTTTTATAGCTATTTCCTAATCACCTATACAATTCATAGATCAAATACTGTTAGCTATAAAATTAGTCAAAACTTAAAGTAAACTTTAAATGAAATTAACAGAACAAGTTGTATAGTTTCTAACTGCTTGAAAATGTGAGAATAGACTCTTAATTTCCTGAATAGCTTTTAATATTGCCGAAAATGTTATTTAATTTGAGAAACAGATTAAGATAGTGTATAATTCTCTGTTCTTACCTTCTCCAATGTTCTTTGTTTCAGGTTCAGGGTGCCCATAATAAGGATTAGTCTTCTGTCAAAAGTTTAGTGATCGATTATTAAGAAAATTTCCTGCATTGTTCATGGTACGGCTTAACCTTTTATATATTGTATTTAGTTTGGATTACAATGGTAAATGGTTATTTTATGTATGTTTCTAGAGCTTATATGTGTATTTAAATTGTGTAAATACTTATTGACATTTCTTTTTGTTATAAAAAATATTCAAATTTAAATATGCTAGTTAGAATTACAAAAGCAGATTTAATGTAAATATGTGAGTTAATTTATATTGCCCTACAAATAAAATTGCTCATTGAAAAAATAGCATTTTTTTTTCAAAGTATATACATGGTACTAGGTGAAAAACCTTTGCATATGTAATAATTTTAAATGAGACTTAACATTAATCTTTTTTACAGTCTGGAGGATGTGTTCTGATCAAATTAAGCTAATGTTTTCATTGGATAATACTTATTTTTAATTTTGTAGATGACACTTAGAATCATATCTTAATGAGTTAGTGTTTTAGTAAAAAGTCAAGACTTTTTTCCTATCTCTTTCTCTACAGGAGTTTTTCATCAGTATGTCTGAAAGCATTAAATATAATGATGATGATCACAAAACTGTGTTTCTGAAAACATTAAATGAACAACGTCTGGAAGGAGAATTTTGTGACATAGCTATTGTGGTAGAAGATGTGAAATTCAGAGCGCACCGGTGTGTGCTTGCTGCATGCAGTACCTACTTCAAAAAGCTTTTCAAGAAACTGGAGGTTGATAGCTCATCAGTAATAGAGATAGATTTCCTTCGTTCTGATATATTTGAAGAGGTTCTAAATTATATGTATACTGCAAAGATTTCAGTTAAGAAGGAAGATGTAAATTTGATGATGTCATCAGGTCAGATTCTTGGTATTAGGTTTTTGGATAAACTTTGTTCTCAGAAACGTGATGTATCTAGTCCCGAAGAAAACGCCCAGTCCAAGAGTAAGTATTGTCTGAAAATAAATCGTTCTATTGGAGAATCGAATGATAACCAAGATGATGAGGTTGAGGAAATTGGAGATCATGATGATAGCCCATCAGATGTAACAGTAGAAGGAACTCCTCCAAGTCAGGAAGATGGGAAATCCCCTACTAATACACTAAGAGTTCAAGAAGCAATTCTAAAAGAGTTGGGGAGTGAAGAGGTTCGAAAAGTAAACTGCTATGGTCAAGAAGTGGAGCCCATGGAAACAACTGAATCAAAAGACTTAGGATCTCAAACCCCTCAAGCTCTAACATTTAATGATGGCATAAGCGAAGTGAAAGACGAACAGACGCCAGGATGGACAACAGCTGCTGCTGACATGAAGTTTGAGTATTTGCTTTATGGTCACAGGGAACAAATTGCATGCCAAGCTTGCGGTAAGACATTTACTGATGAAGCACGATTGAGAAAACATGAAAAGCTCCATACTGCTGATAGACCATTTGTTTGTGAAATGTGCACTAAAGGGTTTACCACACAGGCTCACTTGAAAGAGCACCTGAAAATCCATACAGGTTACAAGCCTTATAGCTGTGAGGTGTGCGGAAAGTCTTTTATTCGAGCTCCAGATCTGAAAAAGCATGAAAGAGTCCATAGTAATGAAAGGCCGTTTGCATGCCATATGTGTGATAAAGCTTTCAAGCACAAGTCTCATCTAAAAGATCATGAAAGAAGACACCGAGGGGAAAAACCTTTTGTCTGCAGCTCTTGCACTAAAGCATTTGCTAAAGCATCTGATTTAAAAAGGCATGAGAACAATATGCACAGTGAAAGGAAACAAATTACTACAGCCAACGCCATCCAGAGTGAAACAGAACAGTTACAGGCGGCAGCCATGGCAGCTGAAGCAGAGCAGCAACTTGAAACTATAGCTTGTAGTTAAAGACAAAAGCAGAAAACTTTATCCAAGAAGTAACTTAAGAAATTAAATTGAACAAAAATTTAAATGTTGAAACATGTTTAGACTGATCATTATCTTTTCAGGATAAAATATTTTTAGAGGGATTGAACACTGCATAGGAGCATATAGCAGTGCTTGGCTAGGTGTTTTAAAATACTTCAAAGATATGTATTCTTAGAATATAAAAATAATTTTGTTATTAGCACTAACATGTTTTAATTTCAGAAAATGACTGAATCCTTTATAAACAAAATGAGGAAATCACTATTTGATGTTTTAGTACAACCTCTGCATACTTGTCCTTTGTACACATTAGTAAAACCAATGAGTTAAATTATGTCTAACAAAATTGAAATTTGTAGAAAAAGTTATAAGTATGGGAACAAAATATTCTTTTAAAAGATTTTTGGGTGTAGTTATGCAAGAAGCATATAGTACACCTAGAACACACAAAAATTCACCTGTTGGAATCCTGACATTTTTATTTCCTTTTTCCTCATTCACCATACTTATTAGCTATTAGTGCAGATAATTTTGGGTAGTTGGTCAAGCGGAGTTATCCTGCTTCTTTGTCCATCCCCTTAAATTCCTCTCTCTAATCTAGCTAGTGAGCTGGTGCATACAATACTTGCTCTTCTAAAGATTAGACTTTCCACATTCATAATAGCCTAGATGTGTCTCCTGGATCAACAAATGGAGAGAACAGCACTCATATACCCTTTCTGTGTAGAAAGGAGTAGGGCTCAGTTGCTTCCATGTACTCTTCAGAGGCCTTTTCATGCAGTATACAGGAGATGGACTGGAGGTGGGAGGGAAGGAAAGTGGGCAGAATGTGTAGACAGATATATTGTTCTAAATCTGGCCCCATGAAAATTGATCAAAGGTAATGCAATCTGAGGCTGTATTGTCTTTGTCATGTAGCTTCCCCCTCACTCTCCCTAGGACAGCCAAGGCAAAGAGATGCACAGACACAGACTCCATGGGTGCTCCGGGCTGGAGTACCCTTAGGAAAAAAATGGTGGGTGCTGAGCACCCACCGGCAGCCCCCTGTCAGCCCCCTGACTCTCCCCAGTATCTCCTACCTGTCGACAGGCCCCACCAATCAGCGCCTCCCCCTCCCTCCCAACGTCTGCTGTGGATCAGCTGTTTCGCAGGATCAGGAGGTGGTGGGGGTGAGCGGGGAGGAATGAGGGTGCAGCGCTTTCGGAGGAGGGGGCAGAACTGGGTGGGGAAGAGGCAGGTTGGGAAGAAGCAAGATGGGGGTGAGGCATTGGGGGAAGGGGTGGAGTGGGGTCAGGGCCTGGCCCGAGCCGGGGTCAAGCACTCCCCAGCAGATTAGAAAATTGGCGCTTCTATGAAGGGATGTCTGTAGAAATACACCTCAGTGGAACCAGCTGTGCTGCTGAGGGGAGGGATTTGGTACTAGGCGCCCTGCAGATCGCTGCCTGCAACTTTAAGGGTAGGTTCCATGGCCTTTTAAGGGGGCACCTCCCAATAGGATTGTGTGTAGAAAGTTCTCTATAGGGGAATCTGTGTGAGAATGTTTACCCTCTGAGAAATCTCCCACAGGAAAGGATGATCTTGGCCAGCGTTTCCAACTATCATTGCCTCGGAATCTGTGAAATCTATTTTTGAAATCATTCAGGCAAGGTTTTGTTTGTTTTGTTTTTGGGTTTTTTTGAGAAGGGCTGGGGGGCAGGAAGGGGTTATTGTTCCTTAACTTACCACAGTCTCAACAAAACTTTTAAAATACTACAGACTGAGCTGTCTCCTGGACATGGAAATAGGGAGTCACAACTTCACAATATTAATTGTTAAAATGATCCTAAGGAACATGAACACTTCTTTATTTTAAGTGTAAATAATATAATTATTATCAATGTTATATTCCAACTATAAATGGACAAAATGCACTCTTTGCACATCAGGTTGGAATAAATTGGTCACTTAAGAGACCCATGACATATAAAAGTTGTCAGACAAGTATTTATAAATTATTGTGTGGTAAATCACCTCTTGCATTTCTAAATAGAAATTGAAAATAACATTTTTGTAACTGATCATTTTTGTTACAACTCCATTGTGTATCTTTCATGTAATCAACAGTTTTAGCAATTATATTAAAATACCAACAATAATTTGAAAATTGTTTTGTAAATAAAACATGAATATTTTAGAATATGTAAATTTCGGACTTTGTCCTATATATTTTTTAAATGTTTCTTCTTTTTACATTTAGTGGTTTTAGTTTGTAAACCAACTATCCATTTTATATTTGTGCAATGTCAAATAGTAAGTACTCATTTCATTTATAGCTTCCCACAAAGGAAGACACTAAATTAATAGTGTATAAGTATTTTACGGTTTGTTATATGTAAGCATAGATAAAGATGGTAGAATCAGAATTTGAGCTGCACCTTTCTTCCCTGGTGCTTGCAAAGTTTTAATCTTGTTTGGTTTTACAACACAGTTCACCACTTGTAAAACACCATAAAATAATTAGCTAATGCATACACCATTAAGGAATGAGGACAGATTTGTTTCAGGTTTTCAAGAATTTAATAGCTATAGTGAGATAAAAATGTTTTAAACTTTATTTTCAGTCTTTTTTTAAAAATAGCTGCAATATTTCCCCCCCATATATTCTTTGTTTTGGTATAATTTCAAAATATGATCAGGCATTGCAGTTGAAAAAACAAACAGTATATATACTGTAATAATTACAATTTAAATGGGACAAAACCTTTTTGTTCCCAATGATTTGTACAGTTGCATAAATACATAATTTGGGACTCAATCCTGCAGTCCCTCAGTCACAGCAGTACATCCATTGAAAGCAATGGGACTAGTGCTAGGACTGCAAAATTGGGTCTTAGGCTTTCTGCTAAATTTTAGTTACCTACACTCTACAATTTCTAGAATCACTATATATTCCAGAGAATAGTAGGGATGAGGTTCTTCAAGAACATGCAATTACAAAAATTAATCGTGATTAATCATACGATTAATTGCACTGTTAAACATAGAATACCATTTATTTAAATATGTTGGATGTTTTCTATATTTTCAAATATATTGATTACCATTACAAAACAGAATACAAAATGTACAGTGCTACTTTATATTTATTTTTTATTACAAATATTTCCCCTGTAAAAAACAAAAGAAATTGTATTGTTTAATTCCTCCATCATAAGTACTATAGGGCAATCTCTTTATCATGAAAGTTGAAGTTACAAATATAGAATTATGTACAAAAAAATCTGCATTCAAAAATAAAACAATGTAAAACTTTAGAGCCTGCAAGTCCACTCAGTCCGACTTCTCATTCAGCCAATCACTAAGACAAATGAGTTTGTTTACCTTTGCAGGAGATAATGCTGCCCGCTTCTTGTTTACAGTGTCACCTGAAAGTGAGAACGGGCATTCGCATGGCACTGTCGTAGCCGGCGTTGCAAGATATTTACATGCCAGATGCACTGGAGATTCATATGTTCCTTCATGCTTCAACCACTATTCCAGAAGACTTGTGTCCATAATGCTCAATAATATTCAAAAAGTGCGGACTAACACATATTCATTTTCATTATCTGAGTCATATGCCACCAGCAAAAAAATGATTTTCTTTTTTGGTGGTTAGGGTTCTGTAGTTTCCACATTAGAGTGTTACTCTTTTAAGACATCTAAAAGCATGCTCCACACCTCGTCCCTCTCAGATTTTGGAAGGCACTTCAGATTCTTAAACCTTGGGTCAAGTGCTGTATCTATCCTTAGAAATCTCACATTGATACCTTCTTTATGTTTTGTTAGATCTTCAGTGAAACTGTTCTTAAAACGAACGACGTGTGCTGGGTCATCATCAGAGACTGCTATAACATGTAATATATGGCAGAATGCAGGTTAAACAGAGCAGAAGACATACAATTCTCCCCCCAGGAGTTCATTCAGAAATTTAATAAATGCTTTTTTTTTTTTTAAACAAGCATCACTAGCATGGAATCGTCCTCTGGAATGGTAGCCAAAGCATCAAGGGGCAAACAAATGTTTAGCATGTCTGGTATGTAAATACCTTGCAGTGCCAGCTACAGAAGTGCCATGCGAACGGCTGTTCTCACTTTCAGTTGACATTGTAAATAAGAAGTATGCAGCATTATTTCCCTTAAATGTAAACAAACTTGTTAATCTTAGCAGTTGGCTGAACAAGAAGCAGGACTGAGCGGACTTGTAGGCTCTGAAGTTTTACACTGTTTTGAGTGACATGTAACAAAAAAATGTACATTTGTAAGTTGCACTTTCACGATAAAGAGATTGCTCTACAGTATTTGAGGTGAATTGAAATACTATTTAGTTTTACAGTGCAAATATTTGTAATAAAAATAATATAAAGTGAGCACTGTACACTTTGTATTCCGTGGTGTAATTGAAGTCAATATATTTGAAAATGTAGAAAAAACATCCAAAATATTTAATACATTTTAATTGGGATTCTGTTGTTTGACAGTGCAATTAAAATTGTGATTAACACTTTTAATCGTGATTAATTTTTTTGAGTTAATTGCATAAGTTAACTGCAATTAATCGACAGCCTTAATAAAAATATCTGAAATAACAAAGTGATACTGTAGATACAAGAATATTGTGCATGATACAGAAAAACAACTTGTTTAACTAAAATATTTATTTCCTTGGTACCAGAATACCCAAAAAAAAAAAAAAAAAGTCGCACTAAAGGGACCTGATCCTGTAAACAGTTACACTTCTTTGAGTGCTGTCCTTGTGGGTGCTCCACTTTATATGTTCATTCACCCCTGCGCTCGTACTCAAGAGACTTTTGGTAGCAGTGCCTGGTTCAGTTGCACATGCGTGTTCCCAGGCTGCTTCTGGCAGTTAACTGATGCTGTGCGACCAATCCCCACTCAGTACTTTCTCTACTGCTCTTGGCTATGAGTTGGAGCAATCAGCAGCATCTCACTACTTAGTAGTTAATCAGAAAACAGTTATTTAGTTTCATCGTTAGCACCTGGTTAAATTGTTCCCTTTTTCTTTTATCCCTGTCACCTAGTTAAAAAAAAATCTTTTTACTTTTACTTTCCTTTTGAACTACTGTCTGAGGAGAAGTTTCAGTTGAACCTCTGCATACACAGCAGCTTTGAGGGTGAAAGCCCCCCCGACAGGAATGCCCAGTTTCCCAGGCTTTAAATGCTGTCTCAGCTGCAAGCTTGCTATACCTGTCTCAGACGGACACAATTAGTGTGTTTGCTGCCTTGGCGATACACACATAGTGGACATTTTGCTTCGTCCAGAATCACTCTGCCCGTGAACGATGCACTGATGGACCCTGTCAAAACCATTTGGCAGACCCCTGCAACTGCTCCTCCAACTTGCAAGAGGTCTGACAAAAAGTATTATGTACCAGCCAAGGACACAGAGTTCTTCTTTTCACATCCAGTACCCAATTCCCTAGTGGTGGACACAGTCCAGGAACATGGTAGGCAACAACAGCCCAAAACACACCTCACAACAAAGAGTAGAAAAGACTTGATCTGTTCGGCCACAAGGCTTATTCCTTGGCTACACTACAACTCCCCATAGCCAACTACAAGGCATTACTGGCGAAATATGACTATATTAACTACACAAAAATGTCTGATTTGATTGATTTTTATTTCTGAGGACAAGAGAGAACAATTCACAGCACTTGTATCAGAGGGATAACTCATCACCAAAACAACCCTGCAAGCCACACTTGATTCTGCGGACACATCTGGAAGATTAGTGGCGACGGCTGTCGTGATTAGAAGGGCCTAATGGCTCCAACTCTCTGACTTCCCTAAGGAGGTGCAATCCACAGTTGAGGATTGCCATTTGAGGATTCCAAACTCTTCACCGAGAAGACGGATGACTCTCTCCATTCACTCAAGGATTCACAAGGGACACTCTGATTCTTGGGAATCTATACACCCAAACCCAAGAAAAAACAGAGGAATTATTATGTAACCCAGTGCTACCGCCAGACCATGTATTCACAACAACGCACGATGGGACCTCGACCTGGTCCTTCAGGCCCTCACCCGTTCCCCATTTGAACCCAGGGCAACGTGCTCATTACTACACCTTTCCATGAAAGTGGCATTCCTTATGGCAATTACATCTACCAGATGTGTAGGAGAACTGGGGGCATTCATGGCAGATCCCCCATACGCGGCCTTCTTTAAAGTATCCCTGAGACCACGCCCCAAGTTTTTACCAGAAGTTGTCTCAGTTTTCCACCTTAACCAACCCATTTACCTACTAACATTCTATCCCAAACTCCACACAGATGGAACGCATAGTCCACACTTCACACTCTTGATGTACAGTGGGCATTCGCTTTTTACATAGAACAAGGCCATTTCATAAATCACCCAGACTGTTCATATCCATCATTAGAGCAACAGTCAACATCTGATACCTCGTTCGTCATCTGTCACGACTTCAACTCTGAAGCCCCTTCCTTCCACTGGAAGTCATCTAAAGTGGAGCACCCACAGGGACAGCACTCAAAGAAGAAGATAAAGTAACTGACCCTGTGCAGTAACATAGGTTCTTAGAGATGTGTCCCTGTGGGTGCTCCACTATCCTCCCTCCGCCCCTCTACTTCAGAGTTTCTTACTCAGTCTCTGCAGTAGAGAAGGAGCAGAGTGGGGGTTGGTCGCACAGCATCAGTTAACTGCCTGAAGCACATGAGACAGGGACCACACATGTGCGACCCATCCGGCCACTGCTACCAAAAGTCTCTTGAGTACAAGTGCAGGGGTGCACGAACACCTAAAGTGGAGCACCCACAGGGGGATACATCTCAAAGAACCTATGTTACTGCACAAGGTGAATAACTTTCTCACATTTAGTCCTATGTGTAAAATTACTCCACCACATAAGTGTTTTGGGGATCAAAGCCTGTCTGTTATATATGCAGGATAGCTAAAACTGAAAGCTTTTGGCCTATATCCTGAAAACGCATGGGAGTAAGTCTGTGGTTTTATTACAACTACTCACATGTGTAAGGTTCAGCATCTGCATGAATATTTGAAGGATCAAGTCTTTTATACATAATGAGCCATATCCTCAGCTCCTGTAAAATGACTACATTTTCAAAGTTGCTTCAATAGAACTATGCTGATTTACATCAGCTAAGGGTCTAGCCTAATGGCTTCTCGATAAAAGAATACAGAATCATAGAAATGTAAGGCTGGAAGGGATGTTGAGATGTCATCTAGTCCTATTAAGGAAAAACAGCTATTAAAAGATTTGGTTATTTTTAAACAATTTTGAAGAGGCTAGAATGAAAAAAAAATTGAATATTAGAGCCTTACTTGTCCAGTATTCTAAACTATTAACTACTTCTGCTATTAGAAAGTACATTATATATTCTACACTGGAAAAACAAAAGACCAAACTATAAATTCTGGATTGAACTTTGGAATCTGCTCTATCTCTGATCCAAGTTATGTTAAGAGATGTTAGCCTGATGATGATTTAACAGGATTAATGTAATTCATTTTCAAGTTAAATCATTCTACTTCTCCTAAGGGCATTTAAAAATATTTGCCTTATTTTCTGGTGTTTAGAATTTTGTACCTGTTCCTCTGAAAATAAATCACATATAGACAAGGAACAAAGGGGATTCTCACACTCACACAAAAAGTCCACAGATTGTAAACAATCTTTTGAAAATATTGAGTCATTGCATGTTCAGTCAGATATTTTTGGGTGAGTATTGTATTTTTTTCAGTTTTAAATGTTAACTTTGTTAAAGAGTTGAGATATAGAGACAGTGGGCCAAATTCAGGAGTGATTTGTAACGTGTAAAGAAGAGCACCTTATACTGACATCAAATGCCAGGTTTTCAAAAGAACAGCTCCTAATTGCTTGTGGGAGATACTGAGTGCTGAGCACAGGTGAAAATCTAGCTACTTTTTAGGTGCCCAAATTGGAGGTGTTTTGAAAATGTGCCCTGTGTTTTTTTACATTCAGGCTCTGTTAGACCTACTTCTGTTTAGTCTAGCAGTGGGTAAGGGACTTTAAATTGATATACATGGGTAGGATCTGAAGGAAGTGTAAATGAAAGTAAACCTGCCTGTATTTTAATTTACCCTTTAAAGGGTGGAGGGCAACTGGTGTAAATTGTCCTACCTCCATTGACTTCAATGAAGCTAGGACGGGGTGGCCCATGGGCTGGATCTGGCCCACAGGATTGCCACCCCCATGGCGCCACAGATCTCGCGCCACTCCCAGAAGCGGCTGGCACCACAACCCTGTGGCCTCTGGGAGTGGGAGAGTAGAAGGCTCCGTGCACTGCTCTCGCCTGTGCGCACCACCCCCTACAGCTCCCATTGGCCAGGAACGGGGAACCGTGGCCAATGGGAGCTTCGGGGGAGGTACCCACAGGCGAGGGCAGTGCATGGAGCTCCTCTGCTCCCCATCCCCCCGGGGCCGCAGGGCCGGGATGCCGGCCACTTCCGGCAGTGGCAGGGGGCTAGGGCAGGCATGGAGCCTGCCCTGGACCTGGTGCGTGCTGCTGCCACCCCAGAGCCACTCCAGGTAAGCCGTGCTGGGCCGCTCCTGCACCCCAACTCCCTGCCCTGAGCCCTCTGCTGCACTCTGTCTGCACCCCAACACCCTGCTGCACCCCACACCTCTCCTGCACCCCAACCCCCTGTCCTAAGCCACCTGCCACACCTTTACCCCTCCTGCACCCCAACCCTCTGCCTCAGACCCCTCCTGCACCCCAACCCCCTTCCCTGAGCCCTCTTGTACACTTCGCACCCCTTCTCTGCCCCAGGCCTTTGCCCTGAGCTACTTCCTGCACACTGCACCCCCTTCCACACTGCACACTCCTGCACTCCAACTCCCTGCCCCAGCCCTACATTCATAGCCCTACATACAATTGAACACAGACTGCTGCTTCCTGCATGTGTGGACAGTGCCTGGCACATGGTGAGCTCTGTAAGAATAGAAATGGTGCTTATTTTCAAATGCTTAAAGAAGGGCATCCACATTCATATTTAGGCATCAAAATAAGTCTGATTTTTGGAGATTCTGGCCTTCCAAAACCTCATACTGATTTCAATCAGGGAGATTTTTACCTCTGAAAATTAGGCTACCTTGCTTAGGTGCCTATATATGTATTTGGGTATCTAATTTTATGCACTGATGTTTGAAAAAAAATAGGGCATAAGAAATAACTATGTGGACCAAATTCTGGTGGTGTGCGATGCATGTTCCTGAAAAGGTACAGCTAAGATTAGCACCACAATGCAATTGTTACACCCCTGTCCTGCCTTCCCTTCAAAAACATGGAGTTGATGCTGTGTGGCCTCTCTGGATAGAACCTCAAAGAGAATTCCAGAGTGATGCTCACAGGTCAATAGTAGAGGTAGTCAGAAAACCGAATTTCCATTCCATAGGAAACTTTGACAGTTCAAAACTTGTTTTTGTTCCAAATCAGAACCAAAAGTCAAACTTTCTTGTGGAAATTTTTATTCAGAAACATTTTGTTTTGATAATGCAAAACATTTCATTTTGGTAAGGTAAAAACATTTTGTTTCATGTCAAAACTATATAAAATATATTAAATATCTTAATGTAAAACTAAATATTATTTATATTATATTATAATATTAAAAAAATAAAGTTGAAATGAAACATTTTTACTTTGACAAAATGAAATGAGAAAGATTAAATTATTCATTTAGTCTTTTTCCCACTGAAAAAAAGTAACCACCTCTAGTCAATAGTATAGGCTACATATTATATCACCAACCTTCCAATCTGATTACTACTAAGGATCCTTCCTCCTTGGCTCATTCATAAGTTTAATGTGCATAGGTTGAAAGCAGTTGGTTGAAATACAAGGTCAACATTTATAGCATTTATTTGTATTCTCAGAATCAGTGGGATTATTCTTTTGAGTAACATTTACTCACATGAACAACAATTTGTATAATTGGGGCCTTAAATAAAACAGAGGTTAACAAGGGATGGTAAATGCAAAGGAAGAAACATTATGAGAAGCACAATGGCCTTCATTCTCCACTGTCAGAGCAAGTAGAGTGGGGCGGGCATAAGGAGCCAGTTGCTGCTCCTTCTTTTAAGACTTCCTTGCCCTAAGACAAGTTAGGGCTTCATAGGGACAGCCCTGACTTATACGATTGCTGTAAGGTCTCTCAGGGACCTTATTCCTCCCAGAGGTCTGGTTATAGCTGAGCTCCACTCCAACATGCCAGCTCCCCAATCTGCTCTCCTTTTCTCTATGCCCCAAGTTGATGGGGAAGCTGGCACAGGCATGGTGGAGCACCTGCACTAACTTTCCTCTGGCAGAAAGTTCCTGGCACTTGGGAAGTTCTCCATTGGCTATTTCCTGTTGATTTAAGGCTATGGAGCATTGCTTACATAGTATAAGTTTGCTTTGAAGACTCGAAAATCTAGCCCATTATGCTATTGTTTATATGTACCTTGTTTGGTTCATTTTATATAATAACAAATCATGTTTGTTATTTATTGTATTTAAAGTCAAGGGAGCAAAGTCAAGCAGGAGTCACTGAGTGGATATGAGACTTGAAAGGCTGCTTAAAATAGTGTGAGGGCACATCTAGACTAGGAAAAATGGTTGTGTTTTAAAACACATTAGCTACTCATTTTAACTGACACAATTTTACACACAACTTTGTACCTCTAGACAGGACAAGTTGTATTGAAAAACAGATTAGCTGGTTGTGGGCAACCTTAGGGGATGCTTAATGCTGAGGACCTATGGTTTACCACAATCAATTGACATGTTTTTACTACCTGTAAACCAGTGGTTTTCAAACTGTGGGTCGAGACCCTGTACTGGATCGTGGAATGGAAGGCACTGGGTCACAGCAGCTCTGATCAGCACCACCAACTGGGCTGTTAAAAGTCCCATTGGCAGTGATGCTCAGCTAAGGCAGGTTAGTTTCTACCTGTCCTGACACCATGCTGCACCCTGGAAGCAGGTCTGGCTCCTAGGCAGGGGGAGGGGGGGCACCATGAGGCTCCACACACTGCCCCCACCCCAAGCACTGGCTCCCCACTCCCATTGGCCAGTTCCCCACCAATGGGAGCTGGGGGCTGGTGCCTGCAGGCAAGAGATGCAAGAAGCCGCTTGTGCACTTCCACCTAGGAGTCAGACCTGCTGCTGGCTGCTTCCGGGGCACAGCGTGGTCTGCAGTACCAGGACAGGCAGGAAGCCTACCTTAGCACCCCTGCTGCACCACTGACTGGGAGCTGCCTGAGGTAAGCCTGTGCCCCAATCCCCTGCCCCAGCCCTGAGCCCCCCCAAACCTGGAGCCCATTCCTGCACCCCAAATCCCTCATCCTTGGGCCACACCAGAGCCTACCCCCCACCTCAGAGCCCTACCCCCCTCCTGCACCCCAACCCCCTACCCTAGTCCAGAGCCCCCTTCCACACCCTGAACCTCTCATTCCCAGCCATCACTTCTGCACCCCAACCCTCTGCCCCAACCCTGAGACCCTCCCAAACCCCTCATCCCCAGCTCCTTTGGGTCATGGGCATCAACAGTTTTCATCTGGGTCAGCAGAAAAAAAGTTTGAAGACTGCTGCTGTAAACTATATCCTAAATCTAAATGCTAAATTTAATCTAATCTGTATCTTAAATCTACATCCAGTCTATATTTATATATTTCAACTGCATCATAGAAATATATGACTGTTTCCCATTAACAACTTCTCTTCTGGGCAGTACAGGACCTATGGGTCCCAAAACATGTTCCTTATGATTCTCCCATTTCCCAGTTTCTCTTATGAAACAGCTAATCTTTGGTCCTGGGACCCGGAGGAATATTCTGCTCATGCTCCAGGGAGCAGAGGCTGGGGAAACTGGAACCAATTAATAGGTGCAAATATAAGGCAGCAAAGAGGCTGTGTGGCTGCTGCTGTAGTGCTTAAAGTGTGCCAGGTGGAAATGGATCATGGACCAGGGAAATAAAATTTCTAATCAGTGAGCTGGGTCACTAAGGGGTGCACAACTTTAGTATCATATAGGGGAGACCTTCTTTAATTGGCTGCTTTCTCCACTTGCCTACCTCCTGGGGAAGACATGTTGATCAGGGTTTCTGCAGAGCTCTCCCCTCACCCTCCCTTCTTACAGGAGGGAGTGGAGAGGAAGAAGATAAATAGCCCAATGCTCAGTATGACTCCACTTCTTCCCTGTCTTGTTGCAACACCCAGCCTGAGAAGGGGGAGAGGAGACTTTGCTGCAGCCACCAGGCCTAGGAGAGAGGTTTGAAGTACCCCAGGAGGAGCAGAAATGAGGGTAAGGAGAAGGGCAGAACTGACAAGGGGGAAGAATTGATCTGGGGGTTGTGGAGCATAATTAATTGCTGAGCAGGAGGAAGGACAGATGTGGGAGTGATGATAGACACCTGCTCTCGCACACACACACTCTTTTCAGACCACTTTGAGCACCAGAAACAACTCTCCACTCCCTGACTAGTGGGTCTGAAAATGTAGGTATTCTGTTTCATTTGTTTTTTGTTGTGAACCTTGTCTTTTGGGTAAGCAGCCTAAAAGGACTAAGGACACCCGTGAAGAGAATTTTCCAGAAGCTCTCACTCTTACAAATTCCATTTTGCTCCTTTCCCATCTGTCATGGAATAGTATTGTCCACTGTGTTGCATTTCTTCTTCCTGTTGCATTCTTCTTTCTGTTAAATGGCCTGGATTCCATAGTCGTTCAAGGGGAATCCAGTTGAAGCCAAAGGGGTGTTTTGTTTACTGTTTTTATAGCCATAAAGAAAAGTTATAATTCAATATGTGTTTAGATGGGTGCAAATAGCTGTCATTGGCAGGATATGGGGCTTGGATCCAAAGACAATCAACAGACCTCGTTAATGTCAAGTGCTCCTTTATAGGCTCAACAGAAGGATCAATCAAGACCCTTTATGTAGTAAAAATAACTACAGACACATGTGGCTCATTGCCAGGACAGAGCTAAATCAGAAGAGATTCCCCTGTTTGCAAATCGGGGGCTAAGATATTGGTTACAGGTTGTGTGTTGGAAGGAGCAAGCAAGAGAGAGCTGTGAGTGTGACCCTGAAAGGAAGCAAAGAGATACAACTTAGGCCTGGTCTACACTATGCATTTAAACCGATTTTAGCAGCGTTAAACCGATTTAACGCTGAACCCATCCACACAACGATGCCCTTTATATCGATATAAAGGGCTCTTTAAACCGGTTTCTGTACTCCTTCCCGACGAGAGGAGTTGCCCTGAAATCGGTATTACCATATCGGATTAGGGTTAGTGTGGCCGCAAATCAACGGTATTGGCCTCCGGGCGGTATCCCATAGTGCACCATTGTGACCGCTCTGGACAGCAATCCGAACTTGAATGCACTGGCCAGGTAGACAGGAAAAGCCCCGCGAACTTTTGAATTTCATTTCCTGTTTGTCCAGTGTGGAGCTCTGATCAGCATGGGTGGTGATGCAGTCCCAAATCCAAAAAGAGCTCCAGCATGGACCGTACGGGAGATACTGGATCTGATCACTATATGGGGAGACAAATCTGTTCTATCACAGCTTCGTTACAGAAGACGAAATGAGAAAGCATTTGAAAAAATCTCCAGGCTACGATACAGAGGCCACAGCAGAGTGCTGTGTGACAAGCATAACGGAAAGCCAAAGAATCAAATGGACGCTCATGGGGGGGGGGGGTACTGAGGACTCCAGCTATCCCACAGTCCCCGCAGTCTCCAAAAAGCATTTGCATTCTTGGCTGAGCTCCCAGTGCCTGAAGGGTCAAAAACATTTTCCCAGGTGGTTCAGGGTATATGTCATCAATTTACCACCTCTCCTCTGCCCCCCCCCCGTGAAAGAAAAGGGAAAAAAATCATTTCTTGACTTTTTTCAATGTCACCCTATGTCTACTGCATGCTGCTGCGGCAATGCATAGCAGCATCCTCTCCCCTCCCCTCCCCTCCCCGGTGGCAGGTGATACTGTACAAAAGGACTGATAGCTGTCCTCATCATCCTGTGAGTGCTCCTGGCTGGCCTCAGGTGAGGTCGGCTGGGGGCGCTGGGTAAAAATAGGAATGACTCCCGGTCATTCCCGGTAGATGGTACAGAATGGCTGGTAACCATCCTCATCATAGCAACTGGGGGCTGAGTTCCATCAGCCCCACCCCTTTCATGTCTAAAGAAAAGATTCTGACCTGCCTGGACTATCATAGCAGCGGGATGCTGGGCTCCTCTCCCCTGCACCGTTTAATGTCCTGCCTGGACTATCATAGCAGCTGGAGGCTGCCTCCCCCTCACTTTATCTCACTAAAAACTCAGTGTTGCTTATTCCTGCATTCTTTATTGCTTCATCACACAAATGAGGGGACACTGCCACAGTAGCCCAGGAAGGTTGGGGGAGGAGGGAAGCAACAGGTGGGGTTGTTGCAGGGGCACCCCCTAGAATGGCTTGCAGCTAATAATTTCTGCGGGATCTGACACGGAGTAGTTGTGCTCTCTGGTTGTCTGATACACTGGTTCTCTAGTACACTTGCCCCATATTCTAGGCAGGACTGACTCTATTTTTAGATAAACCATAAAGGAGGGACTGACTTGGGGAATCATTCCCATTTTTTGTCTTTGTGCCCCCAGCCGACCTCAGCAAAGGCCAGACAGGAGCACCCATGACAGCAGCAGACGGTACAGAACGACTGATAACCGTCTCTGCTACCTTGCAATGGCAAATGAATGCTGCTGTGTAGCACTGCAGTACGCCTCTGTCAGTGGCATCCAGTACACATACGGTGACAGTGACAAAAGGCAAAATGGGCTCCATGGTTGCCATGCTATGGCGTCTGCCAGGTTGCCGTGCTATGAGTCTGCCAGGGTAATTCCATTGCTTTCACGGAGGAAGGAATGAGTGACGACATTTACCCAAAAATCACCCGTGACACTGTTTTTGCACCATCATGCATTGGGATCTCAACCCAGAATTCCAATGGGCGGGGGAGACTGTGGGAACTATGGGATAGCTACCCACAGTGCAACGCTCCAGAAATCGACGCTAGCCTCGGTACATGGACGCACACGACCAAATTAATGTGCTTAGTATGGCCACGTGCACTTGATTTTATACAATCTGTTTTACAAAACAGGTTTATGTAAAATCGGAACAATCCCGTAGGGTAGACGTACCCTTAGACACACAGAACTCGCAGCAGTGACACATTTGGGGATTTCTGAGCAAGGAAACTGTCTGCTGTTATTCGTTTTCCATGGTGTTCATGGAAACAGGACTTTGTGTACTTTTTTTTGCAAATAAACAAGATTACATCAAGAATGTACCTGAGTCATTGTGGATAGTTCTCTGAAAACAGCTGCTCAAGGTGCAGTAGCAGTCAAAAAAGCTAACAGTGTAGGAACCATACCGTCAGGCATAGATACTAAGACAGAAAATATCATATTGTCAGTATATAAAACCATGCTGCACCACACCTTGAATACTTCATGCAGTTCTGGTCTCCCCATCTCAAAAAACATAGACTAGTGTTGCAAAAGGTACAGAGAAGGGCAACAAAAATGGTTAGAGGTATGGAACAACTTCCATATGAGGAGAGATTAAAAAGACTGGGACTGTTCAGCTTAGAAAAGAGACAGCTAAAGAGGGATAAGATAGAGATCTATAAAATCATGAATGATGTGGAGACAATGATTAAGAAGGTATTATTTACCCTCTCACATAACACAAGAACTAGGGATCACCCAATGAAATTAATAGGCAGTAAATTTAAAACAAATATAAGGAAGTATTTCTTCCCACAATGCTCAGTCAACCTGTGAAACTGGTTGCCTGGGAATGTTGTGAAGGCAAAAAGTAAAACTGGGTTTAAAAAAGAATTAAGTTAAAAAAGCTAAGTTCATGGAAAATAGGTCAATCAAAGGTTCTTAGCCAAGATGGTCGGGGACACAACCCTATACTCTGGGTGACCCTAAACTTCTGACTGCTAGAAGTTGAGCCTGATGACAGCACCTGCCCTGCCCTATTCAGTCCCGCTGAAGCATCTGATACCAGCCACTCTTGGAAGATAGAATACTGGACTAGATGGACTATTGGTCTCACCAGTATGGCCATTCTTCTATTATTTTCTTTTAAACTTATTTCTGGATTTCATTTTCTTCTTTGTTCTTTTTCCCCACCTCTGTATCTTTCAGTGCTTATTGTTAATTACTGAGGCATTAATCTAGGCCAGTACTAAAATGACTACTTATACCATTAATGTAAATCACTTTATTAACAAGTTGTTAATTGATCTGATCTTTCAAACCTACACTGAGTTCCAATGACATCTTCACAATGGCCTCCTTTTAGTTTCACATGCTATGAACTATGGGTTGATTGGTTAGGGCTTTCATTCTGACAGCCATCCACTAAATTCCAAAAAGAGATTAAAGTTTATTATAACAATAATACCCAACACTATAAAGTATCTAAAATAGTTCAACCAATTTACTGATTAGATTAGCAATCTAATGCTTTGGGTTTTTGGTGGGCTGGGGTAAAAAGAGGCATTCACTTACACAAGATAATGTCTACCAGTCTGCTTCATTCTCAGTGTTGGGATGGAAGCTTTTTTAAAATAATGTAAAATATCTGGTCTACCTTTCTGATATCATAAAATGTTTTCATTTGCTGTCTGATTCCATCAACCTCTTACATAAGGTTTGCTGTGCTTGGTATCACACAAGCAACTCAGGAGGACACTTAATACAGGAGAAAGGAATGGAAATGTTCTTAAAAAAGCAAAAACATGTTTGAACATCTTTGCTAGATCATGCTAACTGGAATTTAGAGCTAATAGCAATTCAGGTGCAAGCATTCCAGAGTTTCTGGAGAGACTGATAGGAGAGAGTTTCATCCTTCCCAAAAGCTGGGCATCAAAATTCCAACTGGGAAAAAATAGCATTTAAAGAGCTATCATACATAACTTAAATTATCTTGAGTTTCTTAGTCTAAAATGGTTTTTTTGATAAAAAAAATGTATTAATAAACTTGTGCCTATTAGTGCTGGGGGGATCAGATTTTTATTGTTAAGCTTATGAATTTGTATGACCAAATAATGGCATTTATCAGGGTTAAAATGAAGGGATTAGAAGTAAATCCATAGTGTTACAATGGATAGACAAGAAGCTTAAATAACAGGAGATCTAATAAAATATGTGATTTAACAGGACACTATCAATTTGATTTTTTTTTTTTTTTTACTGATTTGTTTTACAAAAATTCAGTTCCTGATGGAGCACCCTTTAAACAGGTCAAAACTTTTTTAAACAGTCGTTTAAAATATTTAATAAGGGCTTTTCAACTCTCTTATTGATGTTTATAAGGGTCTCTTCAGCCAGGGAGAACCTGACTGATATACAAGGGAAACAATAAAACTGACTAAACAAAAAAATCACTATTTTATGGGTCAGTTTTAGTAATCTTAGGTGTTGCAACAGTAGCAGGTACAAAACTTTCACACAGATATATGGTCCCCCCCACCCTCCTTGATAGTACTGTTTAAATGAGCAAGTACAAATATCTTGCTACATAACAATATATCTGGCATAATATATGGCCCTAAAATGTTAAGGACCTTTTCCAGTAACCTGACCATACATGGTATTTTTTTTCACTGACCTGCAGTTGAATGAGAGATCAATCATTATTACAGCATTTTCTCTGGATAAGAGTGTACTGTATTAATTATAATTCTTGCCTACTGTGTCTATCAGCTGCCTACGTGAAAGGAAAATCTTCTCTCCATTAATACTTCAGTTCTTGAGTATAACCATTCAGTACAGAGCTATGCCCTTGGCAATTATTTCAGTAAGTACTTATGGATTCCACTTCTATGATGATGTGTCCTGAATTGTAGAACATCTCATTTTTCTCATTTTTTTTTTAATATTCAAGGCTGTGACACAATCTTGTGTTTTTAAATTTTTCCATTAGATAGGAAAAAAAATCATAAGATGCCTTTTATATTTATCATAGTCTAGAAAGCATTGATTTGTGTTGGCATTGAATATGAGCCAGAAATGCTAAGATTCTGAAATAAAATGTCCACTGTGCCTTACTCATTGGATAATTTGAGGTTAAATATAGAATTCCAATAATCAAATAAATTAAACAACTTCATATATAAACAGTGGATAGCAATCATCTGTCCTTCAACAACAAAAAAAACACTTTAGTTTCTCAATAAATCCAACACATCTACCCAGAGTTACAATGGGGAACTATGGAAGTTCATGTCACAAGATGATATACAATTTTTTGGAAATCTTTTTTTGGAAACAGGCTTCATTAAGCAAGAGATATTTGTCTTCCCTCTCTTGCCACCACTCCCAACCACCTCTTGCTCTCCTCCCAGGAACCCATTATCTTATGACAAATCAGTAACCCCATCAATAGTCTAGTTAATAGCAATGGAAATTAATAGATTTTATTTTAGAATAAGCAGATTTTGAATTCATTTCTTCCTGCTGAGGTCAAATCTCCACTAAATACTTGAAACTCGAAAAAAGAGTCCACATAAGTATACATCATAAACTAAAGCAGCTTTGCAAATTTTCCTATGCTATCCTAAAACTGTGTCCCAGTCTTGACCTAGACCACTGAACTTCTCAGAAATGATAGCATGCCTACTCAGTCCCTGATCTTCCTGCTGAAACTACCAATGCAGGTGCTAACTTGTGCTAATATCATGCTTTCTATGTATGACAGCCACTTTAGGCCCAGATCCACAAAGAAATTTAGGCATTATGACACTGAGCATCCAGCTTCCCCTGGTTAATGGATTGCTTTGGGGCTTAGCCAGAGATAGGTGTCCAGACACCTAGAGTGAGGCAGCAGTGCACATGCCCAGAGGTGCCTATGTTTCTGCCTACAGAACTTCTATTGCTGAGTACTTAGGTGCTGAGTTTAAGTACCTATATGGTTAGGCACAAGCCAAGTGGGAGTTTTGTGCATCAGAGTGCCTAAACCTGACAATTAGGCACTTAAGTACCTTTGTGGATCCAGGCACTATCTACTAGAAATTGGACTAAGACTAATTCACTTCCATAACAGTTTTCAGAACTGAGGTGAATTTGAACCAATGGAAGGTTGGTTATGCTGAAGGTGAAGAGGTTGTGGTCAAAGAGAGAGAGGTCAGCTATGGAGAGATCAAATGGGACCGGGTTTAGAGAAGACTATGTCAAGTGAGTGGCTCTTTGGGAGAGGTAATCCAGAGCTGAAGTGCAAGCAAAGATGTAAAATCAAGGAGGCAGATGGCTAATGGGATGAATAGGATGGTCATAAGAAAATTGAAGTTGCTGAGGATGAGGGCAGCCAGGAGGCAAAATCTGAGACGACGGTGGATGAAAAGGAGCCTGGAGGGCAGTAAGGATAGCTCCATAACCAGGGGAAAATGTAGTTTCCTGAAAAAGAGCAGTAAGAAGTAGTGGGAGTTATCACTAAAAGGGTAGTATCTTGAGTTTGGTGATGCCACATTTGAGTTAATTTACTGTTAGGTGTGAATTACTTCTTTAAAAAAAGGTTAAGAACTATAAGTTTATTTGATTTCCATAACTCACACACAGAGTCCTGAATTTCACCATATTTA